>NC_046295.1:66377007-67024507 GCF_004115265.2 Rhinolophus ferrumequinum | reverse complement strand
TAACTTGGCCATTTGGGACAAAAGAGCCAGCTTAGCCTGTTCACGGGCCCACCACAAAAGGAAGATTTATTATAGAAGAAGCATTCCCATTCTTTCTCTCTTCAGTTTAGGGTGGATGAAGAGAGAGATGATAAGAAAGGAAGTGTGATGGACAGGGCCATTTGATCTGGGCCATAGCAGTAATCCAGGTTTTGGTCCCACTGCCTGTGTGATCCAGGTCAGGTAACTTCTCTTGTCTGAGCTCTAGCAACCCTCCAAGGATTATGGGGAAGGGTCTGTCCTCTGTTACATGTTAGGTGAAACGCAACATGCCTAACAAAGCACCTTTGACTTCCTCTTCTCTAAAGCGGTGCACAGCATTACATGAAGTCGGCGGTAGCTAGTCCAGCACAGGACCTTCTGACTGACATCCATAATGGAAGAGTGGTAGCTCCCTGCTATGTATGTATTACCCATCTGGATGTTTTTGGCTCAAGTTCTTCCCTCTGCCTGGAATGGTCCTTCCTCCAAACACACCTGCAACATCATCTCTCTCTTTCACCTGAAGCCTCAGTGTTATCAGAAAGTGTCCCTTCTCTGTGCTCCAGAAACATCCTCCGCTTACGACCCTCATCTCTTATTACATCAGTTTACATTATTTCTTAATCTGTTTCTCTCTCTGGCATAGAGAAAATGGTCAGTTAATGCTTGTTTATTTGAATAAACTTGGCTGATTTTAAGAATAGACCATTTTATAATCATAAAAAAACTAACTGGAGTAACCCTCTAGTGTTTACAAAGCACATTTACATATATATCCTCGTGTGAGCCTCTATAAAACAGTTAGTATTACATTTAATAGTTACAGAAACCAAGCTTCTTAACTTATATGACAAGTACACGACAGAATGGAAGTGCAAACACAAGTGTGTCTGCCTCTAGTTGCAGAGACCTTCCTTCAAGGACCACTCAGAAGCACTTCTAAAGGGCAAGTGATTGTAGCAAAGGTTTACAATCACTGAGGGTCTGCTCTTCTGTAGGCACTATGCTGGCTGTGTGTGGGGGGGGGACAAAGACTAGTAAGACTTGGGTCTTTATAAAAAGCTCGCCGTTGAGTGGGTAAAATTAATAAAAACAACCCATTCACCTATTCAACTCACCTTTCCTGAGGACCTACAATGTTCTAGATATCAAGCTATGTGCCCATTATAAGGGAATTTACACTGTTATGAGAAAATGAGAATTAAATCCTGGTACAGTCCAGATTCTACATTTGGGTAACTTTGACTTTTATAAAATGAACATATATTCATTTGTAATCAGGGAATACAAGTTAGAGGGGGGAAAAGCATAAGATCAGATACGTTGCTCACCTTTATCAGTTTATACATCTGTCTCTTGCCATCATTGTATCATTTTATAAGCCAAAGAGCAATACAGGTAAATCGGTGTACGATTTCAGAAGAGGTAGAGTGAAAACCTATCTGGAGAATCAGACAAATCCTCATTTTACTTGGTATTTATGATGATAACTCTTTGAATCGTCCTTAATTAAGGGATTCCTAAAGTGATCTCTGCAAAGCCACAGTGCCACAGGAAATAAGCAGATGTTTCCAGAGAAAACACTTTTTTTTTTTTCCATTTAAATAGGAGAAAGGACAGACTGGTGATACAGAAGTAAATGGTTTTTGCTTGTGTTTGTATTTTCCTGCAGAACATCTCAAAATTTTCAATAAGTACATGTTTCTTGAAATAATGAGGGGAGGGAGGAACATACAGGATTTTTCAAGAGTATTTTCTGAAAGCAAGCTTTGAGACTAGTGTTCCCAAGAAAGCCCTGGTAAATGTTTCCCTTCTGTACTCTTAATATGTCTTTAGCTTCATTTTTGGAATATTGGTAATTGCTCAGGTGAGGCGGGGCAAAATCGAGAAAAAAGGGATGTATCTAGAAAGTACTTGGGTAACACAACAGTTAAGCAAAGGCAGGTCAACTCTTACTTTAACATCGCCTGCTCTGTGGACAACAGTAATAACCCCATTTGAAGAAAGAAAAAAGAAAAGACAATTCATTGTATCTTGTTTGCAGTCAGGAAACCTTCCTTAGAAGGTTAATGAATGAACTGGGCTTTGAGAACCGTCTTCTCAATTCCCATCAGGCTTCAGCAGTGGAGGTGGTTGTGACAGTGTCTTCCTGGACACCAGACCACTTTGAGGAAGTACAGACCTCCCTCCATTTTGAACCATGGAGAGCCACTTTTTGTACTGGAAATACAGAATCAGGTCCCCATCCAACAAACGCGGATGATAATATGTCTTGTAGGGTAGGTGTGAGGATTATGTGGGCTAATTCATGAAAAGAATCTAATAATGCCAGACACATCATAGGCACTCAGAAATGGGAGCCGTTATTAGCTGCTACTACCACAAGAGGCTGATACTGCTTTACCATTTTACAAGATGAAGCACCATCTTCTGACCCGACAGAGCAATACAATTTAAAAGCCCCTGCTGAGAATGGAGGTCCAGCATTCATCTTCAGTAATTAATACATGCCCTGGGGGGTGCTTGCGATTGGAGATGGGCGGGCGGGGGACTGCTTTTCCTTCTTGATTGAGTGTCTTTTTTATCCCAAGCTATTCTGAATGTCATGGAGAGTTAATGAAGACATGTTGTACACCCACTGCAAATGCAATAAAAGAGAAAGTGCAACCCATTCTACCACTGTCTGAGTAGATTAAATCCTCAGTTACACTGGACGTGCAGGAGAAGAATTGAGAGCCGTGTTTGGAGATGGATGGGGATGATGCTGGTTACAAAGGCAGGAAGGACAGAAGGGGATCCTCGTCCATCTTTCCACATTTCCCCTGCTACTTTTTCTGCCTTCTTCAGCTCCCCCCCACACACACTGGCTAGGGACAGGGAGTGGACACAGGCTTTGTACCCATTCTAGCACCAGATCCTCAAATCAGCATGTACAGGTGATGATCTCTGTGTTTTTCTTACCCACACTTAGCAAGTTTGCCATGGATAATCTAAAAAAAGAGAGCAATGCCTGCCCCATCAATATATTTCTCTTGATGCTCAAGGACTGGCCTCAGATAACAGGTATGGAGTTTTTCCGTTTAGTGGCCATTCACAAAGCTTGTGATATCCCACTGAGAACAGTCTGCTAGTGTTGGGAGAAACCAGATGATCTAATGCCTGAAAATCCCCCCACTTCCGCTCATCTCTTCTGTATATGTTACCCCTGAGGATGGTTGAATGCTCTCTCTAAAAGGCTGGGTAGGGCACACTTTCCCTGAGAGAGTAATTTGGGGACACCTCAAGGGGATGGCTGAGGAGGTTTAGAAACTCTGCAGAATTGTTTGTAATCCTTTAGAGAAGAGTTTACTGCATAAATCTTAGCAATTATGACTCTCTTTCTCTTAACAAAACAACAACAACAACAGAAAGAATCATAATAAAAACAAACAAAAAAACCTAGAGTGATTTCTACAGTGTGGCTGTAGAGTGAGCTCTTTTTTGTTCAGAGGAGCAAAGTGATCTCCATTTTCAGGGAATTTTCAACTCCCCTCTGCTCTTCTAGAAAGGGTCTGGTATACTTCAGACCAACGTAGACTGAGTCATCGAAAGTGATGGCTGTGCTTCATGCCCAAAGCAACCCCCAGACAGAGCACTGCAGTCACATCAGACAAGGAAATTCTCTTCAGAAGAGCAAAGGGTGCGTGGTTATAATCTAGTGGTTTTCTGCACCGGTGCAGGAGTTAGACGGAACTTAGTTGTTAAAATTTTGGCTCCTACCTCGTGTAACTCTTTGGGCCTCCGTTCCCTCCTTTGTCAAGTAGTGATGATAAAAACAACAAATAGCCTTTCCCTTCTGTGAGATTATCTGTGTGATATTATTTTAAAGGGGACTGTAATCTTTAATTTACTGCATGCACATTGACTGACATACAGTAATCAGTGTTTTAATACTCCAATTCTACATGATAACAAAAGTATAGGTTGTCAGTTACTCTATATGCATTGTTGTATTGAACTCTCTCCCTTGTCTTGAGATCTATTTAACCACCCAATAAGAAGCCGATCCCATGGAAATCAGCTCCCACCCTTAATATTCCAGAGTCAGTAAGCTCCAGAGAAAGGAATCAAACCCAGTATCATTTAAATCTAATCTCTTTACCATTTCCACCTTACAGTGCTGCCCAATGCTGAAAATGCTTTTCCTCCCTTCCTCCCTTCCTTGCTTCCTCCCTCCCTCTCTTCCTTTCTCTCTCTCTCTCTCTCTCTCTCTCTCTCTCTCTCTCTCTTCCTTCTTTCTAGCATTCAATCATTCAAAAAGTATTTATTGAACACATTTGGGGCCTGGATTAAATATGTGAAAGCCTTTTAATAACTAAAGTCCTGTACAAATGTATATTGTTATTGTCAGGTGTGGAGAGTCTGTCTGCTTTCCCTGGTACTGTGAGTGGAAAACACAAGCAGATTCCAGATCACCAATTCCTCACTCTATAGCAGAAAAAAAACCAAAAACAAAAACAAAAAACCTGCATTGCCACCCACTGCTGTACAATCCGTTTTAAAACCATTAGCTCTTCAGCACATTCAAAGTGGGAACTCTTGGGTTAATTGTATCAGAACAAATGAGACAGTGGAGACAACTGTCAGGAAAGCCAAACGAATCACCTCTTCATGTGCCCCAGAAATTTTCCCCAGTCAACAGACTGACATAAGATCCTGCTAGCTAACATCATACCTTGTCCTAGCCCTCTACGACAGTTTGATAGAGAAATAGTGCTTACATAGTATCCAGGGAGAGAAAGGAAGAACTCAGAGAGGGTAGACACTATAGGTTTTAAAAGGTACTGTCGTACCTGAGCCAGGTAACCAAAGTCGACATCAACACCAATATGTCACCTTAATCGATGAGTGTGTATCCCTACTATGATGTGATGAGGATGGCACTTTATCTGCTCCAAACCTGCAACTCCAGTCTAGTCACGAGACAAACACCAAATACCACTTTAGGGACATTCTAGAGAATACTTGACCGGTACTTATCAAAATTGTCAAGGCCATTACAAACTAGGGACGTCTGAGAAACTGTCACAGCTAAGAGGAGCCTAGGAGGCATGATGAATAAATGTGGTATCTTAGATGGGATCCTATAAAGAACAAAAAACATTAGGTAAAAACTAAGGTAATGTGAATAAAATGGTTTTTTTTGCAATGAATATACCATACTACCATGCTTCCCCAAAAATAAGACCGGGTCTTATATTAATTTTTGCTCCAAAAGATGCATTAGGGCTTATGTTCAGGGGATGTCATCCTGAAAAATCATGCTAGGGCTTATTTTCCGGTTAGGTCTTATTTTGGGGGAAACGCGGTAAGTGATAAGTAGTTAAAAACAGAGGAAACTGGATGTGAGGTGTATGGGAACTCTCTGTACAATCTTTGAAATTTTTCTGTAAATCTATAATGATAATAAAAAGTAAAGTTTATTTTGTTTTTGAAAAAAGATAACTGTTGCCATGCAAAGATAAATGGAAGCCAGCAAAGATTGGATTTAAGGATAACCAACTCATTATCCTTTTAGGTACCTTTGTGTCTTATTGTTTCTGGAAACGGATAGAATTTACTTCATTTCGACTTGTGGCTTGTCTTGATCCAGAAAATACTTCACATAACTTACAAGATGATATAAAAATTAAGATTCAAGAAGCTGTTACGGAATGGGAATCAGGTGGGAAGCAGTTTGGCGTGGGGTAGTTACACAAGCTTTGGAGTTGGACCTGTGTTTGTACTCTGCTCCTTGGTGAAGTTATGTAATGTTTTGTGGCTCTATTTCCTCATTGATGATGTGTGTTTAATACAGTCAAGATGCCATATGCCATATTGTAAGCATTTGAACAGATAAGGACTTAACAACTGTATCATATTTTTATAGTTTGGGCATAGTGGCTTTTCAGTGCCTGAACATCTCAGAGATATCCCAGGAACCCACAAACACATCCAAAGTAGAGTCAATGTTGGTTTAGCCAGAAAAGTCTCTGGAGTATTTGGAGTCCCATCAAAGTGTCTTCATAATGGAACAAAGTTTTCTATGCACAAAAGCTTTTTCATCGATTTTAGTGTAAATTCCTTTGTTTATAAATCCTAAAACTGAGGCCAATAGAGAGAGGTCATTTGCTCAATCTCACCCAGGGAATTGCAGGCAGAATGGGGACTTGAGTACAAGTGTCCCAACTGGTTGTTTGTTCTTTTGTCCCACATAACAAGTTGCATTTTCGTTCCTTTCCAAATATACGTCCTCTATGGTCTTTAAAACCAAGGAGGGATGAGAAATGTGCGATTTAATGTCCCCGTGCTAAGGATTAAAGATTTCTTCAAACATGGAAGTGCTGATTTGGCTGAGAAATATATACCACCCTTTGTGGATCTGTGTTCATCAAAAAAGATCCTTTATGACAAATTCTTACCATAAATTTAAAGTGATAAACATTCCTTGGGTTCGCTTTGTTTCTGTTTTATCCCAGCAACAATTAACAATAGTTAAGAGAATAAACTTCGGAGCCAGATAAATGAGGGTTAAGTCCAGGCTCCTCTACTTGCTAGTGATGTGACCTTGCTCACGCTAGTAAACATTTTTGACCTTCACTTTTGTCATCTTTAAAGTAGAGATGATTAAGATACAAAATTCATAAAGTTTATGAGAATATAAAATGAAATACCTTATACAAACTTCCTAACAAAGAGCTTGGCCATAGTAAGCACATACTGAACTGTAGTGATAGTTACTGTTTCTGCTGTTGCCGTTTTAGTCTCTTCTTGGGAAATCAGAGTATGTATCTCCCAGAGGGGTACTCATCATAGCGACATGACAATGCTGGGTCCTTTTGACTGGGCATCAGGAGACCTGGTTCCCATTGTGTCATACTTGCAACTTACTGTGTGATTGAGGCAGCATATTCCTTCTCTGGCCCAAGTTGTCACGCATTGCAGATAGAGCATTTTCTCATGCAGTGGGACAAAAATCCGGTCTCAAATAGGCTTAAAGCAAATGTGGAATCTCCACAGGTAATCTCTACAGGTAATCTCTCCCTCAGCTCAGATTGATCTGGGACTCAAAATACATCAAGAAATCTGTTTTTGTTTGTTTTTCTTCTCAAAACTTCTCAAAACTGCTCTTGCTCAGAACTGCTTCTCCTCCACGTTGGCTTCAATGGCAGCAATATGGTTGACATCAGCGCCAGAGCTAAATGCTCGGAGCTTCCATTTCAGTGAAAAGAGAGCACTTTTCTTTCCTGCACAGATCCAACCAAGGCCTTAGTCTTGATGTTCGTAGGCACAAGCTGGCTCCCAGGGGAGTCGCAGCCAATCACTGTGGACAGAAGAATGGAGCGCAGTGCTTAGCTTCAGCTGGGTCCCACGCCATTCCTAAAGGTGGAGGTGAGCGAGTCCTGTTCAAATAACCAACAGTAAAGGAATGAGCCCTGTATTTGTTTCTATTGCTTTATAACAAATGATCACAAACTTAGCTAAAACAACACTATTTTATTATCTCATAGTTTCTGTAGTTCAGAAGTCTAGGCATGGCATAACTAGGTTCTCTGCTCAGGGAATCGCGAGGCTGAAACCATAGTGTCAGCTAGGACTGTCATCTCACCTGAGGCCCAGAGTCCTCCTTTAAGCTCACGTGTTGTTGGCAAAGTTTAGTTCCTTTTGGCCGTGTGACCGAAGCCCCTACTGTTTTGCTGGCTCTTGGCCAGAGATCACTCTCAGCTCCTAGAGACCACCCTCAGGTCCTTGCCACATGGTCCTGTCGTCTCACAGTACGGCAGTTTTCTTTTCCCTCAAGGTCAGCAGGGGTGTCTTTCTGACACTGCTTAATCTTAAAGGACCGGTGTGATTAGATCAGGCCCAGCCAGGATAATCTCCCTTTGGAGTAACTCAGTTGACTGATTACTAATCTAATTATGCGAGTGCTCTGTCATTCTATTCCACTGGGTCTGTTACACAGTGAATGTATATGGGAGCAAGAGTCTTAGGGGCCATCTTCAAGTTTTGTCTAACACCAGGGGAAAATGGGGGCCTGATTAACAAGAGGACATTAAATGTTGGGCAGCCAGGAAAACAAATTTCCCATTTCCCTTCAGAAACAAAAGCTCTGGGATTGGCCCAGATTATCTCTAATATCCCTTCCAATTCAAATTATGCTTCATTTTTTGAAATCAAATGTAGAATCTAAATATTTCCAATGCAGTTGGGGGAGTCAACAGTAACTTTGTATGAAAGTCACTAGAAATAGAGGGTAAATTCTTTAGAAATATCATCCTCCTGAGTGTTTTCTCAGCAATTTCTGCAATCCTCCCCCTTTGGGGGCATCTCTTGCCCACCTCATTAATATTTTCTGACTTGCTGTTGACAGCCCATTTTTTATAAGACTGGAAGGACACAGTCTAATCCGAGACCCAAGGGAGTTGAAGGAGCCTTTCTAAAATATGGCCCTGACCCAGCAAGCGAGTCACCTTCCCCGAAGTCTTGGAGCTTGAGCTATGGTTTATCTCTAGCCCCTTGTTTTTGGCAATAAAAAAGGAGGATGTGGTCAGGATCTCAAAGGCATTACTCAGAGCCAGTTTGGTTCAGAGGAAAGAACTAAGGCTAAGATCTATTCCTGCATGGCTCCATTCCTGTCTGCAAAAGATTCCCAGAGGACTGCCTTCAGAACCTCGGCCTTAGTTAGGCACCAACTGACCAGTAGAATTTGAATGCAGATCTCCCAGTCCTGTCTTTCCCTCATGGGTGAGTGTAAGAGAAGACACAGGAGAGCAAGCAATCTCCTGCCTGGGAACACAGATCACGACAGTGTCTCAGGTCCACTGGGATCAAATTTTATAAATGATGGAGCATTCACTATGGGTCAAAGCATGCATCTATATCCTTTATATCCTATCTGTCTTTGTCTTTGTATCTATATCTGTATCTATCTATCTATCTATCTATCTATCTATCTATCTATCTATCTATCTATCTATCTATCATCCACCTATTTTTCTGTCTAGCTCCGAGAGGGTCAAAGAAGGTCTCCGACATGGAAGAACTAACAGTCTACTGGCTGAGATTCAGAAATGTGTTTGGAAAATTCCAAAAGAAATGTGAAATGTTATGATAAAGGAAATGAGGGTACAGAACCTAACGTAAACCAAGGCAAAGGGATTTCCGGAAGGCTTCCTGAAGAAGGTGCTGCCTGAGTTGAGCCTAAGGGATAGGTGGACATTACTAGGTGAAGGATGAAGGTCAGAAAGGTATTCTGAGAAAAGCACACAGCATAAGAAAAGGACCTAATGTGTAAAACATCCGAATGCATACAGAGCAAAATACAAGCAGACTGATAGTTTTGGGATATGAACTTGGTTATGGTGGTTGAGAGATGGAGAGGAGAGCTATAAAAACAGGTGTGTATGGAGAGATCAGCAGGAACAAGATCATAGAGAGTTTCATATGCTAAGTTGAAGAGCTTATCTTATGGACAGTAGGGAGTCCCTGAAAGGTTTGGAGCTGAGGTGATAATTTGTTTATTGTGAATTCCTCTATCTGTAATATATGGAACAGATTCAAGGCTGCTCAGCTGAAGGTATAGAGCTCATGGCTCTTGGCTGTTGCAGTATTTCAGGTGGCGGATGATGAGAGTCTGAACACTAGCAGTGACACTGAAGGGATACAAAGCAATGAAGTAATGTTTGGGGCATAATATTTGTAAGATTGGTGATAGATTGGCTGAGATTAGCATTAAGAAAAATGACCAAACTGACTTGCTCAGAATTTTCCTTTTTTTTTTTTTTTTTTTTTTGTGATTCAAGTTCAACCTTCATTTATTGAGCACCTATTATATTCCAGGCTTGTTCCAAACACTTAAGTATACATAATCACATTTTACTTCCCAACAAATAACCTCGTGGGACAACAGATAAGGTAATGGAATCTTGGAAAGAGAACCAACTTAAGATCAGCTAGTAGCAGAGGTAGTAGTAGTTTGCATTTGTTTCACAAAACAGATGGACTTTAGTTGAGTTCTAGACCATTGAAATCAGGATTTCATAAACTCAGAATGCATATTTGGAGTTATTCCAAAGAGAGGTATAGTGGAATAAAGATGATCGCTTTTTATAGACCACTGTCTTTGTGTCCTAATGGTTAAATTTGGAGCCTTCCAGATCATAGTGTTTCAACCTTGGCTGCACATTGGAATTACCTGAGTGACCTTAGAAAACACTGCTGTCTGCCTCTGCCCCATTCCAAGAGACTCTGATTGAATTATTTTGGGATACAGCCTGGGCATCAGGATATTTAAAATCTGCAGGTGATTATAATGTACAGCCAAGACTAAGAGTCATGACGCCATGCCCCCAAACCAGGAGCAGATGATCTTCTCGGCTGAACTCTGTCCCTGACCCCATCTCCCTTCCGCCGCCTTAGGTCGTCTGACTCTCACATGAACATCAGAGCATCTTTCCCAGCACGGCCTTCTTTCCCTACTGCAGCCTCCCCGCTGCTGGTGGTCTCATGTTCTTGGCACAGATGGATCTGCTACCTAATAGCCTGCTTATTTGTCAAGTGGTTGTCCCCAGCAGATGTTGTGGGAATGTGGAGGCAGCATGTGTACACAAACAGCTGATTGCATCACTGTTCTGCTTTTGATGTAGTCCTGATGGGGTACCATCAGGCCATGTATGATCATCCAAAACTGACCTGAGGACGAATTTTCTGATCTCCTTTTTCCACCCCAAACCTTTCCCCCTCCCCCCCAGTCATCTTTAGTGGTCTTAGAAGCTCTGCACATGTATTCTTGGATTTCTTCCTCCCTCTGCTTTCTTTTTATTGTTGTTGCTGTTGCTACAGATCTTCCTCTTAGAATCACAGAGCATGACAGGAGCCTCATATCTTCATGTTACAAACATGCTAACTGGGACCCAGAGAGGAAAAGGAACTCGGCCAGGATCCGGATACAGCCATTCAAGGACAGAGCTGAATTTTAGTGCTATTTCTTCATTATCATATACTCATCATACTCAAACTCATAGAAATATCCACAGGTCCTGGGTATGAAACCTCCCAATGGTGTGGCCTTACACACGTTATTTCACCTCAGCTTGCAAGGGAGTAATCATCTGTGACTCTCAGCATCATTGTGAAGTGTAAAAATACCATGTATGAAGTACATGGCACCCTGTTAAAAGAGTAGTTGAAAAAAGGAGTGCAAACACGATGGGAAATTGATGGTGATCTTTAGCCCGCTGATTAAGTGCACAAACATATGAGTTAGACATTCTCAGGTTTTAATCCCTGTTATGGCTACTCGTTAGCAGACCTTCCTTGGTCACTTACTTCACTTATTTCAGTCTCCGTTTCTTAATTTAAAAAACGAGGATAAAAACAATATTAACCTCATATGGTTGTAATACCTTTGAGTGCTTATTACACAGCCTGGCACATAGTAAGCTTTAGGGATAATAATGACTATTAGGATGGTGATGAGAAAGAAGACGGAAATAAAACAGCAGCACAATAATGGTTTCTATCATTTAGAGAGAGCATTGCATGAGGAGGAGTCCGGACACGTGATTCTAATCTTAGCTCTTAAACTAACTTGCTCTGTGGTCTAATAAATTCCTTTCCGTCTCTGTGCTTCAGGACTCTTACCAGGATGACTAGAAGGTCTTTGAATCTCTTTCCATACTGTGATCGGTATCTCAGCAAAGCCCTCTGCTTATCTCTCAGTTCCCTCAGCAGTCAAAGGATGTGACATGCCATAAAACCACCTGCCTTTGATATCTTCCTCGTGTCTTCCTAGCCTTTATGGCATGGCCTCATTCCCATCGCCTTTGAGTCTGTGCATAAGGAGGCAGTCTCACCCTTTCCTGAGACCCCTTCCTTAGATGTGGGGAGAAGGACCGGGGAACCCAGCCTTGGAGAGGAACCACTGAGTGCTTTCAGAGATAAGCCATGAGCTCTTTCTGAGAAGGCAGGGCTGTCAAGTGGAAACACTGACAGCAGCCTGAGTTCCAGCCATGTAAATAGTATTATTGCAAAGACATATATTTAGCATCTATGACATCAGCTTGATTTACCTTGATTAACGGAGCAATTTGCTATACATTTTTCCAAATGCTGTAATCAATTAGAACTCAAAATAGATTAGAAAACCCTCTATGGCGTGGCCACAGTCCAAAAAGGCTAATCCATCATAAAATACACGTATATATCCTTTCCCAACCATGCAGTGGTAAAGATTTGTGTCTTGGAGGAGCTCAGAGTAGTTCAGGTTTGCACAGTTGGGCACCAGGCACTTTTGCCTTCAGACGTTACTGAAGGCAAATCACAAAGAAAGGAGCCTTGTGATCGCTGCTGTAGTTTTGTGTAGCTTCTTTACGTCTCTCTACTTATGGGCTCTTCCCTGCCTACCCCCACCATATGTTTATAAAAGGCCCAGCTCTTTACAGACTCCTTGTAGCAACAAGATAGATGCTAACCCCTTACGACGGCATTACCTTTCAACGTCATCTCATCCTTTTCCCTGTGCATATTCTTGGTCCTCCTTAAAGTTCCCCCCAAACACATGCTGTGCTTCCTTACCACTCTGTATTTTCCCCGGTAGTTCTCTCAGCCTGTAATGTTAGGATGGAGAACTAGTGTTGGTTGTGTATTGATTGTAGATGACGCACTGTGCTCAATGCTGACCATATATTACTGCCCTGGATACTCTTCACCACCCCATAAGACCTGAAAGTTAAAATACTTGCTGCCCAGAGGTATACACAGGTAACTGGGAATACTAAGATCAAACCCAGGTCTGTCTGACCCAAAGTCTTTGGTCTTTTTTCCTCTTTCTGTATCATTCCTTCATCTTTCACTCTTTTCTTTCGCACTCCTTCCCCACTCAAACTCCTAGTGATGTTCTGCCTAGGAGAGAAGCTATTTCTTAGATTTAGGGGCAGATGTTAGGGGCTAAACGTGTAGCCCATTCACAGATGAAATCAGCCCATGTTCATTCAGTCTGTTCATTCTGTAATGACTCGGTGAATTGCTGCTCCAGATAAAGTGCTCTCCTGAGCCACATGTGTGGCACAGTGGGACGCAGTATTGTTTAAGGAATGGACATAACAAAGTGCTGGTTGACATATTATTTAGGATTAAATTCTAGATCTTCTACTAACCATGTGTATAATTTTGAGTCTCTCAGAATCTACACTTCATTGTCAATAAATAGGAATAATGTTAGACATCGCTGCCAATATCAGTTGAATGGATGTAAACATACATAAATGCTTTATCAGGTGTTGTTTATCTTGCCTGGCACCTGAGCACAAGAAGCTTATGATCTAATAGACCATACTTTACGTTGCATGTAAAACTACACAGTAAGCCACAAAGCAGTGTTCGTTCCTGTTAACTTTGAGCAAGAGTTAGAGGAAAACTCACTATAAGGCCCTTGAGATTCCTGCCTGGTTCTTCATGACTTCCCCAGGATTTTCCCAAATGCCTAGGCTATAGCTGGTCCTCAAAACACACTTTACAAAATGCATAAACACTGTTGTTGCAGAAGCACCAGACTTGGAGGTCAGAGACCTGGGCTGTGGCCCCAGCTCTACTCCTTACAGATGTTAGCAAGTAAATTCAACCACTTGTGGCCTCAGTTTCTTTATCTTTAAAAAGAGGACGTTAAAGCTCTGACTTCATAAGATTGTTATGTGGAGCAAATAAAACTGTCCACATGGAAGTGCCTTGTAAATGATAAAGAAATGTATACATATATACGGGGATGAAGAGAAGTTACTTGCATTCTTAAAGGAAGACATAGGCATGTAAGTGCTGTGCTTGGAGGCTCTCAGGGGATTCCCTTGCAAAAGTCTGCAATTCAAAGTCCAGTGGTTTATTCCGTTTTTACAAATGACCATTCATCTTCTTGACCTGACACTTAGCAAATGAACCACAGAATCCTCCAATCCACTGCTTAGCACATTCTTGGCAGAAGAATATGAGAGACCAGTGAATCTACCACCTGCCCTCACCCCTAACGCACATCATTGTACTGATGATATGCCTGACCCACGGAGGGAGGGGACTCTTACCTTTCCCCTTGCCCCAGCACCTAACACAAAGCCTCACCTTTTATATAATCACTAACTGTTCAGTGAATTGGTGAGTGAATGAACAAATTAAATGATCTGGTGAAGATATCCTCAGTACCGAGAATGGTACCTGATCCATTGTAGGTGCTGCTTTGTTTGTTTGTTTGTTTATCGAATGAGTGGATGAAGAAAGGGTCATCTTCTGGCAAGTTGGTAGCAGCTCTGGGCCTCAGACTTCTTACCTTGCAATCCATTTCCCGATATAGCACAAGGTAGTATTCACCCTGGCTTGCATTTTAGTAGTTGATTTAAGTTTGTGCATTTTGCCTCTACATCTACGATTCCAAATACTTAGAAGAAGCAAGGGGCTGTGTCTTCTTGCCACTGTGTCCCTTGGAACATGTGTCTTGGGATTGGTCACTGAGTACGTAATCAATCAATACATCTTGATTGCTTGAACCTGGGAAAATGAAAGAGACTATTTGGAGTGCGACTTCTGAGGAAGAGACTGGGTAGGAAGTGCTTTGTGTGGTCTGATAATGTATTTATTTATGAGACTAAATGTTTATCTAAGCCTCCAGAAGATCTCTGGCTTCATTTTGTTGTCCGTATGCATGTGTGTTATTTTCCATGGTCACAGCAGCCCCGTCCTTCTGGGGTCCAGCTGGGCTACGAAGTAATAAACAGACATAAAAATTGGCTCACTCCTTGACAAGAAGTGGGAGCAACCCAAAGCCTTTAAGAAATTCTTCTCTGAGTAGTGAATACACCAGCATCCAGCTAGTTCAAGTAGGGTTCAAGTAAGCACTCTAACTTGGTGAAACCTATTTATGACCAACACAATGAAATCTCCCTGCCCATTCAGTCACTGGGCATTTGAGATGGATTGTTTTTCTGTCACTTGGTTCTTTGGCAGCATTCAACAACATCAGGTTACTTTGACAACTTCAATAACTAATTCAGGGCATGAGTAAGTCTCTCCTTTTGTTTCCTTAGTATATCCCTTTGCCATTTAAGTATTCAATAGGAGCTAATACAAATCAATGATTATACTGTATTCTGAATGGTAGAGCTGAGTAAGTTCAGAACAACTATCTAAAATATCTTACTGGGTGTTTCAGAGAGGCCACATCTCTTTCCAAGGTTCTGCACATCTCATTGCTTAGGACACTTCGTTTACAAAGAATCTCAGATAGTCCAGAAAACTCCGTATGCTGTGACACGGGAGTTGGAACTGGTAGATCACTCATTCACCATTCTGTTTATTTCAAGAACACGGAATCAACCCGGGCTGCAACGGGTAGGGTGAGAAGTGAAAGCTATATAGTGCATGCCCTCTAGGAGCTCATGTCATGGCATGAAAAGTGAACCCTGAGTATCCATTCTATGGCACTGGTTAGAGAGTGCTCACTGACTCAGGGAAGGACACACAGTGCTCCAGCAGCTCAGAGGGACAGGTGTCCACTACTAGAGGTGGACAGGAGAAAGGAGATGAAATCGGGATGGCTTCGGGACGCAGCTAACACTTTTGCTGGGCCAGAAGTATGTATGCAGCACTCATCAGTTGTAAGTGAGGGAGAGAGGTGGAAGCACAACCCTGGCAGGAGGGAAGCATGGTCTGTCTGCAACAGCTCACTGTCCCCTTGTGCCACTGAAGTCCCACGGCACTAGGGTCCTACCTTCTCAGGGCCACTCTTGGCTATAACCAGATTTTACGTGTACCAGATACCACTTGAAGCACTTCACTCTCGCTAGCTCCCTGTTACAAAGGCATATGAGGTAGTTATAATCTGCATCTTTGTAGACTTAGAAATTGGAGCTTAGATAAAATTCACATCATTGGTCCAGCATCACAGAGCTAGTCAGTAGAGCAGCTGGGTTCCATCCCAGTTGCCTCCTACTCCTTACCTTCTTAGATGCCACGCTAACCACCTCCTTGGCCTGATGGTTTCATTGTTCCATGGCAGAAACGAGGTGGAGAGGAGGGGTGGTGGAAGCACCTGTGGAGATGTCCCCTTAGAATCCCCCTAGGGCCATGCTTATGCTCCATAAATATGCTCATATGAGACATAACTCCCATTCCCCACCATCTTAGCCATGATCAAAGGAGACTGCAGAAACTCCTATTTGTCAAGTGCTCATTCTCTCTCAGATTACACTGTGATGTTTTAATTCACTCTCTCAGATTATCCTTTAATTTGTGGAGAAAATGTCTGTCTTGTGTACTTGCAGGATTTGTTCAATTTCCCACAGTGAGTCACAAACCAAGGCGAGGATTCACAAGTAAAATATTACCCTCCCAAGTCCATTTTCTTTTTACTACCCTCCTCTGTGGACTACAAAATGTCCTAGAGCACATGGCACAGTGACCATGGTGGAAAAGGAAACTAAGAAAGGGGCGGGGGGAGGGAGAAGAAGGGAGGGAAGATACAGAGGAGAAGGAAGAGGAGAAAGAGGAAAGGTAATCCAAATGTGCCCACACACAAGTTATTTATATACTTTAAAGGAGCTCCGGCTATCGAGGGATACTCACCAAGATAGAAATAATAGGTGTAATTATTCAGGGGACATGTTCTGACCTGGATTTTGAACAAGGAAAGGAACAGAGCTTGAGAGTGTAGGGTTTTCAGCGTTTTGAGAGGTAGGTTGGACACAGGAGGTGAGGCTGCATGACTAACGCAGAGTAGCAACGGTGTTGGCTATTCCAAAGCAATTTGCTGAGATCCTCAGTATGACCACACCGTCCTCTTTCCCTGACCATCACCCCCTTTGTTTATTAAATTAGACAATGGAGAAAAGGTTCAGTGTTTTTTTTTTCTATTAGCCTAGGGGATTCATTAGGCAAAGAATAATTGCCCTCACCTCAAGTTATGTTTTCATTGTATTTGTTACATGTCTTCTGAGCTCTAGCTTCCTTTCAGTGAGGTTCGCATCTCTGCAAGATGCATTAAATCCCTCCACTCTGCTGACAGCGAGCAGCTCAGAAACAACAACAACAAAAACCCGCCTTGAATCTATAACATGTTTCCCTGCCTCTCTCTTTCCTTTTCCGCTCCTCTCGAACCCCTCCCCTAGAGAATGCCAGAGAAATAAAAATAAAGCCGTAATTAAGAAAAGGACTAAGAATAAATTCCATGCATTTAACCAAAGTTCCATCTCTGAACCCAGGAGGATTGGTGCATAGCTGTGGTTGTGTGAGAGGAAGCGCTCAGGGAACTCATGCTGTGCTTTCAACACAAATACAGCTCATAAGGAATAGTTTATCACTTAAACCATCTCTTTAATTCTGCAGAGTAAAGGCAAGACCTCAAAAAGGGCTCAGATACCACCACCGCCGCCACTGGGGTCTCCCATTTCTGGAATCCCTCTGGCCCGAAGAGCTCAGAGCAATTCACAAACATTTATTGAGGGAACCCCGTGACCCATACCCCAAGTGAATACTTTAATATCCCATTCTGCAGAGGGCAAAATGGTAACATGGAGAAGTTCAAGGCTCTTGGCAGCCTGCCATATAGAGAAAACGAAATAGTGGCTGGATTCCGAAAGAAAAGCATCACCAGGTGCGTGCACAGTGGATTATTCAAGAAATGTGGTGAAAAGAGCATTGGGCTGGAAGTCAGGAGCCCCGGGCACTGGTTCCAGCTCTGTCACTCACTCGCTGAGGGGACAGGGGCCAAGTCCTCTCCCCTCTCTGGGCCTCAGTCTTCCTACCCGTGAAATGGAGGCTCGAACTAGATGACCATAAAGCCCCTCGTCGCTCTGTCCACATCCACGGAGCCAGAGCAGTGGGCAGGCTTTCCTAGCACTGTGGCTCCCGAGCCACAAAGCCTGCTGGGGGGAGGCCGCCATGTCTGTCCACATCCAGCCCGCCAATCAAGGCCTGGCTCCACCCACCTCCTCCAGGTGGTGGGCTCTGATTTGTTGCAGCCCATAGGAATTTTGAAGTCTTTTTTGTTGCTTTATTAGTTTCAGGTGCACAAAACAACATAATGATTAGATACTTACAGCCCTCATAATGAGATAACTCCAACAAGTCTACTACCCATCTGACACGGTGCACAGCTATTACAATATCATTCCCTGTACTGTACTTTACATCCCGTGACTATATATGTATTTTAATTGTAGTTGACATTCAGTGTTATTTTATATTAGTTTCAAGTGTATAGTGCAGTGGTTAGGCATTTATATAATTTATGAACTGATCCCCCCGATAATTTAGAACTCTTGATTACTTACTTTTCCACATGGAAGAAGCTCAATAAATATTTGCTACATTACCTGATTCTGTGTAGTTTAATCTTTAATTCACCTGCCTTCATCTGACTAGTGGGACAGTAAGGATCTTGAGGACAGAATAAAGAAGGTGCTTGTTAAACCTCGAATGTCTCAATAGATCGTAAACCTTAAATAGCCATTAATAGGTGCCTTTTCTGTATCCATCCGAATTTTAAAATCCTGATGATACATGACCAGGGAGCTGGTTTGTAATGTGTAGGTCCAATTCAATGTAATGTAATTAAACTAAGCAATTAATTATTGATCACCTACTCTTTGCCAAAAACTATACTAGCACCTGGAGTTACAGAGATTTCTGAGATTTAGTTCTTGTCCTTAAGGATATTCTGCTCCACGGGGGAATCAGGTGAGGAGAAAGGCGACCTTGATACATGATGGTTAGTTCAAGACAAATGGATGGTATGAGAAAAATAAAAACTAGATAGGCCAGTTATAGCTCAGATTTCTGGTGAACGTGCTTTACTCTTTAGGCCCTAAGGTAAGAGAGTTATGACATGAACATTTCACTTCTGATGAGATTTCACAGCACAAAGTGTATTTGGTTATTGTGTATATATGTGTGTGTGAGGAAGGAGGGCAGCTGCCTTAGTGGAAAACTTAGACAGTATTTTGAAGGGTAATGCAGCGGGCATGAACATAGTTTCCAAACCAATAGATACCTAGGTGTAGACCGGCGTTAGTAAAAAGTAGGTCATTTGAGATATTCCAAGACTTCACATATAGGAATATTTTTCCTTCTTCCTGGCTTGGTTTCCTTACATACAAAGGGGTGGTTAGATGAGATAATCCCAGTGATCCTTTCCAGCTCTGGTGTTCTCTACATGGAACACAGACAGCGTCTTCTGTGTTTGCTTCCCACATTGACTGTTGGGCTGGGCATGAGAATGGAGGATGGGAGGATGGGAGGATGGCAGGGAGGGAGACAGGGTAGGAGGGTTGATTTCTCCCTCCAGGGACTCTGAATTTGGGGGAGAGATGAAATTCAGAGACAATTAGAAAAGAAAGAGTCGCAGTAGGGGAACTGTCATTATAAATGTATTGCTCAGGATGTATTACAGGTTTTTATCTCATGTGGTTATATGAATATGATACTTATAGTCAGAAGTCTTGGGTTCAAGTTCTACCATTTTGGTTGAATAGTTTGTAGTTTCTTAGGAATTCATTTACTCTCTTGATTTCTGTTTCTCTTCTGTAAAATGGAGTAAGTAACCATGAGCTTAATTCAGATGTGTCAAATAAAATAATTGAGACCTGCTTTCTATACTGTACAAGACTCTTCAGAGGTTGTTATTGTTGCTGTTGTTCTTGTTATAAAGGGTTGGATGCCTTAACCCATGACATATAATGGACATCTGTGACCGGCTAGGTGGGGAAGCGTTTGGGGTAAGGGACTCATTACATCTCCTGGGATGTCCTGTTTTATTCCTGTATCCTCTGTGAGCTTAGCTTCTGCTCTGCGTCTCCACTCGGAGCAGTAAGCAGAAGCCATGCAGTGCTGGTGGGCTCTCGCAGGCCCATCGATCTATACACTCCGAGAAAAAGCTGCTAATAATTTCCAGTTCACCCTGGAGCAGAAACACACATAGCACTGCAGTTGCTCATGGCCATAGAGGGGCCTCAGCTAGTGAATTTATAGAGGAATGGTCTGCATTTTGAGGCAAGATAACTAAGCCTCCAGAGTTCAGCCTGAATGTTAAAAAAAATCTTTACAAATATATAAATCGCACAAGCTGGGATTTATGTAAAGATTTAGGTCTGTTGATGTAGAAAATAAATTTTTAATTCACTTAGAAGGTGGAAACCAAAGCTAGGATGCCGGCACCATCTAGTGGTTGCATGTAGCCAGCGCAGGCACTAGAGGAGAAAAGGATGGGCAAAGGAAATGTGGGCTCCCTAAGCTTTGGGGAGGGACTGCAGTGCAACAGCCCCTATAACGGAATCGTGGTCAGTGGGCCTGGCAGTTATCACGAGTTGGCATGTCTGTGCCACAGATCTGGCACCATGAGACATTAGAGCAAGGAAATAATCCTGTCAGAAACCAGACACTGTCTGCTTTCAAATTGTGCTGCTGGGCAAGTCACTAAAGTCTCTAACTCTCAGTTTCTTGGCCTGTAAAATGGGAATGATAATACCTGCTTTATAGGACTGGTGATGGATTGTGGTATTAACTGTAGGACTGTAGTATTAACCTGTAGGCATTTGGAAAAGTGTCTCTCACTGGACCAAATAGTAGACATACACAGTTTACTCTTCCTTCCCCTTTTTTTCTTAAGGTGAACATGTACGTGCTGTTAATGTGCCTGGCTTTGTTGAACTTTGAAATATAGGTATTGTTGCTTTCTCTGTACAGATGAAAAACTCAGAGACTAAATGACCTACTAGATATCAATCATTAATGAGAGAGCTGGGATTTGGACTTTCTGATTACAGACTTAACTGCCTTAATCCACCCTCGACTGACTCACTCACTCATCATTTATCTCTAATTAGAAGTATGTTTTGGTTTATATTTACATCCCAAGAGTTATTTATTTAAATAAAAACATCTGCATTTATTAAGGTCCCTGGAGCATCTAATCGTGATCTGTTTCTCTGCCCATAGGAGGGGTTAGCTTTAGTGTACAAAGGGGTCCCCTAAGGTCCTCTACAGTTTGGAGAAGAGCGATCTGTCTCCAGAGTGCTAGAGGACAGTGGCTGGATTGAGAGAAAGTCAGCTCTGAGCCCACGAAGTGGCCATTGCTCCACGGTGAAGTTTTTCAATGGAGACTGACGGGCCTCACAAAGACAATTCCTGGGAATGGTTAGGAAAAGAAACCCGAAGGCCAGCACGTTCCCTCCAGACACTGCCCTGCGTGCCCAGAGGGACCCAGAGACCCAGAGAGCCTGAAAGTGGTTTGCTCAGAGTCAGTGAAAGAGTTTGACAGAAATCAGCTTCCTTCACTCCAAAATCCCTGCTGGAACTAGAGATTTTGCTCAAACCCTAGGTCTGACCCAGAGAGATGAACTTATCTACGGTGTAAAGAAAAGAACCTTCCTGGCCGTTGCTTCCCTCTAGTGGTCACATTGCCTTCAAGCAAGATACTTAGGACCACGTCTCAGAATTTAAAATCTAAACATAAATGTAAAAATGGGGTGCTGTTTGAGCAGGGCCTGTCTGGTGTGGTCACCCAGACAGTCTCAGGGGAGGACGATGACCACAGAAACAGTGGCACGAAATACTGAGTTACTTGTATTCTGGCCTTTGCAAAAGTGCATGATCTGTAATACATGTTAGAGGACAAGAAATTGAAATTTAAAATTTTCTAATCTGAGACACACACACACACACACACACACACACACACACACACACACACACACACACACACTCACTCCCTGGAATTTGAGAAATGCAGATCTAGTGTTATTTTTCCTGCACCATAACATTAATTTCCATTGTAAAGAAGGGATAGAATGAGAGCCACCATACAGTGGTCCAGTGCGGTGCTTGTACAATGACAATGTCTTTTGGAAGTTGTATTAAGACAGAGCCTCCATCAGTCAGTGTGCTGGTGTGAACGATGGTGAGCAGACCCACGCCGACCTGTAATGGACTGTAGCGAGAACAAGAAACGAATTCTGTTAAGTCACGGAGATCTCTGGTTATTCTCTACTGCACACATCCTCACCTACTCTGAATAATATACCACATCTTCCATGACCTAGCTTCTGTTATTCTCCCCTCTGGGTTAAAGCGTGCAAGGGACGAGGAGATCGACCACCGTTTCTCATGCCGCATTGACTTCTCACTCTCCGGTTCTGGTAGAAAATGATAAGTGTTCTTTTGCTTGTTTGTTTGCTTTTTGTTTTTTTCTGGAGGGTAATTTCCTACACTCCCCAGGGGTTCCATGTTGACTATCCTTCCCATGCAGTTTTCTTGACCCCAGGCTTCTGCAGCCCTGTTCTGGGATGTCTGTGGGGACCTGCTGTCATTCCTTGGGCTTCAAAGGTCTCTTTTTGCAGAGTTCTTGTTCCTCCATGTAGACCAGTTGACCAGGACCCACCAAGACCCTGCTTAGCTCCATTTCTGACTTGGGCCACAGATGTTCCTTGGGAAGCAATCCTAAATTCTTTGCCCTGACAAATGT
This sequence comes from Rhinolophus ferrumequinum, assembly GCF_004115265.2. NCBI lineage: Eukaryota > Metazoa > Chordata > Mammalia > Chiroptera > Rhinolophidae > Rhinolophus > Rhinolophus ferrumequinum. The sequence continues at coordinate 67,001,970 of NC_046295.1, read as the reverse complement.
AACTGCAGGTCAGGCCCGGTGCAAAAGCTTCTCCTGCCTTTGATCCAAAGCATTCAGTCAGCCCTCCTTTCCCCATCTCCATTTACCGGGTTGAATCTAGGCCTCATTTTCAACAAATCTCCTTTTAATTTTGTTACCTATTTTTTTTATCTTTAAGTTTCATTAACTTTTGGTTCATATCATTACTATTTATTTAACACATTAATTCTATTTTCTTTAGTCTTGTTATTTTCTAACTTGTTAGATGCTTGTGTTATTAATCTACAGATAGTTTTCTTTTGCAGTATGATTATTTGAGGTACCATGTCTCTTGAAATACTGTTGTCACCATATCCCAAAGTTTTGATAGGTTAGTGTTTTTATTACACTAATACTTCTACTTTAATAACATTTTCCATTATATCTTCTTTATGTATCTAAGAGCGTTTTTTTTATTCCCACATGCATGTGGTATTTTACATAATGCTTTTGTTATTTATGACTAACTTAATTGTTCATTGTAGTCAAAGAACATGTGCTGTATGATGCCTGTTCTTTGAAATATGTTAAGTATTGATTTATAGCCTATTATGTATATGGTGTACATATGGTTGGAAAAGCGTGTATTCTCTAATTGTTGGGTGTATGTTTGGCATGCAAACTACTAGAATAATTAAGAGTGCAGACTGTAGCACCAGAATGCCAAGTTTCAAATCCCAGCTAACTCTGCCTATTAGCTGTATCAGTAGAAGCCAAGAATCTGGGCAGATAAATTTTTCGTGCCTCAGTTTAGGCATCTGTAAATTGGGGTTTATACCAGTATCTATCTCATACTGTTGTCGAGGGGGTTGAATTAGTTAATATGTAGAGCCTGGTACATTGGAAACATCACCCATTATTTTCATGAAATGAATTTTATTGATATTGTTGATCAAATCTTCCATATCGTTCCTTTTTTTCCTATGTATACATATAGTGAGAATTATTAAAATCCTTCACAATGATTACAATTTTAACTTTTGTCAAATTTCCCTGTTTCTGCCAAATATTATTTACTTTATATATTCTGATGCAAATATTATTTACTTTATATATTCTGATGCTATTTACTTTATATATTCTGAGGTAGATATAATTTTAGATTAGAAAAATCTTCCTGGTAAGGTAAACCCTGAATCATTACTTAGTAATCTTTTTCTCTTAAGATGCTTATTACTTTAAGGTCTCTTTTATCGAATATTAATAAAATTACTTTAACCTTCTTTGGATTAATATTTTTCTAGTGTATGTATTTCCATCCTTTCATTTTCATAATGACACCATTCTTATGTTTTAGGTATTTCATTTATATAGAACACGTACCTATAAAAAATCCAGTCTAACAATCACTACCATAAAACTGTTGAATTTATACCACATATATGTATTGTGATTACTGCTGTCTTTGTACACACCGTGTTTCCCCGAAAATAAGACCTAGCCAGACCATCAGCTCTAATGTGTCTTTTGGAGCAAAAATTAATATAAGACCCTGTCTAATATTATATTGTATGATATAAGACCAGGTCTTATATCATACAATATAATATAAGACCTGGTATTATATTATATTATATTATAATATTTATTATATTGTATTATATTAAATTAATTACCCAGTCTTATAGTAAAATAAGACCAGGTCTTATATTAATTTATGCTTCAAAAGATTCATTAGAGCTGATGGTCCGGCTAGATCTTATTTCCGGGGAAACACGGTACTCAATTTATGTTGTGATTTTTTTTCCTGTTTTTCTAAGCTTCTTTTTCTCTATTCTTTTATGTTTTAAATTCATTGATACTTTCTTATTCTATATTTTTTCATCTCTTTAGTCTGAATGTTAGATACTTTATTTCCAGTCACTTAATAGTAAGTAACTCTCAAAAATTTACTATGCATACTTAACAAAGTCAGAAGTCTGTCAGTGTCTTAACTGGTATTCTGAATTCAGGGATCTAGGATCACTGTAAATGTGGCACTTAGCCTCTGAATTATGTGACTTCATTGATGTGCATTTTGGTATTTTGTTCTAACTCACAAATTAGTTATTGTAATTACTGTTGTATATAGATCATGACTGTTTTCTTCTTGTATCTCAGATTTTCCTTTGGAAATAATTTTTCTTCTTCCTATAGTTAATTCTTTAGATATTGATTTAGTGGCACCTGTTGGTTGTTATCACTTCATTTATATTTATCTGACTAGCTATCTCATTCTCTTTCTTGAAGAGAATTTGGTAGGTATACAATTATACACATTTATGTACACATGTGGTACATATTTGTTTTTTCTCAGTACTTCGAAGTTATTTTGTTAATGTCCTTTGATTTTTATTGTTGACAAGTCTACTCTTAGACCATTTGCTATTCCTTTGCAGATATGTGGCTTTTTTTTTAAAATGGCTGCTTTAAAGATGTGCTTTGTATCACGTGATGGTGGTGTTTTTGGTTGTAAAACAGTGTGTGTTGCAGACCATTCCATTCTATTCCATCTTCTATGTCCCTTCAACTTGTTTCTCATGTGTTACATCTCCCTGTTTCTTTGTGCTGCACTCTAGCATGATTCTCAGAACTATCATATAATAACTTCCTCTTGAGTTATGCCTAATCTGCTGTTTAATCCATGTATCATGGTTTTAATTTAATGGCTTTCTTTTTCATTACTTAGAGTTCTGATTTGTAGATTAGACTTTTCTTAATGTGTCTAGTCATTTTTCTCTGTATGTTATTTTGGAGGAGGAGGAAACTGGTCATTTTTAATTGTTTGTTACATTTTTAGCTAATGTTTTACATGCAGTAAGGTAGAAATCCAAATTTCTCCTTTCCATAAGATATCCAGTTGTCTGAACATCATTTGTTAAAAAGACTATTCTTTCTCCCATTGAATGATCTTTGTACCCTTGTCCAAAATCATTTGTCCCTAGATGTTTGGGTTTATTATTGGACTCTCAATTCTCTTCCATTTATGTATACGTTTATCCTTATGCCAGTGCCATACTGTTTTGATTACTGTAGCATTATAGTCAGGTCTAAAATTGAAAATTGCAAGTCCTCTAGATTTGTTTGTTTTTTTCAATATAGTTTTGGTTATTTGGGCACTTAGTAATTCCATACGAATTTGGAATTATGTTTTAAATTCATTGATACTTTCTTATTCTATATTTTTTCATCTCTTTTTCATCTCTTTTCCATTTCTTAAAACAATGTTGTTAATTTTAATGAGGATTACATTGAATATTAAATTATTCTGGGCATTATTGCCATGTCAACAATAGTAAGTCTTGCAATTCATGAACACAGGATCTTCTTTCCATTTATTTAGTCTTAAATTTTCTTTCAGCAAAGTTTTATAGATTTCAGTGTACAGGTCTTCCACTTCCTTAGTTAAATACATTCCTAGATATTTTATCCTTTTGGATGCCATATTGTAAATGGAATTGTTTTTATAATTGCTTTTGGGATTGTTCATTGTTGGCATATAGAAATACAATTGATTTTTGTTCATTGATCTTGTACCCTCTCCCCAAACCTTGAAAGTCATCTTTTGTCATTAGGGCAACTTTTGAGGAAAAGAAGCTTAGGAAAAAATCTTGGGGTTTGGAGCTTTGAAATAAATGTCTCCATTTTAAGCCAATGATTCTTGAATTCACTAGTATAATTGAGCGAGATTTGGTTCCCAAGCAAAAGAGGAGGATAGCAAAAGGAGGGGAATTGTTACCAGGGCCTTACAGGTCTAAATCATGTGCATTCTTTTGCTATCAGTAGAGGTATCCAAGGAAAGCCTACAAGATAGAAAATTTCATCAGATCCTGCCTACAAGGTCAGAGATCAATCCCACTCAAGGTTTGGGAGACTTACTAGAAACAAAACTGTTTCTGTTCCCTCTGTTTCCTGTAAAGGGCTGTTTCCCTTGAAATTTTTTCTCATTGCCAAATAGTAGTTTTTAAGCTTTTTAAGGTTATTTTTCCCCTCTGAACGTCCATTGAAGAAAAAAAAAATTACAGCCAGTTTTCCAGATTCCAGATAGACATAGAAAAATACACAATTCCTTATAGAAGAATTCCAATTAATAAATGTGGAAGGACACAGAGAAATAGAAAGTCACCTTTAGACCACCACAGCAATAATTGCTGCAGACAAGATCCATCAAAGGATGCTAAAATGGGTCAGAGAAAGTTAAACAGAAATGGCATATTTGCACAGTGTCGAAGAATCTACCTAAATATTACATGATTATATAATGAAGTTTCCGTGGATAATTCCATCTGTCACTCGCCTTAGCCAAATGATCAAGATTAGCATAACCAGTGATACATACTGACATTGTATGCCCTGGTATGATGCAGTGGGAGCTTGTGGAGTCTAAGTCATGCATAGTTTTCTGCTTTCAATAGAGCTGTCTGAGGAAAGCCTCACAAGATGGAACATTTTATCAGCTCCAACCTGCATGGTTAGAGGTCAATCTGACATAGGGTTAGAAGACTTATTAAAAATAAAAATGTTTCTGCCTCCTGTTTTTCCTGGAAAGGGCAATTTTCCTTGAAATTGCATTTATAATAACATCAAAAACAATAATATATATCTAGGAATAAACCTAGCGAAGAAGTGAAACATATGTACACTGTTGAAAGGGGACAAATCACCTCTGTGGTTTTCTTCCCAATAATGCAAAACCTCAATCTAATTGAAAAAAATATAAGAAAACTCTACAAAGTAACTGACCATTACTCTTCAGAAGTATTAAGCCCATAAAAGACAAGCAAAGATTGAAAAACTAGTAAGGTTAAAGGAGACTAGAGAGACAGAAAAGCTAAATGCAATGTGAGATCTTAGAACAAAAAAATGAAATTACTGTAAAAACTGTGAAATCCAGTAAGCACTCTAGTGAATACTATTGTACCCAGGTTAATTTTTTAGTTTTGGCAATATTGTCTGATAATGTAAGGTATTAACATAAGGGGAAGTTGGGTGAAGGATATATGACAGCTATACTATTTTTGCAACTCTTCTGTAAGTCTAAAATTATCTCAAAATAAAAGAAAAAATAGCTATTAAAAATAAACAAACAGTGCACATATAATTCACGGGGTGCCCTTACTCTTTGTAGCCCATTTCCGGTGGCCATGCTAAGAAATTCCTAACGCATGAAAGCAAGGTGTCTATTGGGTTTGGAATTTGGCTGAAAGGGATTATCTATAGTTCTGTTTGGGCAGAAGATGGCAGGTTATTGATAATCTTCTTGCCACTCCCCTCCAAAACCACGAGAGCAGTATGTTTATAGATGGTGTAAAGGATGAGATGGCCGTCATGGGATGGTCATTAATGTTGTTACTGTTGTTTGTATTTTGAGTGACAGGAGAGAATGTGGAAGGCTTGTAATGCTGCATTTAACAGAGGTGCTAAAGTCAGTAGGAAGTGGTATATCTCCTTTGTTGCTTCTCTGTATTTTTAAATAATACTACCAATCTATATTGAATCCAGAATCTTTCATTTAAAGATGTGCAGCTTTGGGAAAAGTATTTAAGTTTCTTTAGCTTCCTCGTCTGGAAAACATGGAAAGCGATGCAACTTCTTCAGGACTATTAAAAGAATTGCATGAATACACAGGCACTTAATTGCTGATTGTTATTATTAACTATAAGAACATGAAGCGAGCATATAGAACTCTTGTGAAAATAGGAGATCTCTCAAGAGACATGCAGCCAGGGGTGCTTGCCTTGGTGGATTTTAGCTCACACTTGGCCTCCTTGCAAAGAGGAACTATTTGTAGAAATTACCTGTGCAATTGTATATAGTTGAATAAGGTGAATAATTTGGATAGACTCTGAACTCAAGATGAAACTGAAATTGAAAGACGTTGGCTCAAAAAAAAAAAAAGACAAAAGAAAAGGCATGCAAGGAAACTTTTGGAGGTGATGGATATGTTTATTCCTTGATTGTCGTGGTAGTATCACAGATGTGTGCATATGCCCAAACTCATAAAATTGCATATGTTAAATATGTGCAGTATTTTTTTGTATATACCGGGGGTGCCAAAAAAAATGTATGCACATGATTTGTATTCATCTATTCATCTTTTGTTTTCGGTATATATTGACTATTAACAATTTTGATACAGTTTTTTCTTTCTTAAAATGTGTATACGTTTTTTGGCACCCTCTGTACATTATACCTCAATAAAGCTGAAAAACTGAACTAAACATGCTGTGTTTAAACCCAAATCAATCAGTAATTACATTAAAAGTAAATTCTCTAAATGCTTCAATAAAAAAGACAAGGATTGTTAATTAACTTAATTTTTTAAAAAAAAAAAACCCACCTATTAAAAAAAAAAACCAACAACAAAACTGTCAGGTTCTACTACCAGATGAGCAAGTACATATAAAAAGAAGACCCTTTTTGACTGTCTTGTCTGTATGTCTCAAAACGTATACTAAAATAGTGGTATTTTAAAATGAGGTCATTTGGAAGGATAGTTAACTGTTGTAGTTAAGAGGTTTGGCTCTGAAATCAGAGTTCTAATTCTGCCCCTTGTTTGTTAGCTATGTGTCCTTGGGAAAATTCCATAACTTCTCTGTGCTTCATTATCATTGTCAGTAAAATAGATATACAATAATTTAAGCCATGGTTTGATGTGGTTATTTAATGAATTTGTATACCCTAAACATGTACAACAGTACTGGGGATAGAGTAAGAGCACAATCACTTATTTACTATCATATTTTAGAAGAATGTGCTCAGAAAGCTATGCTTTTGGTCCATAGACTGACGATACACTAGTCGTGATCACATCAAGTCTTGATCATGTCATGAACCTGCTGGGTTGATGTTATATCAGCCCTTTGACCTTCTGTACCACTTTCAGGTGGGAAGAGTCATATCTGAATAAGCCATCTCGCCATGGAAAGCTGAAGGAATTAGTGTTTTGGGTGTTTTTTATTAAAACTTGTTGGGGTGACAATAGTCAACAAAAGTACGTAAGTTTCAAGTGTACAATTCTGTATTACATCATCTATAAATCCCATTGTGTGTTCATCACCCAGTCAGTTCTTCTTCCATCACCATACATTTGATCCCCCCTTACCCTCATCTCCCACTCCTCTCCCTCCTTACCCTCTGGTAACCACTAAACTGTTGTCTGTGTCTATGAGTTTTTGTTTCTTTATTTGTTTGTCTTATTCCTTTGTTGTTTTCATTTTTATATCCCACATATGAGTGAAGTCATATGGTTCTCAACTTTTTCTGTCTTATTTATTTCGCTTAGCATAATAATCTCAAGATTTATCCATGTTGTCGCAAATGGCAGTATTTCATCTTTTCTTATGGCAGAACAGTATTCCATTGTGTATATATACCACATCCTCTTTATCCAATCATCTATCAAAAGACACTTTCGTTGTTTCCATGTCTTGGCCACTGTAAATAAGGCTGCAGTGAACATCGGAACGCATATATCTTTATAGATAAATGTTTTCAGATTTTTGGGGTAGATACCCAGGAGAGGGATTGCTGGGTCATATGGTAATTAGTTTTGATAAAACCGAACAAATGGTAATGGTGTTATTGGTTAATGCCATTACACCTAATCATAACTCTAAGAGAATTTTCTTAACCTTCAGTATTTGGTTCCTAAAACATGAACTAATCAACTATCTGCGACCCAGCCTTGAATGTCAATAGCTTTTTACAAATGGGCCCATTTTCTGTTATATTCTTGCCAGTGTGTACTGGCGGACATTTTCTGTACAGTTCAGCAATTTTTTAAAGCACTTGACAGGTACCAATTCCTTCTGCTAGACAAAGAAGAATATTGACAAATAAGTTACTCATTGCATCATGTATAGTTGTGGTTTGCTTTTAATTTCTTTTCTTAAAATGACCTTTTCATTCAAAGAGCTGATACACACACACACACACACACACACACACACACACACACACACACACAGTGCCAAAAAAATGTATACACATTTTAAGAAAGGAAAACTGTATTAAAATTGTAATATCCAGTATATACCGATAACAAAAGACAAATACAAGTCACGTTTGACTTCTGCAATGACAAGAGGTGCACAAGGTGGTTACCAACAGCGTCCAGACACTTCTGATTACGGCGAACTACTGCTTGAGCAACGTTGACCAAAGTGTCCACATTTTTTTGGTACTCCCTGTGTATTTAAATTCTAATAATATACAAACTGAGAAAAGTAGAAAATCATCTTTATATTTCCATTCAGTTATAGCTACTCAGTACTTTGGCATGTATTTCCAATATTTTTTCTAGATATATGTGTATCTTTTAAAATAAGCATATTTCATTCGTATGGCAGACGCTGCCCCCAAAACACCATTAGCTGTCATCCCCAAATTGGCCCCACTGTCTTCAGCCTAAAAAATCCCACGGTAGCTCAGGTCAGCAAAATGCCCAGTAAATAGTTTCATTGCCATCCTCTTTTCTAGCTAACCCAGTCCATGAGACCATTGTGTTCAGGGCCACCTAGACTGTGTGCCCCGTGGAGTGAAGGAAGAGGAAGGCTGGCTTCCCAGAGTAAACTTGGGGTACTGACTCAGAGCCAGCGGGACTGAATGCTGGACAGAAAGAATTAGTAGGTATTCACCTTCCTCTGCTGGATTGTGACTTACAGGTTTTCAGTGACCCCCCCCCCCCCCGCCAGTCCCACCACAGGATACAAGGTACTCTCGGGAATACTTGTTTCTGATCAGTTGATTCTGATCAGTAAGCGGAGGGAGTCACACAGATGTAAGTGATGTTTAGATAACATTCTGTAACTTCAGCTTCCTCTTTCCATCCCTGCCAGGTGCCCGGACCCATGCTTTTCAACATTCAGGGAGGCAGAGAACTTCAAGTGATAATACAGTGGTCCCTGAATGCAAATACGGCTAGCGTCTGCGGACAGGACATTTTGTGGATGAGCCATGCAGAACAGCAAACGAGGCAGCTTTGAGCCGAGCCTTGGAAAGAAAATGGAAGTAGATGAAACAGGCTTGCCTAGAGTTCTTCTAATTCTTGAATCTCTCCTTCCCTTTTGGTGAACATTTTAATTTAATTATAACCAAAATGTAGAAAAATACACAAATCATAAGTGTGGGTGGGGCTCAATGAATTTTTCCAAACTGACTTCACACATGTATCCCTAAACCAGGTCCAGAAGCAGGATATTACCCAAGGACCCCCTCTTGTGCCCCCTTCTCGTCGTTACCTTCTTCCTACCAAGAACAACCACTATCCTGACTTATTAATTAGTTTTACTTGTCTTTGGAATTATATACTGTCTTGAAGTCCTGTTTCTTTTGCTAAACGTTGTTTGTGAGAACCATGCATATGTCATTTGACAGTACAGAATTCCATTGTTTGAATATGTATTTTTCCATTCTCTTATTGGTGGAGATAGATTTTTTTCAGTTTGGCAGTATTAGACATAGGGCTTCTATGGACATCCTTGTACATGTCTTTGGGTTTAAATACCTACCCAGACTATGCATATGTCCAGGCTTGTTAGATGTATTGTAGTGGATATACCAACTTACATTTCCTCCGTCAGTGCATATGGTTTTTGGTGTGTGTGTGTGTGGGGGGGTGTATCTTGCTCGCTTGGAAAATATCTGGAAGCACTTTTGGTTGTCATAACTGAAAGTGGAAGGGGTAAAAGGGTGAGCACTGCTGGCATCTAGTGGGTAGAGGACAGGTAAGCTGCTCAATGTCCTACAATGCACAGGTCAGCTCTGTACAATTAATAATTATATGACCCAAAGCTTCAAGGGAGCTAAGGTTGAAAAGCCCTATCCAATGCCAACTTTGCTAGTGTCTGTTCTTTTATTTTTGCCAATATATTGCTTGTGCAGAGGCATCTCATGGTTTTGATTTGCATTTCTCTGGTGATTGGTGAAATTGTGCATGTTTTTGTATGTACATTTTGTTTTTTTGTGAAGTGCGTGGTCAAATATTTTGCCCATTGCTCTCTTGCTTTCTCTGCCTTTTCCTTGTTGATTTATAGAAGTCCCTCAAAAAGTCTGTTTATAAGTCTGTAAGTATGTTCAATGAATCCATAGATCAACTTGGAGAGAATTTGTATCTTAACACTATTAAGCCTTCCACCTCATGACTATAGTATGTCTTTCCATTTATTTAGGTTTAATTTACTTTCACATGTGTTTTGTTATTTACATTTTGATGTCTTGAACATCTGTTATATTTATGAATTGCTGTTTGTTTTTACTAAATTTATTGATATATGTTTAACAACTTTGTTGAGGTATAATTGAACTGTAATAAACTGCACAGATTTAGAGGGTACTACTTCCCAAGTTCTGACATATGTATACAACTATAAACAGTCAAGATAATGAACATATATATCATCTCCCATAAGTTTTCTGGTGTTCCATTGTAATCCCTCCCTCTGGCCCAGCCCCTTTCTGTTCTCACCCGCCGTACCACTGATCTTCCTCTGTTCCCTAAACATTAATTTGTGTCGTCTTCAGAATTATATAAATGGACTCTTATAGTATATGCTGGTTTTGACCTGGCTTATTTCACTCAGTATAATTATTTATGCATTTATCTACGTTCCAGTATATGCCGATAATTTATTCTTTTATATTGCTAAGTAATATTCAGTAGCATGAATATACCACAGTTTTTTCATTCACTCTTTGATGGATATTTGGGTTGTTTCTGTTTTTTTAACTATTACAAATACAGTTACTAAGAATATTTGTGTGCAAGCCTTTGTATCTACCTGTGCTTTCATTTTTCTTGGTTAATAAGTAGGAGTGGAAGGGGTAGGCCAGATGATAGGTGGTGTATGTTTAAACTTTTAAGATACTGACAGACTGTTTTCCAATGTGTAGGTAAATACCATTTTACGTTCTCCCCGGAAGGGTATGAAAGTTATTCTGTGTCATTGTTAATACTAGGTGTGGCAGTTGTTTTCATTTTAGCCGTTGTAATAGGTGCTGGTGTAGTCAGTGTTGTGTTATTTTTCATTTCTTTAAGGACTAATATTTCTGAGCATCTTTTTATGTACTTATTTACACAATATATATATTATTTGATAAAGTGCCTTTCAAAACATATTTTTTTAATTGGGTACTTTGTTTTATTCTTATTCAGTTTTAAAAGTTTGTCGTACATTATGAATAAAAATTCTTTATCATATATATGCTTTGAAATTATTTTCTGTAAGTCCACATCTTGTCTATTCATCCTCTTAACAATTCCTTTCAAGAGCAGAACTTACTTTGATAAAATCCAATTTATTTATTATTTCTTCTATTCCGTTGTATCTAAAAATCTTTCCATAACCCAAATACACAAAGATTTTTTTTCTATGTTTTCTACTAAGAGTTTTATACTTTTATGTTTTACATGTTGCTCTATGATACATTTTATGTTACTTTTGATATGGTTTGAGGTGTGGATCAAAGTTAATTTTTTACATGTGCATCTCTAATTTTTCTTAGTACCTTTGTTGAAAAAAACATTCTTTCTCCTTTCAGTTGCTTTTGCAACTTTGTTGAAAATCTATGTACCATATGTGTGTGTCTATTTTTGGACACTCTGTTCTGTTCCATTTATCTGCTTACCTGTCTTGATGGCAATAGCACATTGTCTGGCTTACTGTAGCTTTATAATAAATCATGAGGTCAGATAGTTGTCCAAATTTGTTCTCTTTCGAAGTTGTTTTGGCTCTTTTAGGTCCTTTGTATTTCCTTGTGAATGTTAGGATTAGCCTGTACATTTCTATGAGAAAAAACTATGTTAAGATTTTAACTGGAATCACTTTGAATCTATAGATCAATTTGGGGAGCACTGATATTTTAACCCATGGCTACCATTCGATCAGTACACATAGCATATATCTACATTTATTTAGGTCTTCAATTTCTCTCAATTACATTTTATAGTTTTCAGTGTACCCTGTCTTACACCTCCTTTGTCAGGTTTATCCCTTAGAATGTCTACTTTTGATGTTACTGTAAACGGTAATTTTAATTTCAACTTCTAATAGTTCATTGCTAGCTTATAGAGAAACAATTTTATGCATTGACTTTGTATACTGCAGTCCTTGTTAAACTCAATCATTATTCGTAATAGATTTTTTTGTAGTTTCCATTTGATTTTCCAAAGATGATTATGTTATTTATGATTAAAGACAAATTCAGTTCTTTCTTTCCAATCTTTTCCTTCATTGTTTTTTGTGATCACACTGGCTCTGGTCACCATCAGTACAATGCTGAGAAGAAGGGCTAAGAACAGACCTCCTTCCCTTATTCCTGGTCTTAGCAGGAAAGCATCTCTTCTTTTGAGATTAACTGTGATGTTAACTGTAGATGTTTGGTAGATGTCGTTTATCAGGTTGAGAAAATTCCCTTTTATTTTCAGTTTGTTAAAAGATTTTTATTAGGATGAACTTTGGATTTTGCCAAGTACCTGTTCTCCATTCATTTAATCATTTTTTTTCTTGTGTAATTTATTAACATAGTGACTTACATTGAGTGATTTTTTTTAAAAAAAAAGTAGAATTGGTCTTGAATTCCTGATAAAAACCCAATGGACCATAATGTATTATCATTTTTGTTGATTAGCTAAAATTTTGTTAAGAATTTTGTACCAATTTTATGAGAAACATTGTTCTATAGTTTTACTTTATTGTATCGTCTTTGTCTGATTTTGAAATCTGCGTAATTCTTGCCTCATAGAATGAGTTGGAAAGTAAGCATTCCTTTTCAATTTTCTGTAATATCATGGTAAGATTCCCCAATTAAAGATATCTAGACTTAGAGGGTTATTTTTTATGTGTGTGGAAAGGTTTTTAAGTACTCATTCAATTACTTTAATAGATATAGGTCTATTCAAATAATCTATTTCTTACTGAGTAAGTTTGACATTTTCTGTCTTCCAAGAAATCTGTCTATTTCATCCAAGTTATTAAATTTACTGACATAAAATATTTCATAACTTCCCTCACTAACCTTTTAATATCAATGAAATCTGTAAAGATGTCCTCTCTCTCATTTTCAATATTCGTAATGTGTCTATATTTTCGCATCATTCTGACTAAAGCTTTCTATATTTTATTATCTCAAAAAATAGCTGTTTGTTTTATTCTTTTTTTCTGTTGATTTTTTATTTTATTTCATGTTTTCCCAAAAATATTTATTATTTTCAAAAGTTATTTGTTATAAAAATTTCCCTAAGTACTGTTTTAATTGCATCCCACAAATTTTGATATGTCATATATTTTTCCCCCTTTTTTCCACCTGCCCGCTCCCCCACTCCAGTTCAAGCCGTTGTTTCTCAGTCTAGTTGTGTAGAACACAGCTCCCTGGCTCATGCTGGTATTATGAGCCTTGCGCTCCCCCCGGGCTGAGGCTGCCAGTCGTCGGTCGGCTGCTCACAGCAGTTTATATATCATGTTTTTATTAATTTCAAAATACTTTCTCACCTCCCTTTTATTTCTTGTTTGTTCTATTTGTTATATATAAGAATGTTATTCAGTTCCCCAATATTTGGGAATTTTCTAAATATCTTCCTGTTACTGATATCAAATATAATTCCATTATGGTCAGAGAGCATACCTTGTATAACTTGAATCCATTTAAATTTAATGTGACCTTTTAATTTAAATCAAACTTGACTTATGGCCCAGAATATGGTCTGTCTTGGTAAATGTTCTTTGTGCATTTGGAAAGACTATTTTGCTGATGTCGGGTAGTATGTTTTATGATTACCAATCAGGTCAACTTGGTTGATAGAATTGTTTAAGATTTACATATCCTTATTTTTTTTTGTCTTAATGTATTTATCCTTACTGATTTTGTGCCTACTTGTTCTAGCAATAATTAAGGGGAGATTAATGATATCTACAACTATAATTGTATATCAAGTTTTGTGTCATGTTATCTGTTATTTGGTGCTAATTTTTTTGGAATTTGTATATCTTCTTTATGAATTGACCATTTTACCGGTATCAATGAGTTTCTTCATCCCTACTAATGTTCCTTGCTCTGAAATAAATTTAAGTTAACATTAATTTTAGCCATTCCATATTTATTTCTATTAATGTTAGCATGATCTATTAATTTTATCCTCTGTAATTTAACCCATTTGTCTCTCTGCATTTAACATGATTTTCTTGTAAGTAACATAGTTGGATCCTGATGTTTTTAACCAATCTGACCAGCCTTGACTTTTAATTAAGGTATTTAAACCACTTACATCTAAAATTATTATTGACATTATTGGTTTAAATCTTTCCATTATTTATGTTTGTCTTCTTTTTATGCAGTCATTTTTTTGTTTGCTTGCCCTGAAATTCATTTAGATATTTTATATGATTCCATTTTGTCTCCTTGTTGCTTATGAGTTACAACTCTTTATTGTATTATTTTTGTAGTTACTTTAGGGCTGATAGTACACAAATTTAAATTATTACAGTCTGCCTTCAAATGATATGATACTACCTCATGCACAGCTCAAGAATCTGAAACAACATGCTTCAATTTCTCCCCTACCAGCCTTTGTGCTATTGTTGTCATACATTTTAATATTCATATGTTACATATTTTGTACATACCACAATATTCTCTTTGCTATGGAGTTGAAAATTCTTTTTTATATTTACCCATGTAGTTAACAATTTCTGGAGATTTCCATTCCTTTATGTAGATTCAGGTTTCCATTTGGTATCATTTTCCTTTAGCCTGAGGGACTTCCTCTAATATTTCTTGTAGTGTGGATCTGATGGTGACCCATCTGTCAAATTTTATTTTTTAATGCCTGAAAAAGTTTATCTTCAAATATGAAAGATTTTCCGTGGGTAAATAAATCTGGGTTGACAAGTTTATCTTCAGTACTCTAAAGCTATTGATTCACTGTTTTCTCTCTTGCACTGCTTCCAATGAGAAGTTAGCGGTCATCCTTATCTTTGTTTCTTTCCATGCATTATATATATATTTTTTTTACCTTCTGGCTTTTAAGATCTTCTCCTTATCACATGTTTTAAGGAATTGGGTTTGAATGTGCTTTATTTACTTCATGTTTTTTGTACTTGAGGTTATGAGCTTCTTTGATCTCTTCACGGCTAACTTTACATTTATAAAAACGTTGGCCTCTATTTTTTTCAAATATTTCTTCCCTGTTACCCCATCTTCACAGATTCCAGTTCCATGTACAGTTAAGCCTCTTGAATATTATTGATACTCTGCTTATCTTTTAATTACTATTCTTATGTTTTATTTTGAATATTTTCCATTGCTATTCTTCAAATTTACGTGTATTTTCTTCTGCATGTCTAATTTGCTGTCAGTCCGGCGCAGTATGGTTTTCAATCTCAGACATTGTAGTTTTAATCTCTAGAGGTTAATTTGGAGTCCTTTAAAACATATTTCCCAAGAGAATGAAAATAACAAGCCATAGACTAGAAGGAAATATTTGCAAACCATGTATCTGATAAAAGACTGGTATCCAAAATATGCAAAGAATTCTTAAGATTCAATGATAAGAAATCAAACAACCCAATTAAAATGTGGGCAAGAGCAAAAAAAAATGTCAAATTTGACAAAAGACATAAACATAGGATGTAAGAAACTTAGCAAACCACAAATAGAAATAAATAAATAAATAAATAAATAAATAAATAAATAAAACACACCTAGATACATCATGGATAAATTTCTGAACAGTAATGAAAATGAAACAACAACAACAAAAAATACTGAAAACAGACGAATAAAAATGACATACTATAGAGGGACACCAATTCTAATCACAGTACATTTCTCATCTGAAACCATGGAGATCAGAAGGAATTAGCACATTTTTCAAGTGTTTTGAAACAAAAAAAACAAAACCTGTCAACCAACTCGTTCTGTATCTGACATAAAGGAAATGATCAAACAAGGAATCTTACAGCATCAGGAAGGAAGAGCAAGGGAGAGAGCAGAAGTGTACATACCATAGACATTCTTTCTCCTCCTATGTTAATGCTGGGCTTGGCGAAGTTTGGCCAGCTTCAGAAATTGGGGTCCTTTATATTGGCCTTTATATTGTTCCTTTATATTGGCCTGCTTCAGAAATCGGTTCCTTTGGCTGAGATCAAAATAAGAAACTCAGCATTCTGCACTCCCAGAATATTCTGCAGATATGTCTCTTTTAATTTTTATTTAGAGAACTTCTTGTTAAGGTACCAATGTTCATTTTCCATTTTCAGTTATGAATCAACAGGAGGAAAATGCATATCTATAATGTTAAAGTAGAAAGTGTCATAAGATTAAGTGTTGCCATAGGAAGACCATTGGTTTCAGTTTGTCTCAGATTGTACCAGTTTGCTCTATGTGGTAATTATTAATTGTACTCCCTTATACTGGCAAAAGAATTCCAGTTAAACTATGATTGTCCTGTATAGATGCTGCAAAACCCAAATACCAGACAGGAGTCTCGGCAGGTAGTGAGTGATCCGACCAAGTGAGTAATGGTGACTGGGAACTGACAGTGCTCTGCCTCAGCAGACCAGTCGCCTCCAGCTAATGGCCATGGAATGAAAGTTCCGGACCCAGTAATATAATATGTTATGACTTTTCAAAAGAAATGAGTCACCTGCCATTCTATGAGGGGAAAAAAAAAGTCTAAGCAAAACTCATGGAAAAGTAGGATCCTGGAACCTTATATTGTGCTAAAAAGTAGAGGAGTGCGCTCATAACATGATGGGATTCTATAAAAAGGAAAAGAAGCCAAGTTGAACGTGTAATTTATATGGCAATAATAGTGCAAAGGATTTTGATACATACACTGAGGTTATATACGAGACTTCCCTTGTTCTGTGGAAATACACTGAAATAATTAAAGGAGCACGATGCCGCCAACTTGCTCCTAACTGATTCAGCGATAACATAACCACTGGTGACTCTCATATTTGGGAATCCTTGCAACTTTTCTATAGATTGAAATTTTATATATATATATATATATATATATATATATATATATATATATATACACACACACACATATATATATAATTTGTATAATATATAATATATATAATTTATATATTTATATAATATATATTATATAATATATAATATATATAATATATATAATTTATATATTTATATAATAATATAAAGTTACCAAAAATTTGAAAGAAATGAAAACAGTTGCAACTAACCAAAACGCCTAAGCAATAACACAGAAGTCTGAAGAACATGGTCTGTCCTATATACCCAGAATGCAACCACTTACGTAATTCCACATTCTTATTTTTCCAAGAGAAAACTTGAGACATTGAGTATGTAAGAGGCTCGCATGTGTCAAGGACCTGTCCAGAATGGCACAGCCAGCCAGTGGCAGAGCCAACTCTGGCGAACAGACCTCCTGCCATACCCACTCACCCCAGCTCTTCTCCCCACCCAATATGCTGTTGTTAAATAGGCATTTTATTCTCTTTTGATACTCGCCATTCTACATCATTTCAAATATTCAATTCTGGAACAAATACTGGCACTTTAAAAGCATGTGAAGAATGTTTCTATGAAGAAAAAATAATTTTCTAAATTGATTTATCCGGGTGCACCTTCAGAACCCAACAGGACCCACTACCTTTAATTGGATCAGTACTTGACACCTGCATAAGATAGATATGGTGTCAGATTTCTGAGACCATTTCTCACGAGAAAACAGCCTCTCCAGGAATTCAGAGCCTGAGCAACTGGAGCCAGATTAAGGAGACAGAAAACTGAAAGCTTCCAGTAATGCATGCTGCATGGGGGAGAACGTGTTTCAGATGACTGTGGCCTGACACAGACTGTTGTGTCCTTTCTTCTTCAGAAGTTACTCAGTGTGTGCAGGAGAAATAACTTGCTGGAAGCCCTT
The DNA here is from genome assembly GCF_004115265.2 of Rhinolophus ferrumequinum. Classification (NCBI taxonomy): domain Eukaryota; kingdom Metazoa; phylum Chordata; class Mammalia; order Chiroptera; family Rhinolophidae; genus Rhinolophus; species Rhinolophus ferrumequinum. The sequence goes on along the minus strand of NC_046295.1, from coordinate 66,984,056 downwards.
GGAACCTTTTATCTACTGTGGAGCCCATGCAGAGGCTCCAGAAGGGAGACGTGGCTAGTCAGGGTGGTTTCGTTTGGTCTTAGCTAATCGCCGAAACACGAAGAAGCAAAACAGAAAGTCAGATTTGGAAACAGTGGAGCTTCTCAATTTAAAATCTCATGTTCACATGTGTTTGAAATGACTGACTTCCAGAATATTTTGAAAAAGAAAGCAGCTATTATTTCTATTCTATCTGACTGAAACTTTCCATATATGAAAATCCAGCCTCATAATTTCTGTAAGGGATTAAACCAAATATCATTTTAAAGAAATGATTCAGGACCAGGGCAGAGGAAGCATCCTCTCCAAACTGGCGGCATTCTTCGGAAAGGGTTAGTTACCCCGCTGTATGTCTCCCTAGCGTTTACCAGCTGCCCCACGTTGCTCCTTTCCATGCCTATGTAAAGTTAATACATATTTTGAGTCCTCACTAGGGCAAAGATATTGCACTACTTCTTTGTTACCCCAGTCTTCTCTATTTTATCACCCTGTTTATTCTCTTCAGAGCACTAATTATAAGCTGTAATGGCTTATTTATTTACTTGATTATTGTCTGCATTCTGCATTAGAGAGTAATGTCTGTGAGATCAGTCCTCATTCAGCCATCACTGCTCTGTGCCCAGCATCTAGTACCAGGTACACGCTGGAGTCTCAGCCTTTGTTTAACAAAAACTGCACTGGGCACCAAGGATAAGCCGCCTGTCTGTGAAGCTGTGCAGTATGGTGTTGAGAAATACTGGCTCAGAGCTTCCACAGCCTGGAGCCAGATTCTGACTGGACCACCTTCTAGCTTTGTAATCTTGGGTGAGTTTTTGCTGAAAACTTTTCTGTGCTCAATTTATTCATCTCTTTAAATTGGTAATCGTGATAGTATCTTCTTTTTCCCCAGCTTTTGGAGATAAAACTGACATAGAACATTGTGTCAGTTTAAGGTGTACAATGTGTTGATATGATACACACATATTTTGCAACATGATCACCACCATAGGTTTACCTAACACCTGGATCACATCTACTCACTTAGTGACTTTTTCAAATATATATATATATATATATATATATGGAGAGAGAGAGAGAGAGAGAGAGAGAGAGAGAGAGAGAGAGAGAGAGAAGGGAACCTTTATGCACTGTTGGTGGGAATGTAAATAAGTTTAGCCACTAATGAAAATGGTATGAAGGTTCCTCAAATAATTAAAGATAGAACTACCATATGATCCAGCAATCCCACTTCTGGGTACATATCCAAAGGAAATTAAAATAGAATCTCAAAAAGATACCTGCTCTTTCATGTTCACTGCATTATTCATAAAAGCCACGATATGGAAGCAACCGAAGGGTCCATCAATGGATGGATAGATGAAGATGTGGTACATAAATGCCATGGAATATTACTCAGCCACAAGAGAGAAGGAAATCCTGCCATTTGCAGCAACGTGTATGAAAATTGAGGGCATTATGCTAAGTGAAATAAGTCAGACAGAGAAAGTCAAATACTGTATGATCTCACTTTTATGTGGAGTCTAAAAAGCCAAACTCATGAAAACAGAGAGTAGCGTGGTGGTTACCAGGGGTTGGCAGTGGGGAAAATAGAGAGAAGTTGGTCAAAGGGCACAGACTTCCACTCATAATGTTGCATGATATACCTGAGAGTACCTTTGTCACGGAGTGATCTGAAACAGATCAGTGATCAGTGATCTGAAACAGAATGAGTGCTCAATAAACGTTACCTATTATAATAAGAAAGAGATTTCTAGTTCAGGTTCACTGATAAAAGAATTGAAACTCAGGGAGACGAAGTAACTTGTTCAAGAGCACACCACTGGTGAGAGACAGAAGCATTGTTTGAACTCATATGGGTCTGATTTTAAAGCCTAGGCTGCCTGTGCTACCTCTGCGGTCTGCCCACTCTATGACACTGACCTCCAGCCACTGCCCTCCGGTCTAGGGGGCTGTCATGGACATGCATAAATGACCCCAACAGAGGGCCAATTGATCTCCCTGCTGCAAAGGGGAAGTTCACAGGACCGCTGGTGAATAAGATAGAGAGGGCATAACCCCATCGCAGTGCATTGGGAGCTTGCTGGAAAGGGAGAGGTTTGGACTAGACAGGGGAGAACCCTGGCAGATGCCTTTCTAAAATCAAGATTCTCTGCTCCCAAAGTTGTCCCCAATCCATCAGTCTAGTAACCCTATCAAAAAAGGAAATGAAACTGTCTGGATAATGATTTTCACATGTTCTCTTTTTATGTGGTTGTAGGTTCCAAACCGCCACATGCATAGACAGAGCAGCAGAATGAGGTCATCGCCATTTTCATTTGCTCTTTTTTTATCTTTGCAGCTGGACTCCGTGTTCACTTTGTCTACGTGTACCATGGACTGCGGGGAGTAGATAATAATGACTGCATGTATTAACTAAGCCTGTACTATATGCCAGGCTGGTTATAGGATCTTTATGTGAAGTAACTATTTACCCCTCATAACTACTTCATCAGAGAGGTACTAGTAGTATCCCCACTTCAAAAACGAGGGAACTGAGGCATGAGGAGATTAAGTAGCAGCTGAGGTCACACACTAGACAGTAAGGAATCAGGATGTGAACTCAGGAAGCCAGAGTTTCCTGCTGGCTGGCAGAGCCTGCATGCTCAACCCTGAGCTCTCTCTAATACCTCTGTGAGCTCCAGAATCTTTAAATAATAATAATAATAGTAATAATAATAATAATAATAATAATAATAATAATAATAACAACATATTCCTGGTGCTGGAGGCAGGGCGAGTTTAAGGAAAGTTAAGGCCCCTTGAAAGGTTCTCGTTGACAGGACAGCACCTCTCATTCCTTTTGATCCTCCTTCCCTGATCCCACTGTCCTAAGCACCAGTGAACTGACGATTCACTGGGAGTGCCAGAAGCAGATTGACTTTATGTACTCCATAAACTATTGTCTTAAATGTCACTAGCATTTGTCTCCGTTCCCTCCCTCATGTCACACAGGACTCCTGTAAGGACGAGCCCACATGTGTTATCCAATTTTACCCTCTCCAATTCATCCTCTACCCTTCAGTTGGGTTCCAGCAGGGAGCAGTTGGCACACTCAAAAAGGGAGTTCAAGACAGTTGAACGAAGCAAGTATTTAGAGAGAAAGGCCATTACACTACAAAGCCTGAAGGGGAAGGGGGACAGAGCACAGTTACTGGAACCTGGTCAGAGCTGTGTTGTGGGAGAGAGCTGGCCATCGGAAAGCTGTGGTCACACTGGGGAAATACAGCTGTTACCAAGACCAGCACCTGTAGGGAGCAGGGGCAACCAGAAGGATAAATACCCCCTTCTCTCCCTCATCCATCTTCCGACCTCTGCTGGAAACAAGACGGCCTGGAGCGCATGTGATGTAGCCAGTAGAGACTGAGAATGGATCTAGAAAGGAGTCAAGCCACCATGGTTATCCATCCCTAATTTTTTGTTCTGTTTGGCTTTTTATAAGGAATGCTATAATGAATATCATATGTACATCCTTGCATACTGGACTTTTAATTCTGTTGGAGGCTAGTTGTGGGACTCTCAACTCAAAGGGTTATGACAGTTTTAAATGTTTACAGATGCTACCAAATAACTTACCCAAAAAACGGTAGTGATTTCGTCAAGACTGTACGTACACCTTCATCAGCAGTAGATGTTTCTAAAGTCTTCAGTTGCATTTTATTTTGCATCCTAGATGACTAGTGAGATTGAACATGATTTCTTAAGTGTATAATGAGATCACCGCCATGAATTTCCTGTTCATATTTAGGGACATTTAGTACCTTCATTGCCAAACTTTGTTTCACTTGTCTTTCTTTGTGTATACAGCCTTTGCCATATACACATTTTTGGGTGTTTTTGGTTTTTTAGGGTCAGATTTCCAAAACGTAAATCTGACCTTCATCTTAACACCCTTCACTGCCTGCTCTTTGCCTTCAGGATAAAGTCTAAATTCCCTTGGGACTTCACAGGCTGTTTCGGGAAGTAGTTCCCAGCAAGCTCAGTGTTATCTCCTTGTCCTCTACACCCGCTCCACACCCTTATCTCAGGTCCAGGTATAAACCTGCCACGCTCTTGCTTTCATCCTCAGTGCACTTGCATGCACTGTCTTTCCTTCCTGAAATGTCTCCCTTCACTTCCTCTTTGCCCGTTAACCCCCATCCTCTCTCAAAGGTGAATTTTAACATTGTCTCCTCTGCAAGGCCACATGTGTTCCCTCCCGCCTCCCTTGTCTTCCCAGATGAGTGTCAGATGTTACAGGCACACCACAAGCCGTGTGCTCAGGGTGGGAACTACCAGACGCCTGAGCTCCAGCACTTTGTCCCGGAGGCACACAGCCCAGAGGCCAAGTTCTTAGATTGCCCACATTGACCAGAACAAGCATCAGTGCAACATTAATAATCCTCACTGTGATTGTTCCTGCCAGCTGTCTTCCAAGGAAAGAATCAAGGAGGTGATTGTTCCTAGAAGGGCCACATACCATTTGTCAAAGTCCCTTCATGGTGACTTGCATAGGCCAGCTGCAACCTCCTAAAGTTACACCAGAGACTCATACAGCCGCAGTGAAATGGCCTCAAACCACCGCTTCCAAATAGTACATGTTGGTGTCCGATGGCCCCAGGGATCCCCTGACATAATGAACAAGGATTCACTGCATAAAGAAGCACTGTTCTCATACATCACTTTCTCAGCAGGCCCGTTTACCCAGGGCAAGGTATGTAAATTTGCGCTGGCCATTTCAGCCCTATTTTTTTTTTATCCCTATTGAGACAACCTTCAATAATCCAATACAAGCATTTCTTGCCACCTCTACTTTAAACAAAGCTAGGCATGACTTACAGAGCAGTGTGATAGTCTTTTAAAATAATTTAAATATAAATTAACAATCCAATTACCTAGTTCTGTGTTACACTGAGAAAGCCACTTTTAGTGTAGAGAGAGCGCCACTGTGTCTGAGCACACAGTCGAAAGAGCAGGTTCCCAGGAAAACCTAGAGAGGCCAGGGACTCCACTACTCTGAGCTTCTGTTTCCTCATCTGTAAAATGGTGTCCTGAGACACCAACATTCTTTTCAAGTTTGTTCCTTACTCTAATTCTTTGGACAAATAGAGCTAGCTTCATGAATAATAATTATAAAATTTTCCATGCTACTGAGCCAAACAAACCCTCTGAGCCCAGGGATCAAATTCTGTGTGGGCCTCAGGCATTTGAGACAGATGCAGTTTGCCCCAGGGTCTTAGTTTTTATGACGAGATGTTCTGTATGTTGGAACTTGTACGCTTTCTATCATTAACCTCTTGAATGGCCAAATCCCCACCATTTTCAGGACACTGATCTTTTTTCTTTGGAAGAAGGAGGAGGTGGGATGGACCAGGGACTTCCTCAGGTCTTACAGGACTGACCGGTTGTTTAACAGAACTCAGTGTCAACTGTCATTGTCCATCAAGAGTATAATGGAGTGGTCATAAACAAAAGGGCACAAGGGATTGCAGGTGTGTGTCCGTACTTGGGAAGCAAAGCGCAAGAAGACAATGTCCCACTGAGTTCATTCTTGGCTAGAACAAGCTACCTCATCTCTACTTAACTGTCATCATCCTCTCTTTCCATTCTGTGAGAAAGAACTGGAGGTGATAGGTAGAACCACAGAATGTCAGACTTGAAGGAACCTTGGGAAAGGTGATTGAATAGAGAACATTTGGGCTTATGACTCCAGAAATGTATATGAAAAATCTCCACATAGGCACATACTACCTGGAAGAGTTTAGACAATGTTTTAAAGCATTTTGATCCCCACTTTGTCTATCTACAACATGGGAATAGCAATACATGCCCTGAGAAGATGTTGTGAAGACTAGAAATAACATGAATAAAGGAACCAATTCATCGTAGATATTTAGTTAAAAAAACAACAAAAACAATTACTATTATAGTGATCGCCTATATTTGCCCTGTGCTAGGACTTATCCTCTAAATGTAAATACTGAATCACTGAGGATATGTGCTCAACACACAAGGATCCTTTTTAATTAATTAATTAATTTATTTTTGAATCAAATGAATCCCTTGCCCATGTCCTGCGTCACTTGCACTAAAAGGTCACGGCCCACACCACTGAAGTGTTCCTCAGTTTGGGTCTCCACTAGGGGACATGCACTTTCATTTTCTCAACTTTTATAACCTCGAAAATTTTTTAACCTTCTGTAGAACTTAAACCAAAAAGATGGGCACTGGGATAAAATTCTGTGATATCAATGAACTTCTTGACTTGTTAATGTTGTACTTTGGAAAATGAGATTAGAAGTCAGAAAGCAAATCAAATAATAGCTTTTGGGGCAGGCCTATAGTTATAAAGATATAGAAGGTCTAAAGAACGTTGTTCTAAGTTACATTTGTCTAATTAGTATTAGCAGCTGGTATTCTAACACTACACTTCACAAATTATCTTCAAAATCCATGTGAAGAAAAAAATGAATAAATTAAGGAAATTCTTTTGGACTTGCTTAACACACTGTAGGGCTCGATTATTTACAAGGGTGATTTTTCCTGTACATATGAAAAAATATCAACATGGAATTTATTCTACTTGTGTCTTAAATGGAAAAAAGTACAGATTGACGTCAAACAACATGTTGGAGTTATAAGGTAACTATTTCACTTAGGGGTGGTTATAGCTTGGACACGTTATTTAACATTTGAGCCTCTGTTTTCTCATCTATAAGATGAAAATAATGTTCTCCATCTCATGGGGTAATTGTAACTATAAAGCACTTAACATCGACTGCATTGTAAGGCAGGCTTCCGGAAGCACTGCTCTTTCCACCTCTCATTCTCCCTTCACTGCTCTCAGTGGTTCTTTCTTGCGGTAGACAAGACTCAAGGCCTTCCTTGGCTGTCAAGATGCTCTGTACTCTGACCTCAGCCTGCCTCTTTGCAGAATTCTTATTTCCCGTACCCTACACAAACCCAAACTGAACTACTCAAGATTTGCCTCACGTATTCCAGAAGGCCCTAACTCATGTCTTTGCTTTGCTATTTTCTCTGACAATTATGATCTTTCTAGCATATCAAAATTTTGCCCAGCCTTCAAGATTTAGTTAGGTTCAAATGTTTCTACTTCCTTAACATTTTGAAATTTACCCTGACATTCTCAGACTGAAAATGCGTCCCTTTCTTCTCTCAATCCTTACAGAATTCAAGACAACCTTCATATATCTGTCCCAACTGTGTGTCCAGGTCTGTGCTGGATACTGGATATATAAAGACAAGTAAGACAAAATTATTCTCTAGTAATGAATACGATATCATTTCATGTAGAACTTAACATACAATTCTTATAATGATATACCAGATTCTCCCTTTTCTTATTTTATTATAAATAACTGCAGTTTAATGTCTGGCTTGAGATAGGCATATTATAACCCCTACATGATTGGTATTATTTCCATCTTAACAACGACGACAACAATAATCTAAATTTCAGAGCGGTTAGAAAACTTGTTAACCTCTAGGTTTTATGACTGAGAACTATCTGACTTCATGAAGTCTAAGTACACTATTCATGTCTAAGATTACATATTAAAGATGAAGAAGGCATTCCTTTGGAACCAAGGGGAGGCTCAATTTCATTAGGAAAAAAGGGACTGTGAACATGTAAGGTAAAGTAGTAAAGGGGCCACATTTAACTAACCTGTATGTACCTCCGTAGCACTCAGCACATTTCTGATGCTGCGTTAGTTAGCAGAAGTGAATTTGGGATGTAACCAGGGTATCGGTTAGGATGAGTTAAGTTATATTGCTATAACAAACAACCTCCAAGTCTTAGCAATTCACACGGACACACATTTAATTTTGCTCACACTGCATGTATGCCCACTCTAGGCTTCTTCTAGTCAGTATCTTGGCTGACAGTAGTCATACCAGCTGCATACTATAGTGTAGGTAACAGAAGAAAAGAACTCTGGAAGGCTCTGCCCTGAAATCATTGGTCCCTCAAAACTTAGCTCACTCTTTGTTGTGGTGGTGGTTGTTATGTAAGAACCTTTGATCATCCAGTATGTACCAAGTAACATGTTAATCACAGCCAATAAAGCCAAGACTAAAACAAGGTATGTACACTCCCACAGACATGTTCAATGTAGGACAAATTATTATCCCAATTATTTAACTACAATTGTGATAAATGTTATAAAGAAAATTACATAGTGCTATGAAATTATAAAACAAGGATGCCACATAGTCTGAGAATTCAGAAAAAATGTCTGTGACAATATATTTAATCTGAAACTCAAAATAAATTGAAATACACCAGGCAAAGATGGAGGTATGGGAGAGGGAGGGAAAGGTAAGAAGAATAGAGAGGAATTCTGGAATCTTGCCAAATATACTTCCCCAGAGTTGGGTTAGCTGCCATTTATACCTCAAGCCCACTGTTTCTATGTATTAGCAGTTATCATTTGCTTTTAAAATTGCTATTGTTAGTATGCTTGTCTGTTCCCCTATTCTAGACTGCACCTCCTAGGTAGAACTTTGTTTTCATCTCTGTGTTTTCTAGGTTTTGGACTCAACACATTTTCAGAAATCTTTGTTGAAGTGACAGAACATTATAGCTTGCTAGGCAGGTAGAGCAAGCAGGTGTTGAATAAAATTCCAATTTTTAAAACTGTATAATGTATAATAATATTTTAATATAAATCAACACCAAAAATTCCACCAGAATTTTATTTCTCCTCATCTTGTTCCATTCTCCAATATAGTCAGTATTTTATATAAGCAAAGTAATAATGCCCCCATTTGTATATTTATCCAGTTATGAGTGCCAACAAATGATCCAGGTGCATTTTCTTGCTAAGCAGTGATAAGGTAAAAGGAATGTTCAGTTTTGAAAATTAATTAGAGGGAAAATAGAAATTAAATGAGGTATCTCTTTAACTTCCAAAAAAAACGGACGTTTATTTTCAGAAATAAATAACTCCACCAGTGAAAGACTATACACTTGAAAACAGTTAATACTGTTGGAAAGCTAGGGTGTTGCGCTATCGGGGAATTAATGTTCCACTCATTCATTTTCAAAAATGGTTGGAAGGACTTATTTCATTTATTGCAAGAGGAAAAGAATATTTACATATATCTGGCAAGAAAATGGCTTCCCAAGTTGCAGCAATATTCATATTGGCTTTAAGACAGCAAAAATCGCTCACAAAATCAAATACAGTGGACTATCAGGAAACTGTGTGGAGCCTTACAATGTTGCATTCAGGTATCTTTCTATTTTCGGTAGACTTTAATCAACATTTTTGCTATTGAGCATCAACCAAGCCATGAATTTGGCTGTCAATTCAAAGGAGCATAACAGATCTTTTTTTTTTTTTTTTTTTTTTAATGCAGTCTTTTTAAAGATCAAATTAAATTCTGGGAGATGCACAATCTTAAATTTTAATTCTATTAGTTTTAACAAATGCATCCATACAATGTAACCCATATACCTGTCTATAGAATATAACTGTCAACCTAGAATTTTCTCTCTGGCCACTTCTCAGTTAAAGTATCCCCCTGAGGCATGACTACTCTGAATTTTTTTTTTTTTTTTTTTAACATAGACTATCTCTGCCTATCCTAGGAATTCATACAAGTGGAATCATACATTGCATTCTCTTTTGTGTCTGGCTTCTTGTGTTCAGCACAGTGTCTGTAGAATCTAACCATGTTACTGAGTGTCTCAGTAAATTGTTTCTATTGCTTAACATTATTGCATTATGTGAGTAAACTATTTGCTTATCCATTCTAATTTTAGGCTAGTGTAAATAAGGTTACTTTGATCATTTTTTACAAGTCATTTTGTAAACATAGATTTTCATCGCCCTTGGCTAAACACAGAATTGCCAGGTCACACAGCACAAGTATGTTTAATTTTATAAGAAAATATCAATTATCTTTCCCCCAGAGAAGTTGTGCGATTTTACACTTCTCCCGGAAATGTTTTAGAGTTGGGGACTCCTCAGCCTCACCAGTATTTGGTGTTTATCCTTCTTGCAATGATCATATTGATAAAAGTTCCTTTCTATTACTAATTTGTTAAAAGTTTCTATCATGAATAGACATTGAACATTTTCAAATGATTTTTTTGGACTTTATTAAGATATTATGTTTCTTCTCTTTGTTAATATAATTAATTTCATTGCTTGACTTTTTAAATATGAAGATGACTTTGTCTTCCTGGGATAGAGGTCACTTAATCCTTTTTATATACTGTTGTATTCAATTTATTAGCATTTTGTTCAGGATTTTTTTCTCCTAAATTTATTGAGAGACACTGGTCTGTCATTTTCTTTAGAATATCTTTTTCAGGTTTTTGACTCAGGATAATGGCTTCATAAAAATAGTGGTGAAGTTTTGTTCTCTTCTCCTCTACTTCTTGAAAGTTTGTGATTATTATTATTTATTTCTTAAATATCTGATAGCATTCATGAGTAATAACAGCTTTGTTTGGAGATATTTTTTTGGATATATTTTTGACAGTAAATTCAATTTCTTTAAAAAAGTAGTTGTCAAAAATTGGCATGCATCAGAATTGCCTAGAGGGCTTTTTTTTTTATTTAAATTTATTGGGGTGACAATTGTTATTAAAATTACATAGATTTCAGGTGTGCAATTCTATATCACATCATCTATAAATTACATTGTGTGTTCACCACCCAGAGTCAGTTCTCCTTCCATCACCGTATATTTGATCCCCCTTACCCTCATCTCCCACCCCCAACCCCTTTACCCTCTGGTAACCGCTAAATTACGTTCCCCAGATTAATTTTCAAACCCGTGGCCATCCTGTGGTCACCCACTGCCCTTCAATCCCTTCACCCGCCCCCCCCCCCCCCGCCCATCTAGCAAACCTCAGTTTTTCCTCTTTGTCTCCAACACTGTTTCTGGTTAGAGGGCTTTTAAACAGAAATGGTTGAACATCATTTTCAGAGTTTCTGGTTCACTAGTTTTGAGCTGAAGTAATTTTGGGTTAATTTGTTCATCATCTTAAGGTAGAAATTTAGGTAATTGATTCTAAAGCTTTTTTTCTTTTCTAATAAGGTGTTTAAACAAACCCCGCCCCGCCAAAACACAAAAACAGTAAAATAGTGTTTACTAGGAGGTGAGGAGGGGGAAGTGACTGCCTGGAAGGGTATACACTTGTAACCAGTAGTAAATAAGCCGTATAGATCTAATGCACAGTGTAATGAATATAGACTATAATTGTGTACTGTAATTATGTAACGTGGTAAATATCACTACGTCAGCAATCATATTTATACAATATATACATGTATCAAAGTAACACATGGTATCCCTTAAACTTACACAAGGTTACACATCAAATTTATTCAGTTAAGGGGAGGAGGGCTCTAGGAGAGGGTAAACGGGGTCAAATATATGGTGATGGAAAGAGAAGTGACTCTGGGTGGTGAACACACAATACGAGATATAGATAATGTATTACAGAATTGTACACCTGAAATTTATGTAACTTTACTAACAATTGTCACCCAATAAACTTGAAAAAAAATTATTCAATTAAAAAATAAATAAAAATAGTATTTTTTTCTAAGCCATGCTTTAGATGCATTCCAACAATTTTGACATGTATTCTTTCAGTATCATTCAGCTAATGATTTCTAGTTTTCTTCATCATTTTTCCATTGATTCTTAAGTTATGTCGAAGTGTGCTGTTTAATTTCCATATATAAGACATATTGCAAGATAACTTATTTTTACCACATTCAAATTTAATTTTGCTGCGATTAATTAATAAAGTCTGTAAGACAACATTTTTTCTACATCATTGAGACTTTCTATGACCCAGTGTATTGTCTATCTTAGTGAACGTTCCAAGTGAAGTTGAAGAAAAAGTGTATTATGCAGTTGTTGGATGTAGTTTTCTATAAATGTCAGTTAGACCAGTGGTGATTGACAGTTTAAAGCTTTTATAATTTACTGATTTCTTTTGTCTAGCGTTTTTTTTTGTTTGTTTGTTTAATGCTTAGAGAAGAGGATAAAAATTTCCAAATCTGGTTGTTGATTTGTTTATTGCTTCCTTTAATTTGGTGCGTACGCATAAGAGTTCATGTCGTTCTAATGAATTGACTCTTTTATTATTATTAAATGTCTTTGCATTTTTCTAGTATTACTCTTTGCCTTGAAGTCTATTTTAACTAATATTTATATGACCACTCCAGCTTTCTTGTAATTAGTGTTAAGTTTTATGTTTTTTCATTGCTATCCCTTTTATTACATTAGTAGGCAATGGTTTAACGTTAGTCTGTATCTCTAGATATAGATACACAAGTAAAAACAATATAGACTGTTTTTATACTATAGGCTTGGATGTTATCTCCTATAAAGTCAAATATGCATCCAACATAATTTTAAAAGAATTACAATGATTTCCTTAGAATACATTACCATCTATCATCAATTCTACTATATAAGTATTTATAGATCTTTAGAGTGTGTTTAGCACTGCTCCTATCAGTTAAAATCTATTGAATAGTTATGATATTAGGTGCTGTTGGAATAATTTTATGTGTAATAAATTAATTTAATCCCTGTGTCAACTCTATATAAGAACTATAACTTTTCTTAATTTTTAGTTGAGGAAACTGAGGCATAGAGAGGCTTAAGAAATTTACCCAAGATCACACAGTTTGGAAATAGCACAGCAGGTTTTGAACCCAGACATTCTGGCTCCAGAACCTTCAAACAAGAATTGGGGGGAGAGGGGTGTTGCATATATATATATATATATATATATATAAATAAATATATATATATATATATATATACACACACACACACACACACACATAAATAATATATATAAATATATATATGTATGTGTGTGTGAGTGTGTGTGTGTGTGTATGTATATATGAATAAGGAAGGATAATAAAGGAATAAAGAGGATTATAGGGCCAAAACGAAGGGCAAAAAGAGAAAGGAAGAGACGGAAGGAAACTGATACAGCAGAGAGTGCGAGGAAGGAGGTAACTAAGCAGAAGCAAATGCAACAGAGAAACTAATCAAATAGTAATGGAACAGAATCGTTGAATCCGGCAACTAAAAGGTGGCTTTCATTAGGAGGTCTCAGCTGAGTACAGGCAAATGTACATAACAGAAAAATGAGAAATATGAGAAATAAAGTGGAGGTGACAAAGTACAGCATGCAAACTTCTGAGAAGTTTGATGGAAATGTACTTGAGGATAAATGGAAGTGGGAAAAAGCATTGCAGTTTGTTATCGTTCTGTTTGGGGACAACTTGTCTGTTTCGTGTTTTAGGATGAGAGAGATGTGAGCGTGTTTATGAATAGACAAAAAGGAGCCAGTAGAGAGCAAAAGATTTGTATATAAGCCTGATTACAAAATAATTGCGAAGACCATCAGAGCTGCCTAAAATAAACAGAAAACTCCACAGCTGAGTGTGCGTCTTGGAATGGTAGGTTTGAAACCACTTCACCTGCTTTCTGTGTGTTTCTCACAAGCCTCCTGGCCCTGGCGTTCCACATAGACCCCGATTCCACAGTAAAACTTGAGAGCTACATGGCAATCGGTTTCTCAGACAGAGCTGTCTGCTGATGCATTAAGTGTGAATGAATCAGATGCAGATGGACTGAATTTCACGGAAAATAAACATAACTTACAAAATTGGAAGACAACAAATTCCCAAGGAAAAATCACTTTGTGCTAACTGAAAATTGTTTTGAAACTTTAATTTTCCAGCCTGGCTCAATATTCCCATCTACCCCTTTGCCCTCCTTTAACCTGCTCCCAATTTGTCTGCGTAGATGACGTTTGCCCCTCCTTTGGGGCCTTGGGAAACGGTCTGGGGAAAGTACGGAGGCAGGAACTGCTGGGAAGCAGTGATACAGGACTTGTATAGGCATTTATTAGTCAGCATGGCGTCTGTGGGATGCTGGTAAAGAGTGATTCTGACGTGCCTCAAGGGTGATCTTCCTCCTCAGCTACACAGACTCAGACCTGGCGACGTATCTGAATGGAAAAAGCCGTGGGCTTCGGAGTCAGGCTGACCTGGGTAGGGATCCTGGAAACCCCATGCATCAGCCGTGTGCCCTCAGTCAAGTGACTCAGCCTTATGAGTCTCAGTGGAGTTAACTGGACAAATGGGAGTAACAAGTGCTACCTGCATCACACACATATTAGGCTTCAATGAGGCTTTGCATTCACAAAGCAATCAGAAAGTGCCTGGCAAAGCCAATATAGCTAAAAAATACAAGACAGTTTTCACGCAAAGGGGGACCACAAATCTGTAAGTCACATAAAAAGTAGAGTAGTGGTTTTTAGCTTGAGTCTCCTAAAGTAGAGACTCCCTGGGTGGGATTCAGAAATATATATTTTCTAAAAATTTCTCAACTGATTCTGATGATTGGTTACTAAATTTAAGATCTACTAGAATATTCCAGAGGCTAAGGTGGGGGGGGAAGTCCTGCCCATACCCCATTGTGGGATTAGCTTCCTGAAGCCTGCTCACATCCTCTCTAGCTGATGTTCTGTTGCTCTGTGTTCTCAGCCTTGGTAAGCCATGTGATTTCCCAGGGGGGACATTTAATTATAGCATAGTTAAAATGCTGGTCCCAAATGGTGATGTGGTCCTTCATTAAAGACCTTCTCGGAGGGAAGAAAATGGGAATATTTGAAAGAAAAAGGGAAGAATATTTGGAAGAAAAAGGGAAGGAAAAAGGAATACTGGAATAGGCAGCACTTACCTCAGTTCAAGACCCAACTCGTCACTCATAGCTCTAGAAAACAGAAAAGTTACTTTACACCTGCAATCCATAATGTGTCCTTAAAAGGGGCTTTTCTGAAGGGTAAATGAATTAATATAAAGACAACACTTTGACATTTAATAAGTAACTGCTCAGTGTGACAATAGCCCGACACACCAGGTGGGAGTGGCCATGTGACTAGGTTCTAGCCAATCAGACATGAGCAGAGCTATTGGTAGGGTTTCAGAGAATGGTCTTTAAAAGGGTCCATTCAGCCATCCTATACCTTTTATTCTATGCCCTTCTATTTCTTGTCTAAACCATGACTGTAATTCTGGGAGTGGTTCAGCCATTCTGGTGACAAACACGTGCTCAGAAAGGGCTGAACAAAAAGCAGGAAGAACCTGGGTTCTTTTTGGCATCTTGAAATAGCTATAGAAGCCCTGGAGTGCTTACCTCTAGATTTATTTGGTGACACTTGTTTGGGGCCTTCTGCTACTAGGAGCCAAAGCAATTCTTGATACATGAACTATAAAATGTCATAGAAAAATTTGAGTTCAAAATACTGTAGGATAAATACTGTATGATTGCACTTCTAGGTGGAATCTAAAAAAGCTGAACTCATAGAAACAGAAATTAGAATGGCGGTTACCAGAAGCTGAGGAGGAGGACGGGGGAAATCGGGAGATACTGGTCGAAGGATACAAACTTCCAGTTGTAAGATAAATTAGTTCTGGCGATCTAATGTACAGTATGGTGACTATAGTTAATAGTGCTGTATTATATACTTGAAAGTTGCCAAAAGAGTAGATCTTAAATGTTCCCACCACACACACAAAAAACAGCAAGTGTGTGATGTGGTGGTGTTCGCTAACACTATGGTGGTAACATATAAGTGTAGCATCACATCGACGAGTGGTACACCTTAAACTTGCACAATGTTATGTGTCTATTATATCTCAGCAAAGCTAGATAGAAATAAAAAAGAAAAAGAGAAAGAAGAAACACTATAGGCTAGATTTTGCTTTACAAGAGGGAGTCACCTCTAGGACCCTGAAGTAGGTGGTTTCTGATGGCGAGGGAAGGGAAAATGAAGGGTCAGTGCTGTTTGACCCAAGCTGGCTTAGACTGAGATGGGTAGGAGCCAGGGACACTGAGTAAGGTCAGGCAGTGGAGGCCGGTGTTGGAATTGATACAGAGATGAAGGCGCTCACTGGGGCTTAAAGGACATGCAAGTAGCCGAACTTGCATCAATAAGACAGATGGATCACTGTGCAGGTAGAATGATTGTGGTGTCAGAAGAGGTATCAGGACAATCAAGTTTGGCTTTAAGACACAACACTACAGAGTTACTCGCCAGAGAAGCGTTGTAATGGAAAAAAATCCCAGAAGATACTAGTTCTTTGGACCTCATTTCTTCATCTATGAAACAATATTTGATGTATGTCTTACCAGAGAGAGATACTAAGTATCAACTTATATGCATGGTGTAAAAATTCTCTGCCAAATATGTGGAAGGTATTATGATCTAGTTGATCCCTTTCTCAGGGATCCTGCTTTATATTATGGGGATCTTGAAAATGGAAAAAGGCTAAGAAAAAGAAGAAGAAGGAGAAGGAGCAAGAGAAGAAGGAGGAGGACGACAAGGAGACAGAAAAGGAGGAGGAGAAGAAGGAGAATTGTTATTTGTTGATTGTGTACTTAGCATCTGATACACACTTTAATCTTACAACAAACCCTCATAATAGCTAGTATTTTTTTTTTCATTTTAAAGATAGAAAAAAAATACCTGATTTCCAGAGTGTTTAAGTGAACTATCAATAGCACAGAGTACTGGAATTCATCTTAATGGTGAAATTTTAATACAATCGCCAAAGACAGAATCACTCAACAAGTACATATTTATTAAGTACCTACAGTGGAGCAGTCCATTATTCTATGCACTGAGGATGCAATGTGTGTGTATAAAAAAAGACAAATAGTTTCTTCCACGAGCAAACAGTCCGTTGGGAGAAAGCATTTTGCAGAGATCTGGCTGATGCTGACTGGAGCCCCACATGAAGGAGACCCCTCTTCTCTGCACCTAGGGGTACTACTCTAGATGGACGGCCACTCGTTTTGGCCTCCATGAATGTCTTACCACTTCTTCTTGATACTTAATCTCTTCATGTCGTGAAGGCAGAGTCCACAGGAAAAGGGAGGAATCAGAGGCTACCATGGTCAACTGGTGAAGCCATCAGGAGGACGACATCAGCAATTGTCCGGTCGTATTGTCCAGATCAGAAAGCAGAAGAGAGCTGGAGTTGGAGCCACGCACTTCAACTCTTACTCACTTCCATCTAGGACATGTTGGTACTCAAAAAGTAAGAGATCTCGCTGTAAGACTGGATCAGTGATTTGCTCAGTTGTGCACATTTCTCCCCAACTCCATGCTTAACTAAAACAAGCCACAGAAATTCACAAATTCTGTAAATCAACCTGCCACCACCGCCGCCACCACCACCACCACCACCACCCCGAGCTGGCAGTTAAACACCCAGCACACCACTGGGCAAACAGCATCTCTCCCTGATTCACAGTTTCTCCATCTGTAAAAGGCGCGAAGTGTGAAATTATTTTTCATTGAAATGTATTTGATGCACAACACTGTATAAATTTAAGGTGTACGGCAAGTTGATTTTATATATTTATATGTTGTGCTCTGACTGCCATTGTAATAATAGTTAGCACTCTGTCCCACCGCATGATTATTTTTTCTTTTTGTGGTGGGAATAATGAAGATCTAGTGTTTTCGCAAGTTCGATAACTCTAATACAATACTGTGGTCTGTCTTCATTATACCGTACAGGACTTAGTCACCTACTATTAGATGGCTGTACTCTTAAATAGCATCGCTCCTGTTGCCCTGCCCCTCAGCCTTTGGTAACCACCATCTCACTCTTTTTATGACTTCAGCTTCTCAGGTTCCACATGTCAGTAAGAAGAGGTAGCATTTGTCTTCCTCTGACTTACCTCACTTAGCATACCATCCTCATGGTCCGTCCATGTTGTCACAAATGGCAGGTTTTGCCTCTTTCTCACGGCTGAGTAATACTCCACTGTGTTTATATAATCTTAAAGCCCCTGTAAGCCTGAGTAATGTAAGAGGACAGCCATGGTTTGGAGCAGCGCGCAAACCATGGATTAAATTCTAGATGCTGGCCACACACACTTTATCCGTGGGACGTGAAATTCGTTATCTGCCTCTTGAAGCCTCCGTTTCCTCCTGTGCAGAATAAGGCTACTGACCCCACCACCACTAGGTTTTTCTGTGCATTGAATGCCAAAACTTATAAAGCATGGGGCATGAAGAAGCTAGTAAGTGTTAGACTTTCCCTATTCCTATCACCTCCATGAAGTACAAATGAAAAAAGGAATGGATATACGAATATTCTTTTGTTTTTTTTGAGTTGCTTTACCACTTTTCTGCTTGGGTCCTTTTTTAAATTTTGATGTTATCTAATAAATACCCTCTATTCCCTGTAGTTTCTGTCATTATATGTTCTAAATTTTTACTACACAGCTATTATACTTTTAAAGGATTTTGTAAACACAACATTATGAAGCCAGTTCCTTTGGGAGGGACAGATGGACATGCATTTATTCAGCAGCGACTGGGTAGCAGGCATTGTGTTGGCACATTGCATATTTCGCTCATTAAACCTTCCCATAAGATAGGAGTGGGGTGTATTCTAGAGAGACGTTTTCTTTGAACCTCTGCAGAAGCCTCCTTGAGCCACCAGAGAGCAGTCAAGAGCCGCTATTCAGGATTTTGAAAACCAGTACCCACTGTGAGATCACAGTAATTCTCTCTCGGGAGACAGCAAGCTGGCAGATACTCACCAAATCTCCCCTGGCCAAGTCGTCACATGATGGCCAATGATGAAGGGAGGGACGTGTGAGCCAGAACAACATGCCACCCTTGATTTTAGGCAGCGTCCCCTAAGAGCTTCAAGGAATTGAGTAAACAGGGATGTAGTTTTCCAAGTGAGCATGGAGACAGTATATGCAGGCCACTGCTTTTCAGCAAAGTGGAGACTGAGACCAAGACACAGACAGGGACTTATCCAAGGCCATTCAGTGGGTTGGTGGCAGAGCTGGAGGCAGGACCTGTGGGCACCTTGTTAGCACAAACTCACACTGACAAGCAGGTGCATATGTGTGAACGCTTCTGGTATCGTTCTCATCCGCTGTCGTTAAGTAGGACACTGTGACTCTTCTTCATAGTGAGTCTTTCCATCCCGAGTCTCTGTAGAGGTTTCTGCACATAGAGTTTCCATCTGTGTACACAAGTCCGGGTGTATTGCTTCTGACTAGAAGATAGTAAGGGAACTGGTAAGGGAACTTGCTCAAAGGCAAGCTTAAAAGTCTTTTTCAGGAATATAATTCTGGTGACCCGAGCTAGAGGGCCTTTTTCATTGTGCACGAGCACCCAGAGAGGTCTCTGGTGGGAGGTCATTGCATTCATTCATTCTTCTTTCTTCCCTTAAATAATAAATATGTCACCACAGTCCGACGCTGACTCAGGCTTTGTCTGAAAAATGGTGAGCCTGGATAGAAATATGATGTAATATTTTATATAGGCGAGATATAATTCCTGCTCTGAACAAATCCACAGTTTAATGACACATCTGGGCAAGGACCTAGAAAATTGCAATACAGAATCATAAATTTTATTGTGGTGGGATATATGCCAGAGATGACATGTTTGTCTTTTCCCTTCTTCTTCAGCAAGGTACCTGCCAGGAATCTCCTTTCAACTCACCAAGAGCAGTGTCTCTGATGGGGCAGGAGCAGAGCAGGGTACCTTGGAAATGTGGATGCACAGGTAGATATATAGGACTAACTAGATGAGGCTCCACTGGAAAAGTAAACCACCCCTGAGTCACTCAGGTTAGAGACTGAAAAGGGAGCTGAGAAACTAAGGTCGCACCTTGTGGAAAGATGGATGTGGAACCTCGTCAAACGGGAAGGTCAGTCCGATGCTATGTGCATGAAAACCTGCCTCTCCTCGTAAGCCGATTCCCAGGAGGGGCAGGGCACAGGGATTCTGAGTTGGTGATCCATCAGGTGTCATAATTTGAGCAGAATTCTTGGGTCTGGCTGATAACCTGAGAGAGGGCTGACTATGTGCTTGAAAGAACTCGCGCGAGGACTTTCAAACAAACACTGGGTGCCGCTTGGCCTCACCTGGTTCAGGGGATGTGAGCATGTTGTCCCTGGCGGAACCATAGCAGGTAGCACAGTGACTGGACATGTGAGGCTTTGTGGACAGATGAGCCAGTGTGGCCTCTCAGGGCAGGGATTAGGAATTTCCAAAGTGATGGATTTGGCAGTTGGCGGTGGCAGAATGTTTGTATCTGATGCTGCTTCTCCGAATTTATTTTAGAGGTTGGACTGATTTCGTGTTTGGATTTTATAAGCCCTTATTTTGCTCGTTGCTCTTGCTGTTACTATTTTGCTTATTTATTTTTAACAATTTTGCGGGGAAGAGTACTCTAAAAGCATGATGCTGTGCAATAAGGAAGTGACACAATGGAGTAATATACAGTAATGAAGCAAGTGGGGATCTGAGAGATTAAGGAAACACACGTGTGACAGTTTTTTACTCTGAGTTCAAGAAGCAGTTCATAATTTGTGAAAACATGGATGGATCTTGAGAGTATGATGCTAAGCAAAATAAGTCAGACAGAAAAAGCAGAGAACCGTATGATTTCACTGATATGTGATATGTAAACCAAAAACAGCGAGAGAATAAGACAAACAAATGAGAAACAAAAACTCATAGACACAGACAATAGTTTAGTGGTTACCAGAGGGTAAGGGGGTGGGGGGTGGGAGATGAGGGTAAGGGGGATCAAATATATGGTGATGGAAGGAGAACTGACTCTGGTGGTGAACACACAATGTAATTTATAGATGATGTAATACAGAATTGTACACCTGAAATCTATGTAATTTTACTAACAATTGTCACCCCAATAAATTAAAAAAAAAAAGAAGCAGTTCATAGAGGTTAAACAGTATTGGACATGCAGTTTGCTGTGGACACATAGAAGAGGGATCCCAGCTACGGCTACACCAGATCAGAAAGCCTTCCCAAGGAGACACGCGTAAAAATGAGTGCAGGTGAATGCAGGAAAATGATCAAAAAGGGGAAGTCTGGGCCCTGGGAGCAAGCTGTGCAAACGCATAGATGCCTGAATGCAAAGCCACGTCTCAGTCTTTTTCAGTAACCTTGTATCGTGGGGCGTGGGGTGGCATGGGAATCAAACGTACACACTAGGGGACGGAATTGTTTTATTGTTCGTTTTGTTTGCTTGCTTTGGTTTTGCCACACCAGATTCGGGGTTCCATGTGGCCAGAGCATTGGGTTCACAGCACAATGAATGGGAGAGGCTAGCAGCCTTGCTCCGTGGGATAAAGAGTTGAAGTGTTCCATGGGAAAACCTATCAGAGAAAGAATTTCTGGGCTTCTGAAGCATAAAACCTTTGGGTGTCTGGGGCACAGAGTGCTATGTCCACACTGAGCTGGAGACCTCCAAGGAGAGAGGGGATTCAGGAAGTGTGTGGTCATTTCCCAGTCACTGTTGCCTTGACCTTCACCGAGTAGACAGGGCAGGGCTGTTCTCCTGTGGCAGATGAAGAGTGCGAGCTCCTGAATAGGTGGTAACTGTTGGTGAGGAATGGAAGCCAAACCCATACCAGCACTTACAGTCGAGAAGAGCGAATGGTGTTCTCCTTGTGCTTTCCGTCATTTCCTCTCTTCTCCTTATGCTCCCTGAGGCCAGCTTTGTTACAGAATCTGGCTTCGAGCAATTTCCCCCATGTTTCATCTGCCGATATCATCCCATGCTGCCCCACCCTTGATGTCTCACCTAAGTCACATTGAATAACTGAATTCCTTGCAGCCACCACATGCACGCTCAAATCCAGCCCTCCGACCTCAGCACATTTCCTGTTCATCCAGAAAACAGTTATTTCCATCCCTGTCCCTATATTGGAGAATTCCCATTATTTCCTCAGGTCTTGGCTCAAGTGTCAACTCCTACAAGTAGTCTCCCTGACTTACGTGGACTAGCGTTGGTTTTTGTGTCCTCCCTGTGTTTTCATAGCATGCTTCTTTCTTCCCTGGCTCCTATCACAAAGTCTTGGAATTGCCTGGCTGTTCACCTGTGTTCCTCATCAGAAGCATAGACTCTAGCAACTAATGAGCAGATTATCTTATTCTCCAGCATGTCCAGCACCATTTGACATATGATGCATGCTCAAAAAATATACTGATTGGATAAGTAAATAAGTGAATGGCTAAACAAACCAGTGCAGATAATTTGTGAGAATTTGAAGGGAAAGGTGAGGAAAAAGGACATAATGCTCCTAACACCTGCCCGTGTTTCCATGGCAGCTTGGGGCGCCTCCATTCTGTCTCTCTCAGCCATGTTCCCACATTCAGCTCTTGCTTTCTTAAGGTCAAGCAAGGTCTGCTCAAGCCAGGAGCCCATTTTCCTCTGGAAAGTATTCACTGTGTCTCTTTTGCATTCTTGTGCCTCTGCTGTTGTCAGGGAAGCCAGGAGCTTCTGGGATCTCTATTAGCACCAGGCTGTGTGAACAAACTCCAGGCCAGAGTTACATCTGGGAAAAATGCCTCTGGTGTGGACGGAGCTGTTCTGAATGCATGTGGAGAGAGCAGGTGGCATTTGCTCTTGCTGTGAGCAGGCAGGTCATCTGTAAAGCACAGTGAATAAAAGTCAAATAAGTGTTGGGTCCCTCAAAGGCAATGGATACCATAGAAAAGTGAGCTTAATTTTTGGAGGCACATCCCATAATTAGAACTCAGGCCTGCCACTGAGTATCTGTAAGACCTTGGACAAGAAATTTATGATTGCTAACTCCAGCTTCTCCTCTGTTAAATTAGATTAATATCAGTATCTAACTCTTACGCATGTTCTAAGGATGAGACGAAGTAATTCTCACTGGCTTCTTAGTTGGTTCCTGAGTATTTAGTTCTCCTCCCCTCCCCTGCCCCCTAATCAGGGTTCTCCAGATAAATAGAACCAACAGGAAGAAGAGGGAGGGAGGGAAGGAGGGAAGAGATTGATGGGGCGAGAGAAAGACTGATTGATTTTGAGCAATTGGCTCATATGACTGTGGAGGCTGGCAACTCCAGAATCTGTCGGGTGGTCTGGCAGGCTGGAGGCTCAGGGAAGAGCTGATGTTGTTGCAGCTCAAGTCTGAATGCCGTCTGCTGGTAGAAATCTCTCCTTGGGGAAGGTTCATCTTTTTCTGAAGGTGTCAAGTGATTGGATGAGGCCCACCCACATTATGGAGAGTGGCCTGCTTTACTCCTAGTCTACTCATTTTAATGTTAATCTCATCTGAAAAATACTTTCACAGAAACATCTAGAATAATATCTGACCAAATATTTAGGTACCGTGACCTAGCCAGGTTGACACATAAAATTAACCATCACTCTGTCTATCTGTCTATCTATCTATCACATGAAATGTATGAATGGATGGGGATTCACCACTCTTTAGATATAGTATCCAACAATTCTTAAAATTAACATAGCATCAGGGACCTGGATTCCATTTTAATCTTGTACTATAAATACCCAGGAAACAGTGACTTAAGTCTCTAAGTCAGTACCAAGAACCCACTGTACTAAAAGGGTCTACATATTACCAGTTATCTAATTCAAACTGTGAACAACAACATTCATTACAAGATAAGCCTAACCTGGTTACCTGAAAATGTGGACAAATAGCAGCCCATGTGATGATTGTACTAACTGGGGACTGTCTGCTACTAGGCATGTTGATACCAGAGAAACCGATCGTTCATCTTCTCACCCCTTCATCCAGCCAGGTAAGGCTGTCGTCTCCCAGGGACAGCGGCTCTAACGAGGTAGGGACGTCAGCACACAGCAGCACTGCTGCCAGCGGGAGAGCCTGGGTGTGTGTCTCCAGCCACCACCCGGGCTCCCATTCATTCCCGTTGGCGCATTCACAGTCACAGGGAAGCTCTTCGTGCGCTGAGCCTTGTCCAAGGCTGGTGCTGGGGTGCTACCTGGGTGGGCCGACCCACAACACACAGCTCACCCCCCTTCTGTCCATAGCTAGATCGAATGGGGACATGCTGGACTCCCTAGCCAGTCAGCTTGGAGCCATGCCAAGTTTTCTGTAAATCCTGCTAAAAATGTATTTACATCCAAGAAGGGACATCTCTCAGATCTAGGCATTAGCTGAGAAGCTGACTGAAAGTTTCTGTTCCTAACTCGTGTTATTGTTGTGTGACATAATGTAAGACGTCATCTATAGGCTAGCTATAATGTACACTGGCCATGGTGTACTGTGGAGTCCATAGTTTTCTCCTACCCAGTCTGATTGTACAACCCCTTTTGTCTGGTAATGGCAACCTCTTTTCTGTGGTAACATCAGTCTTCAATCTATAGGGTCCTGGTGGGAGAAGGAAGTCTGTCATTCATTTAGCTCCCAGTTATGTAACCACCGGGAGGTCCAGGTTGTACCATTATTATGCTGGATCTCACCGAACAGAGATCCAGCATAATACACGCTGACCCAAGGTACAGGTGTGTGTGTGTGTGTGTGTGTGTGTGTGTGTGTGTGTGTGTGTGTTTGTGAGAGAGAGAGAGAGAGAAGGAGGAAGAGGAGGAGGAAGGGCTAATTGAAGACTTAGAACCTGGAACCTGTAGAATCTACCACAACTGAAGTCAGTTCTACTGTCCAGACAGCATAGATTATATGTATGTTATAGATGATTTATCTTTTCTCTGGTTTTGTTTTGAATTACTTTTCCTAAATAAAAAGAGAAAATTACAAACACAGAAAAAAGATGAAACACATGTATTCTGACAGAAGGAATTCAGTGTTGCAATTCAATAAATGCTGTTTATAGTATAAAGTTAACATTAAATGATGATAATAGTAAATAAAAATAGTAGAGAGGACTCTCACAAATGTAAGCATTGAGCTAAAGAAGCCAGACCCCAAAGAATGCATGCTACAAGATTCCATCAATTTCAAGTTCAACAACAAGCAAAAGGAATCCACCAGAAGGCAGAGTGTGATTAGCCTTGGTGGAGGGCACTGGCAGGGCCTAAGAGGGGCTTCTAGGAGATGGCAGTGTTCTGTTTCTCACCAGGGTGCTGGCTATGGGTGTGTGTTCAGTTTGTGAAAGCTATGTACTCATGATTTATGCACTTTTCTATATGTATGTTATACTTCAATGGAATGTTAAAAAAAAAAAGTAACATTGTCCTGAGTCACCTACATTACTTGTTTAGGAAAGATGGCTAAGTTGTGCTGGTGTGCTCTGGGGTAGTTTTCCAGATGTCTGTTGTGATGGAATCCATACCTTCTCTTTTTAAATTCCAACTAGTCTTTATTTGTCTCAAAACTAATGATTTTTGCACTTGCATTCTTCCATGCTGCTGCTTCTTTTTTTTTTTTTTTTTTTTTTTTTTTGCAATTCTCAGCAAAATGCTTCAGAATCTGCCCTTCTCACCAACTACTGTGGCAGTAAAGACATGTTTTTCTGGGCCTTATTTGTGATCCACGCTCTGAAAGGATAAAGAGAAACCAGGTCCTCTTTCTGTGAATGATAACATAGGCCGTGCCCAGCGGTGTGTGGAAGGAGAGCAGAATTACTGCCCTGCTCTTCTGTTTACAGAGCCAAACTGAACTGCACATCCATAAAACGTTCCCAGATTCTACAAGCAAACTTATGTACATGTAACCAGTACAGCAAAAGATTATTGTTTCAACAACCAGCACCAGTTTCCTCTTCGGGAGTAAGCAATCTTTTATTGGATGTCAGTTCCCTAGTACACGTCTGTATTAGGCTCGAGGTCCCAAGGACCTCAATGTTGGCTGATTCCAGGATTTGAGAAAAAAAGGGCAGAGTAGCTCCTCGTAAGAGTGGGGGAGGAATGGATTTGTGGAATTTTGGAGACACGAGAGAATAAAGATGTTCAGGAAAGATGAATGGGAGTCCTTGGTGATGTGGAAGGAAATTTTAAAAATGGAGAGACCACTGCATTTCATTTCATTACTTGAATGAATCTGATATGAATCCTAACTGAACTCCTCAGGGTCCGCGGCTGCCTTGTGTGCACAGGGTTTTGGGGAACCTGAAGACAGGGCTGAGTTTCTCATTACCATCGACATCATGCATGTTTTCAGAGAAACAGACCCAGAGAAAGAGAGAGCTCAGGAGTCGGGGGAGCCCTGGAGAAATGAGCTAGCTGCTGGGTGTCTGGGCACTATTCGGTTAGGCTTTGACTTCCACGGGCAAGGGAATACACAGATCATGGAATCAGAGAGATAGAAAAGGAGGTTCCTGTAGGGAATCCCAATCACACCTGAGTTACCTGAATGCAGCAGTGACTTATCTTGAGATCGTGTTTCTCACCACAGTACAGGTGGGATTTCACTGTACTTTGAAATATATGCAACAGCTCGATGGTCCTCAACATTTTTGTAGGAGCGAGAGTTGTGCCTCCTTTCACAAAGTAGTAACTGCACAGATTTGAGAATTTGCAGTGTGCACTACACCTTGTGCTAGGTGCTGGAGAGACAGGGTTGAACGAAACATATGCTTTAGGCTTATGGTCTAGCAGAGGCTGCAGAAATGAAGCAGATTATTACACAAGGGTTATGTTCCATGAAGGAAAACTAGATCCTATGGGAGTCTGTAAGAGGAAGTGCAGACCTCATCTGGGGGAAAAAATTGCAGTATCTCAGGGAAGAAGATTAAGAAGGCAGCCTATATG
The DNA here is from genome assembly GCF_004115265.2 of Rhinolophus ferrumequinum. Lineage (NCBI taxonomy): Eukaryota > Metazoa > Chordata > Mammalia > Chiroptera > Rhinolophidae > Rhinolophus > Rhinolophus ferrumequinum. The sequence continues at coordinate 66,957,405 of NC_046295.1, read as the reverse complement.
TATTGAGTTGCCTTAAAAATCAATAAAGAGGTACAGAAAGATAGAAGTCCTCAGGTGATATAAAAACCCAACCTGGTTCATCCCAATCCATTGTAGGTAGCTATTCAATAACTCTTAATAATCCATCAGATTTCCTTGTAGACGCATCTCCATGGAAAATATAAAAATGATTTTTAATGAATTTGTGTTATATTAGTTGTTTTAAAATGCTGTCGTTTTTTAAAAGTAATTCTTTTGAAAAACTATTCAAACCATTAACTCTTTCTTTCTAGAAACAAAATGTTATTTAGAAAGTGGAAAGAGAGCTTCTGCTCGATTTAACATGAAGGTCAAAGAAATAAAATTCTGTTGTGTACACGTTATGCATCTAATTGCCTTATAAACAGATAACATGAATGTGATCTTTAATATTAAAAGCTTATGTTTTAGAGCTAAAAATGAAACAGTAGAATGAGAGATTTTTCCTATTAAATGGTGATATTTAAAAATATAAAAAGTAACGATGGCAAGATAATTTCAAAAGAGGAACACTTGCTGAGAATTTAAATCAGTACTCTTTGGGTGTTGGGGGGAGACTTTATACAAAATTTAAATTGCAGGTATCATTTTATCCAACAATTTTATTTTTAAGACACGATGCTCAGATTTATTTTCACATACAATTACACATACGTTTTTACATACAAATACACATATAAGAATGTTCTTATATTATAGCATTTGTGTAATTATTAAAAATAAGAAAACTGAATGTCCAATACTGGAGAAGAGGTGATGTTGATCTGCGAATATTCTTTGTATGAGAACAGTGCAGCCTTTATAAAAAACTAGAAAATTTCTAAGATATAAAATTAACTGAAAAATTTTAAAGTGCCAGAAATATTTATAATCAATAAATCCGTCTTTCTATTTGCTAGCCCCACGCATGTCCATAGAACCTACAAACTATATAAGTATATATTTCCATATTGTGTATTGTGTATGTATCTGTGTGTGCTTTTTATAAAAAGCTTAGAAGGCAAGGTATTCAAGAAAGTGAGCATGAGGTGATATTTATAGCTTTTCAACTACGCATTTTGATAGAGCGTAAATATTTTGAATGAGCATGTATTCATGATTTAGCATTTTATTTTAAGAAAAAGAAAAGGAAAGAAGTGACCTGACACCTCCCCTGGTTGTCTTTGTCTGCAGAACGGTCAGTCCTGTTAGTGTGGGATCATCTCTATCTGGAGAGCAGAGGCTGTGTTTTGTTTTGTTTTGTTTGTTTTGTTTTATCCTGTGCCTAGCCCCTGATAACTACTCAGTAAGTCCTTGTGGACTGGTTCAGTGACTTTTCTTCTCAGCATAGACTACATATTTCAAAATACAAGGAAACCCAGAAACATCCTAAATGCCATCCATCACTTAGGAACTGATACAATAATAGAACGCATAGTTTATCCAAATATGCAAAGATGGAATAGCATGCAGCTACGTATCAAAAATTGCGGTTTTATAAGAATAGTGACTAACCTGGTAGAATGTTCAGAATATACTGTTAAGTAAGAAGTGTTACGTTCCTGGATGCCACGTACAGCGCGGGCTCAAGTTGGGTCCTGAAAGGGATGGGAATCGTCCCCTTCTCCCATTCCACCACCTACCTGCCAATGTCCTCAGTGTGGAGAAAGCCAACAGAAGCACTTTCAACTTTCCAGGAGGAAACTTAGCTGTGCTGTTGTCTGAGTGTAGTCAAGTGTCTGACTCCTTTTTTTGATGTTTGACTGCCGATGGCTTTTAGGTCTCAGCCTTCCGTTTTCCCCTTCTGCGCCACATCAGAGCAAGCAGATAAGAAAGCCTCCCTCCAGTGGGGCCGGCACAGATTCAAACTGTGCAAGCCTCTGTCCACACAGGGGAACCCTCACCCCACCCCACCCCTTGACCACAACGACAACCCATGCCTATCGCCTTTTCCTGTGCTCTCAGACTCATCTTCAGACCAGCTTAGGAGCCTGCCCTGCTTTCCTCAGAAAATTATATGCGTAATAGACCTTTTCATGCCTTTTCAGTGTGGTGTCATCAGTCTCTACAGTTAAACCATATTTTGGGTGGGTTCCATCCCATTTCTGCCGAGTGGCGGCAACACTGACCGTGGCATCTATTTGGCTGCATCCCAATTTTTAAGTGAGCCTTAGCTCCAAAATCACCTGTCTATACTCTGTACTGTGATTCTGGGGTTTATGCTTTGTAAACCACATCTCTGTTACCACTTCTTCTCCCATTAAGCTCTAGAAACAGCCTTGGTCTGGAGGAGGCTGAAGGGACTTGTTCCTTCTGGATTGCTTACTTTACTCATCAGCACTAATAATGACTCCTCATCCACGGAGTGGCGATTAGTTTCAGCTTCCAGACTTTTCCACACACACTCAGAACCTTATGCATCCTTAGAAAGACCTGCTCCAGCCAGACTCTGTCCTTCTCGGAGAGCTAAGTCATGGCTCTTTGAGGCTCCCTCAAGCTCCTGACCTCCCAGTACCTGCTGGCCAGCAAACACTTGACCCGTCATCCTCTCTGCTTTTTGGTGTTGATAATCCCCATCCTCTTCAAGTTGTTCCTCAACCCGTGGTACCTGTTTCCTACAGTGACTTTTTTCTTACCTCATTTATTCTTTTGTTTTTCCCTTTTTACTTCTTCAAGTCCCTATATTAAATTCTCTCTGTTACAAAGATTAATACGGTTTCTGTTTTCCTAATTTGAACCTTCCTCATACAAACTGAAACTTGTGCTGATGGATGAGGCAACTCTATACCAAACGTTGGAAATAGGTCGTCACCTTCTTCTGCTTCAAAGATTCAAAAGAAGAGCTTTGGTTCCTCTTTGGTTTGTCTGCTTCTGAGTGCTGACAACACCTGGAGATGGACGTAGGGGCCGACCTCCTAGAGATGAGCCCAAGGTTCACTACTCATCCTTTTCCCTCTGCTTTTCATTCTTTGTTAGTGAGGCAGGGACCGTTTTCCATGCAGGTAACTAGGTGAGTACAATCAGATGTAATGCTCTCCACAGTAGATCTGAGGGCATAGGTTTGGTGGGCATGTTATAGGAGGAACCCCCTTTGACATTAGATCTCAGCCATATGCCCGATCCTGCCTTGTGAAGAAGCCTCCAGTTAGAACGTATGAAGCCTTTATTATTATTAGGTCCACAGCTGACTCCTTGTGCTTTTTCCCAATGCGTGTTGTAATCTGGAAAGGAGGACTATTAAATGCTTGGTACCCTTAATTTCCAGCAAGAAAAATAATCATAAAAATCAAACAGAGAGAGACTAGAATAGTATTCCCTAAAATACATGGAACGACTGTTATCGCTAGATGCTTTTTTTTCTTTTATATCTCTCTGAATTTCATTTATAATGAACTTACATTGTATTTCCGTTAAAATAATAACTCAATTTAAAAAAGAGGAGAAGCTAAATCTAATTGAACTCTCAGAAGCAAGAGATTTAGAATCAAGCATGTTGCCTCAGCCGTGCCCCCAGCTTCCTGTATCCTCCTGGCCAAAAGGAGAAACAATGGACTAAAGAATACAAGAAGAAAACCAGAGCGAAGGCACAGAAAGGAACCATTTGGGAAATATAAGAGAAAGAGGACCATCAGGTGGACGGAATGCAGTGTGAGCTGGAGAGAGAAGGCATAGCAAGGAGGGCAGAAAGAGCCCAGAGTGTGCATGCAGTGGCGTCGGATCCACCACCATCTATGGAGGTTTCCTCAGAGAAGGAGTTTGGCTCCTGGCCCCAGCTGGCAGCTTCTCCAATCTCGCTCTCATGTCAGACATCTGTCAGCACTCTGTGAGGACCATTGGAAATCAAGGCCGTTCACAGTTTGTCTTGGACCTCTTCAAGTCTTCCCACCCCTACCAGCTACTGAAAAGGAAAAGGGAAAAATGTTATAAAGTTTCCCCAGCCATGGTGAGAATAGCCAAAAAGAGAAAAGACAGCCTTACCCAAAGTCGATGTGTTCCCAGGCCTCCTCATTGTCAAAGGCTCCGTTTGTTCATTTATTCCCCCAAATACTTGACTGAGCATAAGTGAGTGCCAAGCTTTGCCGTAAGCACTGGCAACATGGTATCGACGCCAGCCTGAGGAAGGAGTTCTTCATCTTACTCCACGTTCTTCCCCCAAAGAAGCTACAGCTCCTGGGACCTCCGCCCATGTCCGCCTCGAACATGTGCGCTCTCCCCTGAGAGCAGAGTCTGGATCGGACCTATCGTGTGTCTAGATAATTCGGAAAAGGGAACCAAGCCTGGGACTCATTTTCCGTTTACCACCCTGAAAGGGGCACGCGTCTAACAAGCAGTTATTTCACCAGCTTTTCAGTTGACTCTGAAACTTTTCTCCAATCTCACTTGAGTTAGGTGGCATTCTTCAAAAGTCCCTACACACATAAACGGCTTTTCACAGGTTGGTGCCTGGGTCCCTGTCCTTTTCTCTGCATTTTCCTTTATCTTTTTTCTATTTGCTGGCAAGTTCCTAGTCATTTTTTTTCTTCTGAAATAGTCTACAGTGTACATAAAAATATATGTAATGTGTGTAGCTAGATAGGTAGGTAATAGGTTATAGGTAGGCAAATAGATGGATAGATAATAAATTCTAAGGAAACAAAGAACCGTGTAGACACCACCCAGCTTCAGAAATAGGACATTAGCGAGCCTTTGAAGATACCCGTGGCCCTGTGTGCATTCCATTATCCCTCTGTCAACCTCCAGAGGTGACCACTATTTGAATTTTGGGTTAACTACAACCTGTTTTTCTGTACAGATTTTTCTACAAGTATACCCCTCTGTGTGTGTGTTGTAGCTGTTTTATAACTTTACATAAATGTAATCGTACTACATGTATTTCCTCATGAATTAGTACTTTCAATCAATATTGTTTTGAAATTAATCTATGCTAAATTTTATACAGTATTTCATTCGTTTTCTCTCTGCTGTATAGTATTCCATAATAATAACTATACTACAATATGTCCATTCTGATGGTTATAGAAATTTGAGATTTTTCAAGGTCTCAAGTAAAATCAACGTTGCTGGAAACATTTTGTTAGATTGTCTCTGGGTATACATGTGCAAGTTTCTTTAGGCTGTATTCCTATGAATATAATTGCTGAATTTAGGGTTTTTGAAATTTAGTAGCCAATGTCAATTTATTTTCAACGTGTTCCATTCCATTAGCAGGATAGGAGAGCTGCTGTTGGTCTGAATCCTTTACGACAATCAGTATAGTTAGGCATTTCCTTTATAGTTGATGAGAATGAGTATTTTTTCTAATATTTATTGGTTATTTGGTTGCTGCTTTCAGGAAATGTCTGTCCATGTCTTTGTTCACTTTCATATGTGGTTGTATTCTCTATACTTTATATATTCTAAATACTCACACTTTTTAATTGTTGTTTAATGTTGCAGATACCTTCTCCAAATTTGTGACTTGTATTTTCACTCTGTAATAACTATTGATGAACAGAGATTCTTAATTTTTAAAATATAGTTAGATTTGTCAATCTTCCCCTTTTTGATTGGTACTTATGTATCTTTTTTCTTATTTTCTTACTTTAAGCTTACAAATATTCATTTCTCTTTCCTAAAATTTTAAAGTTTTCAATTGATTTTTACATGTTGTATAAGGAAACACATACTTTATCTTCCCAGTGTGAGCCTCATTTAGTAATTATCCATCTTTTCCTCCATTGTTCCGCAAAGCTCATTTATTGTCATACCCTGTTTATATAAAAGCTTGTCCCCTCACTTAGCTTTCTACTTGATTCCATTACTTTATCTTTCTATACCTACAGCAATCTAAAATGCCTTAATTCAAACAAATCATACTCAATCCTGGGCAAGTTCTTCTGTGTTGTTCACCTTTTTTTAAGGGTGTCTTAGCTGCTCTTAGCTTTTAATATAGATGTCAGAATTAGCCTGTCAGTTCCACAGAAAACAGAAAATCTTGCAGGGGTGTTGCTTGGAATTGCATTGCATTTATTAATTTGGAGAGAATTAATATCTTTAATAGATTGAGTATTTCTATCTATGAATATATGTCTTTCCCCTTAAGTAAGATTTTTAAAAATCTCTTCCAATACAAGTCATTAAAAAAAACAAAAACAATTTTCTGCACAAAATGTCTTGCACATCATTTGTTAGATTCATTTCTAGGGATCTCATCTATTTGTTATTAGAAAACAATACTTTTAATTGAATTGTATAACTGTCCCTGGTGCAAGAAAGCACCTGAGTATTGTATATAAATTTTATATACAAGCAAGCTTGTTATAATTTCTTAAGAATTTTAAACATGTATTTATCTATTTATTTTGGGTTTCATACATAGAGTATATTATGAGCATTTTTAGTTCTTATTTACTAGTTTAATTTGATTAATTAATTAATTAATATTGCCTTTGTGAGATGGTTTGGATCTCTAGTACATTATTGAATCCTGTCTGGTTCTTAGTTAAGGGGAAAGTTAAATATATTTTGATGTTTTACCATTAAGCATGAAGGAGCTATACAATTTTTGTAGTTTCCTGTGTGGTTCCTTAGTGCTTTTTGCCAAATATAAAGAGTTCTTCATCTTCTGGGTACATGATGGGATTAGCTTCCTGGCCTTCTCTTGTACAGGGCCCTATGGTTAATTCTGGCCAAAGAGCAGTGAGCAGAAAAATGTGTGTTCCTTCTAGGTCAGAGCATTTACTTGCCCATTCAAGAGTTTCCAGAGCTTTCTCTCTAGCATGGTGACTAGCAGTGTCCAAAAACTGCTGCTGCTTCAGCCTGAGTCCCCCAGCGTGTGCAGTTAGCAGGTGTCCATGATGAACCTTAATGGGTATTTAGTGTGAATGAGAAATAGATCCTTGTTGTTTTGAGACATAGCGATTCAGGAGTTTGTCACTATGTTGTATATAACCTACCAGTACTGACTCATGTGTATCCTCTCGGGCTAAGTGGATTGACTTCTTGGGAAAGCTTCTGCATAGCAAAGGAAACCAATCAAGTGAAAAGGGAATCTGTGGAATGGGAGAAAATAATTACAAACCTGACATCTGATTGGGGTTAATTTCCAAAACACACATCAAACTTATACAACTCAATACTAAACAGACAAAAACAAAAACAAAAAAAACCCACAAATAATTCAATTTAAAAAATGGGCAAAGGACTGGAATAAACTGAATTGTTTTTCCAAATAAGACATACAAATGGCCAACAGGTACAGGAAAAGGTGCTCAACACCACTACTCATCAGGGAAATGGAAACCAAAACCACAAAGAGAAATCACCAAATACCTGTTAGGATGGCTTTTATCAAAAAACAAAAGATGAATGTTGGCACGAATGTGGAGAAAAGGGAACCCTGTGCACTGTTGGTGGGATTGAGGTACAGAAACAATCTAAGTGTCCAGTAATGGATTAATGGATAAAGAAAATGTGATATACACAGTATTATACATAATGTAATATTTATAATATATAAATACATAAATTACATATTTATATAATATGTGACATGATATATAATACAGCAAATACAATATAATAATAAATGTATATATAACATATATCTATCTATATCTATCTATCTAGATAGATAGATATCATATATATAATGGAATGTTATCCAGCTATAAGAAAAAAGGAAATCCTGCCATTTGTGACAACATGGATGAAACTAGAGGACATTATGCTAAGTGAAATAAGCCAGAGAGAAAAAGACAAATACCATATGCTCTCACCTATATGTGAAATAAAAAAAAAAAAAGAAAGAAAGAAAAATTTGAACTCAAAGAAATAGAGGAGAATGCCATGGGATAGGGGATTGGGGAGATGTTAGTCACAGGGTACTAACTTCTAGTTGTAAGGTTAGTAAGTTCTGGGGATCTGATGTACAGCATGGTGACTATAATTAATAATGCTGTATTATATACTTAAAATTAGTTAAGAGAGTAGATCTAATCATTCTCACCCCACCCGGAAAAAAGGGTAACTATGTTAGGTAATAGATGTTAACTTGTAATCATTTCACGATATATATATTATATATATAATATACATACACATACATATATGTACACACACATATATGTGTATATATATATATCAAGTAATCATTTTGCACACTTTACATATATGCAATTTTATTTGTCTAAACCTCAATAAAGTTGAGGGTACAATGTAAAAAAAGAAAGTACTGCCCTCCTGAGAGCTGACATTGTTATTTACAAATAGAGGTTAACTTGAATGTTTTTTCTGCGTCTGTTGAGATTTACTTTTATCCTTAAATGTCATATGTCAGTATGATAAAATATCTTAATAGATTTTATTATGTTGAATCAACTTTGCTGTCTGGATTAATGCTGGGTTTAGATTATGACTCTCCCACATGGTGTAGTTGGATGTTTACTGACTTACTAATTTTTTTTTAAGTTTATTGGTTTACCCCCCAAACCACCTTGTACACCTCTAGTAGGACACGTACCTCACTTTGTGAAACACAGGACTGGGTAATCTTCAAACCCAGTTTAGAATTCAAGGATCCAGTGAATGATACAAATGAATGCTGAGTTCAAGGAAGAAAAGAGGTCTTCCTGGAGGCATTGGGAATTCTTAACGAAGTCATGTGAGGGGGATGGTAAAGGGGTGAACTGTAGATTGTCTGGCACTGGCTAGCTGACGTCTAGCACATGGACTGGCATCTCCTTAACTCAATAAATATTTATGAGATAATTAGATTGTCAGGAGGCTTGACCTGAGTTAGATGTCCCTGAGATTCACTCTGTAAATTAAGGAACACTAAATACAACCAAGAAATGAGTTTCTACTTTCATGGTGTTCGTTGGTATCTGACAAGATGCTCAGGGTGAACTTACTGTGTGCCTGCTGCTACTATCTCACTGGTATCAAGGCTGCTTATGAGAATGCAGTCAGGATTGTACGGTAGAGTCATTAGGGCCAAGGACATTTCTCCAAATAGTAATTGTTACCTACAAAGGACACTGAAATATACCCTAAACAGCCTGAGTGTTCGATTGCCCAATAGACAAAATATTCAGAAACCCGGTGAGCCACTCTTTACCTGGCACTAAACAGTCCCTGGTGGGTGGGGAGCCGTTGGCATGGCCAGCTTTCCCCAGGAGCAGAGGGCATCTTGCTTTTTTCCATTCTTGTTTATTTTACACCAACTGAAGTCTTTCCAAACTGTTGTTACTGAGCATTTCAGAGACACTGGGCTGTCTTAAAAAAGTTGTACCATTCCACAGGCCTGAGTCTGGTTTCAAGCACACAACTGCATGTTACAGGTTTTGAGGAGTGCCCACCACATACACCATGGCCCAGTACGCATCTTTCCATGTTGCAGAGTGAGAGGCAACAACAGGAGACTGAGTCTTCTCACAGTCCTAACAGGCAGAGTGGGATCTTTCTTTTATAAGTGGTTATCTGTTAACCAAAAAAATATATCTGACTCTTGAGGAAGCTGCTTGACAAACCAAAAAAAAATGGGATGATCAAGATATCAACTGTTTACTTTTTACAAATAATCTCATGTTTCTTGTTTATCCTACTTGAATTCTACTCCAAAATTTACCATCAATTTACTGTATGACCTTGAGCTACTTACTGATTCATCTGGGCCTCAGTATACCTCTGATAAAAAGAAATTTAAATGATCCAAAACAACAACACAAAACAAAAATGGGATTGAGTAATCCATAAGATTTCTTCTGTTTCAGAGATGTGTGACTTTAGAGAGTGGCTGACATGCAATAAGAATTGTATCAACTATAAGTCTCCAAGGAAGGCCTTTCATCCACAGAACAAGGGCAGGCTAAACAGACACTAAATGGGGTGGGGAGGCCGGCAGGGGGAGACTAACAGACCTGGGAATTCAGAGGAGTGAAAATAATGGCTTAAATTTCAGATGGCTGAGCACTCACGGTTGACTCTCCCATTTAATAGCTTTGTGACACTGGGTGAGTTGCTTACCAGGGCCAGCTTTATGGGCATATGGCCTGTGGAGTCACATAAGGCCTTGCCTTAAAAGGGCACCACGCTTGGTTTAATATTCCGCTGCTGCCAACTTGAAATTCCCAATAATTTTTGAACAAAGAGCCATGCATTTTCACTTTTCACTGGGTACCCTAATTAGTTAGCTAGTCTTGAGCTTAACCTTTCTGAAACTTGGCACCTCCATCTCTAAAGTGAGAATAGTAATACTCGTTGTTCCAGATTATAGTGAGGATTAAGTGAGATACTTATGAAAGTTCCCCACAAGCTCAGTACGTGGTGCATTTGCTAAATAAATTAAGTCTTGTTCTCTACTTTGATCCATTTCTAGACCCAAATCTAACTGTTCTTCTTTAAAAGGATACATAAGACTCAGGGTTTTGGGTGGTTGTTTTTTTTTTTTTTTTTTTTTTTTTGGTTTTTCTTTTTATTTCCTCCTTACTTTATTTTCACAGACTGGTGCAGTCCAAATGTGGAAGCATAAAACAGTCTTGAATAAAAGCTATTTTGGGCTAGCATAGAAATATTAGATACAATAAAATCTCTCTTGTGTTTATAGTTGGTCCTGGGGTTTCACTTGGACTGATATTCTTCCCCCCCCTTCTTCCACCCCTACCCCCTCCATAGTGTGAGCATACTACGAGTCAAAGACTATCCTAGTTTATGGGGGAACAATGCCTAAAATAGACATACTCTTCACCTCAAGGGCCTAAAAAGTGAGAGGCATAGCCACCCAAGTAAATACATTATTTGAATTGTGCTAAATGGTATGAAGACGTAGAGGATACTTGGTGAGTGTAGAACAAGAGAATGGGTCCCAATCTGGTGTGGCCAAAAAAAAAAAAAGGTCCCCTTGAGGAAATGATAGGAGCGCCATGACCTGGAGGATAAGTAGGGATAGGTGGAAAATGGGGTGCACTAAGTCTCAGCGTGTCAATGGAAGCACAAGTTCCCGGGATGAGGAACATAATGAAGGTGCAGGAGGACACAGGCAGGGAGGGGAGTGGGGAAAGAGATCCCCATTTGGAATGCTAAAGCCTGAAATGCTGCTGATAGAGCTAACAGAAGTGTCAGGCAGGCTGTCTTCTCTACGTATGCAGACGTAAAATACGCGTTTCAGTGATGAAAACTCCTATCTAGAGAAGCCGTCTGGTGAGTCTGAGTCCCCTTTCATAACTCTGGGTATTTCAGAGAATGCTACCACCTCCACTGAAACACGTACCCACACACGTCTTCTTCCCTAAATGTTCACCCCGCTCTGGACAGTCCTATCCTGTTTACTGTAAAACCAAACAACTTTGGAGATCTAAATACACTTAAGTTCTTTAAGGTTTAATTAAACATAACTCTTCCCTTGAGATTTAAGTGTGTGTACACCCAGGGTTTCCAAACCTTGGCTGTTGCCGCAGAGAATAAGCTTGTTTGGGCTACTGTTTGGGAACAGCACCATTGAAACGTTCCTAAGATAAAAGTCACAAACGTCTTCACTGATGTCATGGCTTTGCCATGGGGCTGTCACAAAGAAGTCCATTTCATTGAAAAGGAATCCTGGAAGAGCTGCCCTTTATCTTGGGCTGTTAAGAAATTGGACCTTTATTATAATGAGGTTATAAAAATGAGGTTATTTTAGATAACTTGACTATGAGCATAGTTCAGATCACTTTCTGAAATACATACTTAGTGTTTATGTATCAGGCACAGAGTTTTGTGCTAATAATTTCAGAATGAATTAAACATTATCCTTTATATCCCTCCTTTGTCCTTTCAGAGTGGGAAATACTCTGTTTTTGGCTCCACTACTTTATTCTTAATTTTTTGTTGTTTTAGTCACTGACAAACGGTTTATGGTTTGGAGGAACTATCTCCTAACTACCATATATCATGAACTTCAAGAAAGTTCCATTTCAGTTCTAAACTTCCTTGAAGATAGTGGGTACAGAGCTGAGTGCAGAGATAATTTCAATATAATTTTTAAATCCAGTGGCAAAAAAAATGGATTTAAAGCATTTTTTTTTATTGGGTTGTCGTTAATTAAGTGACTGTTTTTGTCTTAACAGCTTTTTGAATGTCTGGAATATTTTATAATTGTTGTGATAAAGGTCATGACATTCACAAGGTGGTGTGGGGACCTAAAGGGGAGCTGTTGATTCAGGCTGGAACGGGGAGTGGGGTAAAGCTGAAAGACAGGAAAGTTTCCCCGAAGGAGGTAATGCCTGAAGAATCGAAAAGAGGACATTCAAGAAGGGGTGAAGACAGTGCTATTCCAAGGAGAGAGAATCCTTTGGATACATGCATGATGGGATAAAACAACAGGGTGTTCTTAAGGTTCACCAAGACGGCCTCCATCATTTTACAGCTAAGATCCTTACCTCTACCGTGTTTCCCCAAAAATAAGACCTAGCCAGACCATCAGCTCTAATGCGTCTTTTGGACGCATTAATATATAGACCTGGTCTTATTTTACTATAAGATTGGGTATAATATAATATAACATAATATATAACATAATAATATAATATGTAATATACCGGGTCTTATGTTAATTTTTGTTCCAAAAGACATTAGAACTGATTGTCGGGCTAGGTCTTATTTTCAGGGAAACAGGGTATCAGAGGTCGGAGAGGAGGTGTGGGTGTGGGGTACGTGCCTAATATTTTAGAGCAGGTGGCAGAGCAGGGACCAGAACACCAGCTTCTTGACTGACTGATTTTCTATGCCAGTGTGAGATCTTTGTTCTGCACGTTGAGAGGACATTCCAGTTACCTCACTGTTAGTCAGAGTTCCTATAAACATTCCAGTTATCCCAAACAAAGTTCCTTACCCAGGTTGAGGAGATGTCCAAGACCACCCTCTTTGCTAGATGAAGTTTGTTACAGAATGAACAAATTATGGAATGTCTCTACATTTTTAATGGGGATGGGTCTTAGTTACTGTTATTTTGAGAAATTCTTTCAAGCAACTTTAAACTTTCCAAGTGGGAAATTTGAATTTGACCCAGATTCCCCGCTCCTTCTCTCTCTCTTCTGTTTTCTGCCCTGCAACTTCATTCTCAAAATTCTGTTTCTCCAATCACTGAAAGACAATTTTTTGAGAGAACATATAATTTAATCGCCATATTACACTAACTTTAGGAGAGTTCCATTTGAGTTCTAACCCTCCAAGAGCCAAGGTTAAGAATGCAGAAGGTAGGATGTTTGACCTTGAGCAAACCGTTTCTTTAGTTTCATTCTTATCTGTCCAGTGAGAAGGATTAGACTGGCAGGCTTTTCAGAGTCCTCCTGGCCGTGAAGTTTAATATGTTTATTATTGTTGTTATTATTATAATTATTAAGTTGCTGGCAGAAAGATTGAGTTTCTTGCAACTTGTTTCAAAAAATTAAATATTTTCCAGAAGTTGGATCTAAGGAAGAACTGATTTCCCAAGCATGGTCCTGTTGAGGGCTTCGCATAATCTTCCCACTGGTTCTTTTAGCCAAAGAATGTCACTGTCTTTTCCCACCTCTTAAAGCTCTTTCTTCTTCTAGCATGGCTTCCTGTTCGTCTCCCTGAGTGATTTTCTATGTTGCTCCTACGGCCAAACAAAAACAAAACAGAACCAAAAACAGCACTTCTCTAATTTTATGGAAGGAAGCACAACTACTAATATCTCAGCACTCTAAAACAATTCCTCAGTTCCCCAAAAACAGTATGTCATGGTCCCCCCTCCTCTTCTGTCTAAGGAAAAGTGTCACAAGTAAGTGCAAAGCTAAAGATTTAAGGACTGATTAATTTCCCTTTGGGGATTGTCATAAAATGTGAATTTTTTCTTCTCACATCTCTAAATATGGAAACAAAATGTTCCAAAAAAAGCTAGGTGGAAGGAATGTTGACATCTCTTCATTCCTCAGCTATAAGATCACCTTCACCCGTTGAAGAACTGATAACCACTTAAATTAATTCTTTCACACTGAAAGAAATCTTGTTTTCCTAATGGAGCAGTTGGAAGTTTCTGGGAAAGTGCTAGCAGAGATCTGCCGTGCCGACATGGTGTAGTGTAGTCATGACTGGTTTCCTCATCTCATTGCCTCTGACTCCTTACCTTTTCCTTATCTTCCTGTAATAATGTTCTGCTTGCAGTTCCCCAGATACCCTATGATGTGCCATGTCTTTGTCCACATTGTTCCCTGTTCCCCACCTGGTCATCCCGGCACTTCCTGGAATGGTCCCTCAGATCACTCTTCCTGAGCCCCTGTCCTAACATCCACGAGTAGAGTTGTCATCCTAATTCTAATTCTGCCTCTATCATAACAGTTCTTACATGGCAGTCCAATTACTTTAAGGCATCTACCGTGTATGGATGACAAGGTCTCCGTTTAATTCATCTCCAAACACTCGGCATGCCCCCAGCAAGGCTCTGAAGAGCACTGAATATCACTAGAGCTAGTCAGGTAAACTGTGATAAACATATTTTCCAAACACAAAGATGAGCACACAGTAGACCTTCAAATGTGTGCGATGACATGATTAAAAACTTAATTTTAATTAGAAGAAGATAAAGTATACTGTTTTGTAAGTGTGTGACATTTTTGTTGGATAATTGAAGAAAATATAGATTTACCTCCATTCTAGAATGTCTGGGTTTATTTCACAGGCAGTTAGCCTTTCTTTAATTAAAGATGGGCTTTTTCAGTGAGTATGAAGTTTCTGTTACGCAAGATGATTAAGTTCTAGAGATCTGCTCTACAACATAGTACCTCTAGTTAACAATATTGTACGAGTAGTGTAACTTTAAAATACATTGAGGCGCTAGATAGACCTCATCTTATGTTTTTACCACAAAGCACACACATATGCGCATATGTGCGTGCGTGTGTGCTTGCACACACACAGACACACACACACACACACACACACACACACACCACACCACAAAGAACACAAGGACATTTTTTGGAGGTGATAGATATGTTTAGTACGTTGGCTGTGGTGATGGTATCATGGGTGTATGTCTATGTCCAAACGCATCAAGATATATACACTAAATGTGTGCAGTTTTTGATATATCAATTATACCTCAAGAAGCTTATTTAAAAATAGGTTTCGGGGTAAATAAAGAAACATGAGTTCCTCTTGCTCATCCCCAGATGTCCTACACTAAGGAGGAGACAAAGAGCTTGGAGCAAGAGTCAGTAGCCCTGAATCCAGATCCTAGCTCAGCTACTTGCTGCTAAGTTAGACTCAGCTTCCGCACTAGTAGAGAGGAAATAAATCACCTGTGAACTTTACTTGTTATGACAAGTAAGGTAACACTTATGGAAGAATTTGTAAATGTTGAAGCAATTTACAAATATTAAGTCAAAATAGCATTCCCCCCTTACTCCTGAGCTACCCAATTTGTTATTCTTTTTCTTAACCTTAGGAAACTGGAGGATGTGACTAGCAAAAACAGTAAGACTTTCTTCTTTCCCGTTTGTTCCAAAGCATTGCCTGTAGCTAACATTCCCCTCCCCGACTTTATTGAGGTATAATTGAAAAATAAAATTGCATAAAGTGCAAAATGTGATAATTTGACATCCGTATGAGTTTACTTTGTGAAATGATATCACAATCAGATTAATCAACACATCAATCACCTCACAAAGTTACTTTTTTTTTTAATGTGGTAAGAATGCTCAAGGTCTAATCTCTTAGCAAATTTTCCCAAGGCTACCATTTTAAGACCCAAGACATAGTTATAATGAGCAGTTGGCTCATTATTATATTGTAAGGCTTTGGCACAGTGTTGAGCATTTTGGAAATTTTGACTGGAATTTGACTGAAGCTGATTATTATTTGGAGTAGATTTGCTATCTGGTTACATGTGAGTATTTGATCTTGTTTTTTTTTCCCTCTGAAGTGTAGATAAAATTCCATCTTCTACACCCTTCGTCATGCATTCCTTAGATTACTCATGATTCGCAGTTCTTAATACTCAGTATATTGAAATTAGATTGTTACATTGCAGATAGTCATTAAATTGCACACATGCCTGCATTTATTAGTGTTTTCATGTGAACAGTGAGTTAGTGGAAGGCGGAGGACATGAGTTTGAGTCCTGGCTTCCCTACTTTCTGGCTGTGTGATACTAGTCAGGTAGTATTAATCCCTTAAAGGAAAATACTTGCACTAATCCAAATATTGAGGAAGGGGAGAAAAACCATACCCTATAACATTTTCAAGGTAACCCATTAAGGATCTATTGACACATCCTTTCATTAAGCCAATGTTTATTATGTAGCAAGCCCTATACCGTTGTGATGTCATAAGCAAAGCAGACAGGCTCCTTGGAATACACCTGAGGTCCATCCTATTTTAGAGATTGGCCAGTTTTGGATTAGAAGAAGGGTGTGATTGAGAGGCACTCTATGGTATGCCTTCCCTTGGGGGACCGAAACCTGCGTAAACATCTTCGTACCTCTCTCCCTCACATTTGCTGAGGAATCACCGCATTTTAGATAGTTCTTTCATTTTGTGAAATTAGTCTCCCAGGGACTCTCTTCATTTTGTTAAAAGCATAGCTCTTGTTGCCCCGCAGAACAAACTTTCCGCTTGGCATGTATGTCACCTATCACGGAGCTCTTAATTCTTAGGCAAAATTCAGATAAAAGAAACAAGCAGACTCTGGAAGTCAGTGAAAATTCTGACATAGAACCAGTTTGTTTTGAAAACTATCCTGCCAGGGTTAATCCTATGTGTGTATTTGACTGGATCATGGGACCTTAGACAGCTGGTCAGACGTTATCCTGGGTGTGCCTGTAAGGGTGTGTTTGGATGAGATTAGCATTTTAATTGGTAAAGCAGGTTGCCCTCCCTAATGTGGGGAGGCAGGGGGGGAATCCAAGCAATTGAAGGCCCCAGTGGAGAAAAGGCTAGGAGGGCACTCCTGCCTGACTGCTTTGAGTAGGGGCACCATTCTTTTCTGGCCGAACATCAACTCTTCCTGGTTTTCAAGCACGCTGACTTTTGGACTAGAACTTACACTATCGGCTGTCCTGGTTCTCAGGCCTTCAGACTCAGACTCTGGAATTCACCCCTCCTGAGTCTCCAGCTGCAGATCTTGAGACTTCTTAAGTCTCCATAATTATTGTGTGACTCAATTCCTTATAAGTCTTTTTGTATATGTATGTGGTGTGTGTGTGTGTGTGTGTGTGTGTGTGTGTGTGTGTGACAGAGAGAGAGAGAGAGACAGAGAGAGAGAGAAAGAGAGAGAGAGAGAGAAAGAGAGAGAAGATTGGGACTACTCCCAGAGCCCTATTATTTAGGAACAGTGTGTGTAGAAATATCCACACTGGGCAGGAGAAGGTGTACTCATATTTGGTCGGGAAAGTTAGGAGCTTGACACCAGATCAAGACGTCCAGACTCTCTCCTCTAAGCATGGAAAAGCTTGGGAGGATGTTAAGGAATTGATATGCCTGGTTTGCATTTGGAACTACCACTGTGCCAATGAAGTGGGTTATGGTTGTAGAGGACCAGACTAAAGGTATTTGATATTCCACCTTCAGTACATTGATTGACTCAATGCATCCTGAATACCTATTATGTGACAGGCGTGTTGCTGAGTGCTAGGTCAGGACAAGGATAAAGAATGAGAACACAAGAATAAATTAGATGAATTTCCTATCCCCGATGGTGGGATTCACAGTCCAAGGCAGTAAAATAATTGTCATTTTTTTCAGGAAAGATATTGATGTTCTTCCCAGGCTTAATCCCAAACTCGTAGCAGTTTCTCAATAATATGTGTGGACTGAATGATGGAACAAATGACTAAATAAATTAAGATGTAGCTATCAGTCAGAGTCCAAAGTGTTCAGTGACTCTAAAGCTTAACTGACAATTTTAAAATGTGTTTCCATTTACAAGAAATTTTCTCATCCTCTACCTGATATGATTCTCAGAAAGCACTGCAAAGTAGGTAATCTTTTTGATCATATCTATTCCGTGCGGTAAGTGAGGATTTAAAGAAGTTATGTTATTTGTTACACAGCCAAGAAGTGTAGACTTGAAATCACATCGTCTAATTTCAAATTCGTTTTTATTTTCATTAGTCTCTCTAGCAGTTAATAACTTGCATCCCCAGAAGGTAGTTGATAGGAAGACTTGAGCCCTGTACTAGTCTCCCAGAGGAGGTACAAAAGCAGAAGCACAGAGGAACTCACTAGTCGATAAGATCACCCATGCCTAGGTTGATGAATCACCCTGGCATCGAGTCTTTCGGCAGGTGACTTTGCTCTCCTGTGACAGTCTAATAAGTCTTTTAAGAGCTTAAATGGCTTCTTGACATGGAATCTCTTCATGAATTCCCATGGAGTCATTCCCTTGTTCATTTGTGTACACATTTATTCAGGATGGCATTTAGCATAGTAAAGCAGGCCAGGCCTGAAAGGGTGACCTCACCCTGTCTAGGGCACTCTGACCCTGAATGGGATCTGGCAGGATTTGCTGTCCTATAAATGTGGGTCAGGAGGCCTGGGAGGCAGCAAATCAGAGAGCTGTGGGCCAAGTCTCTGGTCCTGGGGGGATGGCTCCTGCAGAAGCTAACATCTGGATCATGTGTCTGGATGTCCCAAACCACCTGTGGCCCAGGGCACTGTGCCTGTCTTGTTTTAAGTTCTGGAAATAAGAAAATCCACTCAGATTCCACCTTCCTTGCTTGCACTGAGCAGTGTAATTGCACATAAAATGTAAACTCAGTTGAGTCTCCAGAAAGATCCAGTGCTTTTCCAAAGTGACCTGTTAATAATAAAGGAAATAGGGTTTGAAGTAGGAGACAACAAATCCCGTATGGAACTTGGTGGGTGAACTTTACCAAATGACCTATCTTCTCCAAACTTTAGTTTGCTCATCTGAAAGATGGAGAAAATATTAACCTCACAGGATAGTTGGGAGTATTAAATGGAAAAAAAAAAAAAAAAGGATATTAAGAGCAAAACAATTTTTTGTGTAGTAGGCCCTATCTTACTTATAATTTCTAATTGAATCATGACAGAGATCATTTGACTGATGAACCCTGAGATTGAAGGATGATACATGACTTTCCTGAAGGTGGAAACCACATAAGTGGTAGAATCCAGAGTTGAAAACCAAACATGGTGTATCTCAAGATATGTAATCTTTGCGCGCTCCTCTTCTGCTGTTTTTCTCTTCTCCCCCACTCCCTTTCTCTACCTTTTTTTTCTTCATCAGTGAAAATAATCATTTGGCTCATTTACAGATGAAGAGACCAAGGCTTGTCATCTGAAGCCATGCAACCCAACACCAGCGTTCCTTCTATTAATGACTCGCCGAACTCAAGTCATGTCACGTATTCATCTCCCAGTAAGTGTTGGTCTTTATTTCTTTACAATTGACTCCAAAGTGAAAGCATACCTGAGACTTTTTCCTCGGATACCAGTAGCTGTATCTGTGTGTAGGCGGGACAACATCCTCCCTGCAGTGGGGACGATGAGCAGGTGCCAGAGGATGTGGCTGCAGGAGAGTGGATGGCATCCTGAATGCTCACTGCAGTTTGCAGGTGTGTATCTGGCAGTGACATTTCACCATTATAACTTGTAACTGCTGCCAAATCGTGGGAATTGCACTCTTGATGCTTTTTCAATACGCTTGACTCTCCAGGGAAGTGTTTTTCTCTACTTTTCCTAGTGTGTGGACCACCAGCCTTTGGCACATCCACTCCTCCCACCTAGGAGACTGATCTTAAACCACTTTGTCATTGTTCTATGCGTGGATACTGACCGTGTGTTTGGAGGGTGAGACTGTCAGGATGGATGTGGAGGCCCGAGTAGGGAGGGCGGCCTGGAAGGACTGGATGTGCAGGCAATTTCCACCCCACAGGCTTCTGCGGGTGCTGCTTCCTCTGTCTAGAACGCTTCTCACTTCCTTTTCGTTTACTAATTTTATGGTTTCATCTGCCTTTTGCATGTAGGGTATTTGGGTGAAATATATTTGCAGTCTAATCATTGCCAGGTTAGTTTCTGACATAAGCTGAAGGGCCGTCCTTTACACAGCCAAGCACTGAGAATTCTGTATCATTTACATGTGTCATATGACGGTGCTAACCGCCGCAAGGTTAAAAATGTTAAAATGTGAAATAGCAGAACTGTGCTTGATGCTGTGGGGACCCAAGTACATTTAAAATGCTATTTTGAAGTGGAAAATGTGAAACGTGTCAGATTTTGGAGGTAGACATATGAACCTGGGCCGGCAATTTCAGTTTTAGGATCCTCCCGAGGCTCTGTGAATACCCCTCTCCTCTTTGGGGGTGGCAAATATGTGTCAATTTATCTATAGAAAAGCTATTTCAAAATATTCACTGTAAATAAATAACAGGGGTTGATGAAAATATGTACATTATGGAAAGGATAAAACAGCCCATTACTGGGTAAAACACTGAATTGGGTTTTTGTAAGCATGATCTAATTTAACATTCATGAGAACATACGAGAATGATACTGTTTCCTCTACCAAGGTGGAAATAGTCACAAAGAAGTTAATCTACTGCTTGAAATAATACTGCTCTGAAACGTGTATCTGTCCAATCGGAAAACCTGTGCTCTCGCCGTTTAACTGCTCCTGCCGTTCTGATGGTGGCATTTCTCAAGGCCCTCTGCTTTCTCAGAGCCCTTGAATTTTTTGATCCTTGTAGAGAACCAAAGGAAGAGAACTGGGCTGCTTTCCAGATGAACACTCTCAGACAAAGAAGTTGCCAGTCAAGGTTGGAAATAGATATCTGGCTCCCGCCCCCTGGATAACTGCTTATCTTCTACCTTGTCAAAAGGACATCTGGGCACCAGGAGCGCTAGATGTGGTTGTCTCTAGAGCCTGAACAGCACGCCTCCATAGCTACTCTGAAAGGAGCTCTGAAAAGAGGCAGGGTAAGTGGGATGGGTCCTGGACTATAAAGGAAGGTAGTGTGCCCCACATTGTCCTGTCGTACCCTCCCCTCCACGTCAGCGGTGTACGCACACACCCAGAGGCCCCCTCGGCTAGGGGCCCTGAGGTTCGGCCTCCCAGGGACCATGGAGGAGATGCTTGCCACACCGCTGCCCTGAATTTGGTTGCTAGGAAGTTGAATCCTGTCTCTCCACAACCATGTGGTCTGTCTCTCTGGATTTTGGAAGCAAGAGTATTAACTTTATGCTGTTTTATTTTTATTTATTGATTGATGTAGCCTTTTCTAAGATTCATTAGGTTGAGTACTTTTTTGGACAATGCTTATTATACCTAGGTTCAGAGCCAAATAAATGACTCCAGTGGTTTTATGTGTGGTCCAGATTTTTAATTTGGGTTTTGAAAGCCATTATTGTCTGGACCCTGTGTATAAGAGGGTAAGTGGAGAAAAATGTAAATATGGTTTCCTGTTGCAGGTAAATTAGACAAGGGAGGTGCCAGGAGGCAATACCACATGCGAGGTTCTGTGGCAGAACAGCACTGTCAGAAGGGACCCTTGTTCAAGACAACTGGCTTCTTGCTGGTGTCTGATACCAGTGACAGAGCCCGTTCTGCTGGCAACGGGAATCCACTGTCTTACTAGGGAATAGAGCAAAGTCAAGTTCACATGTGTGCTAGTTGGAGACGTGAAGGGGCAGGACCGTTGTGAAAAGACTCCGGGGACTGTAGTGAAAAGACTCCGGGGACCGTAGAGACCAGTCGATTCAGCATCCCTGTTTTACAGATGAGACAACGAAGAATCTGCACCAGGACACAGAGAAAATGGTCTTGAAAGGCTGTGCAGCCATATGTGAGGATTTAATATGCCCCCTCATTAACACATTGATCCACTCAACTCAAATATGTTAGTGGATCAGGCAGTGATTCAGGTACTGCTGCGGATCTGACAGTGAATAAGACAGGTACAGTTCTTAGAGTTTAGTAGGAGTAACAGGCAAATAAAAGTAAATAAATGAATAACAATCTCCTATTATAGTAATTACTATACAGGAAACATAAAACCACAGTGCTGAGAGAGAATTCTGGAGATGGAGGAACTCTCGCTAGACAGAAGTGTTAACAGGAGGTCTCCTTGAGCACTAAGGATGAGGAAAAACTACCCACGTGAATCTCAGAGCAATTAACATGCCTGGAAGAGGAAATATTTTGTACAAAGCCCGGAGGGAGAAAGAACATGGAAAGTTCTAGGATCTGGGAAAAAAAAAACCACCATCTGGCCAGTGTGGTTGGAGCATGCTGCATCAGGGGACAGTGGGAGAAAGACTAGGCCCGGGAAGCAGAGGTGGGATCCCGCGTGGTCTTGAAGATGGTTTATGCTCATGAGGATTTTATTTTAAGGGTGATGACAAGCCTTTGAATTTTTAACTCATCTTTTGAATAATTAATGCATTCATATGGGTCACACATTTCAACATTGAAGAAGGTTGCGATGCCAGGTGTTCTTACCGTCTCTATCCCATCTACTGACCCCACTCCGCCGATCCCTTCCTACATAACTGCTGTTATTGACTCCTTAGGTATCCTGCACAGGCAAGAACACATGCCTCATGCTTCCTATGTGTGGCTTCTAATGTACACACAAAATAGGTACTGTACACACAGTTCTGTCACTTGTTTTTATCAGTTAATGTTTCCTGGAGATCTTTATAAGTGTAAATAAATCTTGATTTATTTATTTATTTATTTATTTATTTATTTTTGTATACTCAGCCATTTCTTCTCATAGAAAAACCATACATGGTTTAAAAAGGGGATTTGGGATTATTTTTAGTCATTTGCTGTTACAAGCAACGCCAAAATGAATAACCCTGAGCAAATATCATTTTGCCACGTGCACAAGAATATCAGTGGGATAGAGTCCTAGAAGAGAACTCTGTGAATCGAGAGGTGTATGTGTCTCAGGATGTCATGGAAAATGGCAGAATAGGGAGTTCCAAGAACTGATCCTTCCACCAAAGTAACCATAAAGGGCCAAAACCGACAAAATCAAGTTTTAAAGAACTCTGGAATCTAATAAAAATCTTACAGCATCCAGGGGACATAATAATGAAAAAAAATAAAAGGCTGCTAACATTTTGATAATAAAGTACTGTGGTGCTTTTGCTTGTTTCGTGTCTACCGTTCCCCATTCCTCAGTGTAGTAGCCGCCATAGGGAGGGTGGCCTACATTTGGGGTGCAGCTTGGTGATGCCGGAATATGGGGAACAAATACAGACTTTATTCATATATTTTGACTTCTCTGGCAGTTTCCTGAGGCACCATTGCTGACGCTTGTCTTTGTTTTACTCCCCTTTGGCTGGGTAGCATCTTTTGAAAGCATTAAAGATTAATTACCCATAGCTGCATGGGGCGAGGGATGACATCTGAGGCAAGCAGCAGACAGACCAAAAAGCCTGGGAAGGGGAAACTGAGAAAGAACGATTCTGTGGGCATCATGGTTGGAAAGGTTACTGTCTATACCAGGGAATCCAGAGTGCAATGTGCATGCCTGGGACTGAACACATACTCTGAGAAGTCCCCAGAGAACCTTAGGCTGGTGTCTCTAGATGATCTTTGGGCTTCACACACACTACAGATAAAGACTAAGGCAGAGTTGAAAGCACACTGGCAAAGCACGGGAGGAGTGTTCTGGCTCAGAGCCAATCTGCCAAGAAAGACCATGAGACGATTTTTGGTTTTTGTCTTTGGTTCCAGACTTTTAGGGAAATCTCTGTCAGGTCACTAACTGACTACTGAGATGATGAAACAGAGACTTTAGAGACCACACCTGACAAGGAAAACAGTCTTTATAAGAACGGTTTAGTTTAGAATAATCATTAAACAAAGAGATGACCCTCACCAAGCAACACCAGCAAACCCTAGAGAAGGCGGGAGAATCTGATTTCCAGTTACCACGTTATAATACTCAAACTGTCTTGTTTTCAACAACAACAACAAAATTACAAAGCATACAAAGAAACAGAAAAGTGTAGCCCATTCTCAGGGAGAAAGAAAATACAACCAGAAATCAACAGAAACCCTGAAGAAGTCCCCAAATTGGATTTAGCTATGTTACGTATTTATCCATGTAATTACTTCTACCAGGGTTCTTTATTTCTTTGTTTGAGTAAGGATCTAGTGTCCTTCATTTTCACCTAAAGAACCGCTATTAGCATTTCTTATGGTGAGGATCTCCTACTGAACAGTGTGCTCACCTTCTATTTTTCAGGAAAAAATTTAATTTCTCTTTAAATTTGAAGGATGGTTTTGCTGGATTTGGAATTCTTGGTTAACAGGTTTTTAAAAATTTCTTTCAGTACCTTAAACATGCTGTCTTACTACTTTCTGGCCTCTGTGGTTTCTGCTGAAATATTGTCTGTTCATACTGTGTTTCCCCGAAAATAAGACCTAGCCGGACCATCAGCTCTAACGCATCTTTTGGAGCAAAAATTAATATAAGACCCTGTCTTATTTTAATATAAAATAAGACCCGGTCTTATGTAATATAATATGAGACCGGGTCTTATATTAATTTTTGCTCCAAAAGATGTGTTAGAGCTGACGGTCCGGCTAGGTCTTATTTTCGGGGAAACACGGTATTACTGATGCTACCTTGCACATAATGATTTACTTCTCTCTTGCTGCTTTAAAGATTCTCTTTGTCTTTTGATAGTTATTATAATGTGTTTCAGTGTGGATACCTTTGTGTTTACCCTTCTTGGAGTTTGCTGAGCTTCTTGAATTTGTAATTTGGGAAGTTTCAGCTATTATTCCTTCTAATATGCTGTTTCTTTCTATCTTGTCCTTCTAGGACTCTCATGGGTTAGTATACTTGATGGTGTTCCACGTATCTCTACAAAATCTTCAAAACATTCCCCAGTCTTTACTAATGCATTTATTTGGGTAGAGACTTCCCAGAGACTCACAAAATGGTTAAGATCTGTCCCTAAAAGCAGACCTGCAGCAGGCTATCACATTGGGGGATGCGAGAGTGTCAAACAGGATAATATGGGCCCCTCAGAAATTAGCAGAAACTCTGACAAGAGTTCTGGGCTTTCACAGGCTATGGTTCTGTCAGGACATTGATCCCAAGTCCTCTGGTACAGTGAAGGACAGAGGGCCCCTTCTAATAATTGAGTGACATCTGTATCAAAAATGCTGGACACTTGGTAGATGCTAAAGAAAAACTTGCAATGCATGAATGAGAACCAGAGAAAACACTGCTCAAAAGTAGAGAAGAGATGAATTCAAAAAGGAGGGAGAGACCTAGATCTGTTGAAGTCTAGAACTAAAGCACCTTACTGAACACGACTGGAACCAGAGTAAAATTCCCAAAGCCCTGGAGTAAGTCTGTGTTAAGAGAAACGGAACTGCATTAGGTGATTAGTCACCCCAATGCCCTTTCATTATTCTGTTATGCTTCTGTGTGTTCTGTCTGTCTTCCTCACCACGGTTCTGCCTGCCTATTCATTGATAGTTTGGTTCTCTCTGCCTATGTTCTGAGATGTGCCAGAAGGTGGAGCAGGGCTCCATCTTTATCAAACATGAACTGACTGAGGTTATTCTCGGGTAGGCCCTGTGCTGTGCACTGGGTATTCAGAGACGATTGGGACAGAATCCTTGCCATGTTGAAACAATCTATTGTGAGAAAAATCTCATAAGTATACAAACATCATCTTTCCTTGAAGAATTCAAAAAAAAGTTATTCATTTTTCAAAACTTTATTGAACACTTACAAATGTTCAGGCTCTGGTCCAGGAGAGGGAATTTACTGGAAAACAAAACAAAACAAAAACATACAAGAACATGCTTACCAGTGGTACCTAATAGATTTCAATAAATAAGAGTTGAATCTAAATCAGAAACAGGTTATTGAGGGTCAACTCTGTGTTTGAAATTATGGTAAGTGCTGGACTTGAGTCTCCAGAAGTAGCCAAACAGATGTAGAACGTCCCCATATCAGAAATACTGTTGAAGAGATTCATGAGTCGGGTTCGGCCACTAGATAGAAAATTCCAAGGCAAGAATCCACCTGACTTTTCTATCATACCATTTCCAGGACCCAATGACATACCTGCCTATATAGATATCTATAGTAGATAAGCAATAAATATGAATAGAATGAGTGAAAGTGTTCAAAAACTTTGAATTCATTTGAGACCTTTGATTTCCCTACCTCTTATTCATCTAAAATATGATTCCTACATTATTTTGCATTTTCCTTTGAGCTAACTAGCATTTGGCAAAATCAGTGATTCCATAGCTCTGAAATTAGTCAGTACCCCTGTTAAAGATATACTCCCGCGGAAGTACTGCAGGCCATACCCGCCTTCTCAACACGCTGCTCTACAGTGTAGACAATGTATATGTCCCAGTTAAGGTACTGCTAGCTTCCAGAAGCTTCTAGAAGAATACATATTGATTGCAATGTATCCATGGAGTATCTTAGAACTCTTCCCAAGCATGCCTAGGAGCATATGAAAACAATTAATGGAATATATACCAAATCTGACCTACTCTAGGGATTAGGTGTTCTCCAAGAAAGAATTCCAGGATGGTTGGTTTGGGATGATTTCTATTTACTTTCTATAGGGGAGCAGCACTGTTACTTTATAGTGTTACTTGTTCTATGAGAGGCAAAGTCTTGCCAAAGAATATTCTCAGAGAAGACAGTTATACACACAATTTAAAGAGCACCAAAAATGCAAAATTGTCTTCAGTCACCATATATTTCAGTGTCCTGATGCTCAGAGCTATTTTGTATATTTTCTTAAAATGAAAAATATTATGAGGTGGTTGTTGAGCAAAAGTAGGAGTGTTTCCCCCCATAAACTTCACACCAGCTTCTCATAAATATCACATCAGAATAGCAGAGCCATCCTGAAATTCAGGAGGCTGTATTTATTTATTTTACTTCTATTATCTCTACGGAAACAGTGTTGTGTGTACAGAGAAACACTGGGCATGTTTCGCCAGGATCTCTCTGTGGGGTTCAGTGTTGCTTTTCAAGATTTTTGTTTACATTGGAAGTGTAGTTACATGATTGAAACCAGAACTGGCAATGGCTACTTGTTGTTTGAAGAGACTAGACACCTGGAAAGTGCAGGCTTGGCTCTTACCCTGGCTCAATCATTCCCAGCTCTTAGATCCTGGACACAACTGTCTGAGCTATTGTTGTCCGCCCCTTACCATGAACATACTACACACCTCACACAATTACAAAAATTAATTAATAATGATAGGGGAACCTTAATAAAGCTGAAATAAAAATCAAAGCTACTCATTCTGTTATCCAAGAATTTTGAATTAAATGCTCACCGATAGCTTGTGTTATTTGCTCAGAACTCATGATTAAAATCAAAGAATTCTGTATACTATTTTCTCTCTCTTCCATACTGTATTTTTCCTCAGACAATAATCATATCTTTTGTTCCCCTTCCCCTAAACTGCGGTCATCCAGAATCTGAGACCTGTGTTTTCTTCATCTTGATAATTTTCGCAGTCATGGGTACCAATAAGCATTCTATAAATAAATGTATGTTAAATTTGAGTCTGCCACTGGCCAAAGTCATAAACAGGCTACTAAAAAAGTAGAGCCCAGATCGCCTAAGCTCAGTTCCTGTTCTCTTTCTATTCCAGCTTGAAAATTGACTTTGACTTCAATTTTGACCTTGAGTGAGTCCATCTCTCATGTCCCTGGCTTAACACTGGATGTTACAAGCCATCAGTGTACGGCTTGATGTAAAGTAAAGGATCATATCACCCGCACTTGTCCTGGAATCACGTTAGATCTTGCATCCTGCAGTCCCAACTGCAGTCCAAACCCTCTACCTGGGAGTCCATCCGGCATGTTCAAATCCAGAAATGTCTTTGTCAGCCCAGTTTTCTGCTGGGCGACACAGTTTCCACACCACACCAAGTTGCCCCTCTACTCCCACCCATGAAATCTTCAGAATAGTTATGTAGCAGTAATTGTTTCACCCATCGCCTATCAACATCTGAGATTTAATCGTGTCCAGCCGGCAGGAACACACAAAGATGCAAGGGCAGTCAGGTGCGTGGCAGAGAGACACACGTTCCTACACCCACCTCCAGTCCGTATGACTCAAATGCTTAAGCATCAGGAACTCTAACCAGTTTGATCCCTCCCTTCAGAGGTGTAGTGGGGTGTTGACATGAATCACTTGCAGTTCGAAATTAAAATCTCTGCGGTTTCTAATGGGAACACTCTTTGACTTGCCTGAGGGAAATGGAAAACAGCCATGCTTCTCCCCCACTCAGAGCCCTAATGTTTCAGCTTGCTGAACTTTGGTGGCTGGCTAAAGACAGGGTTGAAAATATTTCTATTTGTTCCTTAAAATTTTCTAACTACTATACTGGGGCCTCTTGGCAAGCCTGGAGGAAGCTGTTCCACTATCTAATTTGTGGCTCCCCAAAATGACTTCTTAAGAATGACTACTTGCGTGGAATGTTAACAGGTATTTTGAAGAGAAAGGTCAATGACACTAAATTCATTCAGGAAACACTAGGTTAAACCAAATCGAACCATCTTTGCTACCACTGTTTAACTGAGGAAAGCCTTTATTATGATAAAAGACTTTGTAATGACCCCCAGAGGACAGACTATGGGCTTATTTGACCATTGAAACACCTTTTTCCAGGTCCTTTGGGCTGGTCGCTTCTGTCCTCAAAGCGGTCTCTTCATTTAACCCCCCGGTTGGTACAAATACGATGATGAACTCAGGGGATCATGATGTGAAGCCGTGCAGTGAAACACACTGGTGGAAGTCATGATGTCAGAAACACAGTCGTGATGGTACAGCGGATTCTTATCAGGTGATCAGTTAAAAACCTGAGTTTATTCAAAATCAGCAGAGGTTCCGGGTCTGGCTGGGGCGCCGCTCGCTGGGCTGTGCTGCTTAAGACTCACACTCATTGGGGAATGAGAATGGAAGGACCCTTTCACTATGGAGATGACTGGGTTTTATAAATTGACTCCAACATTTGACTAACTGCTTGACCCTGAGCTTTTGAGTCTCACCACTTTGTAACTCAGAAATAAAGACTAGAGCCTCCTGTACTAGCATCAGTTTGCCATTGAGTGGGAGGTTGTGGTCTAACAGGCAAAACACGAAGACAGTTAACATTCCAGGGGAAAAAGGAAGTGGCTGAAGGGTTCCCTGGTTCTTGTAGCTTGGTTTCTGTCGAGGGCTTTAGAACCAGAAGGGTCTAAATTAAAATTTCAACTCTAGGCCCGTCCCTGAGCCCTGATAATCCGTTCACTACATTGCGATGGTGAAATGAGCAATGCTGCTGATGAATGCGGAAAATATTTTGCAAATGGTAGTGTTGTGAACATGTTAATTATATTCTACTGATCTGGATTCGGAAGACTGGTTGGGGCAAATGGAAACTGAGCCAAAAAGGCAACATTGCCAGGTCAGGCCTTGCTCCTGGCCCCCTGCCTTTCCCATTTTCACATTCTCACATCAGGGCCCAGACTGAGGGGAACGCACCCTGGAGACTGGTGGTTTCCATCAGAACACAAGCTCCATTTTCCACGGTGGGATTCCCAGCCTCTGCAGCTCCCCCAGACCCAGTCCCCAGAATTGCTCTTGGTCCCCGTGGGATGGCTTCTTACAACGTGTTGTTTTGTCTGTCCCCTGTTGTCACAGCAATCCAAAAAAGATTTGTGTTTCCAATTCTCTAAAATGGAGACATCTGCATGCAATTTTGAAAATCCTTGTCAGGGTTCTCATTTACTGTTTTGATCAGCTCTTGACATGTGGACAGAGTCCCCAGAGCAGTTCAAAGGGAAGACTCCTCTAGGCAAACAAGTGCTTCCAATAAGAGCAGCCTGCCTGTGGATTCCTGTCCCCCATGCAATGAAAGCACAGGGCGAAGCTCTGAATGCTCAGAGCCTAATTCACACCCGGCCGTGCCCTGCCCCGAGGGAGAGTGGTCAAATCAAAGGTTCGCGGTGGGACCCCCGCAAACTTCATGTCTGTGAAGGGGGTTGCCTCCTACATTTTCATGTGAGCCCATGCAAGCCCTAAACGTTCTGCCCCTTACCATGCCCCATTTTGAGAGGTGACAGGAGGCGACATTGTTTAGTACAGGACAACAGGAATCCTGGGGTTTGATCTTCATTCTAATTAAACATGTGACCTCCGATGTGAGAATCACATCTGGGCTTCATCCCTCTCCTGTGTAAAGTGAATCTGTTGGATACCAATGGCCTCTTTCAAGTCAAAAATAAGTCTTAGCATAAAGATTAGTCGGGAGAGGGATTCCCACACACCTGCTAACCCCAGGCAGAAATTAACCATTTTAATCACTGGACTCTTTCTGGGATAATGTTAGGAAGGAATATTTTTCAGCTTCACAATGGAGTGGAAGACTCATCTCGATCTTAAAGTCAGATAGACCTAAGTTCAAGCCCTAGGATGCTGCTCTGGGGGAATGTGAGCTAGGACAATTTATGTAAGACTTCTAGGATATTGGCAGCAACTGTGTAGCAAATTTGTGACAAGTAGGGAAAATAACGTATGCAAAGTGTAGCACATGGTGCATGGGCACATTTGTATAATTTCCCTTCGCCTTTTTCTTTTTTTGCAGTCTATCAACTTTGTTCCCTCAAGCTATCC
Source organism: Rhinolophus ferrumequinum (assembly GCF_004115265.2). Taxonomy (NCBI): domain Eukaryota; kingdom Metazoa; phylum Chordata; class Mammalia; order Chiroptera; family Rhinolophidae; genus Rhinolophus; species Rhinolophus ferrumequinum. The sequence goes on along the minus strand of NC_046295.1, from coordinate 66,926,790 downwards.
CAAATCCAAGCAACAACAGACATTTAAAGCCCTTAATGCGTATCTGTATACATGGGCTTACACGCACATGTACACTTAAAAAAAGTCAACCAAACCTTACTGATGGCATGGATTATTGCTTATTTAGGGTTAAACTGTTGAGAAACACATTTTTTTTAAATGAAATTTAACTCTTATTTTCCTGGGGGAACCTTGTAAAAATATAGTCAATTCTTTTTTGAGTGCTTCAGTACCCTAAGCCAATTTTTTGCTTGGATTTTCAAAGACGACATTTCTGTTATTTGTATTACTCGTCTGTGGTTCAGTGATGCCCCCATCAGTGGTGGCAGCTGGCGGCTTGTACGTGGAATGGCCCCGCACAGAGGAGCTCCGCAGCATGCTCTTCCACGTGCCTCACATCTTTCCCTCTCAGGCCCAGGCTGTTGGGCCTCTCACTGCTGCCCAGCTCCTTTCCTTGAACAACTCGCCCTCCTCTTTCTAATTTGATGCTTCTCATTGGTGGCAGGCCAGGTTTGTGGAGTTTTTGTTAAAATAGCAATGCCTGGGCTCTGGAATCATGGAACTTTGGGGGCTTTATTTTTGCTTATAAATAGCAGCTGTTTGAATGGCTCTGAAGCCGTTTTGTTTATTTTCTCCTTAGCTGTGTTCCAGATGCTTAGAATGGGTATATTTTCAGCATAATTGTTACTCAAAGCCCATGACTTTTGCAGGTTGCAGTGTTAGTTTCCTATTGCTGCTATAACAAATAACTGTAAACTAAGTAGCTTAGAACAACACACTTATTATCTTATTGTTCAGAAGTCTAAAATGGATCTCACTTGGCTAAAATCAAGATGTCAGCATTCCTTTAGGAAGCTACAGAGGAGGATCTGTTTCCTTGCCTTTTCCAGCTTGTAGAAGCTGCCTGCATTCCTTGACTCATGGCCTCTTCCTCTATTTTCAAAGCCAGTTTCATGAATGTTCAAGCCTCTCTCTCCTCTCTCTGTTTCTCTCTCCCTCCCTCTCTCTCTCTCTCTCTCTCTTCTTCTTCTTCTTCTTCTTCTTCTTCTTCTTCTTCTTCTTCTTCTTCTTCTTCTTCTTCTTCTTCTCTGCCTTTCTCATCTCAGCTTCCATCTTCACATCTCATTCTATGACTCTAAAACTCCTGCCTCTACCTGCTATAATAACACTATTGAGTATATTGGACCTATCAGGATAATCTAGGATAACCTTCCCATTTCAATCCTTAACCATATCTGCAGTCTCTTTTGCCATTAAGATATCATACTCACAGATCTCAAGGATTAGGACATGAACATCCTTAGGAGGTCTTTATTCTCCCTACCACAGTTACTGATACAGGATTACCCTAAGAAATCTCCATTCCAGTGCTCCCTTTTGCCCACCCACCAACGTGGCAGCCTGAAGACAGCCTTTGGGATACTTATCTAACTAGGTTAACATTCCTACTGGGCCAACCAAGAAGACACTTCTGTTGCCCCTCCAGCCATAACAGTATGGGTACCTTACTTCCTTTGGCTCAAGATCCCAAAGTGAATCTTCTCCTTCCAGTTCTTGTTGAAAACCAAGCAGGTTTTCCCATTGGGATCCATCCCAGGCCTGTGTAGATATGGTATCTGCCTCTGGAGAAGTGCCAAATGGCAGCGAATGCAGAGGGACAAGCTCTGTGCCTGGCCCAGAGTGGGCAGACAGAGGTACTCATTTTCCCATACCAGAAAAATTGAGCAAACACCCAAATTGGAGGCTTTCTTGCTATTGGTGACTGATCCAGTAAGACATCTATAGAGGGAGAATGATACAATAGCTAACATTTACCAGACACTGTGCTAAATGTGGATACATATTCTCCCAATTACTTCTTACATCCACTCCATGAAGTCTGTACTATTACTAGTCCTTTGTCACAAAGGACTACAAAGACTTGAAAACAAAGACTTAAACAGAAGAGTTGACCAAGAACAGACAACTAGCAAGTTGCATTTTTAATATTCTGTGCTATGTCCTAATCTTCCAAAAGACGACTACTACAGGGTAAGCCTCTTCTTTATGCTCACTGCTTAGGTGATACCACCCAGTCCAATAGTTTCAAAAACTGTTTATATAGTAAACATCCTTCAGCTTAAATCTCCAGCCTGGATCTCTGCAGGGAACTCCGACTCATATATACAACCATTCATCACCTCAATTTCAAGATCCATTAGACATCTCCAATTTGTAAACCCCAGTCCCGTTTCCCATCCTCCCTAATAAGCTCCCCCCTCCTCCAGTGATTCTCGTCATAGAAAATGTCACCATCATTGACATCACCAAATGTCACCAGTGGTCACCTTGTACACCCCTACATACTATCCGTCATTAAATCCTATCTTCTTTACTTTCATAATATATAGAAGCTAAGCACTTTTCACCGTCTGAGTCTAAACTGGGGTATCCAATAGAAATATAGTGTGAGCCACACATGTCGTTTAAAATGTTCCAGTCGCCACATTAACCAAATAAAAACAAACTGTTGAATAACATATTTTAATGACATGTTTTATTAACAATTTAATAACATTTTATCTGAGCAACTATTTGAGCAAAACATTATCATTTAAATGTGATCAATACGACATAAATATTAGTGAGGTATTTTACAGTCTTTATTTCCTACTGAGCCTTTGCAATCTGATGCTTACTTTACACTTACAGCACATCACAGTTTGAATGAGCCACATTCCAAGAGCTCAGTAACCATGTTTAGCCAGTGGCTTCTGTGTTGGACAGTGCAGATCCAAGATGATTCCCCCCAGAATTCTACAATAGCCTCCTGACAAATCTTACTGCTTCTGCTCTTATTCCCCTGAGTGGAAAATTCAAACAATAGCTTAATTTATCCTTTTAAAGTGTAAATCAGATCATGCCACTGTCTGCTCCAAAATATCTCCAAGGCTTCTCGTTCACAATAAAGTAAAATCCCAAAGTCCTTCTGTGTTCTGGTCCCTGGCCCCATCCTGGGCACAGTTCTCTAACCCTCTGCTGTTCCCGTGTGCTTCAGTATGCCGGTTCCTGCAGACACAGCTGATGGTCCACCCAGATCCCCTGGGATCTCTCTGTTGGTTCTCTGTGCTCATCCTCCAGTCTCTAGGAGCCAGACCCTCTAATGGCCGACCGCTGTGCCTTCTTGAAACCACCGAAACTAGTCCTCTTGCCTGACCTGACAGAGTCTGGGGGAGCTTACTTCCTCCCTGGCTGAAGTGTAGTCTGATTCCCAGAAAAGATCAGGCTAAGGCCAGGACTTAGCCTGAATTCTCCTCCTCTCTGTTCCACCCGCCCTGTGTCCTTGGAGCTTCCTCCTGAGAGCACTTCCTTAATGAACCACCAGTGAGGGATTCTGGAAAGCCAACCTAAGCCACTAGCCTTAGACACTCTCCAGCGTCAGGGCTGCCTTTGTATTTGCTATTCCTCAGCCTGGAATTCTCTTCTCCCAGAGAGAAACACGCTGCTCTCACTTCATCCGGGTCTGTACTCAAACGTCACCACCTCCGAAGAAGCCTTCCCTAAGGTGCCTGTCCGTTTCTCCCTGTCTCCTTCCCTGCTTATTTTTCCACATAATATCTGTCACCACCTGACATGTATTATATAAATGGGTCTTGTTGTTGTTGCTGCTGTTGTTTTAACCTGTTTCTTTCACTGGAATATAAACTTCATGGAAGAAACAACTTTGTTTTGTGCATAGTAGCCCAAATACTCAGAGGTGTGCTCACAGATGCTGATAAATATTTGTTAATGCATGAATGAACTGATGAAGGTTGGACCAAATTAGTCAGTCTCATTCCAGAGCTCATGCTCCATGTGTTTAAAAAGCCTGGTTGTCAGTGCGTTACTCGGAGTGTGCACACAGTGTGCACACACGCTCTTCAATAAACATTGGGCATCATTCATGCTCCACGCCCAGTGCAGTGCACTCACCCTGCCCCTGACTCTGTACCAAGGAAAATGGCCTTGTTTCTTAGAGAAAAGACAGCTGATGCAGACATCATTCTCCCGAAACCCTGCAGATATTAGGAATCTTAGCTTCTTGCTTTCCAAGCCCAACAATGACTCCAACCAGTAGTGCAAACAGCAGTAACCAAATGTCAGACTGAATTCATGAAAACTCAGGTTGAATAAATGAAATACATACAAAATGCCTCGTGCAGTTCCTGGCACATAAGATGGCCTCTGTTCTCCGTGACTACTTATCATGGCGATTATTTGCACCTTGACATCTTACTTAAAACCTGAGTCTATAACTCAGTTACATCAATGTGAAAGAATGAGGTCTGGTGGGGAACAGAAGAAGGTCTCAGAGGGAAGCGGATACAGTATGCAGCGCTGCGTTTCTAGGACCAGGACCACTGTATCCTGCAAAGCACAGGCGAAATGTAACAATGAAGGGGAACATAGGATTTCTCCGGAGGAAAAGAATTATCATCTCTGTGGCTTTTGTAACAAGGCTCCTCAGTAAACTTTGCTGGTAGTTTGCAGCCTGTCTGAAACTACTAGCACATTCTTCCAGTGTCCCAGCCAATATTGCTTTTGGAGTAGAGATTATTGGCAGATGTGAAAAGAGGACTGAAATAGCTTAGAAATGAGCTTTCTCCTGTGCTAATCACCCCGACCTTTTCCTGTTTAAGCAAACCAATGTAAAGAGCATGCACTCTGTCTTTAAATGTCAGTTAGCTTAGGAATCATTGATTCACCAAGGAAATGCAATCAAACGATAAAAGGATGATTGCATTAAGATCCTTAATATTAAAACCACAAGCAACACAGCAAATGCCATGGCATTCCTGGAGAAGTGAGTGTCAACCATGTTCCTGCCCTACCAAGAAATTATGCTCCTGGGGATAAGCTCCAGTGCACACACTTCCCTTCATCCCTCTGATGTTCCAGTCCTCAGGATGTGGTTCCAAGTCCTGGGAAAAGTGTTGAAATGGGCAGCTTGAGGGCCATATTTCTTGTCCTGTGTTGTCATATGGCTGCTGTAACAAATGACCATAAACACGAACAACTATTAGTGGCTTACGATAACAAAAATTAATGAATGTCATAAGTCCAAAATGGATCTTATAAGGCCAAAATCTAGGTGTCAGCAGGGCTGTGTTCTTTCTGTAGGTTCCAAGGGAGAACCATCTCTGCCTAATCCAACTTCCAGAGGCTACCCTCATTCCTTGGTCCTGGCCCCTTATCCATCTTCAAGGTAAGCAGCATCTCCAGATCTCTCTCTCTCTCTCTCCCTCTCTCTCTCTCTCTCTCTCTCTCACTCACTCACTCTCGCTCACCTCCTTCTGTCATCACATCTCCTTCTCTAACTCTGACACTCCCTCTTAGAAGACCCAACCAGATAATCTAGGATAATCTACTCATCTCCAGGTCCCTAACTTAATCCTATCTGCAAAGTCCCTTTTGTGCAGGAAGGTGACATATTCACAGGTTTCAGGAATCATAGGATTTGGGCATATCTGGGAACATTATTCTGTCTTCCATGCCCATCTCAATGGCACCTCTCTTATTCCGTCTATATTTTCTGATCTTCTGTGAACTATGAACCCCATACGACAAAGGAGTGGCCCAAACACTGTAACCAAATTTTAGCTTGGCTTCTACCTGCCCCAGGATGTGTCCCTAAAGATAATTCCAGCCCCAGGACTGAGTCTTTGCTCAAGAAAATGCAAGGCTACCAAACCTTAAAATGTACTTTGTCCCAACCCACTTCACCAAACCATTTTCAGTAATTCTCCATTTAACCCCCTTCTTCATTTTCCATTTCCACATATCCGCCTAGTCCCTATTTTCTATTCCCTATTTGTTCTCCCTTTTACAAACCTTAGTTACCTTTGTCTTAGTTGGAAGTGAGCTCAGTATATACAGGATTCCGTCTCTATTACAGTGATCTGAATAAAATCTGTCTTTTCACCTTTAACAAGCATCAGAAAAGGACCTGATATAAGTCTTTTGCACCTTTGTGCAATTTGGAGTCTCTGTGTTTTCTCATAGAAATATGTATGGGTCAAAGTTTTTGAGATACTGAGAGGTCAAGAGAACTTGCCAGCTTGACACAATTAGCAAAGGAGGAGGTATTTTATGGGCGTGCTCCTAGAATCACAACACTTGCCTCTGCGCCAGGCGTGGGTATGATGTGTATTAGGGTTTGAGGAGATTACCAGAGAAGCTTTTTGGAAATGATGGAGGATGAGTTAAGACATGAAACATTATCAAAATATTCTTATGGGGGAATGAAAACAAAGAAAGGACAGAGCAATAACAGGAAGGAGAGATCTTAGTGTATCTGGTTCTGCCCAGGTTCTGAAACTCAAGACAACCAGGAAGTGTATGATAAACCTCCTCTATGAGGATGTGTAAAACAGTCCTCATATTTTTTTTCAAGTGTTATTTTCTTTGCTGGTCAGTTACTTTTAGACTCCACCTTTCCTTATTCTCCTTTGTTCTGTTGCTCTTTCTCCCTTTATAATTTCATCTTTTCAAGGCTACAACAAACAAAGTTGCTTATACCTCCACCAAGACGCATCTAGTGGTGCTGCCATGAAATGACACTCTACGAAGGGACAGCAGTGTCTGGGCTCAAGTTACTTGTGCTCTCTTCCTCACAGTGTGAGTGATCAAAGACCCTAGACTCTCAATTACCTGGAGTTAGGAACCTAATGCAGCTTTGTTTCGATTGTTCATAGGATTTGCTACACCTGGGATTCCAGGAGTAGGAGGGATGATTGACTCTTGGTCTGTCTTATTCTACATATAGTAGGGGTGCCAAAAAAACATATACATGACTTGTATTCATCTTTTGTTATTGGTATATATTGAGTATTACAATTTTAGTACAGTTTTTTCCTTTCTTAAAATGTGTGTGTGTGTGTTTTGTTTGTTTGTTTGTTTTTTTGCCACCTTCTGTATATTTCTGCCAAAATACTTCTTCCATGGTCAAAAACAGTGGAACAATAAATGTTACAATTACAGGCATGACTCCCTTCCCTGGTGACTAATTTACTCCAATCAAAACTTTCACAGGAGCAAGGTTCCTAACAACCCCAGTCCACAGGTAGCTTAGAATCAGCCTTCAACTGAATCCCTTATAACTCCTTGCAGATTTACAGCCTGCTCGCCAGCAGAGACCCCAGTCGGGGGCTGTTGCCTTCTTGATGGGCCAAAGTTATTTCTCTCAAATGCTCTCACATCTGAATGACAGATAGCTAGTTGCCCACAAAGAGATATACATTTATTAAGTTTCTTAAAACATTCATATAGAACCAGATAGGTACATAAAACGAGGAAAGGAAATTGTTTATTTCCTTTTAGTGCCCGTAGTCTATAAGTGAAAAATGATCAAATAAGTATAATACCAGATATTTCTAAAAGCACAATGAACAGATAGGGGAAAAATTGCCTGGCTAATCAGGGAAGGCATTTCAGAAGAGGTTGTAGTTAAAATGATTCTTCATGGTGAACTAGTACGAGTTTGGTGTAGGACTTTAGGGAATGGTCATGACAGCCAAAGGGAACAGGATACAAAAGAAGAAAAGAGTATAACATATTTGTGAAATGCCAGTACTTCGGTGCTTTGCATTTTGGATGTAAAGTGGTTCTTCGTGAGAAACAAAAGTAGCAAAGGAGAACAGGATAGATTACAAGAAACCCTGCACGCTGCATATGAGATTTAAACTTTGTCCTCTAGGTGACAGGAAGCTATTGAAAGACTTGGCAACAGGGAAGGAGATGTGCCCAGATTTATAACTGAAAATGATGGTGTGATCAAGTAGTGTTAAAAATGTTGAAGAACGTAGTGAGATTGAAGGGCAAAGAGACTGAATTCCAGGCCCATATAATAGTCCCAGGAATAGTCCAGCCTACCGGAAGTGTAAATAGTGAAGAGGAACTGAATATAAGAAAAACGTAGAAAGTACACTGGACTGGACTTGGAGACCAGTTGATTGTGAGGGATGAGAGTGGAGATTTTTGGATTGAGGTACTGGGAAACGTTGCTGCTATCCATTAGACAAGAAACAATTGAAGTGAAGTAGTCCACGACTAACTTCCAGAGTTAGTTGCAACGAGCTTTTATGACTGGGCACCCCCCCCCCTAGTTATTGGAAGACTGTGACTTCTTTTAGTTTTTTTCATATTCATATATTTTTTAAATTTTTATGAGTTTCAGGTTGTACAAAACCACATTAGGCTTAGACATGTATACCCCTCACACAGTGATAACCCCAAGTCTACTCCCCTCTGATATCATATATAGCTGCAGGCTGTTCCTTCTTATAGAAGTCCTTTGTAGGGAGCAGTCACCTCCTTGGTGCTTAAATGGATGGAAAATTTCAAACAGATTGTCTGGAAAATATTTCATTATCAGAAGCGTTCTAACTATGAAAGTGTCTATTTGGAACCAGCCACAATTCCCAAACTCCTTGTTGCCTTTTCCGCTAAAGAGGAATGTGAAATGAGCTAACCTCTTCGCCACAGGGATGAGAATTTTGTGAGAAGAAATGTTGGGAATAGCTAACTCATCTAAGAAAGTGAAGAGCAGCAGGGATGGCAGTGGTCCCTGGAACTACTACTTCTAGAACTGAAACAAAATTGGAATGAAATCTGCCTGGAGTGCCATCTTTCACTGGCTTGATAATGTGAAATCCTCTGACTGTTGACTGAGACCAGCAATGAGAAGAAAAGAGATTGGCCGATTGGCCTATTGAGTGATACAGTTTTTCTGACCCCTTTGAAATACGTGAGATTCATTTCAAAATGGAAAAATAACCAAATCCCAGAGCTAAGTCACAGCCTACATAAAAGCTTCTCTAAATAGAAAGTTGGAGAAGATATTAAGAGACTTGCCAAAGATCAAACAGTAATTTGAAATGATAAACGTCTAAGGAAAAAAAAAAAAAACAACAACTCATAGACACAGACAATAGTTTAGTCGTTACCAGAAAGTAAGGGGGGTGGGGGGTGGGAGATGAGGGTAAAGGGGATCAAATATATGGTGATGGAAGGAGAACTGACTCTGGGTGGTGAACACACAATGTAATTTATAGATGATGTGATACAGGATTGTACACCTGAAATCTATGTAATTTTACTAACAATTGTCACCCCAATAAATTAAAAAACAAAACAAAACAAAAAAACCCCAGTAATTTGAAGGTGGAGACTGATTGGCTCATGTGATGCACAAAGTTTGAAAGACTTGAATTAGCAGGTAACTGAAGGCCTATAAATGCGCAGCATTCATTGTGTACTCACTCTATTCAGGGATATGTCCCAAACTCAGGACATCTTAAGTATCAATGGTAAGTCCAGGTCAGTTTTAGAGTAATGAAATATTCATGGACAGGTTGAGGATAGTAAAATGTTCGTTACTTACATCTAGCTTTATTAAGACTCTCTTAATTAGTTCCTCAACCTATTTTCTCTACAACAATAACTTGAACCCTTCAAAGATCCTGCAGTACCTTCAGAAACAACAGTATTATCATCATCACGGCTAGCGTTTATTCATTGCTTTCTACTGGCATTCACAGCACTAAACGTTTTAAACCCACTATCTTACCTAATCCTCATAATCATCTTGTGAAAATGGAATTATTATTATCCCCATTTCATAGAAAAGTTCAGCTCAGAAAGCAGTAATGAGCCCACTATCACATAGCTAGCATACTGTAGAGCCTGCATTAAAGACAGTAAGAGGTAGACAGGGCTTTGGGGTCATGTCTGCCACACCTGCATGCTTCTCAGCAACAGGACATTAATCTAGCTTCTGCTTGAACTCACTCAAAGATGGGAGTTCATTACCACCAGAAACAATTTATCTTCATTTCAGACATCTGTAACTGCTCTTCTGTATAATGAAGCTGAACTTGGTATCCTTGTAGCATTTAATTATTAGTCCTGGTCATGTTCTCTGGAGACTCACATAATAGGTCAAATATGTTATCCATCTGAGAGTTGTTCAAATGCATGAAGACACAGTCTTCTCTCTCCCATATATATTTTCCTTCAGTTATCTTTCATATGTTCTGACTCCTGGATGTCTTACCATTTTATTATTCTCTCTTTCAGTCATCAAGGATTCCAAAAACTCCAAAGGTAGACCAAAGTCCTGTATGACTTTAAAAGTGAGTCAGCTCTGTAAAGAAAAGAATATGTGCAAGAGATCAGGATTAAATCCTAAGTTTGTATTTTGCTTAGCTAAGTCCCTTACCCTCTCTGAACTTGACTCCCACCTGCCAAATTGAGATAATAATATCTCACCCACTGTTTGTTAGGGATAAAGCAAAATAATGTATATAAAAAATAAAGTCTGAAAAAAAATATCATATTGTTCCTGGAGGTAATAAACTTTTGAAATGAATGGTTTAAAATTAGTGATGAAATACTTCCACCTCCAAGAAGATGGAGCTACACCTACTTTTCTCCTAAAAAGTACAACTAAAAACTCTAGACATTATACCTATGGCACACATATGAGTAAGGAGATTTGGAAAGTTGAAGAGAAGAAGGCAGGCAATCCGGGGACATCAGGACTCGATGATTGGCAGGATGATGAGTTCTCTGGGTATTATTTTTGCCTCATACATCCAAAACTAAGAGATGAAAAAGCGAGCAACCTGGAAGTGTCAATGGTCACAGACAAAAACAACAACAAAAAACAAAACAAAACAAACAAAAAAAATACGCCCAGCAAAAGCTTCTTTTGTCCACCAAATGTTCATAAAGGGACAGACTAGCAAGACAAAGATTCTACAAGGCAATAACCAGTTTACTGCAGCCAAATACTAGAGGTAAAGTGTGGCACACACACACATCCACGCCAACAAATGCCAAGCAAGGAACAACCTAAATTTCTACCCTCACAATGCTGTAACAAAATATCCCAATACCCAACAATGGGGTGTATCAGAGAAGGCCAAGTTGGGAACAGGTCTTCCATCCCCATCAGCTGATAAAGAACCATCCTACTGGTGTCACTGGATTTCTACCCCAGTCCACCATTCCCCTTTCCATTGGGGCAGTCAGAGAAAGCCAAGTGGAGAGTGAGGACTTTCACCATCACCCAACAACACTGAAGCCACCCCACTTTAGTGTACGTGGCGATCACTTAGGGAACCAGACTGCTGCCTCGCACAGTGAGCCTCTCAGTCTTGAGTATCAGTAGAGACCAAGTGTGGAACCAGGACTTTTACTTCCATCCGGCAGTGACAAGGTGGTACTCTCCCTCCCTTTTGCCAGAACAGTGTCAAAGAAAGCCAATTCTTATTTTAAATAATAGATTTAAATAAGACCCAGAGTTTAAAATGTAAATTTGGATTTCAATTGAAAATCTCTCATTATACCAACAATAAGGATGATCTCAAACTGAATGAAAAATGATAGTCAATAGATGCCAAAATAGATGACAGAGCATTACAGGCGTTAAAGCAGCCCTAATAAATATACTTTTATGGACAACTACAAACAGTTTTGAAGTAAATGATAAAAGATAAAACCTCATGAAAGAAATAGAAAGTCTTCACAAAGAAATAGAAGATTTAAAGAAGCAAATGATAATATTAGAACTGAAAAATACAGTAATTGAAATGAAAAATTCAGTGGATAGGTTCAACAGCAGAATGCAGGAGACAGAAGAAATAATTCATAAATGGAAGATAGACCAATCCAAACAACAATCTAAAACAGTGAACCGAGCCTGAGGTACTTGTGGGACTATAATAAAAGATTGGACATTTGTATCATCTGAGCACTGGAAGGAGAGGAGAAATAGAGCAGAAATGAATACAGTTGAATTATGCCCAGTAAAAAAAGTCAATCTCAAAAGGTGTTATATACTGTATTATTCCATTCATGTTACTTTTTGAAATGATGAAATTCTAGAAATCGAGAGCAGATTAGTGGTGCTAGGGATTAAGGAGGGAGTAGCGGATCTATATCTTTACTGTGTCAATGTCAATATCTTGGTCAAGATATTGCCCTATAGTTTTGCAAGGTGTTCTGATTGGGAGAAATTAGGAAAAGGGTACATGAGGCCTCTATTATTTCCTACAATTTCATGTCACAGCACAATTATCTCAAAAGCACAAAAAATAATTAAAATGCATTGGTAAGAATAACGTGTATCATAATTCCATGAAAATTATAATCTGCTTGTGATGTATGTTCTATATTAATTTGAACAGGTATTTCCGACTGTGATATGGAGAGTATTTGTCGCTCTTACACAGGAGAAAGAATTTGTCATCATAATGCACTTGGAAAATGTAGGCTTAAGTATATTTATTTTTTCAGGAATTTTCAGAACCTTTATTATACTTATCTGTCTCATGGTTTTTCAAGTGATTGGTAGAATAAACATTCTTCCTGATTTCTTGATCATTGAGACTGTTCCCCAAAACACATGTTCAACATAAAAAAAAAAAAAAAAAAATTAAGACATTGGTTCCATGGAATTTACGTAAGAAAATGTCATTGTCTACAGAATATGCTATTTGTTACTCTGGCTTAATAATGGGAATAAGGAAATTCTAAGCAGAAGCAGTAACTTGTCAGAAGGCACAAAAACATAATCCCGTATAGATTTCTGAGGTCAAAACTGAGGGCATGGGAATGTGCAGAGGGCTTGAAGAGGTACATCTGGAGCAGTGTCAAGTGGCCAGATCGTGAAGGAATTTGAGTGCCAAAGCAGGGAATTTGAACTCTTTCCTGAAAGCCATAAAGTCTCTACCTAGTTTGCTAGGCCCATCCTTTTGTTCTACAAATGAGGCCATTGAGACAGAATAATCAAATGCCCATTTTGCTATAGCTGTCTAGATTTGACTTTATGAATTCTGAAAATGTGAGTAGAACTCACAGACTGTAACATTAGCCCCTGCCTTCAGTGATTACAGAGCACGTAGAAGCTTAAATTCAAACCCTGTCTGCATATACTCACAGGATCTTTCAGTATGGACCAGGAGCTGTGAAGTCATTTTCCTCAAATCTTCTTATTTTGCTGATGAGACAATGAACCCACAATAACAGAAAGATGATAAAATCCAGTCTTCTGTCTCCCAGCACAGATCTCTGCATTCTCCATCCTTTTTCCTGAAGGGGTCTTCTAGCCTGCGCTCAAACATAACCCCCTAGAGGAATGTAGCCTTGCACCTGAACTTCTGGGAGAGGGCGCAACCCTGGGATTAATTAAAATCCTACACACTGATTGAAAGCATCCGTAGCACTTCAGGCTCAGTTAGAAAAGCTTTTCATCATGCAACCTCAGTCAGAAAAATTCAGTCCGTGTACATAACTCCCATTTGCAACCTGTATTTTGAGAACAAAAGAGCAGAATTGTCAGGAGGGAGGAACGATGGGGGCTGGCAGCAGAGATTGTTTTTCTGTGGCTTTCGTATAAAATAATCTGGTTTGAATTGTCGTAAAGTACAAAAACAAATGGCATTCAGCATAGATCTTAATTCACAATATCGGTTTGAAAAAATGTTATTTTCCCTCACAGCTCAACAGAGCATCGGGTTGGCAGCTGGGCCCCATTACCGGCGTCCCCACAAGGGAAATGTCAGGTCAGGCGTTATTTACAATCCCAAGTTTATTTTTTTCTCTAAGGCCTCTCATGGCTCTGTCCCCATTGAAAGTGACAGGCCTTCAAAATAAGTCATTTACGTACACTCTGTCTTGTCATAGCGTAAGCTTTCAGATATTAACATCTTTAATACCAGAGACTATGATAAGTTTTCTCAACCAAAACTGTGCTTGAGAGGACTGGAGATTTCTGTTAATGTGTTCCCTGGCAAGGACCAATGCACACGGGCTAATATTAATTTATCCAATGTTATTATAAATGTTCCGAAAACAAATAGGAATGACTGCAAACTGGTTCCTGCCATACAAATGGCGCCAGATGATTTCACACAAGCCAGAAAGAATACATACACATTACATGCCATGGCACTCTCATGTCCGCACACAAGGCCATCTGAACGTATTAAGTCTGAGAGTTTCCACTGCTCTGTTTTCATCCGAGTTTTATCTCTTTGGACAATGAGGCAGATCGCTCAGTTCTACCAGAAGAACCAAGTCTCTGACATGAGGCTGTGTCTTTATGAGAATGCCAGAATCAGGTTTTCTTGAATGTCCCATCTTTGTCTAAGCTCTTCCGAATTCCACATAGCCCAGATAGAGGGAGGCAAACATGACAACATACCCAGAAACACCTAAGTTCAAGCCGTTACCTGTAGTAGTGGTTATTGCCTATTGCCAGGCAGGTTACTTTTTAAAGCTATTTCCTTGGTCATAAAATGGAGATAAGGATGTGAATTTTGGTTAATTGTTGTGAATATTCCGGGATTGTATTTGTAAAACTTCTGGCTTTCTAGAAGATGCTCAATAAATATCCAGTCTTTTCCCTTCATCCAAATTATCGTGAAGGCAACTCTTTCAAAGCCCTTCTGTCTATAATTCTCCTTACATGTCTATTGTTGACGTACATTATTTAGGCCGTACACCAGGAGCTTCTAGAAGACAGGCGGTCTGTCGGTAAATGATGCAGTTAAAGTGTTCCTCCCTGTTTGAAACTCACTGAGTCTCATATTGTAGAAACTCAACACATGCAGTGAGTAATTGAAGGCATTGGAGCCATTCCATGTCCTCTATCCCATGCCTGGGGTTCTGACGTTTCTAGATGTAGGGACAGTGTCTTATTTATCTTTGTATCCCCTATTCCCATCATAATGCTTTGCACAGCATTGATCATCAACAGATGTGTTGCCTTGAAGATAACTCACGTGATGTTTTCTAGTTCACTTCTACAACCTCTGATTCTGTGCTGGATGTATAGTAAGAAGTGCTCAGTAGAGCTCGGCAAATCGTTTTATTTACCAAACTGACAGAATCTCTCTAGGAAGCCACAGAGCTCCTCACGCAGGTGTGTGCCATTTGAGAGTTACACGGACACATCACATCGACCTCCTGTTTTCAAACATAACCAGCTTCTCTGTTGCTTTAATTTTATAGGTTGAAAGAGAGAGAGGCCAACATACACACGCAGAGTCACAAATAACACCTTCCTTATATGGCTTGCCATGCTCGTCCCAGTTGTTCTCTCTCTATGGCTTCCTCTCCCAGGGCAGTTCACTCACCCTGCCCTGCATTCCAGCCATAACGCTCTCCTGAATCTGTGAACATATATAGGCAGTATCAGTTGCCTGCCGTGGCCTCATGCTCTCTCGGCCAGACAGCCCTGTTCCTCCTGCAAAACACAATATGAGTTGCACTTCTGTGAAATAATTCCCCAAATTCCTTAACAGAGTTAGACAGGGGTTCCTCTCTCCATTCATCATGACACCCCCGTCACACTTCACACACTTGTCGCTTCATTACCTGCTCTTTAGTAAAATCACGAGCTACCTAAGAACTTCATTTCTAGGACATACCAGTACCTGGCACATGGGAGATGCTAGGTAAGAATTTTCAAAATTCAGTGAGGACACACAGTGAGGAGCCAGAAAGAGGAGGAAAGAGAAATTGACTCGGTAAGAAAAAGAACATGCAAACAAGGGATGCATTTTTAAAACTACTAATGAATTTCCTCAATGCCTTAATTCAGTACATTGTTTCTTTACTGATACGAAATAATGATATAAATGTATACTGTTTACTAATAGATAAACTTCTTGATTTAGGAAAAAAGAAATCTTAAACTACTTCTTAGCAAATTTCATAATTTGAAATCTAAGACTCCTTTCCCAGAAAAGCTTCCTAGGAAGCCTGCTTATAAATATTTTAACCATGGCAAGGTGGAAGCCAGAAAGCTTAAAAAAAAAATGCTATGTGAAAGAATTCATCAGACAAACAAAAAGAACCCTTCTGTCTGCAGTTTACTTTTATTTATGTACATGTTACAAGAAAATGTCCAAGCCACCCAAAGAGAATTCACATTTCAGGTTAGTCCGTATTTCCTGGTTGTCGATCATATTCTAATTTCTAAGTTCATGGTGCTGGTTACTAATCTGAGAGACGGACACACACACACACACACACACACACACACACACACACACACAGCCTTCCAGGAGTCATCTTTAGCTCAGAGCACCAGAGCTATGGGGATAACACTTCTTTCCTGTCTTTGACATTTTCACTTCTCAACTTTAGAAATCCGACTGCAGTTGGATTGAGTATAAATATGATGTCAGGTTTTCCACTACTTCATGAGAAAAACATGTCTCTTCTGAGTTTAAGTAAGTCTAATTGTGCTTACTGTTGTGTTAATTTGGGGGAATTCCTGGATTCTTTTGCAGACAGGGGAGGGCAACAGCAGTGTCCTACCATAGATCATAAGGGGAGAGGAGCACTGAGTGACAAGTGTCAGCGTGCAGCAGTGCGTCTTCAGGAGTGAATTAAGATACATCAGAGTGGGAAGAGCTGAACTGCAGATTGTAGCGATGTTTTAGACAGTATTTTTGTTCAAAAAATGCAGGATTGTCATTTTAGTGGGCATTGTCTCCTTAGCATCTAAAATACTGCATATAGTAATTGTTCAACAAACATTTGTTAAAAAAAAATAAGCAAATAGATGATACTGCCTCACCAGGTAGAGGTTAGTATATGTGAGTGGAACTTCAAGAGAAGGAAATCGTGTATGATGATGGAAGGTGTCCTTTCATTTTTCCACCAAAAAAATGGTGGCGCTTTTGAGAGGCACAAAGATGAACTACACGTGTATATCTTCTCCCGGAACACAATATTGCTGAAGAGGATTTAGTGGAAAGTTCATTGGCCTCCTTGCCCACCCCTCTTCTGCTCATAAATGTCACCACCCCCACACCAGACACACTGCACAGCTTTGTGACCTTAGGCAAATGCCTTCAAATCACTGAATTTTAGTTCTCTTTTTGTATGTGGGAAGATAGGGCTCTTTCTCTCTTCACATTATTTATTTCTCCCCAATCTCTCTTGATTGTGAGACTTTTTAAAAGGTAGTGACACATCAGTGTTATGCAATGAAAGATTATTAATATAGCACTAGAGTTTCATTTATGCTGTCGGTGAGCCAGTCTAAAGAACTGAGATTCCAGGCTAAACCTGACTGGGCAGCCCGAAGACAGATGGTGACGATAAGATATTTTGGGATCTTGGGGGTGAAAAGAAAGAAGAGAAAAGCAAGGAGACAAAGGCAGTGACATTTATGAATGTGCAACTCCGATCATCTGTGGAAAAGAGTAAATAACTATGGTGCATGCACTGACTTGTGAAAGGTCATGAATAGGACTCAATTCTTTCTGTTACTGAGCAATCCAGACATTTCAGGGAAGCATCAGGTAGAGTTATGTAAAATGGAAGAAAAAATACAAGCTTACTGTAGTAGAAATTACTAATACTAACTATATCTGGTTTTCTTCTCTGTCCTGCATTTAATCTGAGGTCATGTGACTAATTTGAGCCAATGGACTATGACAAATGTCACTGCCAGTAAGAGGCTTTTAGCAGCAAGGGTGAGTTCTCTTTACTTTCTCTTCCCCAGCTATAGCAATCAAGAAAAAAACGTGTCTTGATAGCAGAGCCACAAGTTGAAGTACCCTTGCTGCCTACATTATCACATAAAATGTTATCTAGAAGAGTTGCCTGTCCCCCATCTGATTTGGCATATGTAAGAAATAAACTTTTCTTTTGTAAAGCCATTGAGATTAAGGGTATATTTGTCACTGCGTCACAGGTTATCCTATCCACTTAAGCAGCTGTTGAAGGATTAAAAGAGAAAGTATTTGTCAAGTGTTTTGAAAAGAGTAAAGCATGCTAAATGTTAGTTGTTAATAATTTTGATGAAAGGCTTTCTTGTGGCAAGTTTTTATTACCAAATAGCTCTATGAATAAGTGCTAAAGAAAATGTTCCAGACAATACTTGCTGTAGTTTTTTCATTAAGGAATTATGTCACATTTAGGATCAAAACATCTATGGCGGAGCAATAAAAAAGAACATGCATTTTGGAGTCCAAAAGACTTACACACAAATCTCAGCTCTGTCGTTTTCTGGCTTGGGATTTGGAGTAAACTAATCTAACTCCCTAAGTGGCAGAATTTTCATCTATAAAATGTGGTGGTAGCGGGGTTTGGGAGGAACAGAAAAATGCCTTTGCTTAAGTTATTGTGAGAATAAAAATGTATTTGGCCAATAAATTCCAGTACCCTACACATAGATCAAAATACTAACAGTGGGCAATATTTAATTAACATTAAATATTTTCTGATTACTAGAAATTAGAGTGAAGGAGGGAAGTAAATAATCGACAAATATATTTGGTCTTTGTAGAATCTTATCCTGTGAAAAACAAAGATGATAAAAAAGCAAGAAAAAAGTCAGTAGAAGGTTCTGGTTATGATCCACCTTAAGAGAAAGTATCAGAAGGAGGTAGCTGTCTCTCTATTGACGTCCCATTGGCCAAGTCCAGTGTTGACATTACCTAGTTAAGAATACAAACTCTAACGATTGAATTATATTTAGGCAATTAAAACCAGCCCAGCTGGGTGATGTGAATGAAGATTGTCCTCTAGGCCAAGACGTAGCTGTCATCAGCCATAAACAGACATAAACCCAGGATGGAGTGAATCTCTGCAAAAAAATATTTATGTCGGTTACTATGCACTTGGGTTTTGTGGGATATGTCTATTTTTTCCAACAGTAATGACGTATATTTAATGTGCTCAGGTTAACTCTTGGCTGTTTTCTCTTTTTCTTTTTCATTCTCTTTCTTTTTTATCCCTTCTTTCCTTACTTATAATAACCTGTTCCCATACATTTTACCGTGTTTCCTTAAATATAAGACCTAGCTGGACCATCAGCTCTCATGCGTCTTTTGGAGCAAAAATTAATATGAGACCTGGTATTACATTACATTGTATTATATTATATATTATATTATGTATGACCTGGTATATTATGTTATGTGATGTGATGTTATGTTACTGTCATGTCCTGTCATATCATATCATATCAAAGACCTGGTCTTATAGTAAAATAAGAACTTATAGTAAAATCATTTTTTATAGTAAATTCCTTATAGTAAAATAAGGAATTCTATAGTAAATTAGTAAAATAATTCCTTATTTGAGGATATGACCTTTAAACTAGACCTTTTAAAGTTCATAGCAAGGAAATTTTGAAGCTGAAGGAATATGCTACCTAACCATCTATTCAGCATCTTACAAATATTTCTGGTGGTCTTTTTGCTGAGCCCCAAGGACATAGCAAAGAAGACAGCGTCCCTGACTCAAGGAGTTTTCTGCCTCATGTAACCATTGGAGAAAACATTAATTTAATGTGAAGTAGCTAGAAGTCAACAGAAGCTCTGGGTTATTTTATGTAGCTCTAGGCAAATGGCCCATCCAGTTCATTGTCCATAGATGGTGCTTCTTGGATTATGTTTTCATTTTTTTTTTTCAATAAAGGTAAAGGAGACAGGCTGCAGGGAGCAGCCTTCCTTGTTCCGGTTTGTTTTCCATCCATACGTTCTTTCCACATTATGCTTGGGCCACACAGGAGACCATCCCTCTTAGGAATGAGTTTTCTAGTCCTTCTTTTATCAGAAACTGTCCACCATAAGTTTCGATTGTTCAATCTTGTCGGAAAAACTGTGTTCTTTGGATCCCCTGGTCAGGCTCCTGTCATGTAGGTACGGTTTCTGAACAGCAGATCCAGACTATGTGGTGTATGGCTTGGTCCCTTCAGGTACTCTGTGTCTTAATGCTCTGCGACATCAGAGAAGTCAGTACTTCTCTTTAAACTTCAGTTTCCCTACCCGTAAAGTGATGATAACTTGATGTACTTCAGGGCAAAAGGAGTTGCTTCTGTCTCATGTGTGCGTGTGTGCACACGTGCGTAATTTGTAGCCGAAAAGTAACTACTCCGAAAATCAGAAAATACCAAATCTACTCCTTGCTGTATCCTTATTTTTGCATTGGGAAAATTATGTTATGCCTTGTAATGCCTAAGTCTTCTATTTAAGGGAAAATACATTAAGAATAAATGTAAAACTGACGAACAATATAATCAAATAAGCCAATTTGATGAAGGGAGAAAGGTAGGAAAAGGCCAGTTGGTTGCTTGACTGAATGACTGATTGATTATTTGACGCAATTGACCAAACTAAGCAGAACCATCCATCTAGTAGGCAAGGATGCATGCACATATCAAAACAATTTCAGAGAAGTATGTAGGAACATCTGCTCATTTGGACTAATGTAGACAAAATATGGTTGACTAAATGCTTTGATATCTTTTAATCCTAGTTAAAGGTCTTAGGGAAAAAAAAAGAAAAAAAAAAGAAAGTACATATAATGAAATCCATGGGCTTTATTAAGCCTTGGAGAATAGACAAAATTGTGTCCCTATATATTTATTTAAAAAATTTGATGTCCTTCCCATGATCCAAATACAAATGTAGTCATCTGTGTTGTCTTGTTTTATCTTTATATGAGAGTAAAGGGACCATGACAATAATAAAAAAAAAAAATGTGGAAGAAATAAAGAGAAAACAGAAGCCCTCTCCTTTTCTTTTTGCTCTACTTTGCATCTCATTCTCATTACTTTGTTTCCTCTTTCCTCCATCCTTCTCCAGACTTTTGAGTTTTCATATCCTGGAAAAGAATTCATCTCTCTTTCTCTTTGGTCACTTTCTAAATCTCCACAACGGCACTGTGATCGCTCAGCTTGCATTATGTGTTCAATATTGTTTTAATCATCTGTGACCTCCAACTAGTTCAAGTTGCTGGGACTCTCAACATGCAGGTAGAGAAGAAAAGAAAGGTTGAACAGACCATCTAAGATGTATCTACTACTACCAGCAAGTTCACTGTTTACAAAGCAAATTCTCTACTGAATAAGGATTTGAGCTCAGGTCTGTCTGGCTCTGAAGTCTGAGATGCCTTTACAACACAATGAAGCTGTCATTCTTAGGAGTCTGAAGAAAGACTATAACAGATTCTCCATACATAATGGGTACCTAGGCTGTTTCACTTAGGAAGACTCAAGCTCAATTAAATTTAGACAGGGTAGGTAATTACTCAGACTATAAGTGTTGGGTTTCCACTTCATCGTTAGCATGTTGATAAGCATGACAATAATAATAATGATAATACTGATAATGATAGCAATCCACAATTCAACCCCTGCATTTTACAGATGAGAAAACTGAGGAACAGTGAGGAAAATGGAAGCTATCAGGCATTTTCATCACATTCAGTCTTTTAATGGAAATTTTAAAAAGAACACTTGATTAATTGCAAATAAGACAAAGTTAAATACGATGTATTATACTAACTTTTAGGGCACAGAAAAAGGCTTTAACTATTATTACCTCATATATAGTGCTTCCATTTCACGATGTGCTTTATTAGAAAAGCCCTCCCAACAATCTCAGGAAGAACAGAAAGACTATCCCACCCCCATTCTTCAATAAAATCACTGAACACAGAAGGCATTGTCCGCACATTAGTGGAGTCCATTCTTCAGCCTGTAGTATTAGCCCCCAATGATTTCAGAAAAGGGAAGACATTGAGCATTCGAATAGTGTATTTGTTTTCTATGGCTGCCATAACAAATTACCACAAATTTGGTGGTTGAAATCTATTCTGCCGCAGTTCAAAAGTCTGAAATCGAGGCTTTAGCAGGGTCAGCCTCTCCCTCAAAGCTCTGAGGGAGAACCCTTTCTTGCCTCTTCTAGCTTCCCATCACGGCTGCTGGCATTTCTTGTGCTGTGGCAGCAAGTTTTCCCACTCTTGTCATTGGAAGACGGTCCACTCCTTTAATTCAGGATGATTTTATCTCAGAATCCTTACCTTAATTACATCTACAAAGACCTTCCCCACACACACACCCAAATAAGGTCACATTTACAGGTTTTGTGTGTTTAGTACATGGACACATGTTTTTTTTTGTGGGGAGGCGGTGGAGGCCTGGGAACCATTCAACCCACTACAAGTAAGTAGGGAAATTCTTTCAGGTTTTTAGAAGAAACTTAGTGGTGTTTAAAACACAATCCTTAATGGAGGTCATTCCCATTTTCTTCACAGTGAATGCCCTGGGGCCATTATCAGATACAGGATTCTGACTGAGGAAGATAAATAATTTTCAGCTAGGGAGAGGCTTGTTTTGACTTAATAGAGCAAGAATAGAATAGACTTGTAAACTTCCACTTTCCCTCTCTAAAATGAAAGACTAACTTTCTTAACTACAACTTGGAATTGGCAAAACACTCTTTTGAGCTTAATTAAAATCATGTTTTATTTTCCGTCTTTTGACAGGCTTTAAAATGTCATTCAGATATGTCAGCTGAACAAAAAGGAAAATAGAACTGTGGGGAAAATGAATGAAAAGATTCTAAAAATGAAAAAGTGAAATAAAATTTAAGAATAAAAACAGACTTGTATATTACTTTTAATATTAGAGCATACATTCTCAATTATCTCCTGTGTTTTTTAGATCATACTTTTTGAGTGTCAGAGATCTTAAAATCTTGAAATTTTTTCCTCACTTTAAAACTCGAAATGTCGTGTTTCCACAAAAATATGGCCTAGCCGGACCATCAACTCTAATGCGTCTTTTGGAGCAAAAATTAATATAAGACCTGCTCTTATTTTACTGTAAGACCGGGTCTTATATAACGTAAGACCAGGGCTTACATTAATTATTGCTCTAAAAGACGCATTAGAGCTGATGGTCCAGCTAGGTCTTATTTTCGGGGAAACAGGGTAGCTTGAGTCCTTAGAGGAAAGGTGGTTGTACTTGGGGAAATATAAGAACGCCTTTGAGAAATTAGCTGAAGATTTATCTGAATATTTGTTGCTATATGCTGAATGTTTGTGTTACCCCCAAATTCATATTTTGAAATCCTAACCCCCAGTGTGATGGCATTAGGAAGCGGGATCTTGGGGACCTGATTAGGTCATGAGGGTGCAGTTCTCCTGAATGAGATTAGTGAGTTTATGAAAGAGACCCCAAAGAGGTCTCCCCTTTCTTCCACCCTGTGAAGATGAAGGAAGAAGGCAGCTGTTTCTGAATCAGGAAGTGAGCCTTCATCTGCCAGCACCTTGATCTTGGACTTCCCATAAATGTGAGAAATAAATTTCTGTTGTTTATAAGCCACCCAATCTATGGTAATTTGGTAGGCAGCCTGAAGGGACTAAGACATATGTGAGTCTCAAATTGGAATGGTTACACAGTGGTGAAAACCTGGCAAGAGTCTAGGGCATTTTGTTCCTTGTCTTAGGGAAACAGCCCTTCCCAAAGTGTGGTCTATAAAACAGCTGCAAAATGTTTAGTTCCTTAACTCTGACATATACCCCACCCCCATTTTAATGTCTCTGAATGAGGCTGCATGGTACACAATGTCAAATGATATTTGTTCACGGCCAGGCCTTGCTTGGGCAAACTCAGCTGTGCATGGATCAGACCTTTTTATTGGATGGTCACGTCAGTGGAGTTATTTGCAGTTGTTGTACCTCAGGTGCCTGAATTGAACTTAGATCCTCAAGTTTTGCTTATAAAAGATTACTCTTCGATGTTGCATTGAAACATTTTTATGAAGGCAGAAGATTGACAGTCACAAGACGATCCAATTTAAGGTAGTAGACATTGCCAGATCTCTCGAAGTAGGTCATAAAATGTTGAAAGCTGAGAGAACTGATGTGATTTATTTAAGCATTCAACTGTCAAAGGTTTCCACCTGAATTTCAAGAGCTATTCAACTTTTAGAGATACATACTTAAATTAAGTATATAATAGGAGATGCAAATAAAACACTAAAAGCTTTTCATATGATACGTAATTATCATGTCAATCCTGCAGATGCTAAAAGAGTCAATATGCTGAGCGCAATTTATGAAAACAGCATATCAATCTGATGAACACCTTCGGATGATGGAAAAACTCCTTTTAGAATTGCTAAAGGAGTATTAGCTTATTAAAAGTTCTTCAACATTCTGTAATAAAGGAATCTGCTTAGCTTTGATTTTACCATTATTTCCAAACATGTGAAACTAAAATAACACCACCCCCCCACCACACACACACACACACACACACACACACACATACACACACACACAGGCATGCACACGTGTACACACCCCAGCTCCAACCATTGAGCAGTGCTGCGTCCGAGTGAACATACCTTAAGGAGTGTTACCCTAGGGAATAGGTGATTCTAACAATGTGTCTGTTCTTCACTTTTATAAATGATAAGGTCCCAGATCAATTGAAAAACTAGAAGACTGTAATTCAGAAGACCCTACTACTACTTTTCCATTAATTTTCTGTAGGACCATAAGCAGGCCTCTCCCGCTTCTGTGTATGATTTTCCTATCTCTTCAGTAAATATGTTGTACAAAATCATACCCAATTCACCTCACGTCCCCACCCTTCATTGCCTACAGTGAGGTTTATTCCCTGGGGGATAAGATATCAACTTTGGTTAAACAGACACTTCTCTCATTTGTAAATCTTTGCGAAACATAAAGCCACAACTTATTCTGTGATTTTCAAAAATAATACATTAATTTATTTGGTACTTTTCGATCAGTCACCCTTCCAGTGCCACATTCTGAGAGTGCTATGCCAGCCGTCACATGGAGAGCTATGAAATTAATTGTACCACCTGGTGTTTGTTTGTTAATTCCCTTTTAGTGCTGACTCAATTCTTTGCATTTCTCCCCTCCTAACACCACACATAGCTTTTCTTTTCCTTTTGACGGTGTGAATCAAGCTAACTGCATGGCAATCTCTGATATTATAAACATAAGGCGACATGTGTGAAGTCACTGGATCTAGAAAGCAAACTTTTTTGGAACTGCAATGTATTAATTTACTAACATAAAAGTAATGATAAAAACTGTGATTTTTTTTTATAGTATCTACTCTGATCTCCGTACCTTGGATACACTAAATAGTTCATCCTCCCAACAGTCCCGCAAGAGGTATCATTGACCTCATTTCAAAGACGAAGAGGCAGAGGTTCTCAGTGTCTTACGGCTTGTCCTAAGTCATGCAGCTGGTAAGGGGCAGAGCACTGGTTTCAGAATCACATGTCTCTGATTCCAAAGCCTGGGTTCTTCCCACTCCATGAAGGTCCTTCTTAAAATTTCAAAACAGGATATCTAGCACTTGCAGAATCAATAAAGAAAAATAATTTGTGTGGAAACACTTGCTTTCCATCTGCAGTGGAGTAGAGTAAAAAGGCTTTCCCACATGGAGCAGTTCCAACGTAGAGCACTGCACAACAGCTCCCACTGAAGAGGAGCACTGCCCAGCAATACCACCGACCAGAACACGTCTGTGGTCCTGGGGTCATTGGGACTCGCTGCCTCCTCTTCTGAGGAACGTTCTCTGAATATCCCTCCCACCCCAACCCAGGCAATACTTTCACTGTCACGTTCTAGGAGCTGACACAGCACTGGACCTGGGGTTAGACAGACCAGAGTTTGAGTCCTGACTCTGCCACTTAACACTCAGGTGAATTGGTTGACCACTGAATTACTTCGTCTCACAAGGAGGAGATGGGGCTCTCACAAGGTCAGAGAGGGAGCCACAGGAGTGAAATCATGCTAAACATGAATGAAAGTGAAAGTGCTAAACATATATAAGGCAGTATTACTGTACCCTCCAAACCAGAAGTCAATATAAACTTGACCCTAAGATGTCACGTAGACATGCTGTCATCTAACTTGCTAGCACTTTAGGAAGGGAGACGTGGGGTCTCCTTGTTTCTCTGTTTGCTCCCACTTAGCCCCAGGGCCTTAGGCAGAAGAGAAGTTCCACAGTGATTTGTTCCTTGAGGCCACCATGGTGATGATCGCAGCCGCCACCCTTCCAAGCTTGAAGGAAGTGGGCTCCCATTGCTTTGAAAACACTCACTGTGTGAAATCCTCATCTGTACTTCGAATCTGCTGACTTAGTTTAGTTTAGGTTTGTTGTTTTACATGTGCATAACAATGTCAACTGAACACGTATCAAGTATTTGATGTGTGCCAAGTAAATTATACTTCATAGACAATATCTAATTTAGTCTTTACAGCTGCCTCACATCTTATTATTGTACAATAACCATCCCATTTTTACATGTGAGTACACTGAGAATCAGAGGTGGCGACCCCTTTTTCTGGTTTGTCAGGACTCCCTGACAGGGAGGGATCTGAGCCCAGGTCTCCCGAGGTCCAAAGCCTTGGCAAAACTTCTATATCCTGCTGGCGACTTGCTAAATTTTGACTTTCAAGTCAGGAATCATGGCTTAACCATGATTGTCTTCTCCGAGGAACCAGAACATTGCATGGAGTCGTTGTTAATATCCTCAGATTCTTCGTCTGCAAAAGAAATAGTCAGGATCCTTACTTCATGAGGTTGTACGAGGCTAAAATCATACTCTATATAAGACGTGCCTTAACAAAGTGCCTGACATAGATAAACATTCAGTAAGTGAGTTTGGCTGTTGTTACCTTTTCTCTTTGAATGACATTTTCCTTATTCCCCTCCTTCCTCTGGAGCACAATCTCCTCCAGCACAGTGTCAGTATTAGCATGCCCTTTATTTTTGGCCCACATAGAAACCTGTTCTAGATCTGTAGCCCACAAAAGATGTGAATGGACAGGATGTGAGGTCCAGAAGGTCTGCTGGGATCCAACACACAGGTTACTCAGTTTGCAGATAAGAACCAGTAACCGAATGGAAACAGTTCCTCGCTGGTGAACAGCACTTTACAGTTTAGAGTTAGTATTCAGCACAGTGGTTGGTGACATGGATTTGGAAGTCAGCCTGAATTAAGAAACAAAATCTGTTAGTTTTATTGATTTGGTAAGTACAAAAGGAGTTCTCCATATATACCAAGCACTGGGAAGGGAATTTCACACTCACTAGCTTTGTGAACTTCTGTAGGTCGGTAACGTCCCCAAGCCTCAGTTTCCTCATCTGTACAGTAACATATATAGTCTATCTCCTAGTGTCATCAGCGTTATTGGAAACAGTATATTACCAGTTCTGAGAGCAGTGCCCAGCAATGGTTGCTCTCTTTGACCTCTAAGTGTGACCTCTTTATCTCATTTGATTCTCACAACAATCTTGAGCAGTATTTTTATTTTTATTGCTATGATCCCCATTTTGAAGGTAAGACTCACTTATCCTCCCCACCTATTCTTGTAAGTAGCACGAGGCACACAACAGGGAAGAGTAGGTGACAGCAGGTATCCATCAGTCCTTCCTGAAGGGGTCCTAAAGATGACTGAACTGTGTCGGTTGACGAGCAGCTGCGAGGAGAACATTATGCCCGCTGTGTCTAAACCTTCCCTCCAGGGAGTCCTAGAGCACCAGGCCCAGCCATGTGAATTGGCTGGGCCTCTAGGAGCTGCATGCAGACAGGAAATCTTCCACCCTTGGCCTCCTCCTAGGAAACTTCTGCCACCCCTGGCTGCCAACTCAAACGCTTGTCATGTTATTCATGCATGTGGTACCTTCCCCAAGAAGCCGTTGGCTCCCCAAAGGCTGGCATAGATAGACAGGCATGGGAAGCCCAGAAATCCAGACCAGCAGTGGCAGAGTCTGGCATGAATTCGGGGGCCTGCTGGGCTCATCAGAGTGTGTAGATTCTGGGCAAACCGAGAATGGTCTCCTAAGGCAGGCATCCTAGGGGCCAGTCTATCAGACACACCATGAAAGCCAAGCACCGTGCTAGATACTGTGTAGGGAGTGGGAGCGAGGTGTGCTGGTTTGCTCAGGCTGCAGTAACAAAACGCTAGGTAGCTTAAGCAACAGAAATTTATTTTCTCATATTTCTTGAGGCTGGAAGTCGGAGGTCAGGGTGCCAGCGTGGTCATTTCTAGTGAGGGCACTTTTCCAGATGGCTGCCTTCTTGCTATCACAGGTTATCACAAGGTGGAGAGAAACTGAGCAAGCTTTTGGTGTTTCTTTCTAGCAGTCACTAGTCCCTGCCCTCATGACCTCATCTAAACCTAATGACCTCCCAAATACCATCACACTGGGGGAGTCAGGGCTTCAATGTACGAATTTGGGAGAGGATATAATCCAGTTCATAGCAGAAAGTAAGCATTTGATCGCATTTGGAGTCTGGTCAATTTTGACTGATGTGTTTAAGATCCGTGACAAATGTGGAAATGCAGAGCAGAGAAATCAGAACAGTAAAGGATCTTAAAATCATGCTATACAAGAAAAAAAGAAAGAACTCAGCCATGAAAGAACTGTGGGGCACTGCAATAGTGTCTGTGTCTGTGTGTATGTTGGGGTAACAGGAGAAAACAGTTACAAAAGTGCAAGTTTTTAGGGTGCTAACAGAAAGATGCTAGGGTCCTAATTACAAAATTATTAGGGTGGTAGTTAAAATTTAAGATGGTGTTTACAAACATTTAGTATTTTTCTTATAATTTTAGGGTACAAGTTATATAGTTAGAGTGTCAACTGCAAATGGTATGTTTGGGTGATCATGGCAGATGACTAATGCGCTCATTTAGTAATTAGCACATTAAAAATGCAACCCTCTGGTCAACCCTTTACTAATATTCAAATGATTTAGGCGGAACTTTTTATTTAGCCTGCACTCATAGACGAGCAGCCATATACTACTACTATTCAATATTGACTTTTTGTGGCAAATAAACCCCTAGTGAATCCTATACCAGTGGCCTTTATTCATTTGATTGGAGTTAAGGACCCAATTTGAGTAGCTGAGGAAAGCCATAAACCTTTTCCTCAGAAAAATGCATTATTGGACAAATCTTGGCATATAGTTTCAGAGAGTTAAGAACCTCAGGCTTAGATTCTGTTATAAGTGGCGCTCAATGATTATTTAATGAATGACTGAATGAATACATATCGAAACCTATTTTACCTTGGGGTAAGGATATTTCATATGCATAGTTGGGTAGTACTTTTCCCTTCTGAGGCAGAAGTTCTTTTCCAGAAGTTTCCAGGCACACCTGGTGGTATCAGTTTGGCTCTGTTGGGCCTTGCTCGGTTTAGCTTCCACCTATAGGTCTGTGTCAGGCTTGCACTTCCTGTCTCATCCTACAGCCCTGGAGGCAGTGGACACCCAGGCCATGTGCTCACAGTGATGACAGAAGTATGTCACGTCATGTAGATGACAGGGGAACATCCCAAGGTCATGGAGTGGAGCATGCATTCTAGCTACCTTGAGGCCATAGCAAGAGTGTAGGTGATTGATACTATTACAGGGGAATGAAAAATTGAGACCAGTAATTCAATCTGCCACACTCCCTCCCTTTCATTTACTTCACAGAAATTCACAGAGCTGGGTTTTGAAGGACAAATTGAGGGGGGTAAAGAAAAATTGTAGACAAAGGAAACAAAGATGAAGAATTAGGAATAAATGAATAAACAGTGGAAACAAGAGGGAATGAGAGGAAATCTGAAACAACAAAGTTGTGGGGAATTTTTATAAATATTATCAATGTTTGAGGCCAATTTTTTATTTGTTTGTTGTCTGAGAATTCCTTGAAATTCTGAGACGTGGGTGGGCTGCCAGAAAATCTGCATTTAGTTTCAGTTCTAATATTGTGGGTACCTCGTCAGAGTTCTTCTTCTCTCAGTCTTGTTTCTCCATTTGTAAAAATGGAGGATTCACCCGGGGAAAGTTGAAAGGCCCTTGTAGCTTTGAGAATGTTCATATTCTGATCCCTCTGGAACCAAGTGGGGCAATCCTGGAATTTCCCTCTAGAATCATGATCTAGAACTGGTCATGCACCTGCCAACTTAGCAATGGGGGACAGATGATAAATTGGATGACACTTTCCAAAAGAGAGGACAGCCAGTCTGGGAAATCCATGCTGGAATGTTCCTTCCAGGTTGGCCTTGGAAACTTCCAAGGGTAGAGCATTTTACCTCCAAAATGTTGAAGGGGCAGGAGACGGGCAAGCTTATATCTGATGCCAAATCCATAAAGGCCATTCCAGTTAGTTAATGAAATCCACAGCTTGAAAAGAAAGCAACTTGTTTTTGCAAGAAGCATTTGTAGGGAGCCAGCTCCTCTGTTTCCATTCACACCAAATGACTTCAGGTCAGCAGAAGATGGAAAGGACAGCTTTGGCCAAGGCCTCCAGTAGCCAAGGCTAAGGAGATTCTCGGGGAAGCTTTCAGAGCGTCCACAGATGTTACTTCCTACATGTGCCAGTGAAATTTT
Organism: Rhinolophus ferrumequinum; assembly: GCF_004115265.2. NCBI lineage: Eukaryota > Metazoa > Chordata > Mammalia > Chiroptera > Rhinolophidae > Rhinolophus > Rhinolophus ferrumequinum. The sequence continues at coordinate 66,896,578 of NC_046295.1, read as the reverse complement.
TGACCAACGAAACAGCAGTCCTGCTAGGTTGAGTCAGCATTGGGAAATGTGCCAATGCCACATTAATGGCCCCTGACTGTGGACACTTCCACAAGCTGCTCGTGGAGGCCTGGTTTGGCCGAGGGGCTATGCCAAGGACAGCACTTTCACTCGATTTTGCTGAAGAATTAGGGGGCTGGGAAGTTGGACAACATGCTTATCATCACCCAGCAACAGGCATCACAGGAAGACACCTGGGTTCCAGCTCTGAATCAGCCCCCCCACCGCCCAACTCCTTCTTGTGCAGGTTACTTTCCCTCTCTGGGCCTTGCTTTTCTCGCTGTTCAGAGAAGCATGTTGGGTTATTCTTGATGCTCTGGTAATATAGAGAAGTGAGCTTTGCTTTAAGTAGCTAATATGTGGCTGCAAATTTACTCCAGACTTCTTTGTGTGTGTCTAGCAACTTTTAATATAGGGATCGAAGGCTCAGAGACTGGCATTTCCTAGGGCCCATTCAGATGGGTAAACACGGGTTAGGCTTATTGCTAGATTCAGGAGGTAGAGGAGTGAATAAGGCTCAGGGCCTCCTCTTGAGGCACTGCCCATTGGTGGGAAGACTGACCTGCAAAAAGATAATCATAGCACAATATGGTGGGAGAAACTGAGGCCCTAACACAGATGATTGGGAGAGAGAGAAATAAGGCAGAAGCAGAAGTAGACGCTCTCCTCCCGTAAGAAGTGGGAGGGGAGACTGAAAGACAAGGCTTGCCAGTAAGAGAATTCCTGAATTGTCTTGTATGATGATTAGGGGTTGTATTTAAAATAAGTAGGTGGGAGTGGCTGTAGGAAAGGATAAGAGAAGGTTTTCCAAGACAAAGGGCAAAGACTAAGTCATGGAAATGTGAAAGAAATAGTATAGCATGAACTAGAATGGAAAACCATCTGATTAACTCAATGTTGCTGAAGTGTCAAACAGAAGGAAACGAAACAGTGGCTAATCTGGGCTCAAGCAGATATCTTCTAAAAGCAAATCCATCCTTCATCCATGAAACCGCTCTGCCTTTTATTTCATTTTGTTTGAAAATACCCTATACAAATATTACCAAAAATAAGATAATGAGCACCCGTAGACCTACCATCCAGTGTAAGAAATAAAACACGGCTAACATGATTATATATATACATCCCTCATAGTGAGCAGACTCGTGCAGAGCAGATTCATCTCTCAGGGTTGGCATCACAGTAACTAAACTCTTGGGAATGGACTGTAAACTTGGAATTTTAACTTATTAATTTGTATTGCAAAATCAAACTGTCACATGGACTGGAATATGACTGTCCCTGGAGTCAGTACATTCCTTCCCTGTACCAAGCTTCAGGGTACACCACATCTTCAGCAAAAGCCAATTTGTCAGTTAACGGTGAGAAATTCCAGGCAATCTGATCAGTTTATTTTTTCCCAGTGGCCAGTTCCTCATGAAATAGTAAATTATAGACAGATGTTCCCTTGGTAAATCTGGAGTTAGATGAATCAAAAATTAATGGAACAAACTTAAGGTACCATGACTGATATCGTCTTCCCTCCCTCCTTCTGTCCCTCTCTCCCTCTTTGCCTGCCTTCCTTCCTTTGCTTCTTCCTTCCTTTCTCCCTTTTTCACTTCCTAGGGTTGCAAGATGACATACAGAACACCCTGTTAAATTTGAATTTCAGGTAAACAACAAATAAATTTTTAGTATATGTCCCAAATATTGCATGAGACATAGTTATGTTTAAAAAACCATTCCTCATGTGAAATTCAAATTGAATTGGTCATATTATATTTTTATTTGCTAAGTCTGGCAATCCTGTAATCTTTCTTTCCTTTGACAGATATTTATTGAGACTCAAACCGCATGTTAACGAATCGTTCATTTTTCATATTTTCTTGCTACTCAGCACCTTTTGAATTCCCTTATTATGTTTTTAGGGATTTCTAGCTTTCTTAATCCCGTCTCACAAAGGTAGAATGGAAAAAGTTCTATACCCTAGGCCCCCGTAAGAGTGGGTCACAAGCAGGTCACCTGCCCTACCAATGAGATTCACCCTTACTAAGCTTTGATGGGGAAATCAGCAACTATGGAAGGAGGCACCACCCAGCATCCCTTTTGTTGGCAAGGGTGGTCTCAGAGACATCCAACTTTTGATGGCAGGAGTATTTTTAAGGTCAACTATGGAGGTTTTCTCTATAGAACACCCATAAGGGAGCAGTAAGGACAGAGGTGTTCTTCTCATCTCAGTTCTTCAGCATGGTTTAGAGCATTTGTTTCTGGAAGTTCAGATCTCATCATGATTCTCCAGCACTGTTACTCTCAACAATACGTGAACAATGACTTACTATCCTTCTAACAACCAGTTTCTGCTTAAGTATCCAGAGCTGGGTTCTGCTGCCTATATATGAGAATCAGTATATGCTGAGAGTTGTGCAACTGATGACCATACACGGGGCCTGATCACGTGATACTTAGGGACTCACGGAGGAGGCAGACATTAATGAAATAAATTGTGACAATTTGTAATTATCTCTATGAAGAGATAATTCTCTCTTCATGTAATTATCTCTATGAAGAAAAACTACATCTAAAAAAGTGATACTAGGGAGGGTCTAACATCAGTTTCAGCGGATTCTATAGCAACTTCTAGGGAGGAGAAACAGAATGAATGAGATATTTTGCCAGAGGACAGAGTGAAGCCATTGAAAGTATTAGATAAGAATATCGCCTGATTTTTTTTTTTAAGTGTATATAATGGATTTTTTTCATTCAGTGTATATAATGGATTTGCATTTGGGTCAAAAGTAGGAGGAGGCAGTTCCTCTTCCAACTTCCACCCAACCTCCACCACCTTGAGGGTGGTCTATACTTAGTGACTCACATCCAAAATGTGTGGAAAAGGGAAAAACAGTAACTTTACAGGGAACAAACCTGGCAGATAATCCCTTAACCAGATGGTAAAGATTAATGTCACCAGCTTTCTAAACAAAATGTTTGTGCCCTCCTAAAAAAAATTTGTATGCTGAATTTGGAAGTGGAGCCTTTGGCATGTGATTAGGGTGGAACTCTCATGAATGGGATTAGTGCCCTTATAAAAGGGACCCCAGACAGAACAGTTCCACCCAAGGAAACAACTGTCTATGAACCAGGAAGTGGGCCTTAACTATACACTGAATTTGCTGCCACCTTGGTCTTGGACTTTCATTTCAGTCTCCAGATCAGTGAGAAATAGATTTCTGTTGTTTATAAGCCACCCATCTACGGTATTTTGTTATAGGAGCCTGAACAGACTAAGATCTCAGCAAGAGGTCATTCCGGTAATGAGCAGCTCCTGATCTTATGTGATAAAGAGGGAACTTCACGAACTCTGTGGAATTCTTCCCTCAAATCCATTACTTCAGTCTAATCATGAGAAAACTCAAACTGAGGGACACTGCAAAATACCTGATGTCAGGTACTCCTTGAAACTGTTGAGGGTTAAAAAATAAGAAAACAAAACAAAACAAAACAATAAATAAATAAATAAATAAAAAACGTAGACACTGTTTCAGAGCAGAGGAGCCTAAGGAGATGTGATGACTCAATGCAGCGTGGTGTCCGGGATTGGATTCTGGAACAGAAAAAGAACGTCAACGTAAATATTAGTCAAATCCGAACAAAGCCCAAAGTTTAGTTAACAGTAACGTAATATTAGTTTCTTTGTTTTGACAAATGTGCATAGTAATGTCAGATGTCAGCATTGGGGAAACTAGGTCAGGGACCTACAGGGACTCTCAATGTTCATTTTGCAACAGTTTCATAATTCTAACATTATTCTACAATAAAGAGTTTATTTTTAAAAAGGAGAACCAGGGAAACCTGTTAACTGACTATAGAGTGGGCTAGAGTGAGGCATGAAGATAGAGGGGGCAAATCGGAACTTTATTTTGGAGGTAGAACTGACAGTTCTAACATGTTCTTCTGAAATGAAGGGAAAGGTTTTCCAATGGCAATAGCGCCAGGCCCATAAACAAAGCCGCACACTGGTCAAGGCTTCCCTAAGTGACTAAGGGACCGCAACACACACCAGATGTGTGCATGTCCCAAGTCCTGATAGAGTTCCAGTCTTCTAATTCCATTAAGAATAAAATTTGTTTTTTCCAAGTCCTAGGAACTCTCCCTCTAAGCTTCTTGTTTAGCTGGTTTATAAATGTTTGGTTTTTCATTTGCATCAAGTAAATTGTTCCCAACAGTGAGCTGGTGATTCGACCTGGGTGGGAAGCTCCCTCCAGCCCTAGAGCCGTGTGCTTCCTCATTTGTCATGCTACTAAACTTAGGGCCTTAGGAATCCTCTTATTTATTCTGTAGTTAACTACAGTAGTTCCATCTTTAATTGTTAGGAAGCTGGGTGGAACTGAAGTGTCTTGTTTCTGAATGCAAGGCAGTTTTGATGGATAACTGTGGAAGGAGACCAAATAGGGGGTTTGTACATGGGTGGAGGCTAGGAATGGTGCTAGAAGGTGAGGACGTGTACTCAGCAAATTTTCCTCAAGCTCAAGGTCACTTTTTTCAAGGAGTTTGCAGGTTATCATAGTGTTTGAGCCATAAAATCCAGTATGGTCACTAGATCAAAAGAAAGGGGGCCTGATGGCTAGGTATGCAGAGATATAAATTTATAAGTATAATCCAATAATAAAAACTAAAGCAGTGGACCTGTGTTTGGGCCCGCTCGTTCCTCCCTTATCCTTATTCTATGATGTTTGAATGGGGCTGATGCCAGCCCTTGGTAAATGAGAGAATTCCATCCTCCTGTCCAGTCATGGATGCGTGTGTCCTAGGATGGGCCTGGGAGGGTCACGCTTGGAAATTGTGCTGGAGATATTGGAAAAGAGATATTCTTTCCCCTGAGGTGGCCAGGCATCAAAGCACCAACTCAGTATCAGAAGGACATGGGCAGTGGGATCGCTAACAAACCGGACCTGAGGTAGGATAAAAGGAGCTGTGATAATGAAAGAGTTCACAGGTTGGAGCCTGACACTTCCAGGGTCCAGCTTTACAACTCTAGGTTCTCACATTATCAAGCTAACATCTCTCTGATAATAAAACTGATAGATCTGAAAGCAGAGTGAGTCAGGAAGTCAACTTGACCTCTGAAAACCCTCCATCCAGGCAAAATGTATCCGTTGATATATATATTTTTTAGTTGTATGAGCTAATGAATTTTGGTTTCATTTTATTTTATTGATTTTTAAAAACTTCTTAATAGAAAAAGAAATAATACCTGTGATAGGTAGCAGAAAATGCAGCTTTGGCATGTTGATTGTTTTTACGTGAAGAAAAGTGAGAAAAAGCAGATACAAGAAAAACTCTTTGCCCTCCCCCATTTGCCTAAAAGTAGGACATAAATTTATAAAGGTGTCCCAGTCTCCTCCCTACCAGGAAAGTATACAACTCTAGACTTTCATCACCCGGGGTGGCACCAGAGGATTCTACAAAACAAACCTTGCTGACACTAGCCCTTCTCTTTCATCAGTTTCCCCATATATCTGCCTTCCTACAGGTGGTCAACCCCAGAAGCTCAGAGTCCTTTTTCTTTGTCTGTCACTTCTCTAGACGTTTATTTTTTGCCAAGATGTTACATAAGCCCAATTCTAACAACCACTTTGAGTTACTCATCACCGAGTTCTCCTGATGTATGCCCAGTGGGTGTATTAATAAGCTTGTTTTTCTCCTATTAATCTGGTTTTTGTCAGTCTAATTTGCAGAGCCCCAGCCAATGGACCTAAAATGAATAGCGGAAAAGAAAAATTTCCCTCCCCACACCCACTAAGTGCCCCCCACTAACTCTGCTAGGAGCTTATACTCATATGTAACTTCCCCCTTTAATCTCCATAAAAACATTGTCAGTCGTTATTTATCTCATTCACAGGTAACGAACACTGAAAAAATAAAAACTGAAAAATCCACCCAAGCTTACAAATGGGTTGAGCAGCAGAGCTGGGATTATACCTGAAGTCCGCCCTACATGCTGCAGCCTCACTCTGCTGACGTTTCCTTTAAACACCAAAACTGTTTTCATTCACGTCTTTGGAATGAGGCACTTTGGTGGAATTAAACAATTACCTAGTTCTGCGGGTTCGACCTCCTGAGTGTGTCCCGAGTCTTTTTCCATCCCCACTGCCAACACCAAACTCAAGACATTACTTTCCCGGAGAGTTGTGACAGCAGCCTGCTGGACAGTGTCACTCCCTGGTCTGGTCTTCCCTTCCACTCTGTTTTCTACTTGGCATCCAGAATCCATTCGGATGCAGTTTTCATCCTTATTTTGTATAGCATCGCCTCATTTATTTATTTTGTTTCATTGTGAGATCTTCGAGGCCAATGATTTAGTTTCTTTTTCTCCATGGGGGTGCCCGGTGCCTAACGGTGTTGGGCGCTACTCTCTCAGCGTGCTCATTCATTCTCCTCTTTTGAAATACCTTCTGTAGGCCAAAAATTCCTAAGTGTATGTGTCCACACTTCACCACTCCCCAGCACTCTGACTTTTACATCTGTCGATTTGGTTTTTGAACGTGTATCTCTAGAATCAGTGTTTCAAACAGAACACATCCCAAAGAATTCCTGATGCTCTCCCAGAACGTATTCCTCACCTTCCTCCAACTGCTTTCCCAGGGAACACAGCTCCTGGCAACCCATCCTCCCAGGTGTGCCAGCCCAGAATATGAAGTCATGCTCTGGCCTTCCCACCTGGTCTTCATACCACTTCCAATTGATCAGCAAATCTTACTGGGTCTCCCTACAAGTTCTGACCATACCCACTGGTCTCCTTGCCACCCGAGTCACCACCTTTTTTCTTCCTGGGTTACTATACAGAGGGTGCCAAAAAAATTTATACACATTTTAAGAAAGGACAAAACTGCATTAAAATTGTAATACTCAATATAAAGTCACGTTTGACTTCTGCAATTACAAGAGGTGCTCACAGTGGTTACCATCAGCGTCCAGACACTTCTGATTATCACAAACTACTGCTGCATAGATACCATCTCTTAAAGTGTGTGTGTGCATTTTTTTGGCACCCCCAGTATGTTAGCCTCCTAACTGCTCTATCCTTGCCCCATCCCAACGCCCAGGAACCCTTTTAAACCAGAAGCCCGGGCAGTTCATGTCTCTGCTCAGAAAAATACAGTGGTTTCCCTTCTGATTCAGCATAAAAGCCGAAGCCTGCACAATGGACCACTCCACTCCGGTCCCTGGGCTTCCTTGCTGTTCCTCAAACATCCCAGTTATCTTGCCTCCAGACCTCCACCCTGGCTTTTCCCTTCGCCTCGGATGCTCTTCTCCTGGCTGTCCATCCACATGGCTCACCCTCTCACCCCTTTCATATCTTTGCCCAAATGCCACCTTCTCAGCGAGGCTTTCCCTGCCCACTGTATCTATAAATCCTATCTGCTCCTTCAAGGCAGGATATCTGTCTGGTTTTCGATTTGTTTATTTCTGCTTTATCTCCAGTGCCTCTATGAGCTCAGTAAATAATTGTTAAATAAAAAGTTCTAGGTGGTAAATATTTAATGAATGAATGCAGAAATAAATAAATGGCCCGTAATCACTGCTGGCTCTCTATTGCCTTAGAATAAAGTTCACATTTATTAGCACTCAAGACTTTCAGAAGCTCATCCTTGACTGTCTCTTGAGTTTTCTCTCTCCGCAGCCACCACGCCACACCTGGCCTGCACTCACATAGCTTGTGCCCCAGCCACTTAAATATCCACTTAAAGTCTACGCAGAACTCCATCTTCGCAGCCCATGGTGAGGTCTCCCTTGGCCTGTCATTACATTGCCCCCTGATGAAGGTGGCCTTCGTAGGACTGCTCAGCACCTCGTTCTTCCCCCTTGTAGAATTACCGTGTTGTATTACTCTGCTCTAATTTTCTGCTTCAGAGAGGTCTGCAATGGCATCCCTGGGGGCAAAGGACATGTTTTTCTAGCCACTGTGTGTCCAAGCCCAGTACATGGGCCCAAATGTCAGACTACTTGCTACTGCACTTGTTTTCACTGCAAAGCACTGCCTCCATCTCATCTAACCTTGAATGATCTTACCTTTGTCCCAGTTCAAGCCTGTGACTAATCTAATCCATATTCTGTTCATATGTCTAATGGGAGTGGTAACTATTTAAAAAAAAACAACAAACATTTCTATCCTAAAAAAAACCAAACATTTCTATCCTAAGCAAAGCAAAACTCCAAACGTTTGAGAAACATTAATGTAAAATTTTAAATTTAATATGTGTCATTCTGTGTGTTTTACTGGAAAACTGAGTAGATTAGTCATAACACACATTAAAAGTTACTCTTATTTCTTCTGTACATAATAGTCATATGAATAATCTTGGTTTTATTTTGAATTGAAACACTAAAATGTGACAAAAAAGTCAAATTGGCCAAGCACCACTAGCAGAAGTTCTGAAGATATGAATATTATTAACTGACTCAGGCAAATGAAGTCTTGAGAAGTGATTACCTTTTCCTTCCAGAAGGGATTCCCCTCACTCCTGGCCTGGTCCGTCCTCTCAAAATCTTTGATCTGCATTCTTCCCTGGGAGTCTAGGACTTTGGAGACCCCAGCTCAGATCACACACAGATGGGCAGCCCACTTCAGAGCGGGGCACGCAGAAATGACATGCTTGGGCGGAAATGGCTTTCTCTGTGGGAACTCTCTGGGGGCCATTGGGTGTTGTGTCAACTAAAGGGGGTGGCAGAGGACGTCAAGGAAACAGTCAGTATTCAGAGGCCTCTGCTTTTGCTCCGGAAATCCTATTAGTTGGAATATCCATTACCTCCTTTTCCCATTCAGATCCTTGGCTGTGTCACAGACAATTCTTTGATGGGATGGGAGGGGTGGTACACAGCAGTGCCCACAGGTGGTGCCCACGTGTTTATGGGAAAGAAGATTCTGCGTGGGCTTGTTCATTTGCCACTGCCTCTCCAAATCTTGGGTTTCTACATATCAGTCTAAGAGACTTGTGGCTATGGCTGGTCCATCCTATGTGTCTAAAACTTTCTCCCAGTTGCCATTTCCAATCACTATTTTCAAGTTGGTGATGTGTTGAAATATCTCCTTGGGATGTCTGCAGTCTGTTCTCAGAATGCATGAAAATTGTTCCATCATTTTCATAATTGATGCAAAGACGAGGCCCGGTGTGCAAGCACAGTTCTCTGATCATGATTTTTATTTTTCCATGCTGACACTCTATTGTGTTTTAATGAAATTGTCCTAAGATCAGGATTCAGAAAACTTGTTTTCTCAAAGACATTTTAGCTTTATGAAATGTTTACCCTATATTGCATGTTTAGGAATATAAAATTAAAGCATTGCTGTAAAGCTATAGAGATTTGGAAATAATAAAGAATTTGATTACTTGTGGTTATTAGATGTTTGACAAATACCTTCCTGTTCCCTTTAACGTATAGGAAACAAATTTCTTAACCAAGAGTAAACCAAGGGTCCCAGAGCTCTCCATTCTTGGGGCAGCTTTCTCTTTCATATCCAAATGACATAATCCAAGCCCCGATATCAAGTGTATGAAGACCTGCCTGTTTCCCAAGTGTTTCTGAAAATAAATAAGAAGTGATTATATGTTCCATAAATTCACCTTGGTTAGGCTATCTCTCATTCCAGGTAAATGCCCTCAGCTTCTCTTGTCACCTGTAGATATTTTGCCACCATTTTTCTCTGCTGCTGTCACTCTCTCTTTACCTCTACATGTGGAAAGGGTCATCTTTCCCGTAAGCACAGCTGAGACAGTGCACTCGACTGTATCCAAGTTTACTAAAGCTGAGGATGATAAATGACAATGCAGAAAAAAGAAACCCAGACCTGAACACCACACAGCTCTCTCCTTGAGTGCACAGCGTTTGTCTCTATAGGGCATCCCCGATGGCCATCTTTCTCCCTAGCAGGAGGTTTAGTCCCTCTTTTGAGATGTCGTGAAAAGCAGTCCGTTTTCTCAAGTTACCTCTCTATGAATCTCAGGCCTTTAGCTGCAGTCACCTAACCCCATCAGGAGAATGAGAGAATGAAAATCAACTAACTTCGTTATAATCCCTGAGAGATGTACCCTGCTCTCAATGACCGCCGTTTGTTTGAGAACCTTACAGTCCAGGCTTAAGCACAACTTCCATATGACTACTTTGGTTCTAACTTTGCCTAGAACAAGAAGTGAAAACTTGCATCTCTCAGGCAACAGTGGCTCACCCAAGAATCTCCTCCAGGAGATAGATTTTGTTTTTCTCTACAGAATGCAGAAACCACTCAATTTTGAGTGGGTGAGCAATTTTGAGCTAGCTTAATGGGGGCTGGGGGAGGGGTGGCATCCTATATCCAATATTCGCATTTTGAGGGCTTTCTGATCGTATGAAAAAGCACTTGTGAAACTGAGTGTTTAGACTCTGAGGATACAGCAGTTGACAAGACAGATCCAGATTTCAATCTAATGAGACCTCTAGATAAGAAACCAAGCTGTGTTAAGGATACATGGTCTGTACCACCATCGGGCATCCCACAGGGCTGTGGGGTTTCAGAGGAGCACTGCTATTTCTTATGAAAGGCCAAATTCACTCAAAGGCTGTGGCTTAGAGGTTAAATTTCAATTAAATTTCTTGATTGACATTTGGCAATCCAGGAATTCCTTTACAAAAATAAACAACCACACCACCAGAAAACCACATATTCTACCTCTGAAAGGTCCCTTGGCATCTTCGCTACCAAATAATTCTTGCAAAACAGTCTTTCTCAGGAGTGGAGGAAACATTAGACCATATTTATTTGAAGTTCTATTGAAAGGCATGTTATTAGAAATAAAGAAAGGGAGGAGCCTGAAAATAAAGAATGGCTGGGCCTTAAAATGATGAAATAGTTGAAACACAATTTAATATATTGGGTAGAATGCACAGATAATTGTGCATTTCCAGGAAGAAAACAGTTATAAATTATTTTTATTCTTATATTTGTGTTGTTATTTTATATCAAAATTGTTATGTTGCATTGTAGTGTAGAATAGTAGCTAGGAGCATAAGTTTGTAGGAGCAAAAAATCTACTTAAATCTCAGCTTTGACACTCCCACCGGCAAATCACGAGCCTCTCCGAGCTTCCAATTGCATATCTGTAAAGTGGTATTATTGTGATAAGATTGTTGTGATAATGAGAGAAATGAATGTGTTCTTTTTCATACTGTAAGCACTCAATAAATGCTAGTTTTGATTATTGCCCAATGGAATTGAGAACATTTAGGAAAATTTGAAGAAGGAAATAAAGATTATCCTTTATTCCATAATGTAAAGCCAAACACAATGAAAGTTGTAGTTGTACATGTATTTTTCCAGGATGTGTGTTTGTTGGGGGCGGGGATCTCCCTTTCAGAGATAGAGATTTATTTAGCATCTAATACATAGTTTTTGAAATATTTTCTAACTGGGCTGTATGTTACACATCTTTTTATGTCAATAAATATAAATGCAGTTCATCATTTTAGCAGTTACATTTTATTCCATTGTTTGGTTATGACATCATTTTACTTAAGTTATTATTTATGATACTTACATTTTACTTTACACTCCTTTTTTTACTATTATTTTCATAAGCACACATGATGAGGATCATTGTACATATGCATTTTTAGCATCTGTCCTATTATTTGTAGAAGTATAACTGTTTTGTCAACGAATACACTCCTTTACATATTTGATAGCTATCACCAAAGTGTACCCCAGAATTTACACTTTCATCTGAGGCTGGGAATGTGCCTGAGCCCCAGTGCTCAGAGCACCGCTTCTGGCTGTGTAGCTCCATCCAGCTAGACAGCTCACCTGGATTAGTGAGTGTTTAGCCAAGTCAGAGCTTCTGCTGGCTGTGTGATTCTAGATAAGCGTCTTCCTTCAACTTTCTTGGCCACCGTCCCTTCACTTGTAAAAGGAAGATAAAATACACACTGTGCTTGAGCAAATGAAGACATAATGTAATAAAATACATAGTGCCTGATTCATCATAGACACTTAGTAAATATGTGCTTTTTTCCTCCATTGTTTTATAAACTGAGTTTTTATGTCGTGGTGCCTTGTAAAAAGTCGATACTTGTAAACTTCCGTTGCTATTTTGAATCCTTTTACTCCTAAAAAGGGTATTAGGAAGTGATGGATCAAAGAGGATATGTATGGTTTTAGCAAGCCTTAAAGATTAGAAGAAGATGAAGAAGATGGAGTTGGTGGTGGAGGAGGAGGAGGAGAAAGAAATGGTAAAGGAGTGGACTGGATTTTGAAGGCAGGTAGATTTAAGGTTGAATTGTAGCCCTGACACTTACTAGCTGTGTGAGTTGGGGTTTTCGGTTAACCCTCTCGAACCTCAGTTTCCTGATCAATAATGTGCAGTTAATGACTTCTTTTTTCAATATGTTCTTGTAAGGATTAATTGAGAGAGTGTAGATGAAGTGCTCAGAGTACTTTCAGACAAATGCCAGATGTCCAATAAAAGGCAATTCTCATGTATTATTGCCATCATATGTCCACATTATTAAACATTGCTTCTGTGATTAACTCGACTGGAAACCCTCATGGCTTAGCACCTATTATGTCCCCCAATGATCCAGTGGAGTGGCGTTTATCCATTCATTTACGGGGAAGATTAGAGTCACACATTGAATTTATGTCTCAGCCAAACCCAGGGCTTTGCAGGTGGACAGAGACAGACCAATGAATATATGTTATGAACTTAAGAATCAGGAAGAGCTCAGCATGGAACCAGAGCCTCTTTCTGTCTTTGGCATCCTGCCGACAATTTGCCCATCATTCATCTCTAGCAACCATTACTCTAAATCTATAGTATCTATATCTAGACATACACATGCATCTTTATGTATAAGTCAGTGTCTGTTCCTTTATTTGTTTGTTTGCTTGCTGGTTTGTTTTTTATTTTTTGTATTTTGTTTGTCACAAAAGGAAAAGAGGATGTGAGACTAGATCTTGTCAGAACAAATAGTGGGAAACCTACTCCTTTCACTGTAAGAGCTAGTGATAAAAGAGATCGTTGGGGCAAGTATTTTCTGACGGCTGCGCCCTAGGAAACGTAGAGAGGTGAGATGAAAAAGAAGGTGTTTTTCTTTTTCTTTTCTCTCCTCCCTCCCTTCCTTCCGTCCTTCCTTCCTTCCTTCCTTCTTTCCTTCTTTCCCTCCTCTGACTTCAAATTCACCAGACTATCTAGAAAAGAAAAGAAGGGCAGGTATGCCAGACAGACAATAGACATATGTCTTCCAGGTCACGGTCTTCTGTAGCTCCCAGTTGTACATCTACCCTACAGAAAAGCCAGTTAAACACGCAGAGGAAACTCATCTGTACCTTCTCATCAAAAGAGGCCTTCCTAATAAGCAATAACTTAAGGCTTAAACCCCTCTTTAAAGTGTCAAAACATTTTGAAGTAAACTCTTGTAGGTGCAAAGTCACTCTAAAATCGTCTGCGCACACCTCTGATGATCCTAAACTTATTGAGTTTTTGTTGGTTCAGCAGCTCAATGTTATATTGTGGAGGAGGTAAATTTCTTTGTCTGCTTTGCTTTTATGTTTTCCTCCTCTATTCTCAAGCTGTCAAGTCTTCTATTGACATTTTCACTGTTTCTGAAAACTCTCCTTACTTTCCCAAGTCGCTTATATTTAATCTGCTGGGGGATGGGGAAAAAAAAAAAAAAAAAAAAAGCAAATGACCAAGCTTGGTAAATAGTGTGTTTAATAAGATTCTATGAGACCCAGCTGGAGAGCTAGAAGGTCTGTGTCTCTATTCATTAAATTCCATCTACATATATTCATTGGGCTTCCTTTGAGCAAAGCTTTGTGATAATCCATGGGATATGACTTTTGCTGTGCAGTAAAGCACATTGGGGGCTGTAACTTCTTGATAAGTAAATTTCCGCTTGTTAGGAGCTTTTTCTAATATCTGAGTTTATAGCTAAATTGCAAATGGTCAATACTGTTACCATCTGAAGACTTGATTACTGAGCCACCCTGCCTATTTCTTGTGGATTCTCAAAGCATCAGCACACATAATCCTTTGTTTTGATCCTGAATGTAAAGTAACCAAGGTCAGAATGTTTATCCACTTCTTAGAACACAGGGAAAGGAGAGTCATAAACTGTGAATCATTTCAAAGCCTTGAAAATATCAGACTGCAATTGACTCCACTTAAGCACAAGCCCACTCCCCAAGCTTTTGTGCAAACCTCAAAGAAGGAGCATTTTCTCTTCTTGCCATGCCTAAGACACGAATGTTGGAAAGGGCGCTGGCCCAGGACTCAGGAGACTTGAATTCTAGTCTGAAATCATCAAGGTTAACTCACAAGCAAGCATCTCTGGGTCCCAGGTTTGTCGCATTTCCTCTGTACAATGAGGATAAGCAGATGTGCCTCATAGGATGAAATGATGGCATAGTTTGAAACACTCTGATGAAGACCAGCATATTGCCAAGCCCCTCTGCAGCCTTTCCCTAAGCAGAGATAGCGCACAGTCTTTTTCTCCATTGGTGTAGGGTCCTGCCTGCCACTTTACAGACTTCCCTTTGGTGATGCAGGAGGTATCACCAAAAGCCCAAAGATAATAGAGGCACGAAGAGGCTGTCTGTAGACTGTCTCTGGCCCCGCCCCTCACCTCATTCCTTCCACACTAGGCTGGGCTGGAGGAGCGATTCCGGGAAAGACAACAATCATCAGAGGCCTCCCTGGGAACCTCGGTGTATTTCTCTCTTGCTAGCCGCTGGCTGGCCTGAGTCACGCAAAGGGAACACCACCAGCTCCAACCAGAATCCTTGCAAGAATTTCAGTAATGCGTCCTGAAGACTAACAGATGTGTGCTTTCTCCTCCAGCACGGTCTGAGGCCAAACACCAGCTCTCTGGATGCAGGGCCTGTCTCGCTCAGGGATTCCAACAGCAAGCACCCAGCCATCCCTTAGGAGGGTAGGACCACCTACCACAGGCTTTGTCTCAAATCTGGAGATGAGGGCAGTCATGAGATGGGAGCAGACAAACCGGGGTAGATTCCAGGCGCTGACACTTTCTAGCTATGTAATTTTTTTCTAAATGTGCTTCCCTTCTCTCTTACCAACCTATCCTGTGGATCCCATGGAAATCATCCCATTCCCTGTAAGAGGTGGTGATAAATGAAATTTCAGGGCAAGTCCCTTCTGACAGTTGCACCATAAAGAGCTTATAGAGGTGAAGATGAAAAACAGTGCTTTGTGTTCAGCAAACTCATCGGACCACCTAGAACAGTGACCGAACAGTGTCACGCATGCTCCCTGCTGCCCTGGTTCTCCCAGGCTTGTCCTGCCATCTGTCCCTCCCTGCCCATGGGGAGAGGAGAAGTAGGGCATGTGGAGAGGACAGGGCACCCACTACTGGAGAGGAGACAAGCAAAGACAGGACATGCCCGAGGTGGTGCCCTCTCTGCTTCAGGAACATGCCCACTTTTCCCTGAACCCCTGAAGAACCCTCCTGCCTCGCTGGGTTCTGACCTTCAGGAAGTGGTCTGCCCGGTCACTGTATTGAGAGCACTTAGTAGATGTCGGGGTTGTGGTGTGATGTTTCACAATCTATAAATGGGCTTAGCCGTGCTCTTCGGAAGCTCCTGTCTGAATCAGACCTTTTAATGGCGTTAGAATAACCACAGCGGTTACCATTTGAGTACTCACGCTGAACCAAAGCATTGTGCTAGATGATTTACAGCCACTACAGACACATGTTTAAGGACACAAAGAATAGGTGAGATTAAGCAACAGTGTCAAGGACTACCTCTTGGATGTGACAAAAGCAGGATTCACACCCAGTTCTGGCTGCAATCAAAGTGGTTTCCTAAGCCACTAGGCTCGTGTGCATCTTGCGGGTGGTCACGGTTGGTTTTGCAGTGTTCCTCAGCGTCCGGCCTCACTGGCTTTAAAAGAAGCGGTACCTGCAGTGACGTGGAGATCCTGGCCAGGCCCTCGGTCCCTTGCATCTAGAGAGGCTCTGCCTGGTAGTGTGGCATGTGACAGTCACCTCACCCCTCTCAGTCTATTCAGCCATTAGTCAAGGGGAGATGATACCAGTGCTGACAGCCGCCACCTTAATCCCTGCTCCGCGGGCAGTGATCCTGAAAAGACTAATGAGGTATTCTGGGGTATAATGTTCCCAGTGCAGTTTCTGGCACGTGAAAGGTATATTAATCCCCTTTGCCCTTTCCTATGTCCAAGGGGAGAATTATTCTGGCTTCACTAAGAAAAGTTCTGCCTCTCATCAGGCCAGTTAGGTTTCTGACTTTGGAACTTTTCTGGTAAGTGATATTTGATAAAACATCACAAAACTGATAGAAGATAAAAGAAGATAGAGATGAGGGCGGGAGGAAGGTCATCACAGTGACCTTCATGGCTCTTCTTGACTTGGCTCCCACTACTTTGCCAACTTCAGCTTCTACTCTCCCGCTCACTCACATGCTCCAGCCCCGCTGGGCTCCTTAGGGTCTCCTCCTTTGCTGTGTACTCTGCCTGGAAGGCTCTTACCTTCTCCCTCACCTGCCTCAAACTCACCTTTTTAATGAGGTCTTACACAATCATCCTATTCGAAATTTTAATTGCCCTTCTCCCCAATACTTCTGGTCCCCTTTATCCTACGCTCTTTCTTCTAGGTCACTCACCACCTCTGATCTAGTTTTCAAACTAGTATTACGGTTATTGTCGCTACTCTGTGTCCCCCTCCCCCTAGACAGTAAGCATTCTGAGTTGGAATCCATATTGCACAAGACAGTAGATGGTGGTGGGAGAAACATTACACATATTTTATCTCTAGCTGCAGGAAAAGGTATTGCTATGCGTCTTGTTCTGTTCCATTACCCAGTCACCCAGAATAGTGCTTGTAACTGTGGCAGGCACTCAGTTCAAAGTTGCTGAAAGAATGAAAGACTAAGTTAAAAAATTGTGTGACTGAATGGAATCAATGAGTCCTATGAAAAGGCCCGAAGATTTTGTCCATTTTTCAAAACAGATTCAAGTCCTGGGCTTTGCACTTAATAGCTGTGGACCTCGGTAGATTCACTTTACATCGGCAATGCTCCCTTTTCTCTCCAGCAGAATAAGAATGTTCACCATATCTTATATCTACCTCTTAAGGTTTCTATAAACATTGAAATATTGATTAAGATATCATTTGAAGGAAATCATTTGAACAACAGAAGTACTAACCAGGATTATTTACCTAGAGATATGGTTTGGTTACTCTGCTTCTTGCGTAGAGAATATGTTACTTTGATCTGATTGAAGATTGAAGATCGATAAGAGTTCCCGAGAGAGTCCCCCAAGAGCCCAGTGTTTGTCTACTGCCTGCCTGGCTACTCCTGAGAAGAACCAGACTGCACCTAGCTGGTCCCATAGAGAGGCCTGTAGAGAAGGATTGAGAACTCTCTCGAGACAGCCATGGCAACCAGAGACACACAGGCCAGTGCCATTGACCTTGTACCTGCTGGGATCTTCTATTGAAAGAAGTGTCTCCTCTCCGGTCAAGAAACAAAGAATCCTTAGCTTGTCTGACATTTCCACCTACTCTGTTCCCTCACTGCAATCAATTGGAGCTACAAAGTGGAATTCTGTTTGGAGTGATAAAAAATAAGAAATGGCCATTCTTGAGGCCTCTTTTTGGCTAAGAATAGAATACTTTTTCCTCCCTGTTGCAACTCAAATGAACTCTAAGAAGTGGGATTGGAGATTAAAGC
Source organism: Rhinolophus ferrumequinum (assembly GCF_004115265.2). Classification (NCBI taxonomy): domain Eukaryota; kingdom Metazoa; phylum Chordata; class Mammalia; order Chiroptera; family Rhinolophidae; genus Rhinolophus; species Rhinolophus ferrumequinum. Next base: position 66,878,817 of record NC_046295.1, on the reverse strand, counting down.
TTTTTTTGTGCTTTATCTGACCTCTGTGAGTCTCTGTCCTCATGTAAAATTCTGCTCAATTTTAGAGAGAATACACTTGCTTCACCTTTGTCCTGGAACTTGAATGTTACCCCTTAAATGGAGGACACCAATGTCAAGGATATTGGTGAGAAGTATATGGCTCCTGGCCATAAATAGATAAGGATTATTTGTAACTAAACAGATAAGGATTGTTTGTAGCTGCTTAAAACTGAATAAGTGCCTAAATGTGCTTGAAAAAAAAAACAAAAATCTGTTCCTTCAGACAAGGTTATTTTTTCCATATGGTTTTATTAATACTAGTTATTTTTTGATGTGGGGAAATTCTCTATCATGAAGGATTCAATCTAAAGCACATTTTGTCTTAGTGTTCATCTACACTTTCATTTATAAACTTGAAATTAGCAAAATTCCTAAGCAGCGTGCCATCTCCAAATTTCCACTTTTACTATGACTTTTATCTACGATCTTTTCATTTTTTCTACTCTGTCAATTTGCCTGTAGCAAATTATTTCTCTTTTCTCTTGCAATCTGTCCTTATAAAGGAGAGTTTAAAAGACCTAAGGGAAGTTTCAGAAAGGGTTTCCAGAAGCTATTTCTAAACTCACAGGGCCTAATCAGTTGGTTGAATAGGAAAGTTGGCATCTAGCCCCATGATGGGAGTAAGATAAACTTGGGCAAAATGGAAGGGAAAACGCCCTCCAGGAGCAAGTTCTAGCATGAAGATCCTTCCAGTTCATCCACAGCTCTGAGAACATTCGAAAAGGAAGACTCCCAAAGAAATAAATGTTCCCATCTGGAACCGCCTCATTCCTGGATCCTTCTTGGAACCCCAGAACTTGTCACTGAAAGGCCTGGGGAGTAGTATCTGGAGCTGTGGACACACTGATTTCAGGGGGTTTCCTTGTTACCAGAGTGATATCTGAGTAACAATAGACAATTTACTCAAGGACATGCCCCCTTTTCCTGTTATCTTCACCCTTCTGTTTTCTCAAATAGAAAGGAATGTGGGAACAGACAGACATAAATCACTCCCTCAGCTCCCTCCAGCACTGTCCCTGCCTCACAACCCATTTCCTCTCTTCACACTTCTGACCTGAGAAGCCCTTATTACAGCTCCTATGTATTGAGTCCTAACGCGAGCCAGGCCCGGTACTCAGAGACTTGCATGCATCATTTATCCTCACATACCCTATGGAGTTCTGTTATTATTACCATTTAACACAGAAGGACGCTGAGAGGCAAGGAGTTTAAGAGACTTATTTGAGACTGCACAGCTAGGAAGGAGCAGAAATTGCCTCCTAATGATAATGCATACTTCTTTTTTCTTAATCTCTTCTCCATGAACTACCTCTGTCAGCTACATCATCATTTCTTGGAGAACACTGAGGGATCTGCAGTATGTCACCACAGTTGTGTGACCTTGAGCTATCCCTTCTTCCTCTCTGAATCTCAGTTTCCCTTTCTGTAAAATAATATGATGGGGTTAAGCTTCATTTGCTTCAACATCCTTCGGCTCTAAGGATGCAAATGACGGCAGCAAGTGGCTTGCTGAAACCTCCCAGTTTGTAGACTCTCATATAACTGTTTTTACTAAGCCTATTGAGAAGTTACCAGCTGGCGATTCTATATGGCTCAGAAAGAGGAGAAATTGGGGACATCTCAGCCCACAGGACAAGAGATTTAGGCCAGATGCAGAGTCTGGTCACTAAACATTTCTCTAATTTTTTAAAAGTTGAAAAAGAACATTGGCTTCTCAAACAACTGTGTTGTAGAATCTAGAATTTGGAGACTCTAGTTCATATTCTGGCTCTCTCACTAGCTTATTGTGTGATCTTGGGTAAGTCACCTAACTCCTTGGGAATCTGTTTCCTCGTCTATAAAATGGACGTGCTTACTACCATGCTTCCCTTCCAGGATCAGTGAGAGGAACAAACGGGCCCCACAGATAGAGTTTGACTAGTCCATCAAAGCTTGTGCATGCAAAAGTTCACAACCAGATGTCCAATATGCTCCCTTCTTTTAAGCCATGGAGAGATGACCTCTTATGGGCATAACTCCAGACAACAAAAATAGTCAGAAAGGATGAGAGGTTATTAGCTTTCTCCCACAAGAGCCTGACCCTTAAGAGAGTTAAGCATGACCAGACTCTCATCCCTTACACTTGCTCTTCTGAGCCAGCGAGACCCAGGAAGTGACGCGCATTGAAGACACCAGTTCTGGTTTTTGCCCAGCAGTTTTAAATACTTGTTTGACCTTGAGTTTCTTAGTTTTGGACTGAACATTGCCTGAAAATTCCGATTAAATTTACTACTCTCTCCTCTCTTGAAGCAGGTTTGTCTTTGGATAACCTGAATATGAATGGCAACCCAAGATGTATCCAAAAGTCCTGCTTTGTTTTCCAAAGCAATGGCTCCCGGTGGGACAGTAGTCTTGACTTTTATTTGAAACTGTGTCTCTAGGCACAGAGGGAACATGCACCCAGAAATGTGCTTTCCCACCATGCTTTGCTCCAGGGTCGTACCCTCTTGGGTTATTAGTCATTCTTAACTCATAAGATCAAAACTAGAGCTACATAAAAGCTAAAAATGGATGATTTGTCACCAAGCAAGCACCAATAAAATGTAACCACATGGAAAGATGAGTTAAGCCAAGTCTGTCTTTCTCTTAAATATAATTCCCTCTGATATCTCACAAGTTACCATGTTTGTCTCCCTACAAATTCTTCCTCACCCAGATAATCAAGCCCTGCCCTTCATTTTCCTTCATGAGCCCACTGGCTCTTTCCTCACAGGAAAATGTTGTTGCATGTTTTGGGTTGTTTTTTTTTTTTTTTTTTTTTTTTTGCGTGTGTGGGAAGAATTGTGTTTTCTGATTTGGCAGGTGCCATGAATCTGAGTGGATGAGGATTGGCGCCACTCACCTGCAGCTGCGCGCGTGCACACACACACACACACACACACACACACACACACACACACATTTGCCAGTCTTTCTAGCCCCCAGTCTCTAACAAGAGCTCCCAGATGATTTCTGATACAATAGCAGGTTCAAGTCTGATTTACTGAGGATTGACCTTGTAGGGAACATAAAACCTAGTCCTGGTCCATCTTTTCAAAAGATTATCTCATCTTGCCCAGCCATTGGTCTTCACCATGGAAACCATGGTCCGTCTATAGACTTTGACTCTGGGTGGTTTTATCTTCTGTCTTAACTTAATAATATGAATACAAATAATAAGAACACTTAAAACAACTATTGACACTAGCACTAAACAGTATTGTTAGATATTGTTATATAGCACTAACAATAAATTCATGTTTCTATTAGTAATATCCCTTAAAAATATAATACATTAATAATAATAACATGCACATATATTGAAAGCTCACTCTGTATAAAACACTGCTCCACATTTCTCTTCTCCTATCTCTAGGAGGCTGTGAGTGGATCAGGTAATATTCATTTTCCACATAAGGAAACTAAGGTTCCAAAGGTTAGTCTATGTCATATAGCTAATAGAGACCAGCGTTAGGTTGAATGCCCAGAGCTCACTGGGAGGACCGTGGATTTAACCCCTGTGCTCCTTTTCTCATCCATGTGGTCAGGTAAACCACACCTGAGAACAGAGTGCGGTTTGGTCTTCTGTCTCCGTGGAAGAATCAGCATAAGGAAAGGTTCAAGTTGGAGCTACAGCCTCCAATTCTACTGGGTTTGACTATCTTCTCTCCCCTGTCAGCAGAGCACACCTGAATCATTCTGTTCTGAATAGTCCTGGCTGAATGGACCAATATCTAGACACCATTTGAGGCAAATAAATGATGTGCCTTTAGTACACATATGAGGAAAATGGAAGGGCTTTCAATGCATGACTTTTTCAGTCTCATCCTTGTCTATTATTCTAGGAATTGAAGGAAGAAAGGAAGAGGAAGAAAGGGAGGCAATGAGGAAGAGAAAGAAAAAGTACCATTTATTTGTAATAGGAGTTACCATTTATTGAATTGTACTAGTTAGTAAATTGTAGTAGAAGCTCTACATATGTAATCTCATTAAATCCTTCAAAAACTCTAACGCAAATGGGAAAGATGGCCCCTGCTGAGGGTAAGAAATTTCTCCGTGTCATATGGCTGCTAAGTGGTAGAGATGGGATTCAGACCCAGAGCGGGTTGCCCCGGGGGACCTGCACGTTAGACCACAAGGCTATCATGCCTCCGAGGTGGCAGACGTTGTGCTAGACAGTTCGTATTACACCATGTACATCGCTGCAGCACTTAATGCAATGAGTAGTAAGTGTTTCTTTCCTCCTTCAATCCTTCATTCATAAGGACTCTGTCGCATGGTGTATAGGACGCTGTGTGGACTGTTCTTTGCCGGAATCTCTAGCCTTGATGCCTGCCATCTTCCCATCTCATTCTATGATCTGCCACGTTGGACTCCTTACAGACTATCTCACCTCTGGCTCATTATCACATGTGTTATCTTTTTGGAGCACCTCTCCCTGCCCATTCACTTAGCTCATTCCTTCTATGGTTTCAAGATTTGGCCTAGGAGTTGCCTTATCCAGGAGTCTTTGCCTGGGTTGCTCTAAGCTTAGCTTAGATGCTCTTTTGTGTACTTCCTCCATATCCTGAGCTTCTCTCCACCATAGTGCTCACTGTACCTCATGTGTTTGTGGGGGGATGTGCCTGGCTCCTCCTCCCCTCAGACTCTGAAGCCCTTGAGTACAGAGACTGTACCCTATACGTATGGCGTCCCACCACTGGACACAGTGTGTGATGCACAGTAGACATTCTAAGGCTATTTCTGAGATGCACAAAGGAGCATATGACTTGCTGGTTGGGTACTTGGAGGGAACGACCTTTGAGAATTGTTGCAATGACTTGTTGCAGATGCTGAAGCTCAGGCGGTGGAATAATCCACAACCCCTGACAGCCCTAAAGACTACAGTAGAGAGGAAAACACAACAATGGGCAAAACCAGTTAGGAAACAAGACAAGCACATTCTAGAAAACCAGCAAAGAAACATTTACCTCACAGCTCATTAAATTCAATTTCCGTATTTTACAAATAGGGAAACTGGGGTACAGAGGAGTGGTCAGACAGTGAGTTATAGTCACGTCGAGAACAGGACCACGTCTCTTGACTTCCAGCCCAGTATTCTTTATCTTTTCCTCATCTTGGGATGCATGAAATGGGAAGCTGCCCACATGAAATATTTGTTCTAATGAGGAGCCTGGAATTGAAATGGATTCCTCTTAATGAGAGGAAGTGTGGGGAGTGCCAAAACCAGCAGAGTTTGGCCAATAAAGGCAGTAATGAGAGCTGCAGTTAGAGTTAGACTGGGGTGACAGGAAGTGCGTCTAATTCCCTGGAGAAGGAATAAGATGCAGCAGCTCCCCAAATATATGATACAATATCACGAGATGCCCAGAAGTCTGGGCGACCTCCCGGATGACTCTTAGTTGTAGCACATATGTATAATTTCAGATGTGCAGAAGGAGATGCATGAAATTATCAAGGAAGATGTGGTGCCCGAAAGCTCAGTGAGTTGGGTTTGAAAACAGTCAACTCTAATGTACATGTCTGATAACACTCAGGTCACTTTGCAATCTTGATCCGGGTCTCCAGACTGGTACCCAAGGCATGCTACACTCCAAATATTTATTCATCATTTCACTGCTTTAGTGCTTCCTCCCCCTGTACATTCTCCACGGAGAATTCAGAATGGTCTCACTAACTATAAATCAAACCTGTGTCACTTAGTCCTTAAGGATCTTTCCTCTGTCACACTTAGAATGGAATTTGAATTCCTCATAGTGGCTTGTAAGGCCCTTAGTGACTTGACCCTGCCTACCTCCCTGTTCTCTGCTCTCCTTCCTCACTAGGCTACAGCCACTGGCCTGGTAACCTTTCCCCCAAGAAAACCCAGTTCCTTCTTGCCTCTGGGTCTTTTTACTTGCTGTTCTCTTGACCTAGAATATTCTTCTATCTAATTATTTGTAAAACTGGCTCTTTTTCATTTTTCGTGCCAAGTCCTCAAAGGGGACTTCTCTGTCTACCCTTGCTGAAGCAGCTCCCTGCAGCCCACTCCCCAGTAAGTTGCCCTCTGCTTCTTTCCTTTGTAATATTCTTCATTAGCTGAAGTCACTGTATCTAAGCCAAGGTAAAGTTCTAGAGGGAAGGGACCTTGCCAGTTTCATCCTCCACTAAATCTCCGAATGCCCAGAAGAGTATCTGTCACCTAGGAAGTTATCCACTGTGTTTATTCATTGTGGTTAATGAATAAGTTAACACATTAAAAAAAATAGAGGCTTCTTGAGTGTCTGCTATATGTGAAATATTATTGTGATGGGTACCCTGGGGAACAAAGAGATGAATTAATTATGGCATCTACTAGGAAGGTTTATAGACTTATAGAGAAGGTGATTCTAGTAATTGGTAATGAACATCTATAATTCCAGTGCAATTTCAACATGACTGGAGTCGTAAGAGTGCGGTAGATAAAGTGATGTCGGGGAGGTTAACTCCAAATGAGAGTCAGAGCTTGGGAAAATAGGTAGGGTTTTCACAAAGACGGAAAGAGAAGGAGATGGTTGGCTGCTGGGCTGCAGGCTCTAGAAGGACAGGGAAACTGTGGTATTCGTTGTTTTATTTCCAGAGTTAAGAAAGGTGCCTGGCACATAACGGGGATTTGACGAATATATGTTGAGTGAATAAACAAACACATAGATGAGCTTATTGCACTAACCATTTCTTTAATATACGAAAATACGGTTGTGTCTACTTAATAGGAAAAACAGTCCCCTGTTCTTGTCATATTCCATTTATAATAAAAGTCTCCTTTCGTTTCTGTTAAAGCAAGGAAGCACCCTCTTCCTCTCCTTGCACCCACTCAAATTCCACAATTATTGTTTTGGCAATTGGTTAGCATTGAAGAAGTCAACGCTCATCCCTCTACATCCCATCATTAACTAAGCAACGGGAGCTGAACACCGGGGTGAGAAGGGGCCTTGCAGTGCTCCGGTCTGACTGGCTGCAAAGAGATGTGAAGAGAGCCACACGAGAGGAGCAGCTGTGAAGATGAAGGAAGTCTGTACAATGTCTGCATTACATGATTAATTTTCGCAGCTTTAGTGAGGTTTAATTTACATACCATAAAATTCACTAATATCAAGCGTAAAACCATCAGTGTTGTGCAGTAAATTTACAAAGTTGTGCAACCATCACGCCGTACAATACTGGAACCGTTCCATCACCCCCAGGACATCTCTCATGACCACTGCAGTCTCTCCCCGTTCCCAGCCCAGCCTCAGGCACCACTTCTCAGCTTTCTGTCTCTATAGATTTACCTTCTCTCGACGTTTCCTATGAATGGAATAATACAAGCTCACATCATTAATTGTTGTGTCAAAATTTTGTACCCATTTGTTATCTGGAGGGAGACTTGAAACACAATTCTTTTCTTGTGTGACTTAATAACCTTTTGTGCCTCCGTTTCTTCATCTGTGACTGAGATTCATCATCCTGCCGTGGATGATTAAGTCATTGAGAGCAATGCCTGGTAAATAGTACGTGATCGATAAATCATGCTGTTGTTATCCTGATTATTTTTATTATTATTACCCAGCCTAGTTTAGCAAGGCTGGGATAAAGAAATCAGAAGAAGAAGTCTGTGGAAACCCACACAAATGCCACATTCAAAGGAGAGGGAATACTTCCACTTAGATTGTAGCCGAAGGAAACTTGTTTCTCTTCCAGGGCTTTCTGTTCGCATTTCTTTTGGGGGATAGGATGTGGATGGATGTGAGCAGGCGTCTCATTCACTGCTGATTTACTGCCAAAGAAATGATGCTGGAATCTGAGTCAATGTGAGTGGAGGGAGGGGGTATTTTTCTGTTTTACTAGAAATGAAAGAAGACCTTTAATATGAGGTCCAAGTGACAAGGACAGGGAGCTGGTATTTCCATTAAGCAGACATAGTGGTGTTTTCATGTCTGATCATGGCATATCCATTAACAGAAAGGTTGAAAAATATCCAGTTCTCTGTATTAAAACTCTTGTGGAAATAAAGGTGTTTTGTGTTTTTTTTGTTTTTCGTTTTTTTTTCCCTGAAGGAAATGATTTCTTCCTTCTTTCAAGCTAAAGAGAGAAAATATGCAGTCTGTGATTTAGAGTCAGGAGGCCTAGGCCCTGGTGCTGCTGACTGAGTAAATCAGTTCCCGTGCCTGGGCCTCAGTGTCGCCTGAGCCGTGAAAAAGAGAGGTGTGACCTCAGAAGCCCTTCTCCGGGTGAGACCCTGCAGTTCTAAGGCTGCGGGTTCTCAGAGTGAAGGCAGGGCTGACGATACATGGAGAAGAGCACAGAGCTGTGAACTTCCCTACAATATAATGCATTTTATGGAGCAAAGGTTTGTGCTGGGTGAAACCCAAACGTCCGCATAATCACAGAACACTTACAGTTTCTTTAGTTTAAAGCAGGGGTGAACAAATTACAACCTTCAGGCCAAATCCAGCCACCTCCATTTTTTGGTAAGTAACACTTTGTTGGAATACAGGGACATCTATCTGTTTATATATTGTCTGTGGCAAAGCTTAAAATATTTATTGTCTGGCCTTTAACAGAAAAAGAAAATTGCTAACAGAATTCATGCACCCCTCTAAATGAAGTTTAAAAATAAGTTCAGTATGTATTCACTTCAGTATGAGCAGTTTCAGAAAGCCCAGTGTAGCGGCTAACATGAGTGTGCTACAGTCACAGAGCTAGTCAGAAGGAGTAAGAAAAAAGGGCCAGTACAGTATGATGATGACGATGACGCCGATGACGACACTTACTGAGTGTTCAAGGAAGCAGGGTAATTATTGGAATACTTTCTACTAACATGTTTAATCCTCACAGTGGCGCCAACTTGATAATGAGGAAAATAAGGCCTGGGAGTGGAAGAAACTTGGTCAAGGTCATAAAGCTAGTCAGTCATGACTTGGGATGCGGGACTCTTCTGATACAACTTTTTTATGTTAGGAATTGGGAGACAGCAATCAGAGAAGAAAAGGGACGTGTGCAAAATGCTTTATGACAAAGACAAGGGGCCCCAGGCTTCCCGATCCATGACTGGCATTTCTGCCATCGCAGCATGCACTGGTCCATCTGCAAACGCACAGAGAGATTCGTGTACCTATATATTACCGATCTAGTCTATCAGCCACTTGCAGGCTATTAGCTCTAAGAAGGCAGGAACCGTGCAGTCTACTTTTCTCCCTAGAGCCACAGTATATGATAAATATACAATAAATGCCTAATTGTAATGATAGCAAACATCTATTGATATAATATGATGTTACAAGAAATTATTTTAATACTGTGCATGGATTACCATAGAATCTGCCACTACTGGGTCCTTAAAACAGTCCTGTATTTTAGGCACTCACACTCATTATCTGTAAACATTATATACAGATGTTTAAACCGAGGAGCTGGAGACCCAGAAGTTCCTTGTTTCTGTGGTCTCATAGCTAGTGAGTGGTAAAGCTTGGAGGTGAACGTGGGCAAATGACCACGCTCTAAGACCTGGTCACTTACTGTTGTGCAGTGATCAGCAGCGTGACATCCCCTGGAAGCTGGTTAGGAACGCAGACTCTCAGGCCTGCTGAATCATGACATACATTTTAATGAAGTCCTCATGCACGTTCAAGTTTGAGAAACTTTGCTGTAAGTCAGCATGTTATGCTCTCTGTGGATTGAATAACCGAAGATGTGAATGAATGACTGCTTTCTGTGCAATGGCAAGAAATACATTGGTCAGATGAAAACTGTACTCTAAGGGAAGGGATCACAGTGTCCATTCTATAAATTAAACCTATTTCGAAAATGGATGCTCTTTCTGCAGATTCTGTGCTGGTTTTGCTGCCGCTGCAGGCCCCTAAAACCACCTTACTACAAATGTCTAAGCTCTGTATTTATACTTTCAGCTGCATGATAAATACAGAAGCAGACGCTTCAGGACTCAGTAATAGAGCTATAACCAGGCTGGGCCTGGCTTGTGATGCAACCAGTGAGTGTATTTAGGCAAGAGCCAGACAGGAAAGTGCTATCTGCTCAGTAACCTGTGAGTTACTATTTCCCGGAAAATCTAAGCTTTTTCCAATTCCTTTAACATAAATAAACATACAAACTTAGGCAACAGTCACATTTGTCCCTGGAAAATGCCTCTGATTTTTTTTAGATGTATTCAGAGGTGGCAGGGGCTACGGGGACTCATTCAAAATGACAGAATTATTTGGTGCTTGGTTATCGGGTTTTTTTGTTTGTTTGTTTTAAGATCTTTAGTAAAAATGTTCCCCGAATAATCAAAGTAGTTTTAGTTTGGGTTTTGTTTTGTGTTTTTGCTGAAATCATCTCTCTTCCAGGCCATGGGAATGGCCCCCGTTGTTGTTTTGGGGAGGTGGGAATCTGGGCAGGCATTTTACTGCCACTTCAGTTGGAAGGCGGCAAAGAACAGTGATCTCCATCTGGATTTGTAACCATGTCCTTTGGGTCTTGTGCTGGTGTAATTGCTCTGACCCTCAGTCTTGTCAGTGGGTATATACAGATGGTGACACCTACCGTTAACTGGGTCTTGATGAAGGGCATCTTCCTTCGTTACACTGAACTGTTCATGGAGTCACTCACCAAGTGGTTTCCAATAGCCGTGAGGATACCAACACCCTGTGAGCTTGTAAATCTTCATGCAATTCCCAAATAGTGTAATTAGGTAGGTTCCCATTACATAAGGATAAGACTCAGAAATCAGTATTTTAAAGGTGCTTTCTAAGTGATTTTAGTCCAAATGGTCTGAAAACCATAATTGTATGTCTCTGTCCAGTGTTCCTTTGCATTTCTCTAATACACATGCCAGCTCCATAGATACACATGAGTCCCCAAAACACGTTAAGCCCAAATTCGAGGTGATGCTTTAGTGCTTTAGGGGCAAATTCTATGGCGTGCTCTCACCCCTGGACTGTCAAGCTGGGCTGACACGGGAAAACGTCACAAGAGGCAGGACCAAGGCTTGAAAAGCTTTGCCTTGGACTGGAGTGGTCATGAGTTAAATGTATCCATTGGAGTCACAGATCTGAACCCAGCTTGCAGATGATGGAGCCATCACCACCTTGCTGCAACACTGGGTAGGAGACCCCAGCGCGGGTCCCACCATACCTCTGCCAGGGACTTGGAGCACCGTTACTAGAATAGCAGCAGATTTCATTCGTTTGCTTTCACCTTGACCTGTTATGAACAACTGGACTTGTTTGGATTCCTTCTCACTTACAATGGTAGCTGCTATATTTCCGCGATGGCTCCCAGTGGACAGCGGTACTAACCTCTCCAGGACTGCCTCCACCGTCCCCATCCCCTGTCCATTTTCCAGTGGGACGGTAGCATATCCATTATTTATTGTATAAATGCAGATCTCAGGTCAGGGGAATATCTTACCTCTCATTCTAATGCCCAGGCTGCATTCAGACTTCTTTTTGTCTTTTCCATGTCCTAAATCTTTCCTCTCTTAATCAAAATAAAATAATTTGAGGACCCAATTAAGCTGTGTATATATCAAGATCAAAGATGAAGAGCTTGCTTATGGTTATTCTAACAGTCAAATCCACCAGTGCATATACTGTCTACTAGGTTTTAGATACAGATAATATCAGTGACATGAAAATGAAATGTTTTATTAATAACATTAATAAATACTCTCAATTGTTCAGTATCAATAAACTATGTTAAACAGTCTTCACACCTTATGTCATTAAATTTTGCAACAGTCTGGCTAAGTCCCGTATTATTATTCTCATTACACTTGAAGTTAAGGGATAACTGTTATAGATTCATTGACAACGTCAAGGTTTGAACCCAGGGCCATCAAAATCTAGAGGCTGGGTGTTACCTCTCTGGGAGAGGAAGAATGTGACACCAGACCTCGATGGGTAGGTCGAGCTCCAATTGGGATTGGCAGCAGAGTAGAAGAATACGTAGACTGCTAACTAACTAGAAATGCTGGGACCGTCCTGTCCGTGCCCTGGCCTCGGAAGCTTATTCTGGTTGACCACCAAACCCTTCACAGTTCTAATATTATATTAATCTTGAAGCTAACTCTAGTTTCACTCTGTTGGAAAAGTTTGATCGTTTCTGGTCTTTTTTTTTTTTTTTCACCCTTTAGAAAAGGATAATGTTCTGCTATGATTAATGAGCCTACATATTTTCCAAACTGAGAATATTTGAGAACAAAAGGAGATACAATAAATAATTGCATCTGCATATTAGTCAGAAGCCGTGATTGTTCTGGGCAGACCAAGAAGTCTGATCATCATCTCTATGATACGCTTATCTCTCTAAATTCACAGCTACTAGCTGATTGTGTTCACTAATATAAAAGATGCCTGTCTCTAGAGAAAAGACAAAGGTGAGGGTAGGGAGAAGAGCCTATTGGATGGCCCAAAGATAGCATTACTGCCAGATCAAGATAGGAGGGGTGTGGAACACGTTTCCGCGGTGAGAGGAGACACAAGCAGAGGAATATAAGGAAAACATTCATAACTTCCCCATTGTGCGTTGAGGTTGACCCTGAACCATGGAGCCTCTATTTATAGTGGTGACACACACTCAGAGCAAGATTGTTCAGGTTTCTTGTAATTCTATCTCTAGGCATTGTAACTGCTGCTAGCCTTCCTTTCTCTTTGAACATTGACTCTGTGGGGCTGACAGATGTGTCAGCTCTGGGCAGGTCATATCTTTTCTCAGAAACAGAATGTGACAGCTCACCCTGTTCCAAACAGTCCCCAAGCTATGAGATCACAGAGAACATGCCTCTACCAGATTCAGCACCTGGAATGCCATGAGCTTGATCGTTAACTGTGGCTTGTTAATTGCTCTCCTGACCTTCCGTATTTAAGGTGACAGTTCCCTTTTTTTACAAAATGTGACTAATGACGAGAAAGGATACATACAGATGCCCGCTGCATATTTCCTCTCCTCTCAGTCATTTTTTTGAAGAGTGAAGCACACATATTAAGAGAGTAAAATGGATCAAACCCTGTGTCAGGCCTTGGGAGATCAATAATAAATAAGACATGGTTTCTGCTTTCGAAAAAATTAAACCTTATTAAAGAAACCTTAAATAAAGATATATAGGAAATTCAATCTATCACCCTCTTTTTATAGACATTTATTCCTTGCCAGATATTACACATATACCTCATTTAATCTTCATACCAACCAAACAAGGTAGGTTTTATTATCCCAATTCATAGTCTCCTAACACACAAGCTATAAGTTGCAGAGCTAAGATCTGCATGAAAGTCTGTTTCATTCTACATTTACTCTTCTGTTCATACTCCACAATGGCTTCTTATTTTACTCATGGGCAAAGCCAAGCCCTTACTATGATCTAAACAGCCCTGTTGTTGTTTGCCCGATTTATAGGTCTCCCTCAGTCTGGACACATCATAGGTCTGCACTCGCTGAGTCCATATTTTGGGTCAATCCAAGTAATCAGTTCAATCCAATGAGTTATGTGCTGAAATAATATGTCCTTTCCAGGCATTGCCTTGGTGAGATCCATCAGGGATCTCTTTTGTTCCTTGTGCCAAGGTTCCCAGCAATAGTACAGATGTTGGTTGCTCCATTGGTCTGGGCCCTAGAGTAAGGAAGACAGTGAGGATGAGGGAGCAGAGGCCCCACTTGGCCCGTGATGCACATGGGGCTTGTGGGAGGTCATCGAGATTCCAGAGTTGTTGATTACTACATCGTAATAACCCAGCCTCTCCTGACTGTTTGATTTTGTTTTTTTGTTTTGTTTTGTTTTGTTTTTTTGTTTTGTTGTTTTACCTTAAATCATCACAACTCATCTTACATAGTTTGCTTCTTTATCATGGTATTTTCTCTTACCCACACTGAAATATTCGTTCCATGAGGGCCAGGAGTTTTGCCATTGTTGGTCACTAACATATTTCCCATGCCAAATACAAATATTTCCCGTGGCTTATTGTAGGAGCTCAACAAATCCTTGTTGAATGAATGTAAGAACAAAGCTACCTTGTTACACCTCTTGGTGAGAGAGAGTTAAGTTCAGGTGCTATTAGAACACAGAAAAGAGAGAATCAAAACGAGACCAGACTCATGTCTTTCCCCTGCCTGAGCCAGTGCTCAGTATAACGCCTGCAGTATTGTGGGAAATCAGTAGATGACTGTTGAGCTGTTACAATGAAGACCTTCCACTGTGGTTTTCATGTGAGCCACCTTTCCACAGTGGCTCACCATATACACATGAATTATTAACCACTCCACTATCCTAGAGGTGAGACCGTCACTCATCACCCTGGAGGTTTTAGTCATGCCTTAGTCACCCAAAGACTTGGCTCCATTCAGCTTTTCCCCTCGTCACGTATTTCACCTCCTTTCTCTATGTTCATTCTCCTCTCTTTTGTTTCACACCCCACTCAGGTGTGTCTTGGATGTTTAGCCCCAAATGACTCCTGCCTCCTTTCTGGACACAGTAGCTCTTTTTGTCCCTTTGTCACTAGAGGCATTTTCTCCACATTTCAGTCTCAGGAAACTGTTACAGACAGACAGATATACTTGTCAAAAAAAAAAAAAAAAAAGATTCTAAAGGAGACATGCCCTTCTTGCCAAACTATCTGTGTGCATTGGAAAAAATGCTGACTTCTGTTTACCCCTGAATGAATGTACTGCTAGTGGATGTCCATTTAGTTGCCTTTTGACATCTAAAACACAAAATTCCAAATCAAAACTCATCTCTTTCTCCTCTTGAATTCCTTCCCGAATTGGGTGTAGACCCCACTTCCAGAAACCTAACATTAGCCAACTTGCCACTTTCACGTAAAGCCATGGAAGTCAAATGCCATTTCGCTGAAGTCACCCCTATGTTAGTCAGGGCTCTGCAGAGAAACAGAGCAATAGGAGATATATGTATGGAATTGGCTCATGTGACTGTGGGAGTGAGGAAGTCTGAAGTTTGCAGGGCAGGCCAGGAGGCCAGAAATGCAGGTAAGAGCTGACATTGCACTCTTGAGTCTACAGTCTATAGGGCAGGCCATTAGGGTGGAAACTCAGGCAGGAGTGATATATTACAGTCTTCAGGCAGAATTTCTTCTCTGGGAAACCTGTTTTGCTTCTCAGGCTGTCAACTGATGAGATGAGATAGACATATTATCAAGGGTCCTCTCCTTTGTTTAAAGCCACTGATTGTAATGTTCATCACATCTATAAAATACTGGAATGCCTCATTGAAAAGTAGAAAACGTTCAGATATTGGAATTAGAGAGTACTTGGCTGAATCCCAGTTCTCTTGCTTCTTCCTCTGACATTGGACAAATGGCTTTACACTTCTAAGACTTGGTTTCCTTGTCTTTAAATTCCACAGTAATCCCCACCTCATGGGACTGCAAGGTGGATTAAATAAAGTCGTAAATGTGAAGTGCCCGAGAGTGGGCCAGTCTCAGCAAAGGGCAGCTCTCTGAGACTGGCTGCTGCTGCTGACATGCCAGCAGGGGCTATCCTGGCCTGGTGAAGCAGCCAGAGCCCTAAAGGGATGACTTTTAAAGCAGAGTGGATTAAATATGATTTTGCAGGTCCTGCTGAGAGATGAGCTGCAAGGCAACAGCTGTGTTGTTTTATTGGGGAACCAAGGGTTGAGTGTCATATGAAGTCCTCTTAAAAAGCATCTAAAACTAGTTACTGATGCTACTGAGCAGTGTGTTTAGTAAATAAAGTCCTCTGTCAAAGAGCCATGGCTAAATGGTGAGGTAGAAACAAAAGTAAATAGCAGTTTTCTTTCCTCATTGGCCCTGACAGATTAAAACACGCGTGTCAGTGTGCCTGCTTGCTTTAGGCTGGGCTAATGCAACACTGATGTAAGTCTCTTTCTCGGTGGAAAAATGACCAATTAGAGCAAAGAGTAACCTAATCTTTGACATCAACATAATAGAAACGGGAGGCCCTGGATGGCATTTCAAAATGGCAAAGGAACAGTGTGTTCCTGTACGCCATCATCCTTCATTTGGAAGTGGTCATGGGGAATGGAAGGTGGAGGAAATGGAGTCATAACTGGTTGGGATCTGTTTTTCCTCCAGAAGTGTCAGGAGGTGTGTGGTAAGTGGCAGAAAGTATATTAAAGACCTGGCTTGTCCACTGTGTCATCTGAGGCACATCCCTTCCCCTCTCTCGGCCTCAGTTTCCCGGACATGGGAAGGAGTCACATTGGGCGACTTCTAAGCCCTCCCTGAAATTCCACTAAGTTTAACATCATAGGATTCTTTTTCATACACCCGTTGGCTGGTGAAGAGAAATAAAATGGTTATATATGAGGTGGAATTGAGAGACATAGTCTAAGAAGGAACATTTGGTCCGAAAGGAAAATAATAAGAACGTTTGGGGCAGTTCTCCATTAAAAGATAACTGTCAGATTGTAAACGAACAAACAAAACAGAAATAGACTCATAGATACAGAGAACAAACTGAAGGTTGCAGATGGAGGGGGTTAGGAAGCTGGGTGAAAAAGGTAAAGAAATGCAAATTGGTAGGTACAAAATAGTCACAAGATGTAAAGTACAGCATCGGGGATAGAGTCAGTAATGTTGCAATAACTGTGTATAGTGTCAGGTGGGTACTAGACAAATCGAGGGATCACACTGCGTAAATTATATAAATGTACCACCATATGCTGTACACCTGAGATTAATATAAAATAATATTGAATGTCAACTGTAGCTGAAAAAAATAACGCAGTTCAAAGGAACAAAAAGATAATGGTTTTTAGTTTACTGAACTTCCCTTTGTCCAACAAAGCTGTTTTTCATCATTTCCTATGTATGCAGACACCATGGCAGGAAGGATTCTGAATCAAGCCCCACAAATCCTGTCTCCTCAGAGGAGTGACTACAGCATTTACTGAGCCCTCACAATTTGCAGGCACTACGCTAAGTGATTTATAGACTTGATTTCATTTTTCCTCACCACAGCGTCAGGAAGTAGAGAGATCGTCCCCATTCCCCTAATTAGAGACAGGAGACCAGTTGCCGAAGGTCATGAAATCAGGGGCCACTCTAGAATGCAAAGCCAGCTCCTTCAGTTGCTCTCACAGAATAGTCGTTCTATCAGTTATGCCTTCTCGTGTCCTTCATTGATTCCTTCAACAAATGTTTACCAAAGGCCTGCAATGAACCAGGTGCTGGGGAGTGATTCTGTGGTGAGACAGAACGGCTCCTCTACGTAGAGACCCGTGTTCTAGCTGGGAGGTGGCGGAAAATAAACGCAATCATAAAGAGAAATATTTATGCAGACAATAATAACAAACAATATGCAGATAATAATCTTAGAGTAAATGTAAAGAGGGAGTAGATGGCTGCTTTATATTGGGTGGTTTGAAGCATCTGAGCATGTGCCTTTAAGCTGAGACCCTGGGAAAAACCTCCGACCCCTCTGAGCTTCAGATTTCCCATTAGTAATAGGATTTTGGGGGACAGCAAATGGGACTGTGAAGGTCAATAGCTTAGTATACAGTAAAATCCTTGCAAATGCAAGGGTTTAACACCCAAATCCTAACTCCCTCTATGAGGCGATTCTTCCCTTGAAAATTTAGCATTCCTCAGCATATGGTTGAGCCATAGTAGCAGTAGTAGTAGTGACAACAAGAACAAGAACAACAACAACAACAAGAGTTTACTGAGTGCTTACTATGTGCTAGGCAGTGTTCTCAATACTTTGCATGCATTAAATGATTTAATCCTCTCAACATCCCTATGGAGCAAATACTATTATTAGTTTTATTTTATAGATGCGGAAACCAACCAAGGCTCATGGAGGTTAAGTCAGTTGGCCAACTGTATGCAGATAACAAGTAGTGGAGCTGGGCTTCAGACCCAGGAGATCTGGATCCTGAGGCCATGTCCGTCACACTTTGCTTTTCGTATGTAATTGTCCTTGAGCCCAGATCTCCAGAATCCTACCAGGAGTGAGTGAAAATGCTGTGGACCTCATTTTGCACCGTTCAGTTTTGCATCAGGGATGGTGACCTCAGCATGGAAGGTAGTCTGTCTAGAGGACAAATACAGAGCACTACATTTTCTCCAAATGATTTGAGATCCTCCAAGCACATAGTGGGCTCTAAGAATGTGCTTTTTGATGAGAAGCACATGATAATAACAGCAAGCTTCCTAAAGTAGTGAGCGTCCCACCACCAGAGGTATTCAAATAGAAGCCTGATGGTCCTTTGCGAGGGGTGTTGTATAATGGATATTAAACATTAACCAGAGCCTTGGTCTGACATCTCTTTAGTGCTAACATCTCACCTTCCCATAGAGATTCGACAATAAAGGTCTCTTCTGCCTTTCCGTGCCCATAGACGAGGTAGGAGTTGGCCTACAAAGTAACACTGTAGTGTGAAGTATGCAATCGACAAGTGTCTATGACTCTCAATCTTGAAATTGCTACTCCTCTGATTTAAGGAAAAAAACCTTCAGTGAGAATCAAATTGTGATCTCTGGAAGGAGGAGATTTATCAGTGAGGAATATCAGAGCTGCCAGCTCCTACATCAGGTGTTTCCTGACAGAATTAAACAGGGTACAAGGAAAACTTGCTGGGATAATGAAAGGAGCAAGAGCGAGGCCAAGGTACAGACTGGAAGCTAAGGATAAAAATTATGAAGTTGGAAGTTGAAAGAAAAAATCAGAGTATTTTGTATTTTGCTTGAGGCCACCCTCATACTTCTAAAAATATCTCTAAGCCATAGGAAATGTTTTCAGATATAAATTATAATCTGGAAAAAAAGCAGAGTCGGGGGGAAAAGAGAAAACTCCTTATAGACATTCCTTCCCATTCTAAAAGAAGGATCTTGTATTCATAGTCCAAAGCGGGAAGGGGGAAACAGCAGTTATATTTTCCACAGATCCAGGAAAGAGTCCAATTTATAGAGTTGGACGTGTGGTTCAGCACCAGGTTTTCATTTTATTTTATCTGTGTCACTTCACAAATGTCAGTCTGTGTGGGACCATCAAAATAGAAAATGAAGGTGGAAATAAATTCCTGGGGCCCAGGGAAAAGGGGCTGCCTCAGCAGTCTAAAGGGCTGAGCCAACAGGTTCCTTTTCCCAAAAAAAAGGGTCAGACTGAAGGTGATCTGTGAAGAGCTGGCTGCAAGAGGAGGGGTGGATGATGGGCTCACAGAGTCCCAGAGGAGAAAGGAGAGCCCTCAGGACTGCAGGTTCCAGTTTAGCACCGAGCGCAGTACTCAGCAGAAACTCAGAGTTCTGAGCTTCTGTTTTCTTGAATGAGTTGGGAGTTTTGTGTGTAGGTTATTTCCACCCGTGGGACCAATTTACCAAGTCAGCAGCAAAACAGCATGGACCAGAGTTACACCTGGGGCACGAAAAAGAGCATCGTATAGTGGTAAAATAAGTCAGACAGACATGGGTTCTAATTCCTCCTCTACTACCTGGTCAAGTTGCTTCTACTTTCTGAGCCACTTACATCATCTACAAATGTGAAATAACAGTCCAAACTTTATTCTTGTGAAGTTTGAATGAGATCATGTAAATAGCATGCAATGCCTAATGCAGTGTAAACTCTCAGTAAATGCTGTAATTATTGGCATTTGTTCTATAATGCATGTTATGTCAATTTATGTTTATAGTTGGGAGAGGTGTCTCTTGCATATAGCTATCCTACCTTCCTTTGTATCTTCAAATCCAAACCTTAGAGGTAGTCTTTTCTGAATGGATTAATTAGAAACATCACTTTGGGTCATCAGCCAGTGGTTGCCATGTATCAGATGTCCACTTATAGCCCAATCAGAGGGACAAAGAGCAGCCTTCAGAGACGTCCATGAATTAAGACTGTGGGCATGACGTCTCGTGTAGAAGAGGCCTTAGACTGATTTGATTTGTCCAGCTCATCAGCTCAACCAACCACATGTATATATAAAATCTTAAGAAACCCCAGCCATACCTGGACCTTCTACACGCCTTGGGAGCCAATCAGTAATGTGAAATCAAAGGTAAAATAAATATTTCAAATGGTGTGGCCATCATTAGCTATTGGATATCACTTTTATCATGGATTATGAATGGTGTGGCATCAAAGCCATTTTGCCCTGCCCTTTTGTTTCATGTGGAAAACTCAAGTTCAGAGAGGAGAGACTTGGGATCAGGACCACTGTGGCAGGAACTAGAAGAGGCAAGCTGAGTGGCAGGAAGCCACTTATATACTGATGACTTAATTTATTTTGAGAAAAAAAATTGATATTTGGTATGTTTTGTATTTTAATAAATAATAGGTTTCTGTGTTGTATCAAATAGAGTGGGGGGCCTCCCAAGGGCACTGAGCATTTATTAGGTTTTTTGTTAAGTGTTCTTGGTCGCTCTAATTGCTTTAGGTGTTTTTAGCTCTAATCTGCAGTGGCCAGCATAAGAAAGACTTAATTCCTACCATCTTCTAATGGCAAAAGAAAAGCAAGTTAAATTTAATAAACGTGGTCAAAGCTGACCTTTGAGATGAACATCAAACATCTTGTAGCATAAACTTTAGTCCTGGGAACTTTCCAGGGACATTGGATAATATGATACCTTGATTCTTCTGCACATAAAGTCCCGAGCACACAGTTCCAAAATGTGTGTCCCAAGTCTTTCCATAAAAGATAAATTATGGAGTTCTTCCTCCTAAGATGCTAAGATAGTTAGAATGATGTCTCATAAAAAGCCATGGCTTGTCAAACTGGGTTCAACATATTGGGAGCTAACTTCTTAAAATGATGAATTATATGAAGAAAAGTTAACTTGGAACCAGCCAGATGGAAGCTGTCACCTAATGCTTTTACTATTGTGGAAGAGCTGCCTAAAGGAAGAAATGTAGCAAGCAAATCATGGAAAACTTAAACCAGAGTCAAACTCGAGCCCCAGTCTTGATAAATGACAATACAGCATGTCCCTTGGATACTAAGCCCTGTAAACAAATGATAGCACAAACATGCTACCACTCACGCGCATGTCTAAAATTCATGTGTGTAGCTCTGACACTCTTGTCCTGCCTCATTTGTGAGTTAGTGTTTAAAATAATCAGGAATTAGCTAAGTTGTTTGGGTAATCTCTTGAATAGTTTGGTGCTTGTCATGACTAGCTGAAACCTCTCTTGTTTATCTCTGTGTTCTTAAGACAGACGGCAAGAAATTGTGTTGTGCTCATGCCTGCTCTGTATTTACCAGCTTGGGGAATTTAGACAAGGCACTTTCTCTTCCAGAGCATCAGTTTTTCTAACTGGGAAATAAAACATTCACACTTTAATATTCCTCTAAACTCGGAGAATGATCTCCAGAGAGAAATGGGCCTGATGATCCAGTCTTGCTAAGTGACGTCAGGTTATTTGATCCAATAGATGAAGAGTCTGTTCTTAATGTAAATGTTGATTGGATCGACACAACTGTCGCTTCAATACAATGTTTAGGACATTTGAACTAAGACTCTCTCCTCTGAGGAAGACATGGCCATGTCCACCTTGGTTTACTGTTTATCATCCATTTCCCTTCCTTGAGGGTAATACCGAATATTAATAGTTCTACAGATTTCCTTCGAAGAACTGACTCTCTGCCATGCCTAGCAATGCATTGTAGGAAGGCTGACTCACTCTCAGCTCCAGAGGTAGGCCTTGACTCACGTATGCTAATCAGTGAAGCCCGTCTCCCTGGTCACATGGCTGGTTTAGAAATGGCATGCGACTCAGTGTAAGTCAATGAGAGATGCAACGAGGCACATGCTGAGGGCTTGTGGGAGTGCAGCTTTCTCACGCTTTGAAGAGAGCTCGCGAGAGTGAAGTTCTTTCTATCCCTGCTTTGAGTAAACATGCAGGCCCAGGACGTCTGACTACTATCTTTTATCCGTCTTATATTCTAAGATGATAACAGAAAGGTAGAAAGCATACAGAAGAAACAGACAGAAAACAGGCCTTTGGTCATAATGTTGAGCCACTAGTGAGCTTTACAGAAAGCCTGCTCTTCCTCTCAACTTTGGGACGCTACCATCAATAAATTCCCTTAATTATCTAAACAAGTTTGATTTATTGCTGTTGCATCCCACTGAACAGTGCAGTGAGTCCACGGATGAAGGCTACCTCATACCTGAACATCCTTTCCTGCTTGTCAAACTCCGTGGCCCCAAATATCTTCTCGGTTAGGAAACCAATCTCATGGACAGATCCCAGACACTTCAGCAAGTCTCTTCACGTCAAACAGCCCTGTTTTTCTTTGTACATAGAAGGCGATTCTTAGCTAGATAATAAAAAATGGTTACACAAGACCGTAACTTATTCCAGCGAAATCTGTGTGACTCAAACAGAGGCTTAGGCAAAACTGTGGTTTGTTTATTGGTAATTGTCTAACAGTCTACACAAAATAGGGTTGTGTCTGAACTGAGTATTAGGGGGCTAACTAAGATCATTTAAGATTGTTCCAAAAGACAGTTTCCCTGAGACTTCAGCTTCTGACCCTATGCAGTATCAGATAAGGGTTGCAAGATTCAGAGACTCAACCTGTGACATGTTGATATTTTATTTATTACATGGCTGATTGTTTTTTAACAATATAAGAAAGCATGCCCTGGAGCTGACAGCGTGGGTTTAAATTCCAGCCCTGCCACTTCTGGTAATCATCCTCGTGTGAACTCAGACTTTCTCCCTCGGTGCTTTTATGTTTTCTCCTTTGTAAAGTGAGGACAATGGAATTCCCTATCTCAGCGGGCCTTTGGAAGGCTTAAATTAAGTATCACTTTAAATCCTTCGACTAGTGTCTTCCACATTATCAGCACTCAATAAATATAGTTATTCTTAGTGGCAGTTTAGAAAATACCCAAATTGTGCCATGACTTCTGATTTTAAATGATCTGTTCTGACTATCCCAGCAGAAGTATGGTTGCTGTGCTAGGAATTTTATATATGAACACATCACATATTCACGAAAACCCTGTGCCGGGATTTTATAAACCCATCTTCCATATGAAACAACGGCATCTCAAAGAGGTTAAAGCCCACTGATGGTAAGGAATAGAGACAGGATTGGAACCCCATTCTCTGTGCAGGCATAAGCCACACACTTTCCATTCATTTGCTTCTCCTCACTGGATGACTTGATCATTTCTTTGTTTCTTTGGGCTTGACACAGACCTGCCTTATTTAGTCTGCCCACAAGGATGAACCGCCTTGTGTCTGGCTCCTCCTCCTGGTTCGCACACTCCCAGTGATGGAAACACACAGAGGAGGATAGTTCCTGTTGCATCAGTCCCCATACAAGGCACTGGGTAAAGCATTTGTTTACCTCAGTCATAGGATCATCTAACACAAATCAGAAGCTGACTTAAAATCAATTAAGGACTTCTCATTGCCCTCGGAATAAAGTTTATTGTTCCATTCAGTCTTTCAACAAAGATGTGCCGATGCTCTAAGCACCGGGCCAGCTCCTATTCCTTAGATGACCTGCAAGGCTGTCAAGGGTTGCCTTTTGTTTGCTTTTTCAACATTAGCTCTTCTTACACCCAACTTTATACACCAGCCTGCATGTGTTCTTTGCCATTTCCTATATGTGCCATGCTCGTGCTAATCCCAGGTCTGTATATGCTCTTACCTCTGGCTGAAATGTACCCCAAAACGTCTGTTTTGCCTGGCTGACATTTACGCGATCTTCAGCCCTCAGACCACTCATCCTCTGTGCTCTGGCTCCCTAAAAGACAAGGGGAGCCTTTCTTTGTGTCCCAGCTCTGATTCGGTGTCACCATCCCTTCTGCTATACTCAATTGAAATGTCCTGCCTCGTTATCTAATTCTTCACTGGAAGGTAGCATTCATAAGAACCAGGATGATAACTGATTCATTATCCAAATCCTTAGCACTTGGTGCTTAATACACAGTGTGAGCTCAAAGAAATATTTGATTAATGAAAGAGTTAGCTATGTGATCTTTGGACCAGTGAAGGTGGGACTGAGAAGAGAGGAAGATGCGATTGGGAGGTACCAGGAACAATCTCTGGTCACAGAGGCTGGAGACAACCTAAAAGGTAACAGAGTTCTGGGGATCTGAGTAATCAGTGCATTTAAACTGAACCCCTGATGCTTGAGTGCCTGACTTAACACCGTAATTCTCTTGACTCTAACTTCTTAAGAAATTATGTGCTCAATTGCAAACTCAAGAAAAAGACTTGGCTTACAGTGACCTAGTTGAATAGTCTGTCTCTGACTAAATTCCACACCAAAAATTCCACAAAAAAATTCCACAAGAAAAAAGCAAAAACTTGGGAGAAAAAAAATGTCTTCAGGGAGATGAATTGGCAGAATGAGTGAGTTTTCCCAAATTCCCATGAGGTGTGCAATATTGCTAAGGTATTTGTTGGAAACAACACCTCTCAAACCTAATTGTTTTAGAAAAGTCACAATTCGAATAGCAATCCTAGTCCACCTACATCACAACATTTCATTTTCTTCGGGCTTCAGTGAGTTACATCAACAACATTTAACTGAGTCTTCACTATGTACTCAAGAAGTGGCATTATGGAGTACTTACTGTATGCTATACACTAACTGCCTTTCATAATTCATCTAATTTTTCCCTTACAACAACTGTATGAAAAATATCATCTCCTCATTTTACTGAGGAGAAACACGAAGCAGAAGGGAGCTTAGCCACTTAGGTCTGGAATTCAAACCTGGGCATTCTGGTTTCAGAGATGCCCTCTTATCCAGTTGGCTACGTTCCCTGGCTTTCATATACCAGGGGTGCCAAAACAATGTATATAAGTGGACACTTCGGTCAGCGTTGCTCAAGCAGTAGTTCACCGTAATCAGAAGTGTCTGAATGCTGATGGTAACCATTTGGAGCACCTCTTGTAACTGCAGAAGTCAAACGTGACTTGTATTCATTTTTTGTTATCAGTGTATTTTGAGTATTACAATTTTAATAGTTTTTCCTTTCTTAAAATGTGCATACGTTTCTTGACACCCTCTGTATATCATGTCATTTAATTCTCATAACTGCCCAGCAGTTGGTTACTTTTATTTGTTTCATAAATGAAGAAATTATCATACCTTACCAAAGAAGATCTCCAGATGGCAAATAAGCACATAAAAAGATGTTCCACATCATATGTCATCTGGGAAATGCAAAATAAAACAAGACACCCCCGAACACCTATTAGAATGGCCCAAACCCAGGACACCAACACCACCAAATGCTGGTGAGAAGAATGGAGCAACAGAAACTCTTTCATTGCTGGCGGGAAATGTACAGACACTTTGGAAAACAGGTTGGTGATTTCTTAGAAAACTAAACATACTCCTACCATATGATCCACCAATCACACTCCTTGTTATTTACCTTTAACTTCTTCTGAAGGAGTTAAAACCTTACGTTCACACAAAAACCTGTGCATGGATATGTGAAGCAGCTTTATTCATAATTGCCCAAACCTGGAAGCAACAAAGCTGTCCTTCGGTAAGTGAATAAATAAACTATGGTGCACCCAGACAATGGAACATTATTCGGCACCAAAAAGAAATAAGCTTTCAAGACAAGGAGGAAACTTAAATGCATATTATTAAGTGAAAGAAGCCAACCTGAAAAGGCTACATACTCTATGATTCCAACTACATGCCATTCTGGAAAAGCAAAACTATGGAGACAGTCGAAAGATCACTGGTTGTCAGGGGTTAGGGGAGAGAGGAATGAATAGATAGAGCGCAGTTGATTTTCAGGGCAGTGAACACACTTTGTCTGATTGTGAGTGATAGACACCTGCCATTTATAGATGTCTCCAAACCCACAGAATGTGCAAGACCAAGAGCAAATCTTGGTGTCAACTCTGGACTTTGGGTGATTATGATGCGTCAAAGTAGAGTCATCAGTTGTTATGAGTGTACCCTCTGATGGGGCACGTTGACAATAGGGGAGCTTATGCACGTGTGGCGACAGGGACTATATGGGAGCCCTCTGTACCTTCTTCTGAATTTTGCTGTGAATCTGAAACTGCTTTAAAAAGTAAAGTCTTAATTTAAAAAATACCCAAATTCATAAATTCAGCCAAAAAAAAAATGTATCTATATTTTATAGGAACGTAGCCCTGAACGGGCCAGGGCTGTGTCTTTCCTTTTCCTCTGCTCTAATTTCAGCTCCCAGCACTGTGTCTGCCATGTCAGGCATTTCCAAGTCAGCCTTCCTTGATTGAGTAGGAAATGCTCCATTACTTTATGGTCTTCGATTTCATCCCCGTCAATGCCACACCAGTTACTCACTGGTACTATGCGGTGTCTCATCATGGGAGGTAGGCAGGTCAAAATTTTATTTACAGACACACTCAGGAGTACTTATGAGTAGGTTTATAGAGGAAAATGAAAAGGAAAAAAATAGAAGATATCACTTGTGTATTGAAAACATCTGGGCAAGGAGACTTCTCAAAATTGGGGGGGGAATCACATAATTCTAGAAAGTCGTAGGGTTGGTGACATCTGGAGAAGTGTCTGAATCTTGTTCTTTTCCACTATAAATGTAGAATGTATATGCAAGTCTTTCCGCACATACAGCCATCGTGAAGTGTTTTTTGTTTTCTTTTGTTTTTAAATAAATAAGAAGGGAGGGAGGAAAGAGAGGGCATCATTTCAGTTTCCAAAGCCCAAAACATGCTTCATTCTGCTCCCAAAGCTCTTATAAGGCCAAGGTTACCATCGAGGGGATATGTTTGTCAGAAATTCCTTTAACCAAATCCAAGTCTGGAAATTCAGCCACCTCCATTCCTACAGGGACTTACAAAGCCCCACTATTTCAGCAAAGTGTCCTTTCCTGAACAGACAATCCTGTTCCTGCCATTTCCAAGCCCCTCT
Source organism: Rhinolophus ferrumequinum (assembly GCF_004115265.2). Classification (NCBI taxonomy): domain Eukaryota; kingdom Metazoa; phylum Chordata; class Mammalia; order Chiroptera; family Rhinolophidae; genus Rhinolophus; species Rhinolophus ferrumequinum. The sequence goes on along the minus strand of NC_046295.1, from coordinate 66,851,909 downwards.
TTGAAACAAGAGATTAAGAGTAGCCTCAACTCGATATCATAAAAACTGCCCTTATGTTATAAAACTAACACCTCGGCCCTGACAAGGAAGGACAGATTTTTATGGGTAGATGAATAATGGAATTGCTTTATGTACCCAGCACAGTAACTGTCTGTTTAACCGGCGAGTGTAAAGGCCTCCTGACATGGAGACTCTAGAGAGGCATTTCCTGAACCCCAGACAGTCTTTCTAGTCTAAGAACGTATTTCTAACCAGTTCTCCCCCTCAGATGCCACAGTAACCGAGATAAAAGGTAAATAATGGCGGGGGGAGGGAACAAAGAAAGCTCGCATCCTTTGATAGTACTGTGCCTTCTGATAGCCTGGTGATGCTGGTGCATGCACCTGCTATCCTCCAGCAAGGGACGTGGGAGGACCCACCTGTGTGAAGTTACGTTATGGGCTGGACCCTCTGCTGGATACCCTACATGTGCCGCCTTAGTTACACTCGTCACAAACCTACTGGAGAGAGATTTTTCACCCCATTTGACAGGACACTGAAACACAGGGAGGAACTCGTTCACAATCACAGAGTAAGTCAGCGGTAGAGCTGGGATCTGGACCAAGATCCAGCTGGCCTCAAAACCCATACCTGGCCCTACACACCTCACTGCCAAGAGAAAATAAAATTAGAAGCAAGAGTCTGAATCTAGCATCAGAATCTGCAACTTATAGTGGCCGGAGATAAGGAGAACAGATTATAAACATAGGTCCCAGTCCTGGCTGTGCCCCTAACACACTATTGTCTTGGGGAGCGTTGAATTCTTCTGGGCCTCAGTTTCCTACTGTAAGAGATGTGAGTGTTGGGTTTGCATGAAGTCTGCTGACTTCATGGGGAATGATGGATACTAATGAGATAATAATGACTGGATAACTCCTTTGCAACATAAAATGGTGTTTAAATAATCCCATTTTGTTACCCTTCAATCCTGACTACAATGCATGTTACGTAGTATGCTATATTGGCAAATTCTTAGGTTTTGTTGTAAGACGTTTATGGAAAGAAATGTGTGCTGGAGCACTTCCTAGTCTTGCTACAGATCTCTCATCAATAAAATGATGTTTGTGAAACTGATCGCACATGTTAGCTTGCGAAAATGCCCAGCAAACAGTAGGTGCCAAGGAAAGATTAGCTAATTGGAGGATATGGGAGGGTTGTAAAATTGGAACAGTTATCTGAGTCAGAGATGGAAAGTCTTTTCAGGCCAGAGTTGTAAAAACATTGCAAAGATATTTAAGAGCAGAAAGAAAATATGTGCGTTGAAAATATGTTTTTCTCTATGCATTGCAGAATTCCTACTATAATCCACTTTGTCCAGGAAAAGCTCCTAGTTCCAGCCCCTCTTCCCACGGTGATCCCTCCTTTCTTCACACCCTCCCCCCACTGCTCATTCCGACCCCCTCAGATGGGTCTGGGTGTGCTGCAGGGGAGCTGAGGGTGACTGCTTCTCCGGTTGCTTGACTTTTGCATTTCCGTCTCACAAGGCAAATAGAGATCAGGACCTGACTTCTGTTATATATTTAATCTGCAGTCTTCTTGGAGAAGGTAAATTATCATATTCATTTCTACCCACATTCCCTAGTATGGTAGCATGGGGTATGGTATGGTGTTAATACTCCATGAATGTGTATTCAAATAAGGGATCTATGGTTCAATATTCTTCCATCTGCCTCATTGTCAACACGTGTTTGCTGTCACCTACAGGAAAGTGTTCACTCCCAAGGCAAACACGAAAACCACTTCATGATCTAGCCCACATCTGCCTCTTCAGTCTCAGCCTGGACGTGCCTCTGAACCAACCCTGTGTTCCCGGCAAACCAAACTACTTGCAGTTGCTGAACATACAATGCGATTTCATAGCTCCTTTTCTTTTGCGTGTTCTCATACCGCTCCCTCCATTTGCATTCCCTCCCCCCCCTTGCACACCTGGCAAAAGCCTTCTCACCTCGAAGGGCACCCATCAGGCTTCCTCTTTGCTCGAAAACTTTTCCTGAAACTTAGTCCCTGGTAAAATTGATGATCTCTGCCCTCTCCCCACCCAGGGACTCCACTGAGCTCCCAATTACCAATAACACTTCAGTTCTCTTATTTTTGTAGTAGTACCTTTTTCCCATGTGACTATTAGCTCTTTTAAAGCGGTGGCCATGTGTGAATTTTCTCTGTATCCAGAAAGACCAGCAGAGGGCCCAAAACACAGTAAATGTATAATAAAAGCATCTAATTCATTTACTTATAAGTGCTTACTGGCAACCTGTTATGTGCCAGGGGCTATTAAGGGGCTGAGGAAACAAGGGCAGTCCAATCCAGACTTGTGCCTGCCTCCAGACAGTGGCCAACTGGTCCCTTAAAAATGTCCGATGAGAATTATGGCAGGTACAAAGAAGAAATGCAAGCCTGTAAGAGACCATTTGACCTAGTGAAGGAAGTAAGAAAACTTTCCCCTGAGAAAGTAATAGTTGATGTGAAGTATAAGTAAAAGTCATCAGGTAGTCATGGTATCAGGAGGGGATAAATGAATAAGGTCTCCAGGTACCCAGGGCAGTGTGCTTTCTCCTAATATACACTGAGGCTCAGCCTTGAGTTCCCATCAGGGTCACTGGGGAACAATCCTTATCTCAATGTGTGTTCTTGGAGGGTGAAGTGAGGAAATGTCTTGGATGTCCATTGCACAGTCCTGAGCCTAGAGTTCCTGCTTGACAAATACTGATGTCCCTAATTATTCTTTCAATAATGCTGAGAGACCCAATAGTCAGTCACTGGATGGGATAACCCAAGGAGCTGGCTCTCACTGAGACAGCAAATTCAGTACTTCCTCCAAGTAGGAGGATAGTTCTTTTCTAAATACTCTCTCTAGATTTATTGTGTTTATTTATCTGTTTATTTTATTAGGTTCAGGGGTCTAGACTTTAGCCTTCAGTTCTTCCATTGACTTATGGATAAGTCCAGAAGTTGAACGTGATGATTGATAACATTTCTTTCATATATGGACTTCTCTCCTACCTTCTTTCTTTCTCTTCCTCCTCCTTTCTTCCTTCCTTGCTTGCTTCCTTCCTGCCTTTCCTCCCTCCTTCTCTCCTTCATCACTTCCTATTTAATAGTACCTTCATACCTACAATGGGCCAGGTGCTGGGCTAAGAACAGTGACTCCAGGGATGACCAAAGCAGCTATGTCCCAGCGGTTAGGGAGCTTGCAGATGTGGAACATAGCTATGGGATCACGATCGGGATAAGTGCAATGAAGAAGATCCAGTTACTATGAACACATGTTAACAGGAACCCAACCTAGTGTGGGAGTTCAGGGGAGTTGTGTTTGTTTCAACTACATCCTAAGCATGAGGAGGAGTTAGTGTGGGAAACGGTTAGGGCACCAGCCTTTCCGGGATGAGGGAAAAACATTTGCAAAGACCTCAAGGAAAGGAGAATGCCCTATTAGAAAATCTAAAAGATGGTGCTCAGCCTGGATGGAGGAGGTAAGAGGAGCCCCTGAGGAGGCTAGTAAGACACACCTGGTCGTGCCAGCCTCGTCGGCCATATTAGGAAATTTGAACTTCTCCTAAGAGCAGGAGGAGTGGCATGATCCTGCAATTCCTCCACGTCCTCCTCAAACACATGCTTTTATTTTTCTAACGGCCCTAGCAATAACTCACAGACACCATTGCCTTCTTTTTCCTTTCCCCTCCTACTCATGCCTGGAGTGACCCACCCTAGTTTCTCTCCTCCATCAACAGGGCGTAATTGTTACGAGTCCCACTTTGGAGCCTTACCCTTGGAGCCTGAGGGTGCATCTGACATTGCGCACGCGTCACTGACCCCAGTGTAAATCAGCCAGGAATGGCTGGGCAAAGCTCATCCACTGGCTGTGCCCCTAGTTATGCTGTCACAGCAGGAGAACTGGCCCCTGAAAGCAATCACGCCTCCCCATCGAGGAACAGCTGAGTCAATGGCCCCATTCATGGGCCTGCCCACGCCTCCTAGGTCTCCTTCTCTCCGGAGATATATGGCAGGATATCCATATATGCAGCTGTCAGTGGAAAATCATGGAATGGGTAGGGCCAGTGGAAAATACCTTTCTTTTTTTTGCAAATTTATGGAAAGCAAATATTGCAGTTCTCCTCCCTCGCAATGCTAAATATAGCAGGTAACAGATCCTCTTTTTTAAAACTTAAAATGGACATTGATTTTCTTCATAAGGAAGGAATAGCAAAAACACAGGTGACAGGCAAATCTGCTGCAATCATTGAGTATTAATTCAAAGACCAATTCTGTCAGCTACACCCTAAAGCCACCCATGCAAAGGATGGCTGGCACGCAGTCTTAAGCCAGGGCTGAGTATCAGCAACAACCCGTTCCTGCTCAGCACATTCCTCCCGGGGCTCCAAGCCCCTGCGCAGAGGATATTCCTCTTTCCCTTCTTCCCTCACGGCAAACCCATTTCCTTTTGTCCTTGTAGCCTCTCATCTCAGTCCACCAGACGTGATGGTGCTACTTGATGTGAATGCGATAAAAACATAATTTTAACAAAGATGAGGGACTTTATTCCACTGAGGATTTCTCAGTCTCAGCACTGTTGACATTTTGGGCCAAATAATTGTTTGTTGGGGGCAGAGGGGCCTATCCTGTCCATTGCAGGATGTTTAGCGGCATCTTTGGCTTCTACCCACTAGATTCCACTAGCACCCTTTCCCCTTTCCACCCAGCAGCTGTGACCAAAAATGTCTCCGGACATTGCCACGTATCCCCTGAGGGACAAAATTGCCCCAGGTTGAAAACGACTGTTGCATTCTAAGGCTAAAAGTGGCAGTACCATCTTCTAGCACCCCCAGCACAGTGCAGACCAGCATTCTGCCCCACACTGCTGAAACGTGGGTCACTGTTCCCTCCAGTTCAGCTGTCTAGTTAAATCCAGTTGTCTTGTATTCTCTTCAACCTCTCTTCTACATCGGGACTTTGGGGGGTTTGTTTGTTTGTTTGTTCTCAGCATCCTCTTTTAGCTTCCTTCTGACTTAGGAGGCAATATTGCACAGTGGATGTTGAAGCATGACAGACTTTGAAATTAAAAAGAAACTAAGTGTGAATCTTACTTCTACAGCGTAATCATTACAAGACCTGTAGCAAGTGATTTCAGATCTCCAAGCCTCAGTTGTCTCAGTCACATGATAAGGAGAATATTTACTTTTTAATGTTGTGTCCAGAATTGTGTAATCTAATGTACGTAACATGCTTTGCAGAGTCAGAATGTAGTAATTACTTAAGGAATGAGAGTTTTCATTAACAGGGATCATTACTATTAAACTCTGTTGTTTAGATGACTCCCTCCCCTTTTTCAAGTTTTGTCTTCCTTCCCTGATTAACTTTATTTTTATGTTCATATAGTCTCTTAAAATCGATGCATCTCTAAATTGAGAACAGGCAAAAACTTTCTATCATTAACATTCCCTTTAGAGTTTAGCCCTCCGTTTCTAATGTCTACAAAGCTACTGCATTTGAAGCTCATGGGATTCTAGCCAAAGCAGAACGTCCAAAAACAGGCAAGCTCAAATACATTGAGGATGAATTAAGAGATCACTCAGGGGAAGGCAGAAGCATGAACTGTTTCAATGACTCAAATGAGGCCCCGGATCTCAGCAAAACAGAACATCAAATCCCTGGAGGGGCAAAGTTTAGATTTAATATAATCTGAACAGTTTTAGAGATGCATTAATAAACTGTTGGGAGTCTAGATTAAAGAATCTGGATTAAAGAAGGATATGATGATATCCTTAAAGAAGGATAACCAACAGTCAAACACTCACTATTGAAGACAGTATATAGATGTTTACATTTTCCACAATATTGAATAGTGAGCAAAATGCTATCTCATAGTGGAAAAAAGTGTCAGGGGAGCTACGTTTAAGTGGTATCGTTTAAGGACAAGTTAAAGGATGACAAATGTTAGCAATTGCTGAGATGGTTCAATTTGGGGGGGAAAGATTTAAAAGAGATAGAGCCGTAGTTACAGAAAGATTCTCATATATTCAAGTATTTAAACTTCTTTAATGTGGTATTTAGAGATTAAGGAAGTCTTTATTACAAGTGTCTTCTTAACAGCTCCTTAAGGGATGGGAAGTGGTGTCATGGTTAATTGATGAAGCTTTTGAACTGGTTAGATTTTTTACTGAAACCTGGACTCTGTTTACTGGTGTTAGTTAAAGTGCTTCCCCTATCTTAACCCCCGTTTTCTAATCTGTAACAAGAGGACGTGATGCCTGCCTCCTGGAGATGGTTAATAACAAGGTTAAATTACTTAATGTTGATAACGCACCTGGCATAGTATATGGAAAGCAGCAAATGATACTAGTTGTTTTAATTATAGTAATGGGGAATCTTGCATAGGGTAGGGCTGGACTAGAAGAACAGATAGAATTCAAATCGTAGTGAATTTTGTACCCTCTAGCTCCCTCCTGCAAACAATAGAAGTATAACTGAGACATGGACAGATCAGGACTCTAAATGGCATGACAGGGATCAAAAGGATTCTATTCTCTTTCCCCATTTCCTATTCAGATATTTTTTGAATGTCAGTTCCTCTCCTGTGACTGTACGTAATATTGAGTTGGCTGGATGACTTGTCTGGTTGCTCTCCGATAATAAAAATGTCCCCTGAACAGCCTCAGTTCAATGATTTAATACATTCAATTCTATAGAATGAATCACCATTTTAACTTGACTTACAGTTTAAGTTTCTTCCTTTCCCAGATCAGGCCTACATCAGGTGTACCTTTCTCTTCTTCCTCCACCCCTTCAGGCTGCCTCTGGTTCTTCCAGGATTGAAGTGCAAGTCTGAGAAGAGAAAAAGGCCAGGAAAAGTCTCCCTTCATCCATGCTGATATAATCTGACATTGGTTTCCTCTGGGAATAATGGGGGATGAAAACTGAGACGAGGTGCAGCGGATATTCAAAACTAATGCTTTCCTGTGGTGTATCTATGCGTTCTTTACAGACAGTCCCTATTGCTTGTGGCTGTCTTACCTTCTGTGACCTACATGTGGGCCGTCTACAACTTCTCTCTTTTGTAGTCTCATCGAGACTGTCTTTATGGGGTCCCAACACCCATTCAGAAGTCACTTTTGGGAAAAGCCTTTTTAGGATGACTCGTAGCCTGCTCTTTGCTGGTGACCACCGTCGGGTCCATTAGAAGCACGTATTTTTTGTTCCGATGACCTCCAGGGAAGCAGGTCATTCACATAGCTGCCCCCTTTCCATCCATCACCAGAACAGATACCAGACACACTTTTTCTCCCTTAGGCTTGAACAGGCATGCGCCTGGTACCTGTACCCATTGTGCCTCCAGATGCCAGTCCTCTTAAGACTTTGCTCATTCAGCCGGAACTGAGGTGGAAGGAGCTCATGTCCCTCCGTGTGCACGAGGCCGCATCTGTAACAACATTTTTCAATTAAAGCATTTCTCCCTTTTTACATCTCCTCTTCATTCACTTTTCTACCATCCTGGAGAAGATTGCACTAGTGGTCACATACCCTTTGGCCTCATCTTTTACAAGTTCCGTGTCGGTCATCTCATACCACACTCTAGAATACAGCAGTAGTTGGCACTTTGTATTCTGAAACTAATCCAGAAGAGGTCCCATTTTAATATCTCATCCCAGAAGGCAATCTTCCACAATCCCAGAGTCACCACTGTGTTGAAGTCTGATCGTACCCCCTAAAGTTGCGTGACAGGCAGTACCACCAGGCAGATAGAATGCCAGCGCTCCCACCTTTTGGCAGATTGAAAGGATAGCTGAGTGGAGACTGTGTCGTGAGTTCTTTCCAACCCGTGAGCCCTGTGTCAAAGCGGTGTGAGTGGCTGAGGATATCAGATCTCTTATTTTTTTTTAGTCTCTTATTTTTTTGTATCTTCAGAAGTAACCTTTTCTAATAGTTTTCCTTTCTTTCCTTAAACACATAACATTTCAGAAGGATAATTGTCCATGGCAGGTCCACAGTCCAGCGTGGGCTGCCAAAGTGTCACTTGGCACTTGACAAAGGGTTTCATGATTAGAATTTCTACTGTTCCTTTCTCCAGAGCTTAGGAAAAGAGTATGGTGTAGCAGAGAGCAGAGGGACTTTGGAGTTAGGCAAGCCAAGGGTCAAATTCCAGTTCTGTCATTCCCTTGCTAGGTGACCTTGGGAACTGGGCTTAATATTTATTCATACATTATTAATTCATTTATTCTATTCCTAAATATTTACTAAGTGCTACTATATGCCAAGAACCCTGCCAGATTCTGAAGGATGGTGAATAAATATACAAAAACACACACTCCATATCCTTTACAAAGCTTATAGTCATCAGGGCAAGACATCAAGAGTCTGGAGACCAATGATAGCACTCTTGAAAGAGTAATATAGTTCTCCTTAGTTACAGATATTAGAAAATAGAAGCGTATTCCATCAAATGTGAATCCGGATGACCTGCTGATGATCTTGGAAAAGGTGAAATATATAGGAAATCGATGCCTTATCAGATTTAATAAGAGGCAGGTGTACAGAGCATGAGAGCTGTTAAGCTCTGGAGAACTCACATTTGTAACGCAGATTTCCTACAACATTCATTCTCTTTCACTGTTGATTATGACTTATTGTTGTATGGAGTATTCTAAAGGCATAGTACATTTCCTAATTTCCAGTCATTATCTCTGTCTTCTTTATTCTTTTTCCTTCTTCACTTTCATAGATTTCCATTTCAACCTAATTCTACTTGCTATTTACTGTTTCATTAGCATGTCTTCTTTGATTGAGAAAAAAATTCACAGATAAATACATTTTGAAACCAGTCATGACCCATATGTCACCTCTCACTGAAATTACAGTCATCCAACGTAAGCTGTTTAAAATATAAAGGATTACTTTCATTTTTCTTCAGTTTAACAGAAAATAGAACCCAACCTGAAACTAATGGAGTTACTGAACTTTAAATAAAAGTTTCTTTACAAAAATCGATTCCACTTATTAAAATCTCCTCTAAAGTTAAAGGGGAGAAATATTATTTAAAACGTTGAGAGTGGAGACATTTTTAAAAATTGTATTCTTCTACCCTAAATAGTATCTCTTGAATCCTTGCTTTCCCCGTTTCATGATTTTAAGTATTATGTTTCACTGTCAAGTTTTATAATACTTTTTCCACTAGGTAAAAATATTATTCAGAGTCATTAATATTAGTTATATATTTAAATAGATTAATGTTCACCACCAGTCATTTTTACTATGACTACTTACTACTAGGTTTTTAATTTCATCTCTTCACTGGGTACATTTCTGTGTCTAGTGTCTGTTTATTTAAGTCTAGGGAAGGTTTATGCATGCTATATGTAGGTTGATTTTCTGCATGTCTGAGGATGTAGAGCTATTAGTTTAATATTCCAATGACAAAGTCTAGCTGGATATAAAATTAATGAGTCCAATTTCTTTTCTTCCAAACTTTATGGACACTCTTTCACTGTCTTCTGGCATTACATGTTGCTGTGGAAAAACATAAGGCAAGCCAGAACATTGTCCTTCTGTATGACTTTTTTCAGTAGTAGTAGTAGTAGTAGTATTGGAATATAATAAATTTACTAGGATCTGTGCTCATCATTCAACATAAAACTTTCTTGGCATAGGATACAGGGATATTTCTTTCTATTAAACCATGTTAATTTTATGAAACATCTTTATGTGATATTTTTCCAGCGCTATCTTACCTTTGACTAGGTTTTCAGTTGAGTTTATTATACTTTCGAGACTTTTCCTGAGCATTTCTCTTCAGTGATACTTTACATTTTTTCTTTGGTTATTTCTTGAGCTCTTCTCCCCATCTGTGATTTAATTTTTACTAAAGTCCTTGCTTTTCAGCTTATAAATCATTATTTTTTATGCAAGAGATATCAAGATAAGTAATTTCCTCTAAACTATTGGGGACTGGAAAACTATTTGCTTGAACTCTTCCTCCAGTGACGTATGTTCTTTTTTGTTTGTTTTTTCATTCCTTTGACTGTTCAGTATCTATGCACAGTTTTTTGTGCTTATTTCATTCTGATAATTTTTTGAATCTGACAAGTATTGGCTGAACAATATTGTGCATGGTGAGGGGTGCAGGAGTATAAGATGGGAGGAAAATTCATTGAAGGTGGTAGACATGGGTTTTCCAGAACGCTTTCACCAAATGGAACATTTCCCTTGCTGGGAGCAAGTGTTCATTCCTTCTGTTTTAGGTAACTGGGAGATCAGTTTGGCTCCCATACAAAATCTGTACATCACAAGCCTTCTGATTTGTGATCTGGCAATCTCTGTTTTCGTTCTGTCCTTCAGTTCCCCCATTTCAGAGACGGAGTGGCAAGACTCCTAGGTGGGGAAGAAGGAGTTGGTTGGCTCAATCATAAACATTATAAGTGTTATTGTACAGAGACGGCCTGTGGCCCAGAGGTTTCCCACAGCATTCTCTCTCTCTCCTTCCAGGGCCAACCGCAATCTTAGATTCTCCTTGATTCTACAATCTTAGATTTCCAGGGATGACTGAATCGTCTTTTCAGGGTTGTGACACTTCTAGGAAAATCTGCCAGGTCCCAGGAGTCACACGTTCTCAGCATTCAGCCCCTTGCCGTGGACCAGATTTCACAGTACTGGGTAGGAAAATACCAAAGTGTGTGGTGTGGGATTGTAACTGTTTCCACTGTCACTGAAGATAGAGTGGATTTTATTTCTCCTTCTGTTTGTCTTTCTTTTCCTTTTTATCATTTTCAGAAGATTTAAGGGGAAGATTCCCCAATCTTTAAATCAAAGTCTCTTCTTTGAATGTTCAACAGCCCTCATATTAAGAACGAACCTCAGTGCCCTTACAATTTCCATTGTTCTGCTTCCAACTAGAGCAAAGCCAGAAGGAGTATGTGAAGGAGGTCTGGAGCTCTGAGGAGGGAAAGAAGACGGATGCTTGACCTTGCCAATGTAGTTCACTCCTTTCACTCCTTCAGTGAAAGATGATCATTTTAAAAGACATATGTCCCTCTCTGTATAAAATAAGACTTGAAAGTGGAGAAAACTGACCTAGAGCTAGTTCACAACGCCCTTGTCTGTGCTCGTGCTAAACTTTGGACAAACTCCTCTAGCAGGTCATTTAGAAATTTCTACTGCAGGAGCCCCTCCCGTCCCTATTACACAGCATAGCACACAGGACCCCTCAAACAGGGGAACAATCAAGTGAAGCAATTTAAGAAATTAATTGTGCAAAGTCAATTCCATCTTTTTAAAGCTAAAGCCCATCTTTTTCCAAACTCCCCTCTCACTCCCTACAGTGTCCCCATACAGGTGCCCCCTTTCCAGGGCTAAACCAGGCGGTACGGTTTGGTTTGCTGGCATGCACAGGCAGAGCATCCCATGAAACAGGCACAGAAAAATGGTTTCCTTAGACCTACAGTTTAAAGCCGTTCTTGTTTTCCATTTTTTGTTCAAAACGCAATAGTCCAGCTTTGCCAAGTCCTGAAGCAAGAAAGAAAAATTGAATTACAAGTTTAAAACCAGTATGCTCAGAATCTCCATTCCATCTCTGGAGGCAGCCCCTGGAAAAGGTGTGTCACCTTTTTTGAGGAAAGCCATCTCTCCTCCCTTTTTTTCCTTCCTCCAAGGCTCGGAAGCAAGCTTTGGGTGGGACCTCTCCTCCCCCAAGAAACGTAACCTGCTATTTTGGGGCCTTCATGCTTCAAAGAGTCTAATTCTAATTGGGTTGCATGTGAACTGGAAACTTCGCCCCAGGGAGTGGTTGGCGGCCACGAGAGGCAGCTGGCACTTGACTGGGAATTAGAAGGACAACTAACACTATACTTAACCACTTTTGCATCAAGCAGCCTGGTTGAAATCTCAAGTCCTGGCTCTGCCATTTTCTAGTCATGTGACCCAAGAAATTAGTTAACCTCCCTGAACCTTTGTTTTTCTCGTCTGTAAAATGAGCTTGGTAGAGCCCATTTCGCACACTTATGCACTCATAACAATTACCATGGTTTCTACCACAGTTTCAATAAATGCTAAGTTGTATGCAGAAGCTCTGTCTCTCTCTCTCTGTCTCTCTCCATCCCTCCCGCCTCCCTCCCTCTTTCACACACACACACACACACACACACACACACACACAGTGATCATTCAATTCACTGGGTACCAGCTGCTGTGAGTCACAGGACATCTCTGTGGCCTCGTGCAGGAGGGTCCCTCCCCTTGGATGTCTCTGGCAGAGAAATTGAACTTGTTACTCTTTCTGTGAGGGATTCCCTGACTCCCTGCGTCCCACAGTACAGAAACAGTTCACCCCTTTTCTTCTGTGGTCCCACAGTTCTTTGTTAAGTTTTAATCTCAATTAGTACTTCTAATTCATTGGATACTTGTTCTCATGTATGTCTCCATTCCTCCACTTGTTTCCTGTGATCAAGGGCTTGACTTGTTTGTATGTCCTCTACCTGGTATGCGGAAGATCAGAGTAAATGTATGTTGAATGAAAGATCGTAGGAACAGCTCCGTTTTGGCAAAATGTAGTGACATAACAGATTTGGGCCAAGCACTTTCTGTATGTTCTCTGATTTAATTCTCACCATAGGGTACGTACTGTGTTGTCCTCACTTTAGAGGAGGAAATTGAGCCTCAAGGTGATGAAGCCACTTACCACGACCATACGTAAATGGTAGAGAGGGGCAGTCCACCAAATTATGCCCCCTCCAAGGGCATGCTCTTCCCCCTGCTCCAAAGTGAATGAAGAAGTTAGCTTTCTCTGTGACAGCCCACATCACTCCACTTCCAGGACCAGTCACACACGCACATAAACGCACATAAACGCTGAGTGGCACCCAACAATTAGTGCTTTACTTCTTAAGGTCAGGGTGACTTTTCCATGCAACATAACCTTTTCTTAAAGCACACGTTTTCCTTCTCTGCTCCTCTGTAGGAGCATCACTGCAAATCCTTGTCGCCTATTTCTTTAATCAAACTAAGACAAAGAATGATGTCTGAGATAGGCGCCTAGGAAGAGAAACTATCAGAAAAGGGGAGAGACGACTGGAAGGAAGGCAAAGGGCCGCGGAAGGATGGAGGAATGAGGGCAGCTCCCGGCACCCGTCTCCTGCTGTTCGTGGGCAGCCCCAGGAGCTGTGACATCAGCAGCCAAGTGAGCAGGGCCAGAGCCCTCCCTGCCTGCTCTGAGATCATTCCCTAAGTATTCCCCCACCTGGCTCTCCAGGGATTAACTCTGCCTCTCAGGAAGGCTCTGCCCCTGCCCACTTCTGTGTCATCGGCTCCCAGAGACTGAGCCAACAGCAAAGCTGACTCAATGGTCCCTTCCTATGAGTTCTTTTTACCTGGGTACGTGCAGGCCCTGTCTGCTTTCCCATTTACTTCTCACTGCAGTCAGATTGCTCTCTGCAGCCTGAGCACACAGCACAGGGCCTGACTGACACTGAGATGATGGTGCTCAGGAAATGCCTCTCGGCTTAAGAGGCACCAGCTTATGGAGAAGAAGGCACAGGCTTCAGAGTTACATACATGTGGATTGAACACTAATTCTGCCACTTAGTCTTACTGACATCTTGGGCAGTCACACGGTCTCCCCAGGCTTCCTTTTTCTCGTTTGCAATTGAGAATGCTCATGCTGTCTGATCCAGCATTGCTGTGTGGCTCAGGTGGCATAATCCAAGTAAAAGCCATTTATGAGCTGTAACGTGCTGGCCACTAAGTAATTCTCGTTATAATCAAGTAATCTAATAGTTCACTGTTAGAGCTACTGTTCTTTGATCTTTCTAACCAGAGACCCATTTTACAGGGTTTGGGTACATAAGCCTCCCAAAGATTGGCTTACGCCTTCTGATGCTTGGGGGTAGCTCCTTATACCATTGTAATCTTCTGCATTCATTCATTCATTCATCATTCATTCATTCATGTATGTTACTGCTTCAGAAAATATTTATCACTTATTATTTCCCAGGCTCTGTGACAAGTTCAAGAGATACTACAGTGGGCAAAGTAGTCATAGTTTTTGTCTCTTATATGTTAATGGGAGAGAAGGGCATTACACAAACAATCATTAAAATATGTTATTGTAGTTGTGATAGTGCTGGGGAAAAAAATGGAAAGGACAGCAAATCAAGGCACTATATAATGGGGCATGACGTGTGTGCGTGTATGTGTGTGTCTGTGTCCATGCTAGTGGGCTTGGGAAACAGAGCTTAGAAATAGTGAAGACTTTCCTGAGGACGTGTCAATGCAACAGCCTGGAAAATGAGGAGGACGTAAGTAGGTTAAATGTCTATGTGTGAAGGCATGGAAGTGGGAAGGGAGGCACGGGTAGTCAGAAAAGAGCCTTCCAGAAGGAGGGATCAGGTTGGCAGGCTTAAGACCACTAGGAAGGAAATCGCCTGGCACCCTGAAGGCCATTTAGGGGACAGACAGGAAAATACACTTTCTCTAAAGTCTCACTTTTTCCTATTGGCTTATACTGACTTTCCCAGCTCCATGAAAGAAAGGAAAAGGAAGAGAAGGAGGGAGAGGAGAGGAGGAAGGGCAAGGAGAAGAGAGAAGAGGGAAGAGGAGGGAAAGGAGGAGAAAGAATGGAGAAGGAGGAGGGGAACTTTGCAGTTCCTTACAACTACATAGCATTATTCTCTAGGGAATTTTCTGCCTCTCGCCACCTGGGGTCCCTGTCTCATTGGTGGCCGGCTTCACTCCATCATTTCGGCTAAAATGATGGGAGTTACCCAGATCTTCTCTCTGCTCTTTACATTCAGCATCTAATTACCACTGCGTCGTGTGCTCACTCAAAATGTCAGATGTGGTGCTGCCTCCTTCCTGTAACTGCCCTTCCTGCCGGAGGGCAGACCCTCAGCACCCTCCAGCCTCATTGTTATAGCACCTTTTCCGTGGACGGTCCGTTCATTATTCTCCCCAGGAACAACTTGTGACTGATGTTTCTAAACCCCAAGTCTGATCATGTTCTCCTCTGTTTAAAAGCCTTTCATAGGAAGCTCTTACCCTTAACTAACAGCCTCAAGTCTTTTCCTTGGCACCAGGTCTGGCTACAGAATTTGCAGAGCTCAGTGCAAAATGAAAATGCAGAGCTCCTTGTTAAAAAATCATTAGGAATTTCAAGACAGCCATAGCAAAGCATTAAACAAAACACAAGGCCTTTCTAAGTGCAGGGCGTGTGCAGCTGCCCAGGAAACAGACTGTGCCTGGCACTGCTGGCCCCACGTGAAGCAGCCCCTGGCAGCTCTCCGGTGCTGCCCAGACTACGCATGACTCCCCAGGAAGCCGTGCGCTCTCTCGGGCCTTTCCTTTGCATGTGCTGCCTCACCTGGATTTGCTTTTCCTTGTGGGTTCACTACTTCTTTTCCACCAAGGGTCATCCCAGACACCGTCTCCTTCCTGCCCTGCAGGAACTGGGGGCCAGTTCTGGGCTCCCACAGCCCCGACTTCCCTTGCTAATAGTTACTGAACTCCATGGAAATTATTAATACTTATTTTACATTTTTTCAACCAGATTTTGAAGTATCCAGTGGAAGGGACTAGAACTTCTAACTCTAGACCATGAATGCTTATTATTGACTGTTTCTGATATCCGTTGAGTACGTAATACCCTGAACTCACTGTGCTAAATAATTTATATGTATATTCCGTGTCATGCGTATTGTTATAGTGCAAGTAGCTTCCCCGGGATCACAGCTTGGAAGTGGCAGACACTGTACTCAGGAATAAGTCCTTCTGATTCCAAAACCCATATTATTAATTCTTATATTTTATCCACTCTCAGAGCACTAGGCACATGATTACAGGCTATGGTAGTCTTTTTAATCGTCCCGTAAAAGATACCCTAATACTTGGAACTGTGAACATTATAGACAAAAATAAGTTTTGCAGATGTAATTCAGTTAAGGACCTTGAGATGGAGAAATGATCCTGGATTGTTTTGGGGTGGGGCCTAAGTGCAATCGTAAGTGTCCTTAGAAGACGGGGTGGAAGGAGATTACAAACAGAAGAGCAGGAGGCAATGTGACCACGGAGACATAGATTGGAGTGATGTGGCCACAAGCCAAGGAGTCCTGGAGCCACCAAAAGCTGGAAGAGACATGGAACCAGTTCATCCCGAGAACCTCCAGAGTACTGACCCCTTGTTTTCAGCTCACTGATAGAATTTTGGACCTCTGGCCTCCAGAACTGTGAGAGAATACATTTCTCTTAAGTCACCAAATTTGGGATCATTTGTTACAATAGTCACAAAAAGCTAGTACATAGAATAAATGCATGTTTACTTAGAAGAATGAATGAGTGAGTTGTGAATGTATAGAAGAATGAAAGAATTGTACAGTGGATGAGTCTTGTCAAACATTCACACACACACACACACACACACACACACACACACACACACACCTTTCAGTTTCCAAGTTAAGCTTCGCCCCCATTGTACCTATGAAGGAATTGGGGCTAAGAGTTTAAATGACTTTTATAAAAATCACCAGTTAACAGGAAAATGATCTGGGTGTAGACATCAGGCCTCCTGATTCCTGCGTTAACCCATTATTTTCTTTCTCATTAAGAAAAAAAAAATCACCTTAAGGGAAAGAACCCATAAGTACATGTTCTACCTCAGACTTTGAATGTTTCACTCCACACCTGATGTCCAGTCAGGCGGTGGGAGCACAGCCCACAGGCCCTCGGGCACCGTGGCTGTGGATCCCGTGAGGTCAAGGGCTGCCTCTTCTTCATCTTGGCATTCGTCCCATTCCCTGGCACCATGTCTGGCACCTGGCAGCACTTGGTGGATGCCTGAAGAAAAGAAGGAATGAACCAAAGAAATTCAATACCAGACATAGTAAAAATTGTGATTTAATGTTATTTTTTTCCCATTTTATTATGACTTTGAATGCCCAAATCACTAAAATGTTAGTACAAATCATTTCCAAACAAGTGGAAAATATGAGCTTGTGGTATAGTTATGGATGCATCTGTCTTCACTGCGAGCGGAGAATGCTTTGAGAGGAGAAAATACGTTCCTATGTCTCTGCACCTCTCATCTCAGGGGAGGGGTTCAATACACCAATATGTACTGGAACTAAAGACATGATAAGACCCCTTCCTTTACACTGAGCAGGCAAAGCTTTCATGCTTCAGGGACACAAATGTGACCATTCTCTTTCTATGACTTGATGAGACAGTTCCAACTTGAGTATAAGTAGTGTTTGTATCGTTCCAGCCACCATGCATCTCCATCACTGTATGTAATAGAGAGCTAACTCTGGCTTCCTCAGGGAGGAATTACATATGGAAGATTCATGCCTTTGGGATATGAAATTCCCTGTTGAAAGGCCTCTGTTAATTTATAGGAGGTCATAAATCAGCGGGAAAAGAAACATTGGCTCACAGTCCCTGGAAGGAAAAGACATCCTCCAGGCCCAAATGAAAACCAGGCCACAAGCCTAAGGATGATTTAAGAACTTGGGCTCCATTATCTGTCCCTGCCTAATTTGGATTCCTTGGGACTTCTCTGCTTAGGCCAGAACGGAGGGTTTTGCACTGACGACTGACCATGAACGAGAGGGATACAAAATGTTGTTCAGCTAACTGTACATCACCGAGAGTGCCATTTCTGCTCAGAAGAGTAATGCCAAGCATTGCGTCACTGACCATGACATGCCAGTTGGCTGCAGCCACCGTGGTCCCTCGGGCCAAAGTTTATACTTGTAGAGGACAGCTCCCATTCAGACACTGATTAAAAATGATCCTTAGCTTTGGCCAAGGTGTTCAGCACACTGTTCTTACGGGCTAGACGCAAGGAAGAAAACAGGTGGAGACAGTCTATGACTTGTTTGAGGTGGTGGTTACCCAAGTATATACAAAAGTGAAAACTCACCTAACTGAATACTTCAGAACTGTGTGTTGATTGGATGGAAAATGATAAGAAAATGCCAATGAAATTGTTTCCGGAAGTAAGAACATGGTTACTTAATTATTAGAAACTAATTGCCTAGAAATCTAACTACTACAGTAAGTGATTTCTGATCAGGGAACAAAATCGTTCCTAAACACCTATTATGGGTCAAGATTTGTGTTAAATGCTGAAGATAGGAAGTCCCTGCCCTCCCAGGGCTTCTGGGCCAGAGGAAGAGGTGAGGCATGTGAACAGACGATTAGGTGCTGTGATGGGCGAAACATAGAGCTGGGCCGTGGAGCAGACAGCCCATTCACCCCACGTGGAAGTCAAGGGTAGATTCCTGAGGCTTGACGGATGCGGCGAAGTTTTCTGTCAAAGGCTGGGGAGGGCAAGTGGAATCGGGAAAAGATCTGTAGAAAAAGGAACAGATTGTAGTATGAAATAGCAATTTTGTGTTTTGTTTTGTTTTTAATCATTATGAGTAGTTGGGGTAGGAGAAGGTTGTTGGATCTAAAAGTATGAGGTTGGAAAGGGCAGTCAATGAGACTGGAAATGTTAAGAAACAAATTTTTTCCAGATGAGAGTTTGTCTCAGCTGAGCTAAAGGAAAGCAGACTAGAGGCTATGTCCACATTTGGTTGGACATGAGAATAGGAAATATATTTTTTTTCTATTTCACCCATTGCTTTGACAGAATAAGAAAAGAAGATAATAGAGACAGCTTTGCATAGGGGTGAGTGAGCCAGAGGGAAACTGGGAGACCTAGGTTCCAGGCCCTTCTCTTTCATGAAACTTACTGTGTGACTTTAAGCCAATCTCTCCCTCTCTGAGCCTCTTTCCTCACTAGTCAGTTGGGGATAATAATAGCCACTTCACAAAATTAGAGTGAGATGCAAAGATACATTGAGAAAAGCATGTTGGATATTGTAAAGAGCTTTTTTTAAAAAATAAATTTGCTTGTAAAATTGACAAAGAAGAGCAGGAAAGCATTTGCATAT
This sequence comes from Rhinolophus ferrumequinum, assembly GCF_004115265.2. Taxonomy (NCBI): domain Eukaryota; kingdom Metazoa; phylum Chordata; class Mammalia; order Chiroptera; family Rhinolophidae; genus Rhinolophus; species Rhinolophus ferrumequinum. Next base: position 66,832,959 of record NC_046295.1, on the reverse strand, counting down.
TAAAAGGAGTCTAAGGATATGAAATTCTTTGCGACTTTAAATTCGATGAGCTTGGCCGATGATCCCGTGAGTAGCCCATAGGAAGACATTCTTGGACACTTGGCTGCCTGAGTGGAGGCATGAATGTATCAGGCTGGACTTTCAGAGAAGAGCAGGATGAATACCTAACAGGGGGAAGAGGTGGGCTGCTCAAGGGCAGGGGCTGGCGAGGTTTTGTGGACTTGCTCAATTTTGTGAACTCTCTGCAAGGTTCTGACAAATTTCCCCAGTGTGGTGGGACACTGAAATCATGTCCCATTCCCGCTGCGGTGCCTTCACAGGAAGTGGGAGGCAGGGCTATCATTCCCTGGGCACAGTCCAGGAGTGGGCATAGCATTTGGCACCGCTGAGTCACCCACAGGATATTGAGAGACGTTGAGTGCCTCCCCTATGCCTTCACTGACCCATCTTAATGCTCTGTTGAGACTCAAATCCTGTTTGTCAATGGAAGACCCCCAACCCTCACAGGGGTCCCCCATTGCTGTTCTGTGGGAGCCATCCAGTCCCTTCCAATTGATTGATTTCTCCGGATACGCTGAGGGTGGTCCTCAGGGGAAGGGGTTCTTGGCAGGATATCCCCCATATTCTCAGTTCATTTGCCACTGTGCCTTTGCCAAGTGTTGCTTCCCGTTGCATTTCATCAGATCATTCCTTAGTCTGTATCCTTAAGGCACATTCAGAGAATCTGAATTAAGCTTCAGGCAGCCCCGGATGTCCCCCCCAGAATGCGTTGTTAGGGAACTTGCCACAAAGGCAGCCCGGGCGCTGTCCTCATCTTCCTCCTCATCATTTACTTAATCCCCAGCCAGTTTTCCTCAGTGGCCCTTACTCTCCTGGTCCCCGGCAAGCCCTTGTGTGTCTGAGCAGCCATGCCAAGAATCTGCCCATCATAGCCCTTCTTTTCTGCTCCCTGCAGCCGTGAGACTTTTGTCTAATTATCTCTGGACTTGGTAGCAGTCTCATTTTCTGGAGAAGAGCATCTGAGCTCCGCTGTCCAGCTTCCCCTCTACCAAGGACAGGATCCCAGATAACAGAGCTGCTGTCAGTACCTCCTAGCAAGTGTTCCCACCTACCCAAAGCAAATCCTTCTCGGAGACAAAGGAGAGAATTAATTAGCATACAGTATCTCATGTATGACTCATAAGTCATACATCAAAGTAAGCATCCAACCCTTGTCTGTTTCCACAGCTCTCTCTAAACTGAGAGGTTGTTAGCAAACATTCTCTGAAACAACAGGAGTTTTCATAATGTGTCTGTTGGCAGCATGGGGACATCTGCCTATCAGAAGCAACCAAAATAAAGCCCACATCTAATGGGCGATTTCCACCCCACTGCTGTCACTCTAGCCCAGGCCACCATTAGTTCTTTCTTACCTGATCCATGTAGTAGCATCTCACATGGCCTACCTGTCACCACCTTTCCACCTATGATTCCTTCTTCCCTTGGCAGCTAGAGAGACACTTTAAAAATGTAAACCACATCTCATGTTCCCGTCTCCTACTCCCTCCCCAGTCAAAACCCATTTAGGAGAAAACTTAAACTCTTTAGTCCTGCCTACAGAGCCCAATGGCTTTGTTCTTGTGAACCTGCCCAAAAGTAACTCCAGCCACTCTGCCCCAGCCACAGCAGTGCTCTTTCAGTTTAGCAAATTCCCAAACTGGTTTCCTCCTAAGAGCCCTTACAGTAGAAGTTCCCCCTTTCATGGGATAGTCTCCTTCCTGATTTTTATATCCGAGGCTCCATCTTTTCAGTCAGATCGAAGATCTTCAGCGAGGCCTTCTTTGGTCACTTCGTTTGGATTACCTGACATCTAATAGTAGGTTGAAGCAGATGAAATTACTGTTTCGTAGGTTGAACACCGGGAGTTCAGTAAAGTTCAACCTAGTAAAAGCTCTGCACTTACTTGTCCTGCATGAATAGTGAGTTTTTACACATTTGTGTTGTGCACACTGGATGTCGTATGCAATATTCAGTGTTATACATAGGTTTTTATAAAAGGTAGTTGCTGTTGCCGTCAGTTGTCGCCGTCATCACCGTCATCCTCCTCCTCCTCCTCCTAAAACGTGCAGGCAGACATAGAAGACGAGGAACACGTAGAAATAGAGGAAACCTAAACAGTAAACTGGTTTGGGATATAGGAGACTAGTGGTCTGAGATCAGATTTTCCATTGCTGGCAAACTGTGTGATCTTGGATAAAGCAGACTCTTTTGGAGATAATACAGGGTGGGATTTTCAAAGTAGGCTCACAAGAAACAAATAGTTCACCACGTATCAAGCTTTGTGAATAATTTCAAAGCTATAAGTAATCACAAAATACAGGGAGAGCAGGGAAAGGCCCGGGACTGCCAAAGCTACTCTCCAGGCCCTTTCCTGCCACATTAGGACATGCTCTGACCCAGATTTCACATATAGGCCTCTAAAACATGTATAAAAGCACGTCACTTACATGAAAGCCAGATCTTTGGGTCACGAAACATCTCTGTTTCATACTCTAATAATCGCAAAGCTTACGTGACATTTTTCAGGGAGCCATGCCCATGAATCCCTGGATTCTAGGTTTATTTACCAGATGCAATCCTGGAGTGATAAGGCACATGTTGCTAAAAGTATCCCAAAGATAAAGATTCTGCCCCTAATAAATACCATCGTGATTTTCCTTAGAACCCTTAATAGCATATTTACAAGGAGCTTTGACCAGATCACATTTCTCCTCCCTGGGCAACCCCAGGAAAGGCAAAGAATGCACTGCAGGCCCGTGTAACCCTTTCCTTCCCCCTTCTCTAGGCTACAGCTCCCTCATCTGTAAAATTGCTCACCATATCTGAGGACCCAAAGGATTCTACATCTCATGAACCCACGATAAGTGAAGCTGTTTGCTGTCACTACCAAGACCAGGGAGAAGCTACATACGTAGCAGGTAGTAAAAGGGATTCTCTACCAGAGTTTGGGGGTGGTGGTTAAGCTCAACCCAAAAAGCCCCTTCCTACTTAGACTGCTCAGCAAGCAGAGTATAATGAAAGAAGTGTGCGCTCTGGAGTCAGAGAGGCCTGGGTTCGAGCCTCACCTCTAGAATTTAGTGGCTGTAGGTCTTTGGGAAAGTAGCACAACATGTCTAAGCACTGTTTCCTCACCCACTAAGTAGCAATCCTGAGTTTTAAATGAGACGACGCCTATCAGCACCAAGTGCGGTGACTGGTAAAGCAATGGGCAGTGATGGAGTCATTCATTCATTCATTTATTCGTGCCATCGTCTGCATCTCCTCTATCACAGGGCCTTGTGTCTGTAATGTGCACAGTGTACAGCAGTGGACTCGGATGGTAAGAGGTCGGCTCACGGCAGTGGGCAGCACAGACAGGCCACTAGCCACACACACCTCCTCCCATTCCTGCCGTCTTGCCTCGCGCTCCAGCTCACTGCACGTACTGCATCCAGAGAGAACCTCCTCAGCTGCAGATCTGAGGCGCTCCTTAAAACTCTCCAATAGTTCCCAACCACTTTAAAGAAACCTATATTCTTCATCCCCCGGAGCAAGACTCTCAGTGACGAGACTGTGGTTTCCCTCTCCCTGACCCACAGGATAATCAGGGGAGACTAAGTGCTGGAAGAAGTAATCCCAAAATTTTAGCGGAATAGCATAGTAAGAGTTTGTTTCTCATTTATGCCTCTATCTGAGTTGGGTTAGCTGAGAGAAGGGTGATCATGTGGGCAGTAGTTCAGAGGCCTCGTTTCCTTTGGTCTAGTGGGTCACCCTTCTCCTCGGGGTTTGCAGAGTTCTGTCTGCCAGAATATGGGGAAAGAGAAAAGATCACTCAGGTAAAGGTTTAGGGTCCAGACCTGGAAGATGCGTTTATCACTTCCTATCCCATTCTGTTGGCTGGAAATGAAATCAGAATATTATTTTACCTAACTACAAAGGAGGCTGGAAAAGTAGAGGTTGGTGATCATTAGCGTGCTTTGTCGCTTTCCCTTACAGCCGACACTGAAGCAACTCGAGCCTCTTACTTATCGATCACACCGTCCGGGTCCCTGCTTTGGACCCTGCTGGTCTCTCTGTCAGTAATACGTTAGGTGAACTCCTGTTTATCCTTCAGTTCTTGTCTAAGCACTGCCTTCTCTGCGAGTCCATCTCTGGCGGGCCCCTTCCTTCCCCGGACCTAACTAACTGTGCTGCCCTCTGGCTACCTCTAGACTTGGCCCACACTGTCATGCTGTCTCTGTCTTACAGCTTGTTCATGTGCTTGCCTCCGTGCTAGAATTTTAGCTCCTTCTGAGCAGAGGCCAGTGCTAATGCGTCCCTGTGTCCCCACCATCCTGCACTCACCCCAGTATTGAGTGAGCTGCTCAGTGAGGAATTGCAGCGATACTCTGTGTCCGCAGAGAAACACAGCTGAGTGTTACAAACCGAGTTTAAAGTCGGACCACCTGGTTTTGGCACTTGACGCTGTGGTAGAGCCTTGATCAAGTTGCTTACTCTCTGAATCTCAGGCACCTCATCTGTAAAGCCCGAAGAATATTATTGTAGCTCTCCCTGTGACATGGTTGTGAAGAACTCATGAGTAAAGAAACTGAATAAAGCTCTCGGTGTGGTGCTTGACACACATGAGGAACACTCAATAAAATACTAGCTGTTGCTATTACCATATCCTCTGACCTGTGTTGTGGATGGGAACACAAATGCTGTCCCCTGACTTCGAGTGGCCTTGAATTAGGACAGGCAGCCTCGTGCTGTGGCCACGTGGCCCCCACGGAGTGACTCAGGCAGGACAAGGCCTTGGTGAGCTCCCAGGGCCCTGGAAGAGTTCCTTGAGTGAGGTCTGGCAAGGCAAGGAGAAGCTGACAAATTAAATGATTTAGTCTGTTCAGCAAAGTAAACGTGGCTCCAGAAAGTTAGAAGTAACTTGGAATGGAAGCTCTAACTGCCACTGGGTGGAGGAAATTTTTTTTTTCCAAATTCAATTTGTTTTTACTTGAGTTGCTTCATTTCATCAACACAGCTCTTTGGAACATTGGCTAACGTCCCTGAAAAAGTCTCCCTTTTTAAGTGTTTTTTTTTGTTGTTGTTTTTTTTGTGTTTTTTTTTTTTTTTTCCCTCTCCCTCCTTCCTAGTTAATCAAATGCAATAAAAACTAAACACTTGGAAACCTAGAGAAAGACTCACAGGACACCAGGTCAGCATAGGTATGTACCAGATACATGCTTTCAAATTGGTTGGAAAAGATGGTACTGTAGGTTTGGAAATAAAGTTGCTGTAAGCAGCGTTGTGGCTACAGTTAAATCACTCTCCAAAATGCTCCTGCAGTTGATAAATGGCCTGCTCTTCACAAAGACCTTTTCATCTGGGTCAGTGTTGTGTGAGGCCCTCAGGGCCTCCCCATTTCTGTAGGGGAGGAAGGAAGAGGGAGGAAGTAGACCCTCGTCTGCAAAAGCACAGACAGAAGGTTTCTCAATTAAAAGTCCAGATTGCAACCCATCCTCTGCTTGTGCATCTGGGCAGTGGACCTTCACTCCATTGCTCCACCAACATGACCGTGGCAGGGGCCCAAAGCCAGACTATGTTGAGGGAGCTTCCTGTCTTTAAAAAGCGAACAGTAAACCAGAGAACCCTGCTTGTGCTGGTCCATGCAAGATTCTGAGGTGGCCTACCCCTTCCAGTTCAGAACCAGCTAATTCCAGACCAACTCTGGTTCTTTCTGAGCATGAACCATCCCAGTTTTCAAGTTTTAATTTAGTTCTCTTGGTTGGAGAGGGAATACATAATGTCAACATCAAAAGGCTGCATAAAGGATATTTTTCTTTTTCTTTTTCTTTTTTTTTCTCTCTGCTACCTCCTCACCTTTTTTTGTTTTTATAAGAACTTGGCAGAGCTGATAAATTAAGCAGGTTTTTCCACACAAGGAACATAAGGTTTCATTATAAATTGTATACAGGAGTTAACATTACTATGGTGCCCTAGTTTAGGAAGATAATTTTATTTCATTTTTCTCTCTAAATTCTTAGGTATTTAATGCCGATAGATATGAAAAAAAATGCCAGCAGAGGAACAACAGAAGAATAATACCACTATTTATTGGTATTTATTATACCAAGAGATCAGTATGCTTTTATAATCCTTACAGGATCCTGTAAGATCTCTTTGTTCAGAGAAAATATAAGCTCCTGGACATTAGAACTTTGCTCAAGATTCTAGAACGTGGCAAAGCTATCAGACAATCAAATTTTGGCTTATGGACACCCATTCACTGCTGTAATTACGAATCTCTTCACCATCCTGTTCACTTCTTCAAAATGGCAGCATGATCTGCCTCTTGCGGTTTGGGGGAGGATTAAGTGAATTCTATTTTAATGAATGTATCTATATGTACCTTTTACGTGGTTGTCTATGAAATTCTACCAGCATTGGGTCGGAAGCCTCAGCCATTTGGAGCAATTCAAAGCAACAGAGTATGGGGGGGATAGGTCAAGGAGGGAAGCAGAGTCTCCCCTGATTTCCCCACAAACCACTCTCACCTATCCAGGCTGGCAACTTAGCCATGTCACTGCACTATGTCACAGTGCTAATGACAAGGCTTGATTCTTGCATGTCTTTCAGTAACTACAAACTGCTTCTCAGTAGATGCTAGTTGAGAAATCAACTGGGGTCTCAGAAAAAGTAGCTTGAAACTTTCCCCAACTGTGCAGCCTATGGATGTCCAAAGTTTTCTTCAATCTCCTAGCAAATTTTCAGGAACCCAGGAGCTTCTGGTCTCTGAGGGTCTTGTTTTTAGATGAGTGCCTGTGTTCCATAAACACCCAGCTGGGGAAAACAAAACTATTATTTTTTTTTTTTTTTTGAGTCTCTGAAATGTCCTCTCACAAATTTGTGAAAAGAGTAGAAATATCCTCTGGTCACTTCACTACAAAGGTGTTTCACAAACTCTTCATAGCAGCCAGTATCAGCCTTTCTCCATTTGGCTGACTTCTCCATTCGCTTCCTCCCTATTTTAGTGTCATTACTCATCTCTCACTTACTCCATTTAAGGAGCAAAATGGATAAATAATGCTCCTATCACATGGAGAGCTGACACTATCCATGATAGTTTAGCATCTGTCACCACCCACACCTTGAAGATCTCACCAACCTCAAAAGGATTATTGAGCTCCACCCACCCCCTTCCCAGAAGGCTGGATGCTAAGATCATTAGATAAATAATAACAGAAGTGTCTATAGCTCTTATGTTGCACCAGGCACTGTTTTACGCACTTGTATTTATGAGCTTATTTAATCCTCACAGCCACTCCATGAGATTGTTATTATATTCCCGTCTAACAAATGAGGACTGACACACAGAGAGGTTAAACAACTTGCTCAAGGTCACATAGAGAGTGCTAGGCCCCTGACTCAGTCTCTGACAGTCTGGTTCCAGAGTCTGTACTATTCCCTTCTACATACTCATCAGATAGAAAGGCCGGCAGCCAGATATTTTCCCCTCCCAACTCACTACAAAATAAAACAATGAATTTATTTACAAAATAAATGAATGAGTAGAATATGAAGCAAGACCTTGGGGTTTTGGAAAATGTATAAAATACAAACAACAAAAAGTAGGCCAGAAACTATCAGGGTTTTTAAAAAAAAAAAAAAAAAAAGTAAGCTCTAAGAGGATGGTTCCAGAAGGAACAGAGAGAGCCCTGGACAAGCAATCATCAGGAGCATTGACCAGGCTCCAGGAATATACGTGTAGGGGTTAAACTGGGTCAGGGAAAGAGGTTGTTTTAAGCCCTATAATCTATCTCCCATACCTGCAGGAAAAGCGCTTCGGCCACTGAGCAGGCTGCTTCCTTTTGAAGTCCCTTGTGGGGAGACAAAGGTTGTCAGAGGCAGGAGGGGAGCTCCCTGTGTCACATGAAGACTCAGATTGCTGCAGAGGAAGACCCCTCATCAGAGGAGTAAACTCAGGAAAGTTTCCACTTCCAAGAGTCCTTGGTTTCCTACTTGGAAACCACTGTAGTGTGTCTACATCTGGACAATGATGTCTGTTATAAGCATACAATTCTGTCCTCAAAATTCAGCAGACTGAGTAACCAACCAGGGCTGGGGCTTCTTCGTGCATTGAGGGAGTTACAGTTCTCATCCCGTGCTCCCCTTTCGAAAGGCTTTGCTCCTGTCAAAAGGAAAATTCAATCATCCTGAATTTCCAGACCCATTCTTATAGAAAAGTAGGAAAATCACCCTGGATTAGATTCTTTGACACTTGACATTGTTTAAAGATCTGTCTTGAGGAATCAAGCTCTCATTCACTGAATGATTTCACCTTTTCCATTTGGCAAACTCTCATACCCTCACCTTTCCTTCTACCCAGATTAACTGAAAGGTTATCTCATTAAGCACAATACTTCTTTCTGGGCTCCAGAATCACATATGTCCAGAATTATAATGATAATAACAATAGACTTTGTTAAGAACTTACTATTTGACTACACCATGTTGTTTGAGAAGCATAATCTTATCGAAGTCTTAATAAGGGTAAAAGAAATCAAGGCTCAGAGAGGGTCCCATGGGTCGTGAATGACAGAACTTGGATTCACCCCAGAGCTGACTGATTCCAGAGCTATTACGTTACTAATTTTCCTAGTTGAGACATGGCCACTTCTATTCGTGGAGAATAGAGCATATCTCACTGTCTGTTCACTCATCCACCCTGAAAGGAGGCCTCCTATCACCCAAAAGTCTCTATTTATCCGTATCAGTAGTGTTGATCCCAGAAAGTCTTCAGGGAGTCTGCCAATTCAAGCCACACAACAGACCCCTCACGTGGACGCTGTTCTTCCTTTCATCTCTTCTGTTATTAAAGGTTAGACATTTGTTCTTGCTTCTAACAACCACTGTGGATTAGATTTCTTCAGTCCTTTTATACAGTTCTGACTCATTTGAGATACTGCCTATATTTCTGCCTTGCTGCATTCCTTCTTCACATGACCATCTAAAGAGCTTCTGCCCTGGTTCCTCTTCGTAATTCAGGATTCACCTCTGACTTCCAGTCTTTCTCCCCACTACACATATTGCTTTCATCTTTGGTGACCCCAGCAGTGGATGATCCTTCCAAATCCTGGTCTTTGGAATCCCTTGCCTTCTTCATTTCCTTTGATCTTCTCCGACTCACCACTTCAGCCACATTATCTCAATTCAGCTATCTACAATATACACGCACACCTCATTTTATTGCACTTCTCTTTATTGCACTTCACAGATGTGTTTTTTTACAAATTGAAGGCAAGACCCTCCACCATCAAAACAACTTGCCTGATTGTGATACTTGATTGCAGTGGTCTGTAACTGCGGTGGTCGCAAGGTATGTCTGTACCATTTTATAAGCATTCTGGGAACTTCCGGTCAACAGACCCATCTACTTTCTCCTCATCCGCCAGGACTCCCTTGTTTTCACTTCCTTCATTATCCATCTAAGATATCACTGACCATCACAGCAATTGCTTGTCTCAAAATCCCCCATTTCTTGCTTTGCAATTATTGTGAGTCTATATAAAACCTAAAACCTACTGAATAAACTCAACTTGCTACCTTCCCCATACCTGCACTTGGGTAATTTTTTTGGGGGAAACAATCTGAATTAGAAACAGTCCTTATTCATGGTCTCCAGTCTTGGCTGGGCTTTTGATGATGCCCAGGAATCCCGTTATGTTCTGTAGGCAGTGCTTTCCCCTTCTCCGAGGCGACTATTTCATACTGTCTTCCCTGCTCTCAAACACATGACCCCCTTTTCTCCCTTAGTCTCCATATAACCTTGCCTCCCGAAGAAAAATAAGACACTGGTCAACTCCCTCAACTTCCTGCCATTAAGCTTACATATTTGCATCTTCACTCATCCCTTCTTCTTCCCTCCTTGATGGACTGAAAGAAATACCTTTTATCTTATGGAAAACTCTATCCCATTCTCTGGATCCTATCCCTTCTTACCTTCTCAGGAATGTTACTCCATCCATCTCTCCTGCTCTACTGTCTGCAACCCCTTAGCATGAGGACGTGGCACTGCCCCCAGTCCCCGGTTCTCCTCCAGATTCCTCACACGTTCTCTCTTCTCTCTCATGGAGAAAGTTCCTTGAAGCATCTGTATTAAATATCTCCATTTCATCACTTCCCACTCACTCTTCAGACCTGTGTGTCTGACTTCCCCATCTTTACACCACTGAAGCAACAATTGAAAACTTGTCAAAAAAATAAATAAATAAGAAAAGAAAAATTGTCTTGCCACCTGGCACGTGCATTTTTCACCCTTTGTCTTACTTGATTTCTCTGCAATTTGATGCTGTTGTCACCCAGATCCTTCTCTTTCCTTGGTTTCTAGGACATCGTATTCTAGTTACCTTCCGAACTGTCTGGCTGTTCATTCCTTTCTCTGTCTTGGGCCGTCTCTTTTCCCCGTCTCCCTGCTTGATCTCATCCTCTCTTGAGATGCCTCCGGTGCATTCATGCCTCCTAACGCTGCACCTCTATTTCTGTCCAGTTTTCAGCGCTCCAGAGTTTTGTAAGTAATGATGTACAGCTGCACTGGGATGTCTCACAGGCACTGCATTTTCAGCATTCATAGCATACCCCCAACCTTTAAGTAAACTCATCCATTTGCTCCTGCATTTTAGTTTCAGTGGACACTGTCATCATTTGCCCAGTTTCTCAAGTATGTAACAACCCTTGTCCTTTTGCTTTGCCTCAGCTTCTGTATGTAACAATTAGAAATTCTATGAATTTTATTTCTCAGGTGTATTCTGAATCAGTGTACCAACATCTACTTTCCATTTCACGCACAGTCTACCTGCCCTCTTTCTCCAAGTTCGATCCAATATTAATATTACCTCGTTCCCTTTGGATTGTTGTCCACATGCCCCCATTTGGTTAACTTACTCATATTCTTCCATCAGATTTGCACTCGGATATTAGCTTTAATAAAAGCCTTTCCCAACCCCAAAACCAGGTTGGGTACCCCTTCTCTGTGCACCTATAGCATCTTGTGATTATCTCCATCATAGCAACAGCATCTTGTGATTATCTCCATCATAGCAGTTTTACTGTCTTTTAATTGTCTGCTTTATCCACTGTCTTACCCATTTTTTAGCTCATAACTTTGTTTTGAACATCTAGTCTAGCTTGTGGCATGTAATAAGTGATCATGCAATATTTGTTGGATGAAAGATCTATTTTTAAGCTATAACTTTGTTTTCTATGACTTGTACATTGACATACAAACACGCATTACTCAATGAGGGTATGACTTAAAAGTCAGCTCTATTGAGTTAAATTTACATATGATAAAATTCACAAATATTAAGTGCAAATTTCAATGAGTTTTGCAAATGCATAAAAATACAATAATATAGAAAATTTCTGTCACTGTAAAAAGTACCCTTTTGCCCTTCTGCAGAAATCCCTTCCTCTTCTCTTGAAGCCTCTGGCAATGACTTACCTGTTTCTATCACTATAGTTTCGCCTTGTCTAAAATTTGAATCATATAGTGTATAGTCTTTTGAGCCTGGTTTCGTTCACTTAGCATAATGTGTTTAAGATACATTCATGATGTTGTGCATATAGGTGGTTCATTCATTTTTTACTGCACAATAGTATTCCCTGGTTACATATACCATTTACTTATCCATTCACCAATTAATAGACATTTCGATCATTTCCCATTTGAGGCTATTGTGAAGAAAGCTTCGGTGCACATTCATCTACAAATTTTTGTATGGACATATGGACATGTTTACAGTTTTCTAAACAGCCAAGAGTAGAATTGCTAGATCATATGATAAGTGTATGTTTAACTTTATAAGAAACTGCCAAAGTATTTTCCAAAATATTATGTATTTTCACCAGCAACATTTGGAATTCCAGTTGTGCTGCTTACCAAAACTGAGTGTCAATCTTTTTAACTATTGCCATTATCATAGTTGCGCAATGGTATCTCTTTGTGGTTTTAATTTGTATTTGCCTGAAGACTACTGCTGTTGTGCATAATTCCATAAGATTAATGGTCATTTGTGTCTTCTTTTATGAAACGTCTGTTAAAATTTTTTACCTTTTCTTTTTTAATCGAGCTATTTATCTTCTGTTTTGTCAATTGTAAAAGTACTTTATAGTTTTAGATAAAGTTCGTCGTTAGATATACGTATTGCCAATATTTTCTCCCGGTCTACAGCTTGCCTTTCCATTTTATGAACAGTATCTCTTGAAGAGTAGAAATGTTTAAATTTGATAAAGTACAATTTATTATGTTGTTCTTTTGTGATTCATACTCTTCGTGTAATATTTCAGAAAATTTTTTTCTACTTCTACTTCCTACTTTAGGAGCAGACTTTACTCCTATGTTTTCTTCTACAAGTTTTATATTTTGAGCTACCACATTTAGGTCTGTGTTCCATTTCTAGTTAATTTTTGTATAAGTTGTAACATAGGGCATCACTTCATTGTTTTTCATATGAATATCCAGTTGATCCAGCATCATTTGTTAAAAGTCTACTCTTTCCCTCATTGAATTACCTTAGCACCTTTTAAAAAAAAATCAATTGGCATATAAAAATGGTTTTATTTGGAGGATTAATTCTGTTCCATTGACTCTGTCTCTCTCTTTATGCCAGTATTATACAGTATTAATTAGTGTATTTGACAGTAGGTACTGAAATTAAGTAGGGTAAATCTATCACCTTTTCTTTTTTTTTTTTTTCAGAATTATTTGTTCTATTCTAGGTTTTCCACTTTCCTACCATGTTTCGCCGAAAATAAGAGCTAGCCAGACAACCAGCTCTAATGTGTCTTCTGGAGCAAAAATTAATGTAAGACCCGGTCTTATTTTACTATAATATAAGACTATGTATAATATAATATAATATAATATAATATAATATAACATAATATTGGGTCTTATATTAATTTTTACTCCAAAAGACGCATTAGAACTGATTATCCAGCTAGGTCTTATTTTCGGGGAAACACAGTATAAATTTTAGAATATATATGTAAAATTCTACACAAAAAAAGAAAGAAACCTTCTGGGAAATTGATTGAGACTGTATTGAATCTGTTGATCAATTTGAGGAGAATTGACATCTTATTAACATGGTATATCTCTCCTTTGACCTGCGTATGAGTATTATAACTCAATCTCAGAAGTGACATAAAAATATCACCATATCTACCATGACTTATTAGTTTTACAAACCAAACTTGATATAACCTGGGACCTGGGAGGAAATTAAACAAAGGGTGACAATAATAAGGTGGTGGGGTTCATTCTGCCTGAAGAACTTTCTGTAACATTTCTTATAATGTGGGTTTTCTAGTAATAACTAGTCTCAGCTTTTTTGTCCAAAGATGTCTTTATTTCACCTTTGTGTTTGAAAGATAGTATCTGAATATAGAATACTAAGTTGTTGCTCTCTGTTTCTTTCAGCCTTTTAAAAATGACATTCCACTGTTTTGCATAGTTCCTCTTGCTGGCATAATTTCTTACTAGACGTCTGCAGTAATCGTATCTAGTCTTCTGTATGCAATGTACAATTTTTTTTCTCTGATTTAAACTTTTTCCTTCAATGTTTATTTTCAGAAATTCGATTATAATATTTGGGTTTTCTGAACTTCTTGGGCCAATGATTAATAGTTTTGTCAACTAGAAATTTTTCCATCATTGTTTCCTCAAATCCCTTTCTTAGACTCAATCACATGTGTTTAAAACCACTTGATACTTTCAAACAGATCTCTAAATTTCTGTTTATGTTATCTCAGTCTCTTTTCTTTTTATACTTCCTCTTGGATAGTTTCTATTATGTCTTCATGTTAACTAACATTTTTTTCCATATTTTTAATCTGCAGTTTATCCTCTTCTGTGGAATTTTAATTTCAGATATTGTTTTTTTACCACTAAAAACTCCATTTGGCTTCCTTAACATAAGGAGATATGTTATACTTATCTCCTTATTGTATTTATGCTTTCTTTTTCATACTTTGGCATATTAAGTATATTAATGAAAGTGTGTTATATACCCTTGTCTGCTAATTTTATCATCTTTGTCATCTCTGGATCTGTTTCTGTAGACTGATTTTTTTCCACTGGGTTATAGACCCCAGTTTGCTTCTTTGTAAGTCTAGTATATTTGATAATTTTGCATTTTTGAGTGCTGTATGATCCTTTGAAGACTGCTGGTTTTTCTTATGGCAGGCAGTTAAGCAACTTGCAGATTGGTTTGATTCCTTTGAGGTTTGTTTTTAGAGGGTGACTCTAGAGTAGTCTTTTCTTTAGAGTTAATTTAGCTTAACTTCTGAGATGTGACAGTTCTGGGATCTCTAATGAATGTGTCATGTATTCAACAAGACCCCTCCACTATGGCTTGTGGGAACTAGGATAATATCTTTGGGAATCAACTGGCTTGAAATTCCCCAGTAACTTCTTTTCCCAGAAGCCATTCTTTGTCTAAACTTGAAGTTTTTACAATTTAAATATAGGTTGGTATTCAGGCAAGGAGTCTATGGTACCCTTTTGCAGATTTCTGATACTTTTTCTTTGCTAAACTCCCTCCTCTCAGGAACTCTTATCTATAAATTTTAACCACTTTGCTCTCCCCAAACTCCTGTCTCTGTCTTATCTACTCAGCAAGACCCCTTTGGTCTCTGAGTTGCCCCTCCTATGAGATATTCTGGGAATTGCCTCCAGGCAGACATCCTGGTGACTGTTGGGCTTACCTCATCTGGTGCCCTTCTTGTAGGAACCGCAGTCCTTTATAGCCTGTTGGCCAATGTCTAAAAATTGTTGTTTTCTATATTTTGTTCAGTATTGTAGTTATTTATGTAGGAGAGTAATGCCATTATGCTCTCATAGCCAGAAGCAGAAGTACCAATATATTTTTAACTACTTCTAAATTTATGTTCTCTAATAGTTAGACATTTTCTTCTAGGTCAAAACAATGGGGGGGGTTAGGGGTCAGATTGGAAGGCAGGTATCAGCTCATAAAGGAAAAAAAATTAGAATATGAGATTGGGAGACATTCCATTTAGATTAGAGAGGAAAGGGAAATCCTGCTTCTTCTGGACCAAAGGTTAGCGGGAGAAGAAGAAAGTGAGAATGAGGAATGGGCATATGGGTGTCCCAAAGTCTTTGCTTTGTAGGGTGAAAGATTATCTAGGGTGCCCTGTCAAATGTCTCTCTTTCCTACGTGGCATAACCATGTAATGGAAAGTCAGCAGGCCTGTCATGGAGCAGAGGGGGAGGACTAAGACATCGCCAAAGCAAAGGCTGTAGGATAAATAGCCTACATTGTGATCCAAATGGAGACCATGGAAGAGTCTCAGAGGAGTATCCACACCAGTAAGAGCAAAAGAACAGCGAGTCAGCAAGGAGGACTCATCTGATTCTGAGTCAAGAAGGCAATCATCACACAGGAGAACAAGCCAGGAGTTAGCAGAAAACCCAAAACGTAACAGACCAACTCTAGCTCAGTGGATACTAGCCCAGACATTACTAAAAAGCACTATGCGGCCGGGAGAACTCACCGCACCAAAGCTGTTAGCTTTTCCCTCACAAACCCCAATGAGAGAGGAGTGTGGAAAAATGGAGGAATCAAAAAACTTAATAAATATCACACAGAGACTGGAAGAATACCAAAAGACAGTTTAAGTTATTAGATCAAGCTATGTTTTAAACTAATGTGAATTAGATTCAGTTTAATTTTTTTTTTTTTGGTGTGGAAAATGTAGGAAAGAAAATCAGTATAGTGAAATTAACTAGCTGTATATTTTTTGCATGTCTGAATTGTGATGTGAGGAAATTTGCAGCCCCCCAAAAAAAAATGTATATATTCCTTATAGCCATCCTGGAAGGCAGTATTATGATCCACATTTTACAGATGAGACACAGAGCCTCAGAGAAGTTACCTGCTTATGGAAATTTACACAGCCAGAGTTTTGTGAACTGTTTCAGTGTCCTTATGGTTCCATCCCAAAGCTCATAAAATGTGTCCCTCTCCCATGCCCTTTCTTCTCTTACTCTGGTACAGAGATTCTGTCCCTTTGACGCATAATTACATTCAAATCTCTTCCTGTGCCCTCCAGATGGGTGTGTTAGTTTGAATGTCTGTTTCTGGTTTGTGACTTTACCTCTGAGTGCTGTGTTTTAGATTACACTGAGGACCACGACCTACAGCTCATCAGTGGACACTGTTCCTCTAACTCCTTTCTCCACAACACTCAGCCCTTCAGCCTTGGCCCCAGTCCACGCCCAAACCACCACAGGGTATTCCAACTGTGAGGATTCAGTCCTCGAGCCAGGAGATGTCTGGTCCCTGTCCTCTCAAGTCCCCCTTTCTTCACTCTGATTCATAGAACCCTTCTTTGTTCCCAATTTGTATTTATTGAAGCAACTTAAACTCACCTCCTAAGACCTCATATGTTTTGATATACTGTGTGTCATTTGAACCCAAAGGCAAAAGGCAAGCGTTGTCTTAAACCCCAGATTCCAGTTTAGGTATGTAGGTGCTAAGAGGTGTCTGCCAGCCTGTCAGAACAGTGCAGTGAAGACAAAAATTCTCAGATTTCCTAAGCAGACCACAAGAGCTACACCTTCCCACGTTTTCCTGTAGCTGCCTTAAGTATCAACTATATCACAGACAACTGCTTAATGAAATCCTGTTTAGAACTGTTCTCACCTACGCAGTGTCCCTATGAGACACTGTGATTTACAAGAAATACATATATTTAGTCATTCCGATGACCAAGATATATATATATTTGGTCTTCACCCACCATTCCTGGCTCACAGCTCTCCAAACCCTTGACATTCCCTAAGCAATAAGAGCAATGGAGTGTCTTTTATCGTAGTATTTGGACTCTGGTCTTCAGTTCCTGAAAATGCTTCAGAAACATAAAGGTGAAATGGGTGTCTTGTTACTCGTAGCAAACCCTTTTCCACCACAGCTGGATTCATGTTAATGTGGTGACGTTTGGAAAGCACCTAAGGATGGGGGCTGGTTGCCAGGGAAACCAACCACAAATGAAGGGTTGGAACTTTAAGTCCCACCCCTGACTTCCAGGGAGAAGAAAGGGGTGTCAATCAATCACCAATGTCCAATGATTTAATCAGTCGTGGCTATGTAATGAAGCCTCCATGAAGACCGAAGAAGGGGGTTTGGAAAGCTTCCCAACTGGGGAAACAGAATGTTTCTACTTTGCTACCATGCTGAGCCCCAAGGTCCACGAGGATGGAAGCTCCTTTGTTCAGGACCTCGCCCTATGTATCTCTTCTGGATGTTGATTCGTATTGTTTAATATCCTTTGGTAATCTGGTGAGTAAATAGGCATCCTGAGTTCTGTCAGCCATTCTAGCAAATTAGTGGAACCCAAGGAGGGGTGGAGCGGGTCATGGGAACCTGTGATTTATAGCCAGTCGGTCAGAAGTACAGGTAACAACTTGGATTTGTGATTGCTATCTTGTGTTGGACAGGGTTGTTAAAGCCTCCAATTTGATTCAGTCATTCAGAAGCACACCCTGGGCTTGCAATGGGCGTCTAAAGTGGATGGTGGTCTTGTGGGACGGAGTCCTTTACCTGTGGAGTCTGATGCCATCTCCAGGTAGACAGTGTCTGAATTGAGTCGAATTTCAGACACCCTGTTGGTGTCCAGGAATTGCTTATTGGTGTGGGAAAGCATGCGAGTGTACACATACACACACGCACGCGCGCACGTGTACACACACACACGCATGCAAATGGGTCCAGAAACCCGAAAAGACCCTGGCAATGAATAAGACCAGAAGCAATCAAAAAAAGATTTGTGTGCAGCCCACTTAATTTCTTTTAGGGCCATTTTCTTCCACAAAGGAGTAAAACCCAGAGCACAGTTTTGTCACAAATTAAATTCTCTGACTATACAAGTCTCTTTCTCTTTGAGTCTGTGTCTAAGTCGTGGCCTGCTTCCGTTCCACGTGAAGATGGAGTGGGCAGCCAACACTAGGTTACTCTGTCACAGAGCCACCGCAGTAGGTCATTCTGGGCACCCAGCTCTACAGGACATTGTCGTCAGCCATTTGGAGTCAGATACGTGACTCGCATGTGAAATGGTGCCATGACTTATGCGCTGAAGAGGAAATCTAGTAAAGAATCTAACTTTATAGGAAATGAGGGTCTGCTCTGCCCAGATATTCATTCCACAGCACTCTTAGTTCCTGCCTCTCAAAAGCTTCCACAGACGTCCAGTGCATTCCACTGTTTCTGCCTTCATACCTTTGCAATAGTGGTGCTCTGAGTGTAAATACCTTAAAACTCATTTCCAGTCACCAGATCCAGGAAGATCAGCTGACTGTGAACACGGACCATGTGCCCTACCTTCGTAATTCCATAGTTGCACGTTTTCATCATAGTATGTAGTACACTGTACTATAATTACATAGTTCCTTATTTTTTCCCCCTCACTGGACCATGAGCACCAGGAGGGCAGGGACTGTTTTTTGCCCATTTCTGTGTTCCCAGTTCCCAGCAGAGTGGCACACCTTTGGTGACTAAAACATGAGTTAGGGAAACCAAGATGAAAGAGAGAATGATGCAGCAGATGGAATAACACATGAAGATGGAAGGTCAAGGGAAAGAGAAAAAAATAAAGGGAGAAAAGATGAAAAAATGAAAAAAGGAATGAAAGAAGAAGGAAGGGAAGGAAGGAGGGAGGGAGGGAAGGGAAGAAAAAGGACAAAGGAAAAGGAAGTAAGGAAGAGAAAGAGGAAGGGAGGGAGGAAGGAAGGAAGAAAGGAAGGAAGGAAGGAAGGAAGGAAGGAAGGAAGGAAGGAAGGAAGGAAGGAAGGGAAGAAGGAAAGAAAGAAGGAAGGAAAGTAGTTTGATCTTTCATTTTGCTATTCAGAAAAAAACAACTTTCAGAGTCTACAGTTCTGGAATTTTGGTCCTTCTTTTCAAGTTGAAAATACCATTAGATGAGTTTCTTGGCATTAGATAACTCCTTTGAAAGCTGGAAATGCAGAGTTGGAATAAAAATAATAATAAGGGTGTACGTGGAGAAATGAAATAGTAAATTCAGATGTTCCAAAGGTACCATTCCAGAGATAGAAGTTTTATGCTATTTCTCCAGTCTCATCTGTGGAAGTGGGGCATGGGAAGGTGAATTTACATAGGGTTCAAAGACTTGATTTTCCACTCAATCATTTGTCCAAGACTGATATTTTCAATTCTCCTCCACTTATGTCAACACCATTCAGCAGAGTATGTTTTTGGCCTCTGGATGCTGTCTGTTAGTACTAACCAACATGAGGACTAATCCAAACCATAGAGATAAAGAATCCCAGAGAATGGTGTGCAACAGAAGCTATTTGCCTGTACTTAGGTATGAACCATGTGGGATTTCCAGAGATAAAAGACAATTCTTTTTAAATTGAATTTTCAAACTCTGCACAATCGCAGCATAGTTTAGGTTTTCCACTCATAATAAGTAGTTTTATTTATTTTTGTTGCATCTGCTGTTTTCTTTAGAAACACAGATTTGAATATATTTATCCCTTGCTAAAAAATCCATCCTTGGCTCCCAAGCCTGCAAGATAAAATGCAAAACAAAGCCCTTTATAATTTTTCACAAACTCCTATTTTGGGCTTTTATCTCATACTGTTTTCTGTCTTGCACCATACACTGTTACAAAGTGACCTCAGTAGCACAGGAGGTCTAGTAAGGAACATTGTATGCTTTTTTTTTCCATATTATTTCCTCTTCCTGGAATGCTCTTCTTTTCTTTCTCTACCTACCTAATACCTGTCAGTACTTACACTTTCCAGACCACAGTCTGGCTTCGTATACATAGGAGTATGAACTGTGGAGTCAGTTAACCCAGGTTATGAACATTCTACCTAATCTCTAAATATGCTTGGGGAATTTGTGGATACTCTAAACATCAGATTGTTCCTCTCCAAAATGATGATAGTAGTACTGACCCCAGAGAGTTGCTGGCATGATCCAGTAAAATAACGTCTTTAAAAGACCGACATAGTGTCTTGAAAATAGTGTATCACATGACAGTCCTTAGCATACTATTCTCCTTCATCACTACCATCACCATCATCACCAGTATCTCAAGGTTGTTGGTTTGAATGGAATGATTCAGTACAGGTGTGAGCAGTGGGACCAGCACTAAGAGATCAGTGAGGGTAGTTGTAATCACAATGATAATACTTCTTACGATTATTATACTCAGTGAACTTCACTTATTAATCAATACCCTTCCTCTGCTAGTCTTACAGATGTGATCTGCACCTCCCTTTAACACGGTACTTACCATAACGTTTCCTAATTCCCTGGTTATATATCCCCCTCAGCCTGTGGTTTACAGCCTCAGTCCTTGGTCAAGGTGGCTACGTATCCCAAGAGTTTAGGACCCCTTGAGCTCTTAGCAAATTCATGTGGAATGAGTAAACAGAGTAAATGGTACACACTAAGCCATCCGCGCCATTTTTTCTTTTGTTTTGGTCACCATTTCTTTGCTAAATGCCCGTCCAGAGTGAGGAGTATAATCTCTGAGCACTAGAATGGGACAGAGGGCTCAAACCACTGGCCTTCATAGCACCGTATTCTCAAACGGAACTGAATAGACTCCATTACAAATCATCTAGAACTTTTAAAAAACCCCAGAAAGTCCTTGATTGCAACTAGCAGGATCATTTTGGAAGACTTGGAGCCTACCCACGAGTCTTCTCCAAGCACTCATTACCAATTCTGGGATGAGTTCATAGGAACTCACCACAGGTCATTAAATGATTTCTTCAGCATTTCAGAATTTGGAACCACCATCCTGCTCCATGGAAAATTTTAGAGGAAATTAGATTATGGTTGGGAACATTGGCCAAATAGATGAAAGAGAAATAAATGTATTTAATAAATACTCAGCTTTGCGGCTTCTAGCAGCAGTCCACGTTTCATCTTCTGTCAAAAAAGGGAAAGTATTAACTCCTTCAAAACCTCACTGAAGCTAGCCTCAGAGCCAAGGTTTAGGTCCGTGTTCCATACCCAAGTAAAAGATGAGGCCCCAAGATAATGCATGATAAGACATTTAAAAAATACGACCCCATAGGGTAACTGTCACACAAATCTTAAATTTTACTTCCTTCCTAAACTCAGTACATTTTGCTCAAGAAGGAATACTTTGCAGGAATTAATAAGGGATTTGGCATCAGGCAGACCTGAGTTCAAATCTTGGCTTTGATACCTGCATAGATTAATTACTTTACCTATCTGAAGCTAATTTTTCTGACCAATAAAATGGGGACAATGCTTTTCATAACATTGTGATGAGGAATAATTGTGGTATGTTGGTGAAAATGATTTCCACAATGCTAACCATACAGATGCCCAATAAATGTTACTTTCCTTCTCATTTCTCTTGATTCTTGAGAGTGTTCCTAAAAATAAAGTCTCACAAGTTTGTGCTATGGAGAATCCAAATGTATACCAACCCCCTTCTATATTAATTCATAGAAGTGTAGAGACAAATTCTGTAAAATAGAAGAATATCATTCACGTTTACCCATCCCTGGCTTCAGTGGCAGTTTTTTTTGTTTGTTTTTTCTTTGAAAAGTATAGCATTGTACAGAGCACATCATGCACACGGATCAGGCCACTCTTTAAGAAGCCCTGGTATCTGAATACAAGCATGATAAGTGACAATGGATTTCTCAAAGGCTACTTTACACAAAAAGTTAACCACATGGCTCACTTTAATACTGAGTTCTCCAGGTACCTATGGAATAAGATTTAATTTTTTAAAAAATAACATTAAGTAACTTTCAGGAACGAAGTCCCTTTATGAATCAAAATAATAATTTATGAGATTAGCTCAAATAAAGCCTACGACGTTGACTTAGTGTCAAAGAAGTCATGCCAGATGATGAGTCAGACTCCCCTGCTGCCAAGCTCTTAGGTGGCATGATTCGTGCTATGGAAAGATAGACTCATCCTTTCTACAAGTGCCGTTCTTCACATGTACGTGGAGATAAACTCAAAGTACAGGGAAATCATAGTTCCTGATTATCTCTCCTCTACACCAAGTCTAATATATGTGTGACCTCACTCAGTTCTCCCAACCAGATAAAGCAGGTTTCTTATCATCATTATTGTTTTGAATATTATCATTTTACTGAAAATATTGAGATGTCAAGATCACCCAGCTAGTGAATACCTGTCCCAGGAGTCAAACACATTCCTGAACTGTTCTAATACTCATATTCTCTCCTTACTGCATCGCATCTCGTTTCACAGGGTCGAATGAAATGGTTTAAATACAAGTTCTCTAGATGTGCAGATGATGGACATCTTGTTGTAATTTGGGAATTAAGAAAAAATTTGTCGGGGTGTGACATCTGAACTGCCCTGAAAAGAAGGGAAACGTAAAAGCACAAATTTTTAAATTTCCAAGCATACTCCAAGGAGCCAATTCCAGTGAGATCACAGATCCTGAACTTCAACCAACAAAAATCTAGATGCATTGACTGGATTTGAGTCCAAGGGATATTCCAAGACTATCAAATCATTGTTGAGGGAAACATCAGTTTAGTAACAAATTAATTTGTTAAAACGTAAGGAGTAAAAATGCATCATGTAAACCATTCATTTTTACTGGCCTTTATTAGCCCTTGAAGTTTTCCATTTCTCCAGAAATTATTCTCTTCTTATTCAGATATGTTGGCAGTAACATCAAGTCTTTAGCCAAAGAAAAGGGTCTGGCTAGACCTCATTAGGCTGCGATTTCAAACATCATAAAAGAGAAGAGAGATTTGACAGCAAGTAGGTTACAGAAACAGGAAAACATTCACCGCTGAGCAAGCAGCCCGGTCTGTCTTATGCTCAACTAGTCAGGAAAATGCTTACCCATTGGCAAAGCTGAAGCATGTGGCCAGTCAGAGAGGCCCAGGGTATGAAGCATCCAAGGTAGTTGATGAGCGTGCTGACCATTCTCAGCCTAAGCCATGAACCAGGACTCCAGGGCATCCAAGAACCCAGCATCAGCTTCCTGCCTTGGAGGCACAATAGGCCAATGTAGAACAATTTCTTTTCTTGTATTTTTTAGTTCCTTTCCTGACTTCTCTTTTTCCTAGTATAAAAGTTAAAAAAAAAAAATCAATGAGTAGTAATAAGAATAACTAGAAAATGAGGGAAATGAACAGAAGGAAAGGAAAATAGAAGAAAAAAGTTGTCAAAGCATGAGTAGGTATTCTTTGATAAAGTGTAAGAAGAAACAAAGAAAAATGAGACATAAATAAGACAAAAAAACTAACAAAATATGTATGTCTTGGAACAGAGTTCTTATCTGTTCATCAGAGAGCTAAGATACAAGGAGTATGTTTACGAGGAGACAGTGCTGGATTGAACTCTGTTATGCGCTAGTGTGGAGTTTTCATGGATGCAGTAGGGTCTCCAAACCTTGGTGTGGACACAGTGTGGCTAAATAGTTAAGAATATGTGATTTGGTGTCAGGTAGGACTGGATGAAAGTTATCATTTAACACCTGTGCACACTTACATAACTTATGTATACCCTGGAAACTCAAGTTTATGTCTAAACTGAGAATGGCACTATCTATCCTATATCATTTCTATAAATATTATATCACGTGTATAAAGTGCTTAGTACAGTGTCTAGCACACAGTAAGCTACCAGTTTAATTAATTATCATTATGAAATGCTCCTGTGGAAAGTAGTTGAGACATTTCCTTGATTTATCTTGGAATTTCACTATTAGCCATTACTAAAATGAGTACACTAAATAAAGGATATCTAGATTATTTCTTCTTAAGAATCCCACGTACTTCTATGAGAGCACAATTGGCACAGCAAATGGACATCGGAAAATAGGTTGTTTTACAGTGGGAAAAGTGAACGTACAGGTAATATAATTAGAGTGCAGAACAAGATAGAATATGACGTTTAAGTTCTAGTGTGTATGGGGGAAATTGTAGATGGAATAGTCTAGTAGAGAAGAACTATACAGAATGAAGTTAAAGTGTCAGAAAAGATAACACTAGACACATATCTCTCCTCCCCCAAAAATATTTTGAGTATAAGAAAAAAAATTATAGGCTGCAAAAATCTTAATTTAAAAAATCTGAAGTAAAATACTAGCATCTTAAACCTAGCATTGTTTGAAGACTAACCAGTAGACATCATGGCCTAGTAGCATTTATCACAGAAAGGCAGGTATAATTCACTATAAAAACATCGACCAAGACATGATTATTCAACATGTAAGTGAATGAAAAGGGAAAACAAACAGATGTCTCAGATATATAAAATTTGCAATAAAAATTCAACATTTATTCATGATAAAATGCCTAATAAATTATCAACAACAGGAAATTTCCTTAATTTAAAATAAGCAGCTATCAAAAACCCGCTGAAATATAATACACGATGATAAAGCTTTAGAAGGACTTCTGTTAAAATAAAGATAATAGTATAGTTCCCATAATAACCATCACGAGTCAACCGGATTTCCTAACTGTGCAATAAGACGAGAAAAAGAAAGGAGGCGTAAGAATTGGAAGTTGTCCTTACATTTTTAGACTATGAGATTATCAACATTGTAAATCAAGGAAAACTGTAAGTGAACAAATTGAGCAACTATGAGACTCAGAAGGGTTGAATAATATACAAAGATGTATACATATCAGTAATAATGTAACCTAAGTATTGTCATAATAGCAAAAAAGAAATCTAAGGTGTTTATAAATTTTAAAATACATATGTGTATAAACTTTATGGAAAACATTATAAGATGTTCTTACAAAACAAAAAACAAACGAAAATATATGGTGAGCTGTGCCATTTCCATGAATGGAGATGTTAAACATCACAAAGTGATTAATTTCATCCAAATCATTGATATAGTCAGTGGGATTTCAAATAAAATTCCAACAAGATTTTCCCCCTTCTGTACGTTTTTTCTAAATTTTATTTGGATATGCTAATACCAAAGATTAGCCAAGTAACTGGGGAGAAAGAAGAAAAAAATAGGAGGTAGCATTTAACTACCTATTCATTAAAATATATATATTTTAAAGCTATTCAAAATAAAATAGAGTGGTCTTTGAACAGAGCATAAGGGTCAATGGAACAGAATTTGAAGCCTTTAAATAAGCTCAAGTATGTATGAGAAATTGGCACATGGCAGAGGTGGCATCATAAATCAGTGGGGGGAAATGATAACTGATTAAATTGCTTGATTTTCCATTTAGAACTCACTTCATACATGAAAATAGCTAAATAAAACCTAAATAGGAAAAACTTAATGAGAAGAAAAAAAATCTAGAATAATAATTTTTGACCAGAAGATAAGAACCAGATTTTTTGAAAACTTGCAAAATCAGTGGTTGATAGGAAAGTACTCTGACAAAACTATGTCAAAATTAAACTGTTCTCTTTTACAAAACCCTTTATGATATATACTAAAGGGAAAAAAAATGGCAGGTTTAGAAAAGATAGTTAAATATATAAAACCATAAAATATATAAAACCAACACAGATTAGAATCCTGAATAGGTAGAGAAATGACATGTCAGTTTAAACAAACAATATAACTTAAAAGTGAGCAAATGATGGGAGCAGACAATTCAGAAGAGCCGATGAACTTATGAAAGGATGATTATCCTCACTAGTAAGAAAGGAAATGCAAATTAAACAAGAGTGAAACACCATTTCACACCAAACAGTTTGACAGGCATTAAGGAATCTGTCAACACCGACTATTGCTAAAGACATGAGAAAACTGAACTCTCACACCCTGCTGGTGGGAGTGTAAATTAGTACACTTTGGAGAGCAGTTTGGCGATAGATAATGAAATTAAAAATGTGCATACCCAATGACTTAGCAATTCTACTTAGAGAAAGCTTTGCTCATGTGTACCAGGGTATCCAGGGTGTTTGTTGTTTCATCATTGTTTGCAGTGGGGAAAAAAATTAGAAGTAACCTTTATGCCTTTCAACAACCAATAGACAAAAAAATTGTGGTACATTCATCCATATTCTATAGTAAAAAAAAAAATCAAAGTGAATTAATTAGATGTGTAAAGACATAAATGAATGTCAAAAATGCAATATTGAGTAGAAGAAAGGGAGGGAAAGCAACTTAAAATTTATGTACAGAATCATTATGTAAATATATTTTAAAAACCAGCAATGACATATGTGATTTATGGGTACATTTCATAATAACCATAGAAAATGCGGCTGCAAAATTCATGTTGGTGATTACCTCTGAGGGAGGATGATAGAGAGAGGAAAAAGAAGCTTCTGCTTCATCTGCAATGTTCTATACTTTTTATTTATTTATTTTTATTTCTTTTTTTAGTTTCAGGGGTACGAAAGAATGTAATAGTTAGACATTTACACCCCTCACAAAGTGATAAACCTTCCCCAATCTACTACCCCTCTGACATTGAATATAATTGTTATAGATATTAAACTATAGCTGACATTAAATATTATTCAACTTCAGCTTCAGGTGTACAGTGCAGTGGTCAGGCATCTACACAGTCCATGAAGTGGTCTCCCTAATAAGACAAGTGCCCATCTGACACCCTACATAATCTTTACAACATTACTGATTATATTCCCCAAACTGTATTTCATATCCCCATGGTTATATTGTGACTACTAATTTTGTACTTTCTAAATCCCTTTTCCTTCTCCCCGATCACCACCCCCCTCTCTGAGTCTATTTCCCCCTATTTTCCCCCTATTTCTTTGAGTCTATTTCTGTTTTGTTTGTTCGTTTATTATGTTCTTTAGATTCCACATGTAAGTGAGATCATATGGTATTTGTCTTTCTCTGTCTGACTTATTTCACTTGATGTTGCAAATGGTAAGATTTCATTCTTTTTTATGGCAGAGTAATACTCCATTGTATATATGTACCGTAGTTTCTTTATCCAGTCATCTATCGATGGGCATTTCAGTTGTTTCCATATCTTGGCTATTGTGAATAGTGCTGCAATAAACATAGGGGTGCATATATTTTTTTCGAATTAGTGTTTTGGATCTCTTTGGATAGATACCCAGAGTAGAATTGCTGGGTCATAAGGTAGTTCCATTTTCAGTTTTTTGAGGTACTGCCATACTGTTTTCCATGGTGGCTGCACCAATCTGCAATCTCACAACAGAGCACAAGGGTTCCCTTTGCTCCACATCCTCACAGGCAATTGTTGCTTGTTGATTTATTGATGATAGCCATTCTGACCAGGGTGAGATGGTATCTCATTGTGGTTTTTATTTGCATTTCTCTAGTGACGTTGAGCATTTTTTCATATGTCTATTGGCCATCTGTATGTCCTCTTTAGAAAAATGTCTCTTTATGTCCTCCAGCCACTTTTTAATTGGGTTGTTTGTTGTTTTGGTGTTGAATTATGTGAGTTTTTAAATAAATTTTGGATATTAACACCTTATCAGATGTATCATTGGCAGATATCTTCTCCCATTCAGTAGGATGCCTTTTTGTTTTATTGATGGTTTCCTTTGCTATGAAAATTTTTTTTGGTTTGACGTAATCCAACATGTTTATTTTTTCTTCCCTTGCCCAAGGGTATATATCAGTAAAAATATTACTAAGGGTAATGTCTGCAAATTTACTTCCTATATTTCCTTCTAGTTTTATGGTTTTGTAAATCACTCCAGTGACTTACAATTTTCTGTGTATGGGTCTT
The DNA here is from genome assembly GCF_004115265.2 of Rhinolophus ferrumequinum. Classification (NCBI taxonomy): domain Eukaryota; kingdom Metazoa; phylum Chordata; class Mammalia; order Chiroptera; family Rhinolophidae; genus Rhinolophus; species Rhinolophus ferrumequinum. Next base: position 66,805,213 of record NC_046295.1, on the reverse strand, counting down.
CTACTTCCTTGGTTAAATTTATTCTTAAGTATTTTATTGTTTTTGGAGCAATTGTAAATGGGATTGTTTTCTTAATTTCTCTTTCTGATAATTTGTTATTGGTGTACACAAATTCAGCTGATTTCTGAATATTAATTTTGCATCCTGCTACTTTACTAAATTCATTTATCAGTTCTAATAGTTTTTTGGTGGAGTCTTTGGGATTCTCTCTATATAGTATCATGTCATCTGCATATAATGACAGTTTTACTTCCTCCTTACCAATTTGGATGCCTTTTATTTCTTTTTCTTGTCTAATTGCTGTGGCTAGAACTTCCAGCACTATGTTGAATAGAAGCGGAGATAGTGGGCAACCTTGTCTTGTTCCTGATCTTAGGGGGAATGGTTTTAGCTTTTCCCCATTGAGTATGATGTTAGCTGTGGGTTTATCATATATGGGCTTTATTATGTTGAGATATGATCCCTCTATTCCCACCTTGCTCAGAGTTTTTGTCTTAAATGGATGCTGGAATTTGTCAAATGCTTTTTCTGCATTTGTTGATATGACCATATTTTTTATTTTTCATTTTGTTAACATGGTGTATCACGTTAATTGATTTGTGGATATTGAACCAGCCTTGCATACCAGAAACACATCCCACTTGGTCATGGTGTATGATCTTTTAATGTATTGCTGAATTCGGTTTGCTAATATTTTGTTGAGGATTTTTGCATCTATGTTCATTAGGGATATCGGCCTGTAGTTTTCTTTTTCTGCAATGTCTTTGTCTGGTTTGGGGATCAGGGTGATAGTGGCCTCATAAAATGAGCCTGGAAACCTTCCCTCCTTCTGGTTTTTTGGGGGATAGTTTAAGGAGAATAGGTGATAATTCTTTTTTGAATGTTTGGTAAAATTCACCTGTGAAGCCATCTGGTCCAGGGCTTTTGTTAGTTGGAAGCTTGTTGATTATTAAATAGATCAATTGTATGGTGAATAAATTTTAATAATTATATTTGGGGAAGGCTTCCAAGATAAAATCTCTCTCTGCCACTAGAATGTAAGCTATAGGAAGAGGGGAATAATTTTTGTTTGTTTTTCTTTCTGTTCTGATTATAGAAGGCAGTTGGTTCTCCTCTCACATGTATTAAAACCCAGAGTATTTCAAAGACAAAGGGAAATGAAAAGATAAATAAGATACCATCCATGTTTCCAGAAGCTCACATATGTCAGGGTAGTAGACATTAGACATCACATGCATGCACACACATGACTTATGCTATGGATCCTCCTATACAATAACACACATATATATGTATGTGTACACACGCACACACACACATACACATACTGCTTGTGCATAACCGCAACACTAAATTGCCACAAGACATAGAGCTAAGGTTTTTCCTAGGCTAGAGGGATGTCACCTTGTTCCTTCAATCAAGGATCACCTTGCTTATCTGCTCAACCTGCTCGAGCCAGCACTGTCCAAGGCAAATCAGCACTCAAGTCACTCTAATTACCTGTCTTCTCGAGTCTACCTGAATGTTCTCCAGAGCTTCATTTAGTTCTTCACTCAACAAACATTTAATGAATTTACCAGACTCTCTACTAGGTATTTTAGGTATACACACTCTCTCTTAATCCTCAAAATAGCCCTATGTGGTCAGTATTTTAACCTCATTTTATAGGTAAAAAATTTTACCATACACATAATTAAAGTGTCTTTTCTAAAGTTACAGTTTATATTTGGTGTAACTGGAATTCAATCCTGGGTTTGAATGACCCCAAAGTTAAGTTCTGTAAAGAGCCGTGAGAATACAGTTGCTGAATCAGCTTCCTCCACAACCACTTCACTCAGAGCTTTGTACCAGACACCATGGAAAAAAATAAAAACTGTAAGACACAACAGCTTGGGGTCCAGTGGTGGGCTTACCTCACCGGAGCTGTAAGAACCCTCTGTATACAGGGAGGTTATAATTAAGCCGTTCTACAGCCCTCTCCAGGCTGAAAAAGCCTGCTGCCTTTCATCTTTGTACTGTCTTATATTCCAGGCCCTAGCAGTTTCCACCAGATTCCCACATCCCTTTTGGATTTGGAGGCCAAGAATTGATCACGGCCCTGCAGTGAGGGAAAGACCTACACTGTCTCACTCCAGCCAAAAGTTCTCATGTGTGGTGTAAGGGAATCCCTTTCTCGGTCCAGCCTGGAGGTCTCTACAATTAATGTTGTTTGAAAGTTGCAAGAGCTAACACCTAAAGCCTCCCTGTTGACGGCCAAGCCCCAATGAATTTTTCAGATGTGTTGGATTATTTTTCCTTATGTGTCTACATTAGTGTCTGCTGAGCTCATCTGTAGCAGGAAGTGGGATCAGTGAAACACCAAGAGAAAGGGTAGGGAACATGTCCTCAGAGCATAGCTGGAAGAATAAAACTCAATTTCTGGATGTGCTTTGTCTACTAAAATTTTGAGTTTGGGAAAGGTTTTATTTTTTCTGTATTGAGCACCACACTTGGAAAAAAATAACCAACCCTCCATCTCAATTAACCACAAGTGATTTATTATAGAATACCCTGGTGGGAGATTAACTATATGTCCTTTAAAAAACATGGCAGGGAGTTGCCTCCGTACCAATTGTGTGAGGGGCAATTATCTTGTCTTCTGTCTGCCCGACCAATGCGGTGGGTGGTGGGGAGGGGCACGGGGGCAGTCGTGAGACACCCTGTGGTTACTGGCATGCAGTGGTCGTGACTGTGAAAGCCACAGTGGATGTCAGATGCCAGCTTCCATGTGCAGAGTCAGCAGACGCATAAGCATTAGGGAAAAAAGGACATTCAGAGGTGTTTGAGCTATGAGAACCCTCAGGCATCTCCTGATCCACAGGTCTCCAAAGTGTTAAACAACAGTGTCACCTGAGAAACTTGAGCATACCGACTCCTGGAGTACACACCAGTCCTACTGAACCAGAATCTACAATCGTGAGGCTACACACACGTTTGGGAATTGCTCTTGAGTCTGATACCCTCATGATAAACTAAGGACAGTGAAGCTACAGAGGGAGCGTGGTTTGACCACAGACAATGGTAAAGCTTGTCAGAAGCCAGGGGACCTGACTGCCAACCCCGAACACCCTGGCTGAAGTCTTTCCTCTTCTCTCTAAACATGTCGTCTCCCTCTTACCCACTGAAACAGTGGATAAGGAATGGTTCCACCAAGCACTCCCAGTTCAAACCAGATATTTGGGAATTATCATCTCTTTTTTCACGCTTCACATGGAACTCATGCCCTGTTGCTAGCTCCACCAATTAATGTTGGCTGCTTGGATCAATCTCCTTCCCCTTCCCCACTGAACTTCTCCAGTTCAACCACTGCCATCTCTCACATGAATTACAATGGCCCGTAACTAGTATCTCAGACTCCGGTTTGGACACCCTATCCATTCTCCACACTGAAGCCAAAGATCAAAACATGAATCTCCCTGCATAACACTTTTCAGTGGCTTCAGAAGAACAAAGACTTTGAGCAGCCTTTCATAACTGATCTCAATTTTTGCTATTTCCCAACTATCACTTTCACAAAACTTCTTTCATTCTTTTATATGTGCCTTTCATTTTCGTACCTTTACTCATGAATTCTCTTGAGCCTCTCCCTCTCCCTCTCCCTCTCCCTCTCCCTCTCCCTCTTCTTCTCCCTCTCCCTCTCCCTCTCCCTCTTCTTCTCCCTCTCCCTCTCCCTCTCCCTCTCCCTCTCCTTCTCCCTCTCCCTCTTCTTCTCCCTTTCCCTCTCCCTCTCCCTCTCCCTCTTCTTCTCCCTCTCCCTCTCCCTCTTCTTCTCCCTCTCCCTCTCCCTCTCCCTCTCCCTCTCCCTCTCCTTCTCCCTATTTTTCTCTCTCTCCTTCTCCCTCTCTCTCCGCAAACCCACTCACATCTTCCTTCTATAATGCTTAAATTCCATTTCTCTAATCCCAGCCATCTGGGTTAGGGACTTTTTCTCTTTGCCTCTGTAACATTCTGTGATTTCCTCTGTTAATCCCTTTATTAGATTATATTCAAATGTTTCATGTTAATTTACTCTGTTTCTCTTTACTGTATGAGGCTCCTTAGCACTGAGATAAGTTCATTCCTTTATTCCAAGAATGAAACACATGACCCGGCATCGTAAGTACTTAAAATGTTTGTTGGGCCACATCAACGTCTCCTGAAATCGGTTGCTAGGCCTACTTCCTAGTTACTCTTCAAGCAGGTTATTTTCTATGAGATGCGTTTTAAGAGATGCCAGTGACCCAGGCAATCCTTGGCCACCTGAAGTCATCAGAGCAATCCAGATTTTCTGCTCTGCCCAGCTGCCCAGGGCTTTGTAGCCAGAGCGCAGGTTTATGAGCAACACTCTGGGATTGGACTAATAGTATCTGCCCTCTGACTGGATCACTGGATATATGTGATTATTGAATCCTTAGAAACACCTCACGAGGGAGGTGTTATTGGGCTTAGAGAGAATATATCGAAGACTACACAGTCATGTAGGGGAGAGCTAAAGTTCAAATCAGATCTGTGTGTCTCCAAAGAGTGCACTTTACCAGTTGACATCACAGCTGTCTGGCTAGATCAACTATCTAGTTGATCACAGGCAAAATCAGAAAACAAAAGGGAACCTCAACAAGTGGACCAACATGTCTCCCACCCTAGAAGATTCCAAAGGTTAACCTAAAACTCCAATGAGTTTCCTTCTTTCTGATGCCGGGGTCCTATTGGGCAGATATGGCGGTAGAGGGAGGAGACACTTCAATTCAAGCCAGAACGTTTCTATTGCAGGGGTTAGCCCCCAGAGGTCACATAATGTCCTAGAGGATTCACCTTAGGTAGCTACTTGGTAATAAGGATCCCAAGTAGCTCAGCTGCTGAGAGGACCTTGGTCAGCCACATGCCTATTCAGTCACGAAGAAGGTCAAGGTTATTTTCAACTGTAATTTGTGTGACTCTCTCCAGCCTCTCCTTCTCTCTGCTGTTGGCACCCTCCCCGCACACAGCCCATCCCCATGTTGCAGAGATTCTCACACTCAATGTATTAATATAATTTGAAGTTAAAAGTTGTAGGGGCTACTCAGAAATTTGTCAATTTCTTCCTTTGGGATCTTGGGTGAGAAAAGGAAATTCACTTTTTTAAAAACATTTTCCATATACAAAAGTACAGTACCCATATTTTCCTTAGTTCTTTTAAAAAATAAAAATAGTGAGTATTGAGGACCAAGGAGGGAAAGAAGTGCTTTCTTGCATGGATAGTAAGGATTAAGTACAATTCTTCTGGAGGGTGACTTGACAACACCTAGGAAAACCTAGAAAAGTGTGTACACTTTGACTTAGCAATTCTACTTCTGGGGACTTTCCTAAGCTAGTGATCATCAACCGTGGTCCATAGGCAAAAGCCACCTGTTAACTAATTTTGTAAAGTTTTTTGCTGGGTATTTTGTTTGTTTGTTTTGTTTTTGACCACAGCCACACCCACTCTGTTAGATGTCACCTATGGCTGCTTGTACGTCACAAGGGCACAGTTGAGTACTTGCAACAGTGACCACGTGGCCAACAATACCCAAAATATTGATTATCTGGACCTTTATGGAAAAAGTGTGCTGATCCCTGCTACAGAGTTACGATAGTGTCACTGAGCTCCTTCTGATGCATGGGTATCCATGTGCTTCTTCAAAGGCCAGGGCTTCCACTCCCTTGACCTCAAGGCTGAGACTGTGATGCCCTTTGGTTTTCAGGACCGGAGATCTCCAATCTCAGCTCCTTCAGCTCCTTCCACTGTGGAAGAGCAAGGCCTCCGGGGAGCCGTTGTGACAAGCAGCAGCGTAGTCATCTGCTTGTCAGTGAGGTACAGTTTTCTCCCCATCCTAGAGCTCTTCACAGGGGCCCTGTTTGTTTCTCCTATTTATATCCTCAAAAATGAATGTTCTTGTTTTTCTTCCTTCCCTGAACTCTTTGAGAGAATCCAGATCACTATAACAGAGACAGATAAGATTTGCAAAGCTCATTTCCCCTAACACAGAACACCACTTGCCGCTGGTGGTAGACCTCTCATTCCATTTGATAAAAGGGAGCCACATTCTTTTCTCAAAAGTAAATCATCCTCTCAAGAATGACCTTAGCTTCTGACTCTTTTTTTCACTTGAAAAAAAGAAAAAAAGCTAAATATTTAACATGGCACCCTGCTATACATATATTCGTTTTATAATTGAAAAAGCCAATAAGGATATTTCAAGAAATAATAATAAAAAGTAAAAGTCTAGTTCACAGGTGGTTTTGAGGACCAGTGAAGATTCTGCAAACAATTAGTTTTTATAAACTCTAACGTGCTTCATAGACATAAGGTGGAATTATTATTAATAAAAGTTGATATTCCAAAACAAGTGGGGATAAGTATTCATATTGCCAAAGTTCTCTTTATAACCTGCCATAAATTTCACCCAAAGCAAATCCCAGAAAAGGAATTAACCATACATACAAAAAAAAAAAAAAACAATGTGGATGTGTGCATCATTTTCTCCATGAAGGATATCATGAAACTTTAATAAACCCTTAAAACAGGTAAAAAGAGAGCTGTTCTTTTGAGCCCTACCCACTAGGTATCCTCAAATTTACTGAACTGGCCCACAGGACATCTCAGAACGATCCCTGAGTTCTGCAGAGTTAACAAAAAAGAGAGATCTGTCAGTTCTGTAAATTATGGAAAGTTGACACTGGAAGGAAACTTAGGGGAACATATTGAACCCATTCCTCATTTTCCAGATCAGGAACTGATTGCACAAGAAAAGAAATATTTTGCTCACAGTCACAGAGGTCTCATTGGTGAATGGACCTACATTCAAACTTAGATCATCTGCCTGCCAAAGCAGCCTCTTCTCTACCCCCTTCTCCACCCTCCCCCCGCCAAAAAAAAAAAAAAAAAAATCAGAAACGTTCCCTGGATGTCAATTGAGATCCACCTGGAGAAGGCACAGAAGATTGTAGGTTCACTAAGGGAAGGGGCCTCCTTTACCCTCCTGAGAACGTTTACGAGACCAGGTCACCCTACGCTGAGCAGGAGGCATCCAACCCTGGCTGAGCTGCCAGGCCTTCACACTATCCATCACTCCCTTCTGAACCACTTTCCAGACTTACGCTGGACTCTACTTCCTGACAGGTTGTATATCGTTTCCGTCTCTGAGCTCAGGGTTCATTTTTCTCCCATTTATGGTCCTGCCTTACCCTTTGGCTTAACACTAAGCACACTTCCCCTTCTTGAGCTGATCCAACCCAGGCTAGAAGCACGGGCACACATCCCCGGCGGGAGCTGCCACCCCACGACTTGTACCCTCTGAGTCTGGCGAGTGTGGTGGCGACCCCTTCCTACAAGGCCACATCCCTACACTGCGGGAAGGACAGGCTCACACTCTCCTTGCCTCTGTCCCCAGGAGCGCCCACTTCCTGAATTCTGCCCTCACAGCTGGAGGGTCTGCATGCACTGCACCCCAGCCGGTGAGTCACACGCACACGTCAGTCTGGATACCTCTTATTCTGCTGGCAGGATCTGCCCTCGTACTAATAATTACTATCACTTGGAACTTGCAGAAGCTCTTTCAGCTTTGAAAATGCCTCACAAGCATATGTTAATTGACCAGACTTGCCAGCTCCAAATATTTTCACTCTACCTCCCAACCCTCTGGGTATTTATCCAAGTTACACCCGTGCTCCATACAGCACTTCCAGCATGGACTCTGAGCTGGGAAGGTGACAAGAGCTCAGGGAACCCCAGCTTACTACTGGCCACCTGGAACCCCAGACTCCCTCTAGCAGAGCCTCAAAGGAGTCCTGTTTCCAGGATTTTTGGAGAAGCAGAGATAATATACATGGAATTTTAAATTCAGGAAGATGGGGATTTAAAATCCCGAACACCCTCTAGGAAAAATACCTAACTTCTGAGCCCCAGGTATTTCACAGGTAAAACAGATGATACCGTAGTACCTGGGTGAGCTGTTATTAGTATGAAAGATAAAGAATTGGATGGTTTCAGGGTGATCCCTGGCACATAAGAGGTGACAGCTGAATGTTTTATGTGGTATAACGTACAAAAAAACCCTGTGAGTTAGGTCTAATTGCTACCCTCAGTTTAAAGATGCAGAAACGGAGGCACAGAGAGATGAGTGACAGGTACCAGACGGCATGGTGAGTCGGTGTGGGCTGGGATTTGAGCCTGTACAGCACGGCTCCAGCCCTGACTTCCGATATCCACACTGCCCTCCTGTCACTGTTGTACCAAAGAGGGTAGTCAAGCTGTTCTGAGTTAGGGGTCCAGCTGAGGACACATGCTGTTCTGCTTCCCAATGTCCCACACCTTGTCGATTTACTTGGATTTGGAAAAACAAAATTTCATAGGGGTTTTACGTTTTTTGAAAATAATAATACCCTATCAGAAAGAGTTTTGCACATATTTTTCTTCTCTTTTCAGTCGTTTTGGGCCATTTGTGGAATGAGAAAATTCCTAGAAACAAGCCATCTGAATTGAGTTCCAGCTCCACTTTCTTCTCCTGTCTCCTCTGTGGAAACTGTTTTCTCACCTGGAAAATTAGGCTTAGAGCATCTTAACTTAAGGGAGTGCAGGAAAGGAAAACGGTGATGTCAAGGTTCTCTGTTACCGCAGAAGTCCTCCGAGCCCTGTACTGTGCTGTGTGTGACAACTTCTAACAGAGTGCTTTGCTGAGACAAATGTCCATTTGGAAGGAAGTAGGTGTGATCATTCCATAAACTCTCAACCCCTCAGGGTCCTGAATTTACCCAAGCTCCTGAAAATTGGCGGTTCTGCCTTTTTTTTTTCCTCTTTGGCAGAAATATCACACTCTTTAACTTGTTCAATTAACCTGTTTGGCAGTACTTGCTATTATTACCAGAGCCTGTGTGAGGCTACAAAAACATCAGGATGAATGAAACACAAACCCGGTAAGGGAACACCCGACCAAATGCAATGGTGGCAGAATTACTGCTTAGGAAATAGAGCGATTAACTGGTAAGGGAGTCAGGAAGCATTTCAAGGAGAAGGCAAACCTCTGGGATGGATTTTAATGATTGAATGTGTTGGACAAGTGTGTGGGGGCAGTGGTGGGGGTGCAAGGCCGGGAAGGGCCTTCCTGGCAGAAGGAACAGAATATGGGACGGTGTGTCGGCATACAGCATCACCACATGATGGGAGAACCGCTAGTACTTGTTTGTTAATGAATTAGGCCTGGGAAGGGCAGTGCTGGGTGGACAGAGCTAGAGCTGGAAAGGCTTTGGATGCCCAGGGTCATGAGCTTGGAATCACATTTCGTTCTGTACCCAGAATGTGCAGAAATGTTATGTTGCCTGGATCACGTCCCTCTGCATCTCAGGAGCCACTGGCCCGCTTACACTCGGTTCTCTTAACATAACGCTTCTCTCCTGCATTGAGCAACCCCCATAGAGGCCCTAAGTGGGTTCTCCCTTCCCCTCCAGCTCTCCCACCACCACCCACAAGGTACCTGAAATGCTTACAGCAGCAGAAAGTGGGAGCAGCTCCCAAGAGCAGTGGAAAAATAAGCTGCTGAAAGGTTTATTTCCCCGTGCAGAATATTTTTGCAAAGCAAACCCACAAAGCTTGTCACCACACACTCAACTATTTTTAAGCTTCCTGACCAGATCATCTAGATAGACCTTTGGGGACAGTAAGTGGCGGCAGGGTGGTGGGAGTTGCTCTTGGCTTTGAATAGGCTGGGTCTTGTGGGAGCCCTGAGATTTGGTTTGGCCAAAGAACATTTCTGGGGGATGGAGTGGGGGTGAAGTGCAAGCAATTAGCCCCCATGTCTGTGTGGCTTATTCGTCTTCTAGGGCCCACAAGAACTCCACCCCCTCTCTTTTGTAGGGCACGGGGGCTGCCAAGGGAAAAGAAGCTGGGATTTCACCTCCCTCAAAGACACTGTGCTATGGAGTCAGGCCATGGACAGCAGCCCTTAACTGCTTGTGTACTACATGGTAGGCCTGGCTGGCTCGTGACTCAGCCGAACAGAGTCCTCTCTCTTCTCCCACACTGACCAGAGCCTCAGCCAGGTGGGGCTGGTGGGCGGATGGCCGAAAAACCAGAAAGGGCAAGGCTGTGTGGGTGACGGGGCATTCTCAGAGTTTCCGACAATGGGGTTTCGTAGCTCCCAAGGTCCCAAAGCCAGACCAAATACAAGGTCAAGTGAAAAGGATCCAGGTTTTTCTGGGAACTAAGGTTGACTTTGTCACATTTTATCTAAATAGTGAAGTGTGGCCATTTATAAGAGAAAGGAAGTAACAGCAAATTCATCATGTAAAGCAGGAGTCCTGAGTTGAAATGGGTACAATAATTTTTTTTAAAGGAAACTAACACCTGATTGAACTTTTTTTGTATGCGTGTTAATAATTTGAATAGTAGTTTGGGGCATGTTTGAACAGGGTGTAATAAGATGTGTGTCACATTTGTCCCTCCAAATAACCTGGTAGGGTATGACAAGGCCATCTTCCCCATTTTACAAATTGAGACAAGTTATGCAAACATCTAAATGTTGCAGAGTGAATATCAAGAAGCAGATCTTCTGTTTCCTAGACAAGATTTTATAAATACATATGATACAAAGTATGCTGAAAAAGTTGTACAGAATATGTTAAGTAATAGAAGTCCAGTGACTAAGAGAGGAGTGAAGCTCAGAGAGGAGAAATAAATTGCTGAATGAAACAAATCTGCATAAATGGCAAAGCGAAGGTTTCAAACAAAGTCTGTCTGGCACCAACTGTGTGGTTTTCCTCCTGTTTTGAGAGTTCAGTGTTCCCCATCCTCCTCGTTTTAACATTCCAATTTAATATCGTGTTCCCCATCTGACCTGCTTTTGAGGACTGCAGGAACATGGGGCGCTCACCTGCTCTGGTTCTGTTTCTCTCCAGCTCTACCTCTCACGCTGCTCTAGCTTACTCTGGGTTTTCCACTCCACTCCCCAAACTCCTCCCACACAAACTCGTGTGCACAAGGATCCGTGATCAAAGGAGGACATTATCACTCATGAAGTGACTTAAAATCAAAGGTCCTAAGCCACTGCCCTACTTGGGGGCTGTTTCTCTGTATGTCCCTGCCCCGTTCACCTCAGTATCCCTAGGACCTCCTCTAGCCCTTGGTCCAGGGCCCCACTTAACTAACTGTATGTCGTCATCTCCGCTAGACAATGAAAATCACCCTGCTTCACTAAGCAAACCACTTTGCTTTCTTTGTCACATCACCCCTCCCTCCAGCTCTCCATCTCTAGTCAGAAAGGGAAAAATCTCAGTCTCTGGCTCTTTAAGAACAAGAAAATCTTTTTAGGGGTCCTCAGAAAGCTTCATGATCTGGTCCTATGTCCACTCCTAAACCCCTAGCAAAGGTAATGGACAAGAAGAGACCAGTAGGATTTTCTTCCAGAGCAAGAGATAGGCTAGCTCTCCCTGACTCTCATGGGGGAAGGATGACATCTGAGAAAGATTGGAACTATAGGTGCAAGAAAATGAGAACGAATCCATTGCACCTATATTTGTCATTAGCTGCCGTAACAATCCACAAGCCTTAGTGACTTCTTTTTACAAAAGTTCATTTCTCACTTACTCTGAATCTAATGTAGGCCTGCTGGCTTTTCCAGATGGCCCTTCCCCAGTGATTCAGGTATCTGGATCCTTTTCATCCTACGTTTCCACCAACTCGAGGCCTCCCCTTGCAGCTGCAGGGAGGAGTTGAGGCGAATTGAGGGGAGGCGCATTTGAGTTTAGCCACCTCTCCTGTAAGTGACTACATTCCTTCCACTCACATTTTATTGGTCAGAAATAGTCACATGGCCCACCCCAGTGCAAAGGAGGCTGGGAGATGCTGAGGAGAACGTGGGTAGAAGGTGATGGCACAGTAGGCAATTCACGGAACCACGCGTATGTTTCCTTCAACAAGAGTTGTCTAACGGAAGTTGGCACTCCTCAGAAAACAAAACTGATCAGCGTTCCTGATGTTATAATCCCTTCTTAAACCTGCAACTGTCCCATACCAATTCTTTACGTCTGGTCCAATGTTCAACACCTGTGCCTCTCTCCTGACCTAACCCCTTTCCTCCCGCAGTCACTGAAAATGTAAATGATGGTGCAGTACGCGGAGAATTTTTTTTTCCGTTGCCCAAAGAAAACATCAAGGATTAAAGCATTTTTTAATGACCCACCCCATCTTCCTTTATCTGCTTTGACTTAACATCCTCATCTAAATTGTATCTAACAGATCTTAATCTCAAAATTAAATTTCTCCAAGTTAAAAGACAATACAATCCTCCATCTGTCTTTTTTCAAATAAAACTCTTCTTCTTCATCCTTTTCTTTGTGTGTTGGCAGACAAACAAGAATTATGTCATAACCTTGTGGTCTGCGTCTCTTTGACTGAGGCTTGTTGGAGATGGAGCTAAGAATGAGGAAAGTTGGATGGCTTCCCGTTGAATTCTATGGTTTTCTTCCTGTGGTAGCCTTTCGCCTCCAGAAAATTCTAGGGAAATCCATTGTGGGCCATGGCTGACAGGAAATTAAAAGCTCCAATTCTGTCCCCAGTAGGGAGCAGGCTTTGTTACTTAGCCACAGTTAGTTAGTGGAGAGGAATAGGTCTCTTGCTTGGGTCAAAGACATTAGCAAGCTGTGAGTGCACACGCAAGGCCCGAGACCAAGAACTAGAAGTAGGAAATTGTAACAAATAGTCTCTCATCCAGATGAGTTTTTCTCCAGTGGATTTTCAGTTTTCCAAAATGGCATTGTTTAACATTTCCCTGCTGTAACTGCAGTTACCGTTTATCTCAACATCAGGCTGAAGTTAATCAGACTTGCATTTGTAGCCGGCTTTACTGTGAACCAGCTCTGCGACCTTGAGCAACAATTGTCCCCTGTGAGTCTGATCCATCACTAAACATTAGATAGATTTAGGGTCCTGTCCAATATGAGGGATCATGTCTTGTTTGCCTCTGCTCCCTAGTGCTCAGCACCTGGTCTGACTCTTGTTGATATAATCAGTCATTGTGGAATGATTGATGAATGAGATTGTGTTAGTCCTCTCAGGCTGCCATAACAAAATACCACAGAGTGTGTAGCTTACACAAAAGAGATTTATTTTCTCACACTTCTGGAGAATAGTAATCCAAGATCAAGGTGTTCTACCGCTGTTCTCCAGTAAAGCCTCTCTTTCTGGCTTGTGGATGCCAACCTTCTCACCCTGTCCTCACATGGCCTCTTCCCTTTGCATGTGGAGAGAGGTGTGTGTGTGGGAGAGAGAGAGAGAGAGAAAGAGAGAGAGAGAGAGAGAGATAAATGCATTACTTTTCGAGGTTATTTAAAAGTGGACATTCAAATTCACCTTGGAAGGCTGACAGTGTCTTTGTCTGGGGAGAGGAAGATCCAGCGCTTCTGTTTCTCAAAGATAAAGTCAAAATCCCATTTTATTTCAAGACAATGAGAAAATAAACTGTTCTTTGCATAGGAGAATAAAGTTGGTCATCACTGTGGGTAGATGTGCTCTGCAGACTGTTTTCTTTTCATGAGAGCCATTGAGTGATTTTTCCTTCCTTGGGGAGGTTCAGATGAGTTCTGGACTTGATGCAGAGAGAGTCGCCGTGGTAGTAATGTACCCTCATATACTGATTCCTCGTGCCAGACAGTTTGCAGATTGCATTGCACATTTTAACCCAGTTAATCCTTGCAGCAACCTTATGAGGCGAGCACTCTTAGAATCCCCTCTCTACAGAGAAGTAACTAAGACACTTAGTAGTAACTTGCCCAGGGTCACACAGCTAGTAAGCAGGAGAACGTGGATTCACACTCAGGCATCTTGCTGGGCATCTCACTGGGAAGAGGAAAGCTGCCCACTGAGGGGGGTGAACAGGGTGGAGGAGGGAGGGAGGGGGTAACAAAATGGATAGCCAATTGGAGATCCAGTGAAGGGATTCCCAGTCATAAATTGGGGAGGGTTTAAGATAGGTGCATATTTTACTAAAACCTATCCTAAGGCTAGTGGTGCTGACTCATAAAATAGCAAATGTTGCACTTCTGTGTTTTGAGTGCTTAGCCCGTGCTAAGTTCTTTGCATGTATTATTTCATTTATCCCTTAGACTGGTGTGGAGCACCGTGGGGGAAGGATATCAGAGATCAGCATGTGATCACCTGTGTGGAAGAGGAAAGCATCTAGTGAATTCAGACCCAGGTTGGAAAGCTGTGAGGTGGATAAAGTTAAAGGTTCGTGACTCAGCTTAGGAAAGAAGTAAATGGGTTCTTGTCAGATTCTGGTCATATGGGTCATGGTGGTCTTGATACAGGACTGAGCCTCCAAAAGTGATCACATGATCCAACCAAACGCTTCCTGCCAGAGGGGGTAGGTGTGGCCCACTGCGTGGAATAGGAAAGTACTTTCAGCTATGGTCGTCATGAGAAGCTTGGCTGTCAGCATCACCAGCGGTGACAATAAGCAGTTTCACCTCTGACAGGAGGCCTACTTTATCATGAAAGAAAAGGCACAAAGAAAGAAGCATAAGACAATATTTAAAATTAGGGAACGGAAAGAAGGATAGGAAGATTATAAGATTATACGAACTCTTTCTCACTCCTCCATTAAAATAATAGCTCAGTTTAATTTCATGCCAGGATAAATCTGATTGTGTGGAAATTTTAGATTCTGATGTCCAGAATTTAATCCACTTTAGGTTTTCTTAGTAACCTATGAATTACAGTTAATAATAAAATAGGAAGATAAAATAAACAAACATCAATTACTCTCAAGTGATTCTTTGACTGGACTATACTTCTTACACATAACTGAAAAGAGACAAATATAATTATTTTTCCCCCTGTGGCTACTATGTCAGTGTCTGTAGCTATCTACCTATCTGTCTGTCTATCTGTCTATCTATCTATCCATCATCTATCTGGCATATATCATCTATCTATTATCGTCTATATCTATCATCCGTCTACCTACCTACCTGCCTGCCTGCCTGCTTACCTACCTACATACCCACACACATTCATATACAGGTGTGCGCTAAAGTCCATACTAACTAAAAATCAGAATCAGATCAATTAGGCCTCGCCCTTAAGGGCACCAGGTAGTGCTCTGGTACTAAGGAGTTACTAGGCAGGGGGGAAGCGGAGTGGGTAGGAACAAAAAACAAAACAAAACAAAAACCTTGTAATGGCAGACCTTTTACAGCAGCAACAATGAACCAAGTTAGAATGTTCCGAGAACCCTGAGCACTGGACAAAATAAACCCATTGCGTTTGCGTCTCAGAACACCGGCCCCTCATAGGGTAATCGGGGCTCCTGAATTCTCCGAACGTAGGAGAACTTGAGCAGCTCGGCGCCACTTGGGCTCTAGTTTCAGCCTGCCTTCGTGAGCCCCACCCTGTCCGGGGGCACTTCATTCCACGTTGCATGAAGTATCTCTTTTGTTGCTGAAAGAGCTGCGTTTGCACCTATTCATCTGACCCGGCTACATTCCTCTCCAGGCCAGCCTTAGTACATTACTGCCAAGCTGTTTTAAGTTTGCTGTTCTCCTGTGACTGACTCCTAGAGCGGCTACCCCCCTTCTGCAAGCTGGGCGTCTCATACAAGTAACAAAAACTAAAGATTGTGCTACAGAACAGATATGGAAAGATGCCTCCAAAACTCACTGCATTATAATAGTCCTTTGAATTTGTCTTATTTGTTGTTTTTATTTTGTTATCCTGACATCTAACAGAGTGCCCGTCATAACTGAAGGATATGCATTATTTTCGGAAGTTTAAATGATAAAAATAGGAAAGAGGAGACGAAGGAAGAGAAACAGGCTGTTCTAATGGGACGCTGCCTCATTTTCAGCCAGGTCTCCAAAACAATGATGTCAAGGAGTTGGAGACTTCAAAGTGAGATGCTTGTCCATATAAGCAGAACTGGCAAAGGGGGTGGCTTTTACAACCTACCTTAAAGGAATACTTGACTTAAGTTGGACATTGGAAATGGGTTGTCACTGAAGCATGCTGGAGCCCTCCTCCACCTGTCCCATGACAGGGCTTCTTCTCCCCTCATCTCAAGCTAAGTGACTTTCAAGACTGATCAAAGAGCCTACATATTTTCCCTGGAGTTGGGGGACACGGGGGACTGACCAGACTGACATGCCTGAGAAATCTAAAGAGGAGAAGGTTGGCCTGAGCAGCCTCCAGCAGCTGAGTAGAACAGATTGGGAAGTCACCTCACACTGATTGGTGATGCTCCTGAGAGAGGCAGCAAGCCGGCCAGGCAGGAGTCCTCTAAACAAACTCTTCATTAGATACCAGGAAGGGTGATAAAAAAAACCCAGCGGAGATTTGCAGAGGGTAGTGGCCTCCTAAGTCCCCAGCCAGTGGAGATGCATTCATCCATGTCTCCCATGCAAGATAGAGATCCCCAGAAAAGACAGTGACAAAGACAGTTATGCACAGAACACCCCATGAGATACAGAGTCTTCCAAAAGAGAGCCAGTGTGCCCTGTTCGATAAGCAGGGATAAGAGTCCAGGAGCTCTTACAACATTCAAAATAATTTAGACTGCAGTTTCCAAGAAAACTGACATCATATAGATTAAGAGATATAATTACACTTGAAGGAATCCCCTGGCCTGCGAAAGACCTAGGGTCAGCAGGAAACTTGATTCAACAACCTACATGTTTCTAGATCTAAATTAGTTTTCCTGCTCTTATGGATTCTCCTCATGGCCCAAATACCTATGAATCGTATTGATTTTGATTTTCCTTCCTTCCAGTAGACTTAGGCTGAGTAACTAATATTCTTTTTGGCAAATGATGCTTTCTGGAAGCAAAAAGGACTTTGGAGGAAAAGTCTGTGTGAGGTCCCATCCAAAAAAAAGTACAACTACTTTTCAATTGACAGATTTTAGAGATAGAAAAGATGGTTTTTTAACAGCTCTTTGATAAGTTTTCATGTTGGGGCTGGAGTAAGCATAATCTTCATTGCCCCTCAGAAAAAAAAGATTAGAGATATAGTAGGATCTTCCTGTGGGGTAATGTTTTTATAATCCAGAGAGTCATGGAAACATAAATCTATGCCTGTAATGCCTATTTATTTGTCATTTAGCACCCACTAAATCAAATACCTAACA
This sequence comes from Rhinolophus ferrumequinum, assembly GCF_004115265.2. Classification (NCBI taxonomy): domain Eukaryota; kingdom Metazoa; phylum Chordata; class Mammalia; order Chiroptera; family Rhinolophidae; genus Rhinolophus; species Rhinolophus ferrumequinum. The sequence continues at coordinate 66,788,066 of NC_046295.1, read as the reverse complement.
TTAAGTAGAGCTGCTTCCAGAAAAGATCCTTGAGACTAAGAGTCGGTTAAAAAAATAAAACAAAGAAAAGAAAAACAAAACAACCCAAAACAAAACAAAACAAAACAAGAAAAAAACATTTAAACTTTTTAGGAAGAATCTCAAGATGGCAGTGTTTTTCATGCATTTCTCCCTATCTAGAATGTTCTCCCCAACTCATCACCCATCAAGACCTAAATTAGGCTTCCCCTCCTGTAGAAGCCTTCCCTAAATACGTCCCCAACTGCAGAGCTCCTTCCTGTTCCCCTCTCCCTTTGGCAAAATAGTTAATACATAGTGATGTGTTGTCTTTGCAAATCTCTTCATATGTCAGGGAAACTATAAACTTCTTGAGAGCAAAGAGAAAAGTACTGAAATGTGAATGAAGTTCCAGTTCTCTCGGTGGCTTTCCATATGATTGTAATAGATCATTTCTTTTTGGTTGTACCGTTTGTTCTCATTCATAAAAAGATTATTTGGTCTCCAAGGCCCTATATAACTTTGATATTCAATGGTTTTATGACACACTATGTCACACTGGTCATTTTCCCAGCTCTCCTTACCCACTGGTGAAAGCATAGGTTCACCAGACTGTTACCACAATGAAAGCAGTGACACAGTGTCCGACTTCCTTCTTCCAAATGCCTAACACTGTGTGACACAAAGGAAGAGCTCAGAAGCCATTCCACAGAAGGAATGCTTACTTTGTAAGTTAATTGATATTTTTATTAGGCACATAGAATATTCCAGACATACATGTGCATTGCCGTATGCAGTCTTCACAAGCAATGTAGACACAGTCATTCCAGTTTAATTAAGAAAGACATTGGAGGTTGAAAGAGAATCAGTAATTTGTTCAAGGTGCCACAGCTGCATTGTGTCTGGCCGACGGGCACCCCGTGTGCTGGCTCCTATGCACGCACAGTCTTTTCTGCCTCTACACCTCACATCTCTAAGCCCATCTGAGGAACAGTGCACATACCCACACTGCTGTGTTTCATGCTACTGTAGAAAAGGGCTTATTTATGCAGATCTGATCGGGTGGCAACAGTCCTCACCCTAATTTGAGGCACAAAGAATTAGGGGAAAGGTTGGGCAAACCCTCCGCGGGCAAATGGGCAAGCCAGAATGTGGTTGCACAAGGAGCTGGGAACTAGCATGCATGATGAGGTGATGGTTCTTTAGGTTTGCGATCAGGAAAGCCTGAGGCTCCTGCTACAGCTGCCAGGCCTGCAGATTAAGCTTCTTTCTTTCTTTCTTTCTTCAAAAGCAAGAATGCTGAGGCCTTAACGTTGTTTTCTTTTAAATGCTATAAGCCTTTCAGGAAACAGCTTTCTCTGGGAACCTGCTCATCACAGAAAGTCCCTTGAAGAAGTGCCAAAATGTAGTTAGCGGGGAGGCGGAAGGGGAGGAGAAATTGTTGGGTTGATTCTGTGGAGCCATTTGATGGTGAAAGTGCCTTTATCAAGGGGGCAGAGAATAAGCTGGGCGCCTTCTTACCCATGCAGAGCACACAGACTCCTGGGAAAGGAACTCACATTTGCGTGAAATGTGGCTGGAAACAGATTCCTGAAACTCTGAGGATGTTGAACTTTATAATTATAATAATAGCTGCCATATACTGAAGACTCCAGGCACTGGGCTAAGAGCTTTCTATTATATTTAACCTCCTAGTTACTCTGTGGATAGATGTAATTACCTTTATAAAGAAAAATATTGAGTCTTGGAGAATAGAAAAACTTGCAAATATCACACAGGTAGGACATGGCCTGGGCCCCCAACCTGACAACAAATTTCACATGACACTGTCTCATCTTTCAGTGTCCAACGGACCTCTAGACCTGCGAGGTTAATTTAAAACAAAGTAGTATCCAGGATCGAGAAAGTGGAAGAGCCCTTTCATGAGTTAGGATTTACATGTGACAACCATGAAGTCACTCGCTTTTAACAGTCGGAAAGCAGAACCTGGAGCCCTTGGAGCTGTAACTATTGCAATCCCCATGTATTATAGCTTATAGGACATCAATGAAGACGGTGCCACTTATTCCTCAGCCTCAGAACCTAAAAACGTCATCCTTAGAATCCTCTCAACAGTTCCTTGAGGGGAAAAAAAAAAAAAGGACGGCTGTTAATGGAAAATTGGGCTTTTAATGAAAAGTAAAATAAAGAAAAATAAAGAGGTAAGGCTCGTAAATTCAACAATTCTAGCTGTGCATCCTGGCTGTGACACATATTAGTTCTGTGGCTATGGGCAAGTGCCTTACCCTTTCAGAATCTTGATTTCCTCATCTATGAAGTGGGCCTAAGAAGTATTTACTAGGGCTTGTGTGAGGTCAGAGAACATTCTAAAATAGTGGCAAAGCAGGGTGATCATTGCAAAGCAATTCCTGTGGTTATTGCTGGGTTTCATGGTTGTCGTTACTGATGACATTGATACTATTCTTGGCATAGACACACTGGGATGGATTCATTTCTTAGGCTAAGTAATAATTGATGACTTAATTTACACCCATAACAATAATCAAAACAATGGTGTGTACTATTTACTGGGTGATTGCTATGCGACCGGCCTCGTTCTAAGGTCTTTTACATGTTTTACGACATCATGTCATCCTCACAGCAACCCTATTTGGTCATGAACAAAATGTAAGTCACTTAGAAGGTGAGAAAACTGAAGCATAGTGAAATTAAATAATATTTTCCAAAGTCACAGAGAGTGAGAGTTTGAGCTGATATTTGTAAACCCAGTCGGTCTGACTCAGGTAAGTTTCCCATGAGCACTTCAGAGTAGGAATTGTCTACGTCATGTATTTGCACACTAGGTTCCGCAGCTCCCTAGAAGCTGCCAACTGCGGTGAGGAATCATCTGTGGGAGATGAGCTCCATGATTTTCATAACCATTTCAGCAGAGTTGCTTTTATTCATGTAATACATAGCATTTTCCACAAAATATCTCATTTAAATAAAGGATTTGGGGGCTGACAAGCATTAAATAAATCGGTCTAGATACAGTGGCTTCATGGGGTGGAAATTCATGGGGTTCTGTCTGGCATGGCTGAGGCACAGTGAGGACCCCAGAGTGAAGGGAAAGGACCACATTTCAAACAATGTTGGCTTTCACATCATTTGTGCAAGGGTTGGCCCTGTTCGTATCGGCACTAACAGGTGATTCTTCTCAATTGGGAAGGAGTATAGGATAACTCAGGTATAAAAACAGCCTCCACACCCCTCAACGGGGCACTAAATAGCCGGAGAGTTTCAGCACTCTCTCAATGAACAGCAGCCCTGCAGCTGAATTCCTAGAGGCCTATGTCTAATCCAAGGAAAGATAGTTTGGGCTCCAAATATGCTTGGTTGGCAGGACTTGCTGGTGTAACCAATTGATATGAGTTAGAATGAATCATCATTATAATTATAAATATGTACTATTCTCTTTTAACACACACATAATTTAATAGTACTTCCAGATCCTTCTTTACTTCTTGAAAATTTCCCCCAAAATATCCATTATTTTATTTTTTATTTTTTTTAAGGAGGGCACAGCTCACAGTGGCCTATGCGGGGATCGAACCAGCCACCTTTGTGTTATGAGCACCACGCTCTAACCAACTGAGCTAACCGGCCACCCCATCATTATTTTTTTTTAAAGAGGATAAAGGTGAATTCTGAGGCAGGAAATGGCTTTAAAGGAATGGAGAGATATCCCTAAAGCGGTCATCTTAAGAGTTCTTAAGAGTTCTAATGTTATATCTTAAAAAGTCAAAATAACTATCATACACATCTGAGATTCAGATTTTGAGAAATCCACTCTTTCTTCCTTTCGTATCTAATAGTTTCCAAGTAGGCTTTAAAGAGTATTAATTGTATTCTATTTGTTATTGAGTGATGGGTTTTTTAGTGTTTGTTGTTGTTTTGTTTTGTTTTTCACTAATGTTATCAGTACATAGCACCGTGAATAAAACTCAGTGAGACGTCTCAAGTGGCCAAATCACTAGGAAGCCCCCAACGAGCTCATCGAGGCCAGGAATCTTGTCATTTCCAACTTACTGTCCTTTTTTCCAGGAGTTTTGCCAATGAAGTTTTTCCATTGAGGTCCCAGGTATGAATCAATGAAGATCAGTCCCACCCTATGTGACATTGGCCCCAAAGCCCCATTAGTGAATTCAGTGTTCAGTAGTTCAAGGGGTGGAGGGTGAGGCCCTGACTTGGGCAGCACACCTTGATGAGTTTATTCCGAGAAGGAAGAATTGACTTTCTTTCTCCTTGGGTCCTGGGGACAAAGGACACTCTGCGTTGATGATTCTCCCCATGTGGGTTTCTGAGCAGAGGCAGGGACAGGAGGTCTTCTGTAAATTGTCATAGCGCTCCCCAACTACAGATGCTACTGTAGTACAGGACAAGGGACCCAGGGGCTGGTCATTGACTCCTTACATGGGGAATCGTCAGCTCTCCAAGTCGGCTCCTTCCACTGTGTATCCTTTCTGAATAAACGGTGCTGTTCTGATCCTAAGCTAGCCAAATAAAACATCTCTAGTAGAGGGAGCCTCCTCCGTCTCGTCTTCTTTGCCATCCAAATCCAGTGGGTCATCTAGTCCATTCTCTTCCTCTGGTCTGTCCTATATTACCCATTGACTAGGTGATTGTTGCAGCATCAAGGTTGTTTCCTTTGCGTATAGGCTTGCTCTTCCTGCTCATTCTCCAGGCTGCAATCACAGTGAGATTTCCCAAACATTAATGTGATGGCTGATTCCCCTACATAATGACTCTCCATTACCTAATGCACTACTTTACAGACATTTGAAACCGGGAACCTTTTCTTCAAGTGAAAATTACAATACAGAACAGAAAAGAGATGAAATTAGAACTGCTCTGGTTTTAAGTGAAAGAAGAGAAGCAAAGTGCTAAAACATCCCTGCAACAGAAACACACACACACACACACACACACACACACACACACACACACTAGGCCAGTTCCGAAGTGGCTCCTAGAATCCCTCAGGAATTAGAGGAGTTCCGTTTAAAAATTACTGTCTCGTGATATATGCACCCCTATGTTCACTGCAGCACTATTTACAATAACCAAGATATGGAAGCAACCCAAGTGTCCATCAATAGACCACTGGATAAAGAAGATATGGTACATGTATACAATGGAATATTACTTGGCCATAAAAAAGAATGAAATCTTACCATTTGTGACAACATGAATGGACCTAGAGGGTATTACGCTAAGTGAAATTAGCCAGACTGAGAAGAACAAATACCATGTGATTTCACTCTAAAGAACAAAATAAACAAACAAATCAAACAGAAACAGACTCATAGATACAGAGAACAAACTGATGGTTGCCAGAGGAGGGGAGGGTTGGGGGGCTAGATGAAAAAGCTGAAGGGATTAAGAAATACAAATTAGTAGTTACAAAATAGTCACAGGAATGTAAAGTACAGCATAAAGAATATAGTCAATAATGTTGACTATGTATAATGTCAGATGGATACTAGACTAATCAGGGAATCATGAGTCTACTAAATCACTCCCATTCACCTGATACTGTTAAGGCCCCTCATCAAATGTTAACAGTGTGTCTTCCAAAATTTTGCCCAGGGGATTTCTCCGACTCACCTCAAGCAGGCTCACAGTGCAAGCAGGCACAGCCCAGAAGTGCCCTTTGGAGTTAACGCTGCTGGGACCAACTCTCAACTAATGAAGACGAGAGCTACTGGATACCGGTGGCAGGCACCTGTCTCTCAGGTGCTGAGGGAAATTGTGCATGTTTCTCAGAGGCCCTGCTGAAACGGAGCCCTGTTGCTTCAGTCTGCATCCTCGCATTGGCGTTTTCCTTGCATGTCTCCCTTCCCCAAACAAGGGTCCCAGCTTTAAATCTGAAAGGTCTGCGTCCCTTTCAAATGTGGGCAAACCAGGATGGCTGGTCACCCTCTGGTTCCCCTTCCAAATATTGTCACCCAAGTCATTGTCTCGGCTCTGCTTTTGAGGAAACCTCAGAGAGGATGGGTGAGTAATGTTGGAGGGAAAGTCCTGTTGTTAGAATCACCAGAAGTGCAGTCAGTTGAAATCTTAGGCACTTAATACTGTGTCACCATGGGCAAGTCGCCGTGCTTCTTTAAACGTCAATCTCCTTATCTGAAAAATAGGGATTAAAAATGCCGACCTTTATGGATACATCCAGCCATTCATCCCTTTTCCACATTATTAATTGAGCACGTTTATTCTGGCTGCTCAGAATAAATACTGTATTTTGTAGCATCCTCTGCCGCTAGTTATAGCCCTGTGACTACCTTCTGGACAACAAGATGCAAGCAAAAGTGCTGTCAGGTAGCTGCAGAAAGCTTTCTCAGGACACATCTAGTGTATTCCCATGGCCCACTTTCTTTCATCCCTCCCTCCCTCCTTGCTGCTGACAAGAATGCAGACATGGTACCTAGAACTATGCATAGAGTAGCCAAATTTAGGCTATGATATGGCCTGGGGTATGGAGATGGAGAAGCACCAAAATAGAAGAAGCCCAGGTACCTTGGAGCAGAATTGCCGTTATATCCCTGAAGTCTAGACTTGTACATGAGAGAAAAACAAATTTGTATCTTGTTTATGTCGCTGTTATTCAGGAATGGGAAAGTACAAATATAATTCTTAGCCAAGTTTAATCTTAGTTGAACACAATTGTTTTCCATTTCCATATTTAATGTATAAACCATTTCACATGATACATAGCACATATCTGGCATTTGTTATTGATTGTTTTGAGTTACGGCGGTGAGTGACAAGCGGGCTAGTGAAGCACGCTGAGGATACTCAACTGCAAACAGTTTTCTGTTGTCTGCCTTTCTCCCAATCTACCCCAGTCTAGTCCAACACTCTTTCCGGATTCATCAGACTACTCACATCTCATCATTCCACAAATATTCTGCAAACACCTGTTCTTCCATGTCATTGCAATTCTCGTCCATCTCTCCAAACTACCCTCTCTCGTCTGTCCCACCTGGTGACTCTGATTCAGCGTTCAACTCTGCCAGCCTCACTCCCCCCAGAGCCCCCGGAAGGATGAGGGACAGCCATCTGCACACCCCCACCTCCACCCCTGCAGGATGCGTGACAGGGGGTTCCCATTAGCTGTAAGCATTCTTTTGCCTGGAATCATTTCCTCTCAGCACAGTGTTCCTCACTTTCTGGACATCACCTCACCTTCTATCTATTTTCTCTGCTTCATCAGAATTCCAGTTCTGAGTAGGACGTGCATCTTGCAATGGCGCACCTTGTCCAAACTTAACTCATACCAGAAAATGCAATGCACCATGATAAGATTGTGGTATTCCTCCAAAAATAACATGACCTCCCCAACCTAGTGAGCAGTGCTTCTGAGTGCTTAATGGGATATTTTCAAAGGACCACGATTCTGGAAATGCCACCTTTTCAAATGATTTGCTTTTGGAACTAAACTCAGCGGATAAAGATAAGTGGCTCTGAACTGTTTTTCACTCAACACTTCTAACACCAAATGCATAGTGTCTTTTCCAACACCACTTCTCCAACTCTCCAACACCAGTTGGGTGTCCTAAAATTCAATTCAATTCTGACACTATCCTCCTGTAGTTAGCATCAGATCCCATAAAAGGATTCAGTCCCATATAAGTGCCCCGATTCAGAGGCCGCTCACAAATCCCAGGTTTTCACCAGTACTCTGTCACCAGTTATAAATTCAGGAGGTTCCCACAACCAACACCCTCCTCAGGTTCAATAATTTGTTAGAACGAGTCACAGCACTCAGGAAAGCATTTTACTTACTATTACCTGTTTATTACAAAGAACGTAACTCAGGAACAGTCAGATGGAAGAGCCGCGTAGAGCAAACTGTGTTTGTGTGAGGGGTCAGGCAGTGCAAGGAGGTGCGATGCCCTCTCCAGGTACAGCACCCTCCCAGCTCCTTGTGTGTTCACCAACCCAGCAGCTCTTCAGACCTCACCCTTCAGAGGTATTTATGGAGGTTCCACGACACAGACATGACAGATTCGGTGATTAACTCAGTTTCCTGTTCCTCTGCCCTCCCCACAGGTTGGGAGTGGGGCTGAAAGTTGCAACCTACTAATCATGTTTTGGTCTTTCTGGAGACCAGCCCCCACACTGACCCTAGGTAGGAGCCTCCAGCTCAGGCATCTCATTAGCACATAAAGGACTCTCTTATCACTCCAGAGATTCCAAGAGTTTTAGGATCTGTCTGCCAGGAATCAGGGACAAAGATCAAATCTATACTTCTTAACGTGACAGTGGCTTTCTTCTCCATCTCAGTCAACTAGTACAAAATTACTTCAGAACCATGAAGATTCTGCTCAAGGACAAACAGGTAGTAAAATTCAGAGCTAGATTTATAGCCAGCGCTTCCTGATGCCAATAATAATACCACATCACAAGTGTGCCTGCAAGGCAACTCACTTAGTAATAATAACGATAAGGATGACAACCTCAGCTGATATTTATTGAACATGCTTTAGATGCCAGAAAAGATGCTAAACACTTCATAATGATTATTTCATTTTGTTCTCACTTTATATGTGTATATATGACATGCACACTTTCTCTCCCCCTGTTAGACATACAGAAACAGATCTGGATATTTTAGTGACTTGCCTAAAGTCACAAAGTGAGTACGTAGTAAGGCAGGAACTTGAGCGCAGATTCATCCGGCCGCAAAGCAAACGTTCTCACCCCTCTGCCAGAATGCGTTTCCTTGAATATAATGTCCAGCCCACATTTAGCTTTCATTTTCAACCTGCTCCACGGAGAATTCACTGCGCCCTCCTCTGTGCTCCACAGCAGTGGGTACACCCCCTGTTAGACTACTCACCATGCTGTATTATAGTTATTAGTGTCAATGGCTGCCTCCTCTAATTGTCTGAGTGCCTGTTGAATCACGTTGGTCATTATTTATCTTTGTATGCCGAGGGCCTGGTAGAATGGCTTATAAAAAAGTCATTCATTCAATTTAACAACTAGTAATGGGCACATAATAATAAATACTTCTTGAATTGGAATGAGTCTTGGTCTCGCCACCTGTAACATTGGGACTCTTCCCTCCTGTAAATAGAGACAGTTTTCATTTTCTGATGTGAAGAAATGCTCAAGACTGTATGAGCCAATACATGTGTGCAACTGGCAAGGACCATCTTGGGAAAACACTACCCTATTCTTACAAGGCACTACTGAAAAGGGCCAAAAGAGAACATTCCTACTGTCCTAACATGATCCAGCTGCAAGAGACAAGTTGTCATTACACTAGCGGAAAGCTATGGTCTGGAGACTCGAAAGGAGCACAGGGTACATACATACAGTCTTTGTTGCACATCGCTCTAAATGCTAGCCACACTGTGCAAATACACACTATTCCTGTGTGGAGAAGCTGCCGTTGTGTCTCACCGCCAGGTATGTAGTCGGCGTCTGGTGGGCCGGTCGCCAAGCTGGCCATCTGTGTTGTGCTCGGTTGCTAGGGCACAGGCAGGGAGCTATGTAGTGTCTTGCTTTCACCCTAGCCACAAAGACCTGGAGCGGTGACAAAAGCTGCTCAAAGTGCTGGAGCTCCAAGAATATGTGCATATTTGGCTTCATTCACGGAACTTCTATTGAAGACCAGCTCAGAAGACTGGGATGTTTTGTAGAGGCCCGGTTAGACGTGGACTTCTCTGGGCATGTGAAGTTCTTTGTTGTCAGTAAGAAGGACCCAATGCTCAGTGTTTCCCAAAGGGGGTCTGTGTACCTACTGGGAGGATGTGAAATATTTACAGGTACTATATGGACAAACTTGTAAGCAGTTTAACAGCTGTGAATTTCTTTAATGTGCACTGGAAAATAACTGTCATATCAAATAAGTGGTTGACTAGAATGAATACAAATAGTTCAGTTTCCTAAAAGAACCCACATTAGGAAATATGAATACTGGTAGAGGGGGTATGTGGATGTGACAGAAACTGTGAAAGTGGACGCAAAGGACTAGAGTTAGATGTGTTGGACAAGTTACATAGGACAGTCTAGCATTTGACTGCAATTCTAGCACTCGTGGCCAATTGGGAAAATTATCTGGACATATCCGACAAAAGTAAATGTATTCTGAAAATGGCTCCATTTATATACGCCAAGTCTATTAAAACAAACATTTTCCAGCTCCTATAGGACATCGGACATTAGACAAGGCATATGGAAATGAAAGTGAAGAAGACAGGATCTTGGCAGAGTCTACTCAGGGACAGACCTGGGCAAATAAACACCTGTAATTTAGTGTGATGTTTAGAATAGTATGAAGTAAGCAGGGAGCCCGAGAGAGAGAACACCAGCTTTCCCTGGGAGAGACACAGCCACAGAAGTGTCCCCAGGGGAGGTGAACCTGGAGCTCAGTCTCGAAGCCTAAGTAAACGCTGTCTGAGCATCTAAGAAGAAGACACTCCAGGCAGAAGGACACACATGTGAAAACGTGCTGAATGGCTAATAGAATGGAAATAATACGTTTTCTTAACTCTGTTTCATGTGTAAACAAAAGCAGCCATGTAGCTAGTTTATATACTTCACAAGTGAGACAACCAGGTGTTGAATGGAGTTATAGACAGTCCCACACCTGTGTACTCTCTACTGTATCGTATCATATTTGCTGTTCACATCAGAAACTTCACCGTGTATAGCTACTCCTTATTTATTCTTACCCCAAGGGAAATAGACTAATCGACAGAAGAAGGGATAATGACATCTGCCTCTTCAAGGTTAGTCTCCCCAGTACAGGAAATTTCAGGACTTCACCCTATTTTCCCTTTTTTAAAACAGTTCTCTGTAGAATAATTCCCCAAAACACTTTGCTTTCATTATTGTAGGCCCAAACCAGCAAGTTTCAGAAAGACTCCCGTGTTCTCCTTCCATTTTATACAGACACATTTCTCAGCAGTAAGGCGAATGGAAAGATTCCACTCCTGGGGGAAATTTCATTAGAGACAAGGCAGGAAAGATGCTGAGCTATGGTGCTGATTAGTGAGGCCCTGACGTCTGGGGATTCACAGTTCAGGAATTCTCCACGAGAACTCCACTCTAGCGAGGACACTTAATCCAATCAAGTTGTGGAAACAGGACCTCCGCAATGTCTTCTCCTACTCTTTCAAGTTTCTATTTGAACGATCGAGACAAAATACCACAGATTCTCTACATCTGACTTTTAAAACAAAAGAGCCGATTTGAAATGAATATGGCTATGTCTTTGTTGTCCGCCTTCAAAACCCAGCAACCATTTGAAGTTAAACCAGATACGGCTGCTGACTTTGGGTAGGTGCGTTTCCCCTGTCGGGACGGGCAGGAAATTGTATGGAAGCCAAATAAGAAAAATATTGGCCTTTGGGTATGAAAGAGCCGAGGAGGAAAATAGAAGTTGAGGATCTTCCCATAAAAAGGAACATCTTTAGCTTAAGAAGAGCGTTCTACAGCAGAGGAGTCAACCTAATGGCAGGTTAGGTTGAAAATAGTGAAACAACTATGCATTTGGGGGAGAATCAGAGAGGAGTTTTAATTCCACTGTGCTCTTTACCAACTGTGTGATCTTGGGGCTCTCGCCTCAGTTTTCTCATATGTAAAATAGGGCTCATAGTGTGAGCCATAAAGATTGATGTGAGGATCATGGTACAGGTTGTAAGAGTACGGGGCAACAAGAAGAGACATAGTATGTGCTCGACAAACGAGAGGTCTCTAGGCTCAATTCCATTTCATTGACAGTGACATTTGATTGTCTGATGGGTATTCTGAATAGCTCCATCAATGGTTTTTGCTCTTGTTATTTTGGTTAATGTATGTCATTAAATTTATTTTTCTATCTCCTTAATGCTGATGTATAAAAACATTATTGGTTTTTAGTATATTTACCCTGTATCTGGCCAATTTTCTAAATTGTCTTTTCTGTTCTAACGTTATTTTTACTAATTATCTTTGATACTCCAGACATAAAATCTCATATTCTAAAATAATAATCACATCTTTCTTTCCAATATTTTTTCGTTTCTTTTTTTTCTCCATTGCATCATCGTCCTCTTACTGGATTTTAATTCATTCAAGTAAGACCAACTTAATTTTCTGTGTAATGAGGCATATGACATAGTGACTTGATCGGTGTTAGATTTTCATGATGATAGCTAAACAGTGGCAATTTCTATTGCCCTTCCCCAAGGATACATCTGTCAATAGCATCAAAGCAAAGCTGAACCAAATCAGTGCCACTGGGGAAGGGCCAATTCTGCAGCAGTAGAAAGAAGTCACAGAGCAGAGTTGCTGTTATTTAGGCACAGGGTTAAGCTTTGCTCCAAGAGTTTTGTTTCACAATCTCCTTGAAGAAAACTTACATGTAGGTATAGCCACCAACTTGAACAGCCTCAAGTCTTAAGATAGACAGCTTCCTGGCCTCTACTTTCAGGTCCATAAAACGCAGAGTTGTCAGTAAAATGAAGAAAATTTAGGTTCATGGATCAAAACCAGTATACCATTCAGCGCAATAGACTCCACCCCACAATCCCTTCTTGTAGAAGAGTCATTTCAAAGGAATGGATTCATAAATTATGAGTTTCCCCTACCAGGAACATTTAGCATTCCATCTTTATTCAGCAGAGACAGCTTTGTAGCACCTGTATGTGACTGGCATATGTTTCTTCATTAAATCAATCATGGCTTGTCCTTCTCATTCTAATATTAAGCCCATCACCGCCCTCTATTAGCATTTAATGTTTTGTGCCATTGTACTGAGTGTGGGGTCTATAATGGTCTGTATTCCCTGTGTGTCTTCTACACAGTAAACTCCTGGTTAGTTAAGGCGACCCCTCAGCCAGACTTCCTCCAAGCTCTCACTGTGTTCCATGCCTTCTCGTCATGGCACTTATAATGATATTTAGTTTGATCTCATTGAAAGTAGACTTATTTCTTATTCCTTTCCATATTCTCACTGCCAAGAACTGAGCCTAATACATATTATTATTATCTGCATCTATCAGTTAGGTTGCCTTTAGCATCAAGTAACAGAAAATCCACTTCAAAGTGGCTTAGTTAATAACAAAATGTACCAGTTCAAATAATTGAAGGCCAAAAGGTGGGGCCAACTTCAGTTTTGATTTAATGCTGCAGTTCTGTCTCAGATTCCTCTCCATGTGTCTTCTTCATCTTCAGGCACGTAAATAGATGACCACAGCGATCGTGAGAACCCCCACAGTAACGTACAGAGGAAGAGACTGATTTCTCTATAGCCAACTTCACTTCCCACATCATTTCCGGAATTGGGCCCTGGGCCCATCCCTAAATCAGTTAGTGGAAAATGGAGTGCAGCCACCCTGAGATCAGTCAGATCCATTCCTGCAGCAAAAGGTGGGGTCACTTTCCCCTGCTATGCACAGATACTGATAAAGCTGGGGTTCCGTTGAAAATGTATTGAGCTATAAGTCACTACTAGACTTCCAGAGGTTAAACTAATAGTTTACTTTCTTCATATAACAAGAGCTAGATGCTTGCTAGTTTTAATTCAGCTACCCGAAGTTACCAGGAGTGGCACCTGTGAGAGTCTCGTGGTCTTTCCCGCATGCATGTTTCACTATGGGTGGTAAACAGGAGGGATTGAAAAAATAAGTAAGTACATTGAAAATGCTGCGGGTTTGATTTTTCATGGATGGAGAAGGGATTTACAGATATGAAGAGGGCTAAGACAAGAACAAATCCCATAGTGTGGTATAGATTGAAATGGAAAGTGATGAGGTAAACTCATGGTTTTAAATAGAAATAATAGATAGATGATAGATAGATAGATAGATAGATAGATAGATAGATAGATAGATATACATTCTATGTGTGTGCACGTGTCTGTGTGTACTATCTCTGTCCGTTAGAACGACCCAGAAATATTGGCAGCCCATCACAATGAGCACATCTAGTTCTTGGTTTCTATGTACTATTCTCCGCTAAAGAAACTAAAACTCTTAAGATAAACGGGTTATCTAGTGCTTAAAGGGGAAAAAATTCAAGATAGGTCTGGAACATCTTGTATCACAAAACAAGGAATTGCTGAAAGAATGAGGGAAACACGGCCAAACATCACTGGAGCCAGTCGGAAGGGGCTCTAGTGGCTGAGTCTGGGACAGTCTGTACATCAGAATAATGACACTTATAGGTGGTAACCCTTTAAGTAAAACAGAAATCCATTCATCTGTGCTGATATAAATAAATGGGGGAGAAGAAAGTGTTCCCAGTTAGAGTAGAAGACTTGAAGTATCAATCCCAAAAATATATTTTTATTAATCATTAATTGACGAGCACAAAATACTTATTAATTAACCATAAATCAGAGAAATCTTATAGACACCGTTAGCCAAATAATAAGAGTTAATATCACAAGTAATAAGACAAATTAGCATTTAGTGTCTAACGATATGATGCCATGAGATGACTATTTGGCAGATATCACAGCAAAAAGCTCTTGAAATCATGAGGAAACATACAAACTCAAACTGAGGGATGTTCTACAAAGGAACAGGCCTGTCTTGTTCAAAAATGTCAAACTCATGAATGAGAAAGGAAGACAGGAACTGTTCCAAATAGAAGGGAGAAAAATACATGACAACTTAGTGAACACATGTTCCTGGGTTGGATCCAGAACATGAGAGGACATTATTCAGACCTCCGAGAAATTTCAACTGGGTGTATATGTTAGAAAGCAATACTGGGTCAGTGCTAAATTCCTGATTTTGATGGTTATACTGTCATTATGTAGGAGAAAGTCCTCATTTTTAAGAAATACAAACTGATGCAACTTATTAGCAAATGGTTCAGAAACAATAGTACATATAAGTATGTGTGTTGTGTGTATGAGCGTGTTTGTAAGAGCGAAAGAAGTTTAAGACAAGTGTGTAACAATGCTAATAATTGAGGAACCTGAGTGACGTAAATATGGGAATTCTTTGAACTATTTTGTAACTTTTCTGAAGATATTCAGTTGCTTCAAAATAAAAAGTTTAAACAAAAGAGGGGAAATAAGGATATGGCTATTACTTGGCAACCAAGAGTGTTTATGGTAACACCCATCTCAGGCCTCACAGGGCAGACCCTACCAGAAATGCTGCACTTCTTCGTCTTTTCAAATTATAAAGGCATTATTCCTCACGCTACTCAAACACAGAAAAGTCATTCTTTTACCACACTCCACCAAGTACCTCTGGGAATCTCCAGGACATTTTTAAATGTTCTGCAAATCTGTCCTGGTTGTCACTTTTTGTATAAACCAGTCATTTGTCTCCAGACCATCACCTGCTCTTCTGCAGGTCACCCCTTTCTCTACTGAGATGATTTCACCCAAGTTGCAGCTGCTACGTGCTTTCCTCTTCCCGGTATGGCCTTCTCACCTGCCCATGAGATCACTGAAATCACAGCTTGGCTGAGCTCAGCTGTCCTCCAGAGCTACGATGGGCCCTGGAGCCTAGAAAGCTCTTCCTTTGGCGGCTGCCTCCAAACATTGCAAATGCCTGTTTTGAAAAGCCCAGGCATAGAGACATTTTTCCCAAGAATCTTCAGAGATCCCCACTATTCTTGAGTGCAGCCCCAACTGGCTTCCAAGGGGACAAAGGAGAGAATTTAGTTTTCCCAAGAAAATGGGTAGGTACTTCTTTTACGTCTGTAGTGGAGTGGACAAATTATGCCCCACTGCCTATTTTCACATGGCCTGCAAGCCAAGAAGGATATATGCATATTTTAATGGTTGAAAAAAATTCAAAAGAAAAATGATATTTTATGACCCATGAAAATAATATAAAATTCAAATTTCAGGGTCCATAAATAAAGTTTATTGGAATACAGCCATACTCATTCATTTACATATTGTCTAGGGCTACTTTCATGCTCTAATGGCAACATTGAGTACTTGTGACAAAGACCACCTGGCCGTCAAAACCCAATGTATTGACGACCTGACTCTACAGAGAAAGTTTGTCAATCCCGGACCTATATGAGGGAAAGAGCCTCCCAACACGGTCCTTCAAATCAGAACAAAAGACACCAACCATCTCCTCCCCCTACAGCAAGTCGACATCTTTACCCAAGAAAAGTATAAACTAGTGATAACAACTTACATGACAGCTTTTTCATCTTAAAAGTTATCTTAAGGTTCTGTCACTGGAACTGTGATACACATTGAACTCCAAGTCAACAAGTACTGAGCCTTGAGGAGTTGGGATGCTGGGACTTGGCTCCCAGCCGAGTCGCCAGTGCTTCTGATAATCCAGGTCGGACAAGGAATATGGTGAATGACACCCAAGTGGTAGAAGCCCCCTAAATGTTGGAAAGACAAGAGCTGTGAGGTGGTAGGAGCTGGGGGCGGAAATGGAGTATCCAGCAGTACCAACTGAGGACCTGTGGGTTTCCGATTGAGCTCAGCCAACTGTCCTACTGTCAGTGCAACTTGTGGGCCCACACACTAAAGCCAAAGTTGTCAAGTCACCGTAATTCTATTTCGATCATTGTTTTCACAGGATACATTTCTGGCATTTCTATTATGTGGGTTGAATTTAATATCGAGTATCTATTTCAAAATTAATGCCCATGTGATTTTTGAGTGAATTTTAGTTCTTACACTTAAGGAATATTATTTACATTCTTTTCATTATGATGGAAATGGAAATGAATCTAGAGAGAAGACATCTACATCTGCCGACAGCCACCAAAGTGTTGGGGGCCTCAGCCAAGTAGCCACAAGGAAATGAATTCTGCCAACAACCTGAATGAGCTTGGAAGCAGATTCTTCCCCAGTCAAGTTCTCAGGCGTAAACACAGCCCCGCCAACACTGATGGCAACTGTCTGAGACCCAGTTAAGCCAAGCCAGGTCTCCTGATCCGCAAACACTGTGAGATAATATCCCTGTGCTGTCTTTTAGCTGGTACATTGGTGGTGATTTGTCTCACAACAATAGAAAGCTAATGCACTGGGCAGGATTCCTATGTCCATTTTTCCCTTCTTTAAGGTGGTAATTTTCTGCTGCCATGACCCAGGTCATGCCTTTAAGAGCCAATATAAGAAAGAGCCCAGGAACTCTTCTGCACTGATTATAGAGTCTTTCTTCCGCAGCCAGCTGTAGAGACTCCTAGAGCCTCTGCAACCTGAGTGGAGGCCAAGGATGGAGCTTACAGGTGTCCCTCCCTCCATCCTTGCCCACACCTGTCCCTGCACAAATGTAGGAGAGAAGTAGGAGACTAACCGAGGGGTCCGAGTCACCAGTGTAAAAGGAACACGGGACTTTACATGTATGTAAAATCTGAAAAAAACTATTGTTTGCAGAAAACATGCACCAATGTGGTACAGAAACAAAAGTGCCATGTTTGGTGTTTGAACATTTAGGTATTTCAAGGCTTGGCTCTGCCATTTACTGTATTGACTAAGGCCTTACTACATGAGGTTTCTGAGTCTCTTCTTCCCACGTGTAAAATGTACATCGTAATAATACCTGAAACCATGTTGCCACAAAATATTCATTGTTCACTGTTAATGTATACTAGGCATGATGCTAGAAGCCAGGAATCTAGAAATAAAGGAAACGTGGCACCTGCCCTCAAGACTTGGAGGGATTGCTATGTAAAAAAATTAACCCATGAGGGAAATAAGAATCCGTCCTTTTTCACCACTGTAGTCAGCAGGGCTTAGGAGCTCTCGCCGTGATCTCCACTGTTTGCCCACTGAGTGAACGTGTAGTGCAGAAAGTTGGTAGGTTAAGACCGGTGATTAAATTGCACGCACTTAGAGGAGAGAACAGCTTTTAAGTAGCAACATCTCTTGTGGGTAATTTTGTTGTTAAAAAGTAGCACTGGTCAGGGCTAGGATAAACTAGCTAACCTGTTCTACCCAGGAGATACACCAGAATATCGGAGAGGGAGGTTCACAGCACTAAAAGAGAAGGCAGAAAGAGGAATGATATGACTGAAGGCTGCGCTGCAATGACATCTGTCTTGAGCTGTAAAGTGACACATTTACATGCTTAACACACACACGTGCACACGCGGTGGATTGTCAGTAAAAGTCTGATAGCCACAACTCCGATGGGTGAGTTCGGGGGAGATAAAGTAAAAGCAGCTGCTTTCTAAGCAGAAAGTGGGAGTGGCTGGTGGGGTATCCAAAGAGATGGACAACATACGAGGCATGAGACCGGGGCCAGAGGTGACAGTGTACAACAAAAGGTCTCCTGCCTGAATCCCTGGAGGTCGCTTGGAATACCACCATGTGTGGGACGGGCTTTGAGCCAAGGTAGATCTTAATCAGAGCAAAGTGATCCCTGCAAGCTGAGGATCTGGGAGACATAGAGGTGGACGGTGAAATGAGAAAATGAAGGGACAAACTGTCAGGAGCCCAAGAGAAGGTGGATGTGACTCTCGAGGGCAGGGAGGATTTTACGGTTATTCTGTGAGCAGCAGTGACTTACCTTATGGACTAGAAAGGAAAGCAGACAAAGAGTGTCTAGGTGTCATTTCTTCCCCCAGAGAATAGCCAGACAGATACTTGGAGAAGGAAAGCCTTCAAGGGAAAATGAAGGGGTCAGATTTTCTGAGATCTGGACAATTACCGCAGTTGCAGTCAGCAGGAAGAACTCAGTGGGCCTCACATCCATTGCTCCCAGACCAGAAACAGCCTGGGGAGGGAGGCTGAGGGGCCAAGGGACGGCCTCTCCTTCCAGACAGACCTGCCTTCCCTCCAGGTGGGTGTTTGCTTCTCTCCCCTTTCTTTCTTTTTTTTTGTTTTCAATCTTTACCTGATGTCTGAGACCTGACCCTTCAACTCAGACATCTAAAGTTGCTATTCACTAAAAGACCAGGGGAATTTTAAAAAGAAGAAAGTAAAGCAAAGTTAGAAAAAGAAAAGAAAACAGAAAACAAAGAAAAGGGAAGCAGAACACTCGTGTGAACGTGAGCGCATTTGCTGGGGTGCTGCCCCATCTTGGGAAATGATTCTTTGCAAGAGACCTTTGGTGCCAAATAGTTGAGCTGCTGCCAGTCTTTTATGACTCCTTCTTTATCATTTCCCCCTCCATGAGGCAGATCAAGACAAATCCGCATTCCTTCCCTGTGTCTGGGGCCTGCTCTTAGCCTTTGTCAGCTGCTGGTTTGCTGAGGCTCTTGGGTTTGAGAAAACCCGCCTGGCAGCTCCATGTTTGTTTGCAGTAGCACTTATGCAGATGGGGTGTCATCTGGGAACCATGGCAGCAGAGACACAACAAACAAAAGCAAACTGGCTTCCAACGGTGAATGGGGAAGTTCTCCTTAGCTCCCCAGTACTGTTTATGGAGTAGCTGAGTGGCCATATAGCCCTGGACCCCAAAGCCAGATAGTGGGCAGCTGTTGTAAATTCTTCCTGAAGAGTTTATAATAAAGTAATTCAGGCTGAGTGTGACCATGGGACCATGAAGGTCTCCTGCTGCCCTTCGGTGGTGACTGCCCCACTATTCTCCCTCTTTTTCTCTCTCCCGCCCTCCTCCCTCCCTCCCTTCCTTCTTTGTTTTCTGTCTTTCTGTCTTTCTTTCAATAGTTGAGCAACTGATGGATGCTAAATTCTGGGAGTAGAACCTAGAACAAAGCAGAGACGCAGGACATGGTTTCCATCATTGTGGAGCTCAGAGCTGAGCTGGAAGGATAGACAAACACATGACTGGTTGCCTTTAGTGTGGTAAGTAATACACCAAAGGCTGTGGAAAAGAGAAGACTGATTCCCTAGTCACGTCAGTGGCCTTCAGAGAAAGTCCCTTTCCTCCAAGAGGCAGTAGATTCTGAACTGGGCTTTGAAATGACAGTTAACTGAATGGAAGAGTAGTGGACAGATGTCTTCCTGGAAAGCAGTACCGCATGTGCAGACAGGGCAGATCAAAAAAGCACAAGGCTGTTCGAGGAACCCCACAGCAGTTCCAGCGCAGGGCATGGGTGGGTGAGTGTGAGATGGGGCTATTGACCCAGGCAGGGGTGGGAACATAAAATGGCATACAGACAACCAGGAGGAGTTTAGACGGATTATCCAATCTGCATGTCAGAAAGATCTCACAGCCCACAGCATGGAGAAAGAGGGAATGGAGGAGAGGAGGGCTGACAAGAGAAAGGCCATGCATGCAGACTTGTATTAAGTCCCCAGCAGAAAGACTCCAACAGGATAGTATGAGTGTTTGGCACTAACGGCAGTAATAGCTCTTGAGCGAACCAGCACACAGAAAGGGGACTGTCAGCTCCCTTCACAGCTAAGTTCGGACCCATTTTCTCATACATGAAGAGAATCCAAAATGCCCATTTCATTCTGTCCTGCAGACTTGCTCAGTGTAATTTCATGGTCATTCACCGATCGCCTAATGTATGCCAGCTCTGTAAGAGACACAGGAATATCAAGGTAAAAGGGTTCACACTTCATACTTTCAGGACTTAATAATTAGTGGCTATTTGTGGTATTAAAATACAGTAATCAATGCCTTAGCCCTTCCCCTGATTGTCCCCATGTTGTAATCTGTTTTTATTTGCAACATCGGATTACAGGGCTGCAGGGCGAGGACGAAAATTATGAAGTTTGCTAAATGCTTTGCAAGTTAAGTTAGCAATGGAAATACACATGATTTCTGGGGAGTCCAAAATAGCCGAGAGGGAGCTTAATGAGAACCAGGCTAATATGGCCGAGGCCGAGCACTCAGGGAGGACAGTGAAGTGCTCGGCCTCTGCTTCCCGGCTTTGGGAGGAGTCTGGACTGTGGGCAGACGAGGACGCTGGCCCAGTGTGCTGCCGTGTGCAGTGAGGGGAGACGGGGCCTGCCACAGGCACTGGAACACCCAGGTCGATCCAAAAGTAACTCTTCCTTCAGAAAAATGGCCCCAGAGAAATTTCTGGGATTATCATATACCTGTCAGAGTTTGCCGTTCAAGCCCAGACTCTGAGCCTTACAGAACGCCCCACTCTAACTCCCTTCCCTCTGTCTGATGAACACTTTTCTAACACTTTTTCTGTGTGGCCTCCCCTGAAGCAAAGAAGAAAATGAAGCGCTTAGTACACCTCCTTTGGACTATGCAATGTGGTGCATATTATAGTTTAAAGCGGTACACAAAAATATACAGTATAATGATACGTAATGGCTGTACTATATTGTGTAGCATATATGAGTACATGATCTGATGTGAGATAATATGGTGTGCTGTGTAATTCTTTGTATCCTTGATTATGTGGCCATGAGGATATGAGCTATTTGACTGCAGGACAATGGCCTATTCATCAGTGTCTCCTTAGAACTACTAGGAGCATCTGGCAATTAGTAGGATTTCAGGGTGTGTTTTTGATAAAAGAAGGAAAGGAAAGGGTGAGGAAAGGAAGAAAAGGAGGAAGGAAACAAAGGAAACAAATATCTTGCAAAGAACCAACACTAGTCTTCCTTTGAAAATGGGTTCCAGGTCTGACTGACACAGGCTGTCTCCCTCTAAAGGCTCTGGCACGTTTTCAATCAAATATCAAGGGAAAAAAGTGAGAATGCAGGTTCCCTGGCTTCACACCTTCTCAAAGAAGGTCTAGATTCCCAAAATTGGTTTACTCACATTCGAGAGGAGTGAGATAAGAAAAATACTAAGCATACAGAAAGATAAGTGTCTGTGGGGACAGAGTCCCAGAGAGCAGTTTCCAGGCTCTCGACCTCACGTGGAAAGGTGCTGGTTCAGGTAGTAGATGGCCATCAGCTGTAACGAGTTAGCCATTGGCCACTGATAAAACAGCCGTGGCTGAGCTAGCAAGCGCGGATTGCAGCTAGCAAGTGGGTTGGTTGGCAGAGAAGCAGACAGCGGATTGTGTATCGTGTGGCTCCTGTGTCTCCAACCCAGCCGCCAGCGAGACTATAGTGGTGTGACTCCCCTATCTGTGGCTCCGTTGATATTCCTTTTGGGCCTCGCCATGTCCTGCGTCCTCACCATATCCCGCTCCTGCGGGGAGCAGGAGCTGAGTCCCCGCATGACACCCAGCATGACAGTGTCATTATTCATGTAAGGTGTGCTAAGAAGAGAGGGATAGATAGTTCCCTCTGCTCGGGACGATCAGGGCAGGAGGAGTATATGAGATGGGGTTTCAAGGCTGAGTGGGAGATGCAGCCTGAGAGGGCAGAGGATTTCAGGGCAGGAGTCACCTGAGTGAATCCTAAAGCTTTCCGGCATGTGGGGCCTATTTCACCAGCTGAGCGGTGGTGGAAAGAGTGTATTTTCAGCAGCAGTTATACTTGTAAAGATGGCATTAGCTCTTCAAAAACCATATCCTGGAGAAGTGATATTGCTGGAGGGTTAGATCCATGAACTGAGAGCTCAAAGTCCAACTTGCTCATTTCAGATGGAAAAACAAGAGGTAAACAGACTTGTTAGAATTCACTCACAGCTAAATAGTGGCAGGGCCGGAAGTGAGGGCTTGAGTCTAGATGCCCCTAAACCACCAAGACGGTAACAATTGGATCAAACATGGGAAACCCCCTTCATCCAACCTAGTGAGTCGCACATGTGTCCTCTAGAGGTCCTGCTTCCTTTTCTGCAGGGTCTCACCCTAAAATGAATGTGTTAGCAACAAAAGCCAGTGTAACTAAGCTCTTAGAGGAAACAGCCAAAGCTCTGGAGTAGACTACAGACTCGATGAAAAGCACCTGAGTGTGCAGCTGCCTCTGCCACTTTCTAAAGCCGTGTTCTTTTAAAAATGCGTTGCTGTTTCTGCCTCCTCATCTGTAAAATGGGAATGTCCACCCATAAATCAGAGACCTGTGGGAAGTTCATGAGCTACAGTATGAAGAAAATCAGCACGGTTTCTGGATGTAGTGGACGAAAGGATGGTTGCCCCAAACACATATCCATGTCCTGATATCCAGAACCTGTGAAGGGGACCCAATTTGGAAAACATCTCTGCAGATATCATTAAGTTAAGGACATTGAGATGAGAGAGACCACCTGGGGTTATTCAGATGGGCCCTCATCCAGTGTCAAATGTCCTTTTAAGAGACACACAGAGAAGAGGAGGAGGAAAGGTGACCACAGAGGTAGAGATTGGAATGAGCCAGCCACAAGCCCATGCCAGTGGCCACGAGAAGCTAGAAGAGACAAGGAACAGAATCTCCCCAAGAGCCTCCGGAGGGAGCGCAGCCCGGCTGACACCTTGATTTCCCACTTCTGCCCTTCAGAACTGGGAGAGAGTACATTTCTGTTGTGTTAAGCCACCAAGTTTGTGGTAATTTGTTACAGCAGCCACAGGAAACATATACAGTAATTAGATACTAGAAAATAGTAAGTGTTCAAAAACCGTATATAAGTTCTCATCCGCATCTGCTGGAAAGGTCATTTTGAAAGCACAAATTATGCCTTTATTCCTTTCCTTTTGCTTTTTCTGTAACTGGGTAGGAAGGGGGATGGGACTATGAGACATTTGCTCCGTGAGCTCTGTTCTAACCCCCAGTAGGAGCGCTGATATGCCTCTAGCTAGGGACAAGCAGAAAGAATAAGACGAAACTCTGTGAAAACCCATCCAAGAATAGGAGTCAGAGGGTAGGAAGATGGAAGAACCAGCATCAGCATGACTCCCTTTATTGAAGTCTAATATTAGGGGGAGGGGAGAATGGGTGTTTCTGCACTTTTTTTTTAACCCCCATAGGGTCTTTTCCCTGGGGATGATAAGGTGGAAACATCACTGGGCTGGCTTTCCTTCTAGACTCTGCTACTAACTCCCAGTATAGTCACTGCTCCTAACTCCTCCCTTTTGAGCTTCAGTTTTGTAGATGAAGTGAATATTTTGTGCCATATGATTTCAATGAGAAAAATAAAGAGGCAACAAGCTGTTGTCTACTCCAAATTGAATATGGCTAATGTAACTCTACTATCTATCTAAACTTCAGACATAAAGATAGAAAACAATTCACCCAGTTAATATGGATGCTTTTATTATTACACATTCTACCAACCCCCGCTTTGGGTAATAGCACTGTCCCCATTCCTTGGGCATCCAAGGCCCTATACAATCTCCCAGTTCATTTCTTACAAATGTCATGCTTCAGCTTCATTGAATGATGTTCTACTTTATACTGTTTTCTTATACAGTAAGATGGAATCTTTAGAGACTCCCCAAAACAAAACCTCCTCACTTTCGCCTAGACTCCTTGTACATCCCAAAGAACACAGTCCAATCTTAACTTCCAGGAAACAAAAGAGATGGCTTGTGGGAAATTTAGGATTCAGTCATATATTATTCAATAACTAAATTCTATACGGTGATTTCCCATTTCATAGTTCAAATCTGACCAATTCATATAAAAAATGTTAGAGTAACAAAACAATTACAGGACATCTTCTCATTTTGCCAATATGGAAAACCAAGGCGTGGAGAGAAAAAGAGATGCCCAGCCACACAATGTAAGGTAGTGACTGGACCCCCAAATATCTTGAGTCAGGTATCTTGCAGCCTTTTCCAACAGTATGACCGTTCAGTGCCCCAGTGGTGGGAGCTTCGGTGTGATGGGTGTGTGTAGAGGGGGTCGGGGGAGGTTCTAAAGTTGTATCACCAGCCCAGACACTTGCGTGGAGAATAGAGAGGACTGAATTCCTACGCAGCTGAGTTTCATTAGTATAGTCTTCTTAACCAGGCACTTGGGGTATGGCTTTGTTCTCCAGGGAACATTTGGACAAATGTCTTGGGACATTTTTGATTGTCACAAGGTAGAGAGTAGAGGGGTTGGGTGCTCCTGGCAGCTAGCGGGCAGAGGCCAGGAATGCTGTAAACATCCTACAAGACACAGGACATCCCCCCAACACACACACAACAGAATTTTCTGGTCCAAATGTCAGCATTTCCAAGGCCTATGTGGAGAGGGAGAGATTACAACCATCAGAGAAGACACACAGGTATAAGCTGTGGGTTTGAATTACACTGAGCGCCAGTTTGGGTTCCCAAAGATGCGGTTCTTAAGGTTTTTCCTTTGGGACTGTGAGCTACCCTAGGATCCAGTTGCAAGAGGCAAGAAAGCTTCTTTTTTGGCATACACTGATTTGAGTTGGGTTTTTGTCACTTGTAGTGGAAAGAGTTCCAACTAATAAACTCACATTTATTGAGCACTTGAGAGTTAGCTAAGTGTTTTCACATTTGTGGTCTTATTTGAGCCTCAGAAAAACCTATGCTCTATCTGGAGAGAGAGAAGAGATGGGGAGCATTATCTCAGTGACGTGTGTGAAAGTTGAACCCCAAAATGCCTGAGGTTAGGTGACCACCCCCAAGGTGTGGAATGCAATGGAACCTCTCTCCCTAGGAAAGAACTGTCCATCCGTAGAGTCAGAACATCAAGTAAGAGGTCATATAATGAAAATAATAGAATGATGATTAACACAGAGTATTTATGATATGCCAAGCTCTATTCTAAGTTCTTTGCACACGTTAAACTTCTAAATCTGTACAACACATTTATGGCAACAGGTACAATTATTTTCTCTATATTACAGGTGAGAAAATCCAGTATTTGAGTAAATTGCCGAAGTCCTCTAGATAAGTGACAAAATAAGGATTCAAACCCAGAATTCTCAAACTCAACCACCGTTCCCTCTTGAATTACAGAGAGGTCATGAAGTTTGACCCAAATCCTCCTACACATGACTAGGAAGGTGAGGAACCAGTATCCAAGTCCTGACTTAACTGACTTACAGGTCTTTATCTTTAGTCTAAGCTGGCAGCCATGTCTCCCTGTCATTCCAGAGAATGGCCTGCAATGCCAGGGCTTAAACCCAGGCTTCAGATTCGAAGGCTGGTGCTCACGTCTTCTCTTATACTCATTTCATACATGTCTCACGCACATTTACTATATGTTAAGCCCTTATAGGAAAATTTTTGGAGTGACGAATGGAAGTGATGCACATTGCAACTTATTGAATTGTAAACGTATTCTTATCCTTAAAGATGGAGAGATTCATACTATACACAGCTTTGGGGACTTAGGGGCTTTGGGAAGGAGAGCCATCTGCGTTTTATTAGGGAAGGACAAGACAGCTCCCTTCATGAACCTCCGAAGCCAAGTTAAAAATATGCTAGTCCACAGTTCATAGTAAAAATTGGACCCATCACCCCAAAATCCCTTTTGTTCTGGGAGCACATGTGGTCAGAATGGTGAGACTTGTTTACTTCATGGCTTACTGGTACTAAACGTGGGCTGAGGGTTCTGTCCTTCTGTTCCCCTTTCTGTCCCGCCACTGGGGAAAAAGAAAAACAGATCTTTGGGTCCAAAACAGAGGACTTTTATAGAGATGGAAAAATTACATATCCTTGTTTTGAAAGAAAAAGACAATATTTAAGGGTGGAATGGGTTTCAAAATCTTTCGAAGTATGATATGGGAGAAATAAATATCAAATAAAGATTATTTCAAAAGCTTTCACAAATTTCAAAATCCTTTCGGGATCACCTTTATTTCTCAAGACTTCTGAATTTTTTGATGTGTATGTTCTCAGCAGGAGTATCTTCATCTCTGGGACTTTCACACTCTAACCTGTTTTGATACCAAAACTGAGCAGAAAGAGCGTCACACGTGGACACCTCTAAAACCCAAGAGCCAGTCCTACAGAGTGGGGACTTTCTGAAGCTTAGGGTGCCAACATAAGCGGAAGTTGGGCTCAGAAAGTAACATTTGTCAACGGGAAGGACAGAAGTTCATTTGTTTCCTTTTAGTTCATGCAAAGAAGGTGCTAAGGAAAAGAGTTTGGTAAAAGCAACACCTTGAGTTCCTTGGGCAAATTATTCTTTCCCTGAAATCTATGTAGCTTTTCCCCATTCTTAAATGGGGACGTTGAGGCTCAGGGGATTAAACCATTTACCCAAGTCAAACCGCTAGTCATTGGTACGGCTGGGAGGATGAGTTTCCTGTATCCTCAAGGTATCCTAAGTTCATTGTTTCTGAAGCTGAGCATTTTGTCTTCCCCCAAAAACGGCAATTCCTTGTGTGTTTCCTGTTTTATGGTTGGCAGCAAAGTCCACCAGTCATCATGTGTGGACATCTGGAATGTGCCCTGTTCTGTATCAGTCAATCACCAAGTCCCCTGATCCTATTTCCATACTCTCCTTGGCACCCCGAGTAGCCCTAACCCCCCCATTGCCTACCAGGAATACTTCTATGGCCTCCCATCTGATCTCTCTCCCGTCATTGTGTTCCCTCCTTCATGCAGCCACTAGAACGGATTCAACATGAATTCAGCAGTGTCACTCCGTTGCTCACACACCCAATCCCCTGTAGGACACACCGCATGCTGTTCCTTGGCCGAGCACACAAGACCCCATTGCTTCCGGTCCTGCCTCACCCCTCACCTCCTCTCTGCCCCTCTCCCTGCACTCACTCTGCCTCAGTAGCTTCCAGGATCGCACATGGCCTGCAGTCTTCCGCATGCACAATCGTGTTTCTCATCTCTCTGTTTCTCATCCTGACGGCTCTGCCTCCTGTCTTCCTCCACATGGTTCACTCCTTCTCATCCTTCAAGACTCAGCTTAGACATCCCTTTCTATGGTCGTGTGTGTGCCAGAGAGTTCTCCCTGACGCCTTACAGCCCCCACCTTGAGGGTCCAACCCTTGTCTGTGCTTCTCAGTGTGATCACCACATTGATTATCTTGAACTCCATGCATTTGTCTCCTCAACCGGAAAGTTAACTCCTTAAAGGCAGCAGTGGTCCTGCTGGCAGAATAAACCCGGGGTGAGATTCCGTCATCTCCCTTATAGAGAACTGCTCTTGGTCCATAGGGAAGCCTGTGTCGGAAGCAAATAGCGGCACACTGTGTCCCATGTGAATGGATAAAAGGGAAATAAAATGACGGGAACATCTCAGCGTCTAGCACTTCCTTTAAGTATATCTTTCCTAAAGTCATTTAGGGAAAAAGAAAAAAAAAATTGCCAAAGATGAAATCTCCCTGGATCTTGCATTTTCCTGAATCTCTTTGCCTGGCATTCCTTAAGAGCTTTTATATATAAAACTCAAATCCATTTTTACAGGATCTTTCTGTTTTTAAAACTCTTTCTGGTTTTGACATTCTGTTGTCTGAGAAGAGGCAAAACTCCTCAGTTGGGCAATCAAAGATCTGCACAGTATGACTCAGACCTACCTGCCTGTTTAGTCCTCTAACCTTAGTACTTCCCCAGGAGTACGCCTGTCCCAGCCATGTGCTTTTGCCCCCAGCCCTCTCCTCTTTATTTCTTCTCTTCCACACACACGAGTAACAGATGTGTAGAGAGGTAAAACTGAGGGAGGGAAGTCAGTCTATAGTCAGAACTCATCTGATGATATGATTCCTGTCTTCCTGTAGGAACAGAGAAATAATTTTCCTCCACATGGCAGTGCTCATATTTTTCTCTTAAATCTTTTCTTGTTATAAAATCCATTATGTGGCTCAGATCAGACTTAAATAATGCTTTGTCCCGCTTTCTCCATATGTGTATGAGAACAACACCCACACTCGCTGGGGGAAAAAGAACTAAGATTTACCCTGTCCTACTATGTGCCACATGTAGCTCACAGCTTGTGTTATTTAATATTCCTAGTAACCTTCAGAAGTAGCCATTAGTTCCTTTTTAAAGTAGAGGCAACTAAGTCTCCGAGGAATTAAGTAGCTAAAGATTTTCAAGTTAAATTAGAGTCAGGATTTAAACATGAGTACTTGAATCCAAAAACCTGTTTCTCCGCCTAATGGGTCATTGAGGTTGCAGATGAAAAAAAAAGATGTGGCTGTATGAAGCTTTAGTTGCCAAAATTTAATGACTATCACTATCATAACCAGGTGTTCTTTACATAGTAGGATCCTAAGAGAAGAACATAATAGTTAGAAAGAGATTCAGGGATTTACATCCACCATAAGAATTAAGGGATGAGCAAAAGCAATGGAAAATTAAGAAGAAGAAGAAAAAAATGAGTCTGGACTTGGGATGTGTCAAGTTATGGCATTCTCTTCCCAAGAAAAGGAGTGCTGACATGTGGGGTGCTGACGCATGGAAAGATGCAAGCTTAGAGGAACAGGGTGCAGCTGCATATAGCAAGGCATTTGGCAGGGTGGTCTGAGGAGCAGCAGGCTTTGTAGTGAATGGCTGTTTTTCCAAGTATCTGAGCCATGGGGGCATCTGCCCAGAAGACGTTCTTGGAACCAAGGATTGCAGAAGCAGGCAAAAATAAGGAAAACCCAAAATAAATCATGGGCTCCAAGAGTCCGGGCTTACAGGAATGCTTTGACTTTGGAGCCACTTTACATATTGGCACTGGAATTTTCCAGAGGTCCCATCCCAAACTGCGATTTCTTGCTCGAGAGTTCTTAGGAGTCCTGGTGGAAATGGGCTACAGAATAAGGAGACCATATTTCAGCACATTACTCCAGAGGCCAACTCTACTTAGCCTTCGTTACCAGAAGAGTATATGTAGTTATTTACTCCGTGTCTGTCAGCCTCAGGGCTCCCTGCTCTCATCTCTACTCCGATGTTAGAGCGGGGAACCTGCAAACTGCATTTCCCAGACTCGTTGCTGGCTTGCTTCACCTTAGGGTCCCTCAGTGGGAAGAATTCACAGATTAGAAGGTGGCAGCATGAAGAAGACTCTCTTCTCATTTCCAGATCCTGTCAGACACCTTCTAGAAGCAAGACAGCTGTGGCTCCAGCTTCTAGCTTCCTCTAGCACTCCCAGTACCCGCTGTGAGATGCCTCCTTAGAGGTACCAGCACTAACTGGCCCACCAGGTCTCAGCTTAAGCATTCAGTTCACATTCTCTGACTTCTGGCACTGGTCACAGTGTACCCCCACTGAGGTCTGAGTACCCAGCCTTGGGGCACCTCCCCAGAGGTCTAAGCACTGCCTACAGAGTGCATCTCCCAGAGGTTGAAGCACCAGTTGTCATACACGTGTGTGTGTGTACACACACACGCACATACACATGCGCACACACGCACATGCATGTGCACGCACACACACGTGCACACACGTGCACACACGCACACACACGTGCACACACACGCACACGAGCACACACGCACACATGCACACACACGCGCACACACGCACACACGGGAATCAGCCATGCAGGATCCTTCTCCTAATTCCTGAGCTCCTAACACTACCTTTCCATTTTTTGTTCTTCATGCCTGAGGGATAGTAGCTACTTCCTGCGGTTGCTGATGTCTGCGTTACGTACCATTCCGTTTGCTAGTTCAGCATTCTAACACGTGTGTAGTCAATTCCCTATATTAAATTCCCTCTATTTGGAATTCCTGATGTGCTTTCTATTTTCCTGACTGGAACGCGATGGATTCAGAGGGCGTCCATATCTTTAAATATAATGTTATCAAATCTCTTAAACAAGGACAATTACATAAAAATAAAATTTTAACTTCTTTAAAAAGGAAACTACTCTGTCAAGTCGTCCTCATCTCTGTCAATAGGAAGAGAGAATATACCATCCCTGGAGGTACAAGAGTTCTGATTCTTCATTCACCCTTGAACAAAGCTGGTGTGGACCCCAGCAATATGCCTGACAAAGATGTCCTGGGCTCTACCCCCAGGGAGTCTGAGGAGGAGAGGTTGGTCACAATGTCACAAGAGAGGAATCTACTAGAGCAACTAGAGGCCGAGGAGAGACAATGCAGGAAGACTGTGAACTTTGCAGGACTTACCAATGCTTGTCTGCAGCTGGAAGGATGGATCAATCTTTTTGTTTTTCCGCTGCAAGGAGCAGAAACCAATTTTGGATGACTTAATCTAAAAAAGCACATGTCAGAGGAGTGTAAGACTAAATTCTGAGGTTAGGGAAGAAGGCTAAAGAAGGAATCTGGACTAGATAGAAGCCAGGCAGTTCTAGAAGGTGTGTTGTTGGCCGAAATTGTCTGATATCTGGACCCAGAACCACTGCTGGAATGAAAGAATCCATACATCTCATGCATTCTCCTGGAGAGAGTCCAGTTGGCCTGAATTAGGTCAATATCCATTCAGTAACTGTACCAAACAGGTGAGATGAAGGACCTAACAGAGCATCTATGCCCACATGTAACTACCCACAGGGAGATGAAGGTGCTCTTGGAACAGGGAATAGAGGGTAACTAAACCAAAAACGGGTAGGGGAGAAAATAAGACAGAAAGGGGTGCGCTGAGATGAGTAGGAATTTTCTAGTTGGACAAGAAGAGGATGTTCCTTCCAGGCCAGGAGAGCAGCAAGAGTAAAGGTATGGTGGTGAGAACAACACAGTACGGGAGTGTCAGTCATCCTGAGGCAGCAGAGTGGAGGTGAGACTGCCACCAGTCACAGGGACCAGGAGATAAAAAAGGTCATGTGCACAGCGCTCATGCACCCCCCTGTGGTCTGCAGTATCCAGGAGACGAGGTCAGATGGCCATCAGCAGGCCATCTCCCCCTTGACATTGTCGCAGATGTGCATGTTTGCCTGTGTGTGTGCGTGTGTGTGTGTGTGTGTGTGTGTGTGTGTGTGTGATGAAACCTGTACAGCATTGTAACCTTGACGTGAACGTTTTCAGTGGAATGGAAGGGACAAAGCCAGATTGGAGAGAGCTAAGAAGAGAATGGTGTGAGCAGGTAGAAATAGGGAAAGAAGACTGTATGATTAAGTACTAAAGTATTGGCACAAACTCAAGGTTGGATAGAAGTTCAGGAAGGGCAAGTTCAGGGGAAACACTAACGGGAGGATGTGGCAGTGAAGTGAATGTGAACAATACACTCCTTGTCATAAGGAAAGGGCTGTCCGTGTCCTTTCTATTTATCAGATGTGGCAGCAAGCTGGCTTCAACTGCAGAGCAATTGCTTTGTAAAAATCTTTTCTAAATAAATCGTAGACTCCTTAGACGTTAGACCCCTCCAGGACAACAACCCTGTTTTATTCCTTTCCGTATCCCAAATGTCTCCTACCAAGTAGGCACTCAAAGCAGCCTTTGGCATGAATTGATTAATTAGTGCAATGATAAACTTACAAAAGATTGCTTATAACATGTTGATAATTATTTTAAATCACCAAACCAATGCACAGTTGAAGACATATAGTACTTCAACAAATGTGGGATACTTTGATGACTGCTCTGCAGCTTGCTTCTTCTACTTAATATACTGTAAGCCACGTTCTGTCAGTTCAACGTGACTTGAAAAATCACAAAATTCAAAAGCCAGAGGGGACTCTTGAGATAAGGTTATGCTCTATCTCACTGCGTCGCTGACCCACTCAATCAATGGCTCAGGAAGCCTGCATTCAAAGACGTGAAAATGACTTTCCCAAGGTCATGCAATGGGTGTACAATAAGACTGGGTCCTCCAGTTGAGTATCCTGACTTCCCCCAGGGCGTTGGACATCTGTCCACCATCACGGCTGGGAAAGGAAAGGTGACTGCTTGTGACCACCCAGGGACCAGACCCTGTGGAGGGTGAGGAAGACCCTTCTACGTGGTATGTAGTAGAGGGCTGGCTGAGGCAGAGCTTTCTGTATGTTGCTCTTCACCGACTGGGGGAGACAACGCCACTGGCTCACGCAGAGCAGTTCAGTTGTTATCTGTCTAAAATGTAGAACTTTCATTTGCCCAAATAGTTCTGACTGCCGTCTTTCCCTGAACCCACTGCAGTGGGCTCTGAGAACGCTCAGAGAGGGTAGTGGGGGACTCAGCAAGGCTGGGCAAGGTGTCAACGAGCAAAAGGAACCGGCTCACCAACCGAGCGGGTAACCGCTGAGACTGGAGGTGACTGCCTCTGGAGACCAGTCAGCCCTGCCAGCTGCCTACATGCCAGGGAGGAAGGAACCTGGCACCAGTGTTCTCAGGATTTTACACAGGATCCTTTCTCTCAAAAAAAAAAAAAAGTCATCACCCAGCAGCCATGAATGCCCCTCCACTTTCTTCCCTTACCTAACTATTTTCGGAATAGTATTTCCAGAAAACAGTGCTGGGGTCAGATGTGGGACATCTCATAGAAGGGAGCAGATCAGCACTGGGGCTTTGCCAGGCAGAAACACAGGCCTCAGTCCCCTCTCTCCTGAGAGGGCACCTGGAACCACAGCTGCTGGTTCTTCTCCACTTAGAAGGCTAAACCTCTGACTGTGGCCTCCTTTCTGAGGTTCCAGAAGGGAAAGTGTTCATTTGAGAATGGCTAATAAAATTATCGGGATATGTCTTCTCTTGCATGTCCCCCACTGTGTTGAATGCCAGTATTGGAAAGAGGAAAACACAGTGTTGGGACAGAACACTACTTCTGCCTTCTACCGTGTGTCCCTGAAAATAAAACCAGGTCTTATATTAATTTTTGCTCCAAAAGATGCATTTGGGCATATTTTCAGGGGATGTCGTATTTTTTCATGTACAACAATCTACATTTATTCAAATAGTCATGTCATCTTGTGGAACATCGTCATAACGTACTAAATGCGTCCGTCTGGCTGATGATCTTAACTGGGGCTTATTTTGGAGGTAGGTCTTATTTTCGGGGAAACACGATAGTTCAACCAAGTCATTACTCTCCCTGAACCACACTTCCCACATCCATTAGGAGTCACCATTTCCTCCTCTGAGAACTTTTGTGAGGAGACAGTTTAAACACCAATACTTAGCAGGCACTTGGCTGATGGTCCCTGTGATATTGTGATTTGTAAGAAGAAATATGTGTTTGGTCTTCCCCCCTGTTTCTGGCACAGAGCCCTTGAAACCTTTGGAATTTCCTAAGTGAGGAGAGCATAAAGGTGCCTTTTGTTATGTTGGTGAGGTGACTTTTGCAAAGCACTCAAGGATGGGGCTGGTTGCCAGGAGAACCAAGCAGGTGATCAGAGGGCTGGAACTTTCAGTCTCACCCTCTGACCTCCCAGAAGGAGAGAGAGGCTGGAGACTGAGTTTAATCACCATGGCCAATGAATGATTTAACCAATTATGCCTATGTAATGAAGGCTCCAGAAAAACCTGAAAAAGGACAGGGTTCGGAGAATTTCCAGGTTGGTGAACATGGGAGACTTGGGGAGAGTGGCGTGTCTGGAGAGGGCATGAAAGCTCTGAGCCCTTTCTCCATGCCACAGTCTGTACATCTCTTCCATCTGGCTGTTCCTGAGTTATATATCATTTTATAATAAACCAGTGATCTAATAAGTAAAATGTTACTCTGAGTTCTGTGAACCCCTGTAGCAAATTAATTGAACCCAAGAAGGATGCCATGGCAAGCTCTGATATACAGCCACCCGGTCAGAAGTACAGGTAACAGCCTGGATTGTCACCTGGCCTCTGAAGTCCAAGCAGGGCTCGTGGGAACCTCTAACCTGTCCTGGGCCATCTGCAGCGCGGGCGACAGCCTCGGCTTGTAACTGGCATCTGAGGGGGTGGGTGGGACGGGTGGTCTTGTAGGACTGAACCCTTAACCTGTGGAATCCGATGTCAGCTCCAGGTAGACAGTGTCAGAATTGAGGTGAATCTTCACACACCTGCTGGTGTCTGAGACTTGCTTGGAGTCGTGTGGGAAGATGCCCCTCCACACAAACATATGTTGGAGTTGGGTCAAGGAACCCAAAATAGTCCCCCGTTCTCAACCTTGAGCGAATTCACCCAGAGGATAGCAAGGTGACCACCCTAGGAAGCACCTCCTATTTTTTAGTGAAAGAATAAAGTTTATTCTGAGATTTTTTTTTAAATTATCGAAATGTTCAAACCTGAGCATAGCACTGGGAAAGTGGCGACGTACAGGTTAAAGGTTTTGCCTGTAGGAACACAATCAAGGGGAGAATGCCAGTTTAAGAGGCAGTGAGGCATCAGCATCCTAAGTTCTTGTTTCTAAAAGGAGCGACTGCTAAGGGACACGGGTGAGGGTCACCTAGCTCATCTTCCAGGCAGGGAAGGCTTCCTGGAGGAAGTGACGTGTAAGCTAGGAGCTTAGTGATACACAGAAATTAGACCTGTGAAAGGAAGGAGAGGATGATGAAAGATGTTCATTCGTTTGTTCATTCATTCATTCATTCATTCATTCATTCATTCATTCAGCAAACAACTCCTGAGTACCTAATATGTTCTAGGAGCCATTACGAAAACTGAGGGCACAGTGTTGAACAATACAGACTGATAGACTCGATTTGCCAACTGGTTGATCAATCATTAATAATTCACAAAATGTCAGGAAGTGCTCCATGCCATGTAGAAAATAATGCAGAGTGCAGTGAACACGAGCTCCGTTAAGTTTGGTGGTCATGAAAGACCACTCCAAGGAAGTTCCGTTTTCGTTGAAACGTGAGAGAGGAGAAGAAGCCAACCATGCCACTGTGTCAACCACCAATGTGCAAGCACAGGGAAGTGCTAGTGCAAAGGTCTTATTTTCACAGCAAGGTTGGCATATGCGAGGCACAAAACGGTGGCGATCGTGGCTGTCACAGGGAGAACAAAGAAAACATGAAATGGAAGAAGGAGGGCAGGGCCGGCTCTTGTAAAACCATGTGGGGAACAGTGAGATGCTTGATTACACTCGACGTGTGATGGGAAGCCATTGGAGATCTTAAGCAGGAGAGAGTTGGGATCTGATTTACGTACTTGAAGATCACCGTGGTTCTTGTAAGAGCTTAAAAAGCAATGTATGTAAAGGCTCCAAATGAGAAACGACATGGTCTATGTGACGAAAAGAAGGAGAAGGAGGAAAGGAAACCACCTAGTGCAGTGGAGGGATGCAATGTCCACGGACTGTGGTACTGGGGGCTTGGCTGGGACCCCACGCCGCTCCAGAGTCTTGGGTGCTGTGACAAGGATGTGGACTTGAACCCAGTGCAGTGGATGCTATGGAAGGCTTCACAGAGGGGAATCAGGTTTCTGTTTTAGAAGCACACCGGTGACAATGATGGCTCCAGAGGCCAGTGTGGCTGAAAGCCCTTCTCCCTCATCGTCAGCTTCCTTGTTGTGTAGGTACCGTGTGTGTCACAGGAGAGCATGAGCAAGCAGTGGAGGAGTTCAGCGTGTGGAAAGGGGAAAGCTGGGTGCACACAGCTGCAGAGAAAGTCAGGAACCCCCCAGCAGGACCCCCATGGCAGCCGAGGCCGTGGGGACGCTGGGGTCCCACATCTCCCTCAGGAGGGTTTCTCAAAGAAACCACAGGTCAGAGCTGGGAGAGATGAGACTGATTATTATCTCGTCCAGGCCTATCATTTTACAGATGAAATTAGTCTCCTCATTCCCATCAGCCATATGGCTCTGAGGTTAGTTTCTCCAGGGCTCAACCACAAAGACAGGCTACTTTTGTTGGTGGTTGTTTTTTTTAAGTCTGGAGATATTGGCCAAATGACTGTCTCTGTCCCCACCACAAATAATCTGCTTGTACCCGTCGGTCTGTGAAAGGCCACCGGTTGTGTATTCCATTTCCCAGGCCATGACTTTCTCCTACAGCAAGCCAGCCACCCAGACCCTTGAGGGCTGCGTCTCTGAAACGCCTCGCCATTGTTCAGCGGAGAACAGTCGACCCCGTTCCAGTAAGGGAGGCTGAGAAACAGGGCATGTCTACAAGACCTAGTTGCCCTCAATGGGTGTAGTTCAGTTCTCTGCTGCTGGTGTTCGTTTGGGGGTGAAATCTGTGGAGCGTTGGGTTCACGTTTTCACACTGAGCCTGGAGATCAGTTTTGGCACCTTCTTATATCAAATGCTGTCTCTTGAATCATCTGTAAAACGTTAATGGAGCACCTACTAAATGGAAACACCTCTGCTTGTCCCTAAACACACGGTGATAAAGGTATGGCCTGATTTAGGAAGTTTGAGATTTAGTGACTTTTGTTTGTTTGTTTGTTTTACTGAAATTGAGAAAATGTGAAACAAACATTAAAATCCTAAAATGTGTGAATCTCAACCTTTCCTCAGGGATCCATAAACATTTTTGTAACTAATTTTATACTACCCAGCAGAACAACTATAGTTTTAGCACCAAAATAACTGGAATCTAACTTGATACAAAGAAATTCTTGAGCAGTGGGTCTTTTACTCTTAATTACGCCAGCATGTCTTAAATGCCCAGTGATTGCCTGTTCTTATGATATGTATGACAGGCCTGGCAAAGGGGGGTGCAATGGGGAATTATGTTTTCATATAGGAATAAAAAGCAGATCCCTCATCTCATTTTAACCATCACTTTTAGCCCCATGTTATTCACAAGGGAAGTAAAATCTAAAGAGTCAGAAGCTTAACCAAGCTCAGTCAAGTGGTAATTTCCATCATCCTCAACAGCGTCATTGCCACATAATTAATGCGATCGTCAATAATTGCATAGTATTGTAGTAGCAGCAGTGATTCATTCATTTATTGACCAAACACTGACATAATACCTGTTATGCACAAAACTTTGAATGAGACACAGTCCCTGCCATCAGAGAGCTCCCAGTTCCGTCAATTACAAAATCTATTCCTCAATTGCAAGACACTGGGTTGTTTCACCTAATGATATGCTATGAACATTTGAGTACAGCTTTCTGTGTTGACATATGGTTTCATTGATGGAATATCATTCAGCATTGTAAAAAGACTGACGCACTGCTGCATTCTACCACATGAACCTTGAAAACACCATGTTAAGTTAAAAAAGCCAATGGCCACGGGGTTTGAAAATTAATCTGGGGAACGTAATTTGGTGGTTACCAGAGCGTAAGGGTGTTGGGGGGTGGGGGATGAGGGTGAGGGGGATCAAATGTATGGTGATGGAAGGGGAGCTGACTCTGGGTGGTGAACACACAGTGTGATTTATGGATGATGTGATACAGAATTGCACAACTGAAATCTATGTAATTCTACTAACAATTGTCACCCCAATAAATTAAAAATAAATTAAAAAAAAAAAAAAAGCCAAATGCAAAATGACACATATTGTCTGATTCCATTTATATAAAATATCCAGAATGGGCAAAAATCCATAGAAAGAGAAAGCAGATTATCGGGTTGTCAGGGGCTGGGAGGAGGGTGTATGGGAATGACTGCTGATGCATACAGAATTATTTTTTTGTGGTAATGTAAATGTACTAGAACAAGATAGTAGTGATGGTTCTACCACTTTGCGAATATACTAAAAAAACACTGAAGTTTACACTTCAAAGGAGGAATTTTATGGTATGTGAATTATATCTTGAAAAAACATGTAAATACACTTTTAAAAATAAGTGTGCTATTCCGGTGAGCTTCTTACATATTTGGGGCTTATAGCAAATATATGGATTGAAAATATTTTCTCCCATTTTGTAGATTGTCTTTTCACTTTGTTGATTGTTTCCTTTGCTGTGCTGTTAGTTTGATTAAGTCCCATTTGTCTTAAAAAACAAACAAACAAACAAACAAACAAAAAAAACCCTCACTTGTCTATTTTTGCTTTCATTATCTATGCTTTTGGGGTAATGACCAAAAAAATCATTGCCCAGACCAATGTTAAGATTTTTCCCTAGTAGTTTTATGGTTTCAGGTCTTACATTTAAGGCTTTAATCCATTTCGAGTTGATTTTTCTATATGGTATGAGATATAAGGCTCCAGTTTCATTCTCCTATATATGGACACCTAGTTTTCCCAACAGCATTTATTTAAGAGACTATCCTTTCCCCATTGGGTGTTTGTGGTACCCTTGTTGAAGATCAACTCATTGTAGATGCTTGGGATTATTTCTGGGCTCTCAATGCTGTTCCATTGGTCTGTGTGTCTATTTTTACACGATTGTCATACTGTTTTGATCACTGTAGCTTTGTAGTACATTTTGAAATCAAGCAATGTGGTACTTCTGGTTTTGTTCTTCTTGCCCAAGATTTCTAGGTCTTTTGTGGTTCCATATAAATTTTAGGACTTTTTTTTTTCCTATTTCTGTAAATAATGTCATTGGGGTTTTGAAGCAGATTCTATTAAACATGTGGTATGTACATTTTAACAATATTAATTTTTCCAGTGCATGAACACAAGTAGGCCTTCCATTTATCTGCATCTGCTGTAGTTTTCTGAATCAGTATATTATAGTTTTCAGTGCACAGATCTTTCACCTCTTGGGTTAAGTTTATTCCTAAATATCTTATTATGTTTATTTCTGTTGCAATTGGGAGTGTTTTCTTAATTTCCTTTTCAGATAGTTCATTGTATATACAAAGACCACTGATATTTGTAGGTTGATTTTGTATCCTGCATTTTTACTGAATTTGTTTATTAGTTCTAACAGATTTGTTGAGTGTTTTCTACCTATATGATCATGTCATTTGCAGAGATATGTTTACTTCTTTTTTTCCTATTTGGATGCCTTTATTTCTTTTTCTTGTCTAATTGCTCTAGCTAGTACTTTGTTGAATATAAATTAGCCGGAAATTATTAAACACATTTTATAGATAAAGAAAACTAAAACCTTCAGCTATTTAGTAAGCTTACACAGTTAATAGGGGTTGAAACTGTAAATTTATACTGGTCCCTCTGACTCAAAGTCCAGGGCTTATCAAAGTTATCCATCTTCCACTTTAATCCCATAAATAGATGGAATTGCAACCCCAAGCTCCAAGCTGGACTGGCTCCCTAGTCCATTCACTGAGCAGACCCAGTCCTGCTCTCTTCCCCCTCAACATACGGCAGTCCCCCTCTGTTGTCATGGCAAACCATGGGCCATGTAGCCACACAAATAAAAGGCTGCTGTGCTCTCTGACTAAATCCTTTTCACAAGGTCTGATTACCACATTCAAACCCAGCTTGGAAAGGCTCCCTGAAAAATCAGCTGGATGTCTTGCATCAGTGAAGCTTTTTATTCTTTTCTTTTTTTTCCTATCATGACAAAAGAGGTATATTTCTATATTCTGGTCCTTACTGACACTGTCTTAGAGACTATGCTTTCCTCAGCTCTGTTCTCATTCCCCACAATCTGCTTTCCTGGTCATGTGGTACCAGCCCCCCTCATCTGCCCTGATCCCCTTCTGTGGCTTAGGAAAAATACAAAGATGACTTATTAGGATGACAATATGTAGTAGAAATATCCAGTTTAAGATACAGATTTCTGGTAGAGCCATGAGTCCTGTTGATGGAGTGGATGTGGGAAGTAAGTGAAATGAACAGCCAGCGGGGAGAGAGTGGCCAAGTCCTGATAAGGGACAGACTGGAGGACCAACAAGCTCTGGACTAGTAGAAATCAAGAGGTGTATTCTGTGCGGGTTAACTCTAGTCTATTTAGTAGACAGCCAAGTAGAAATGTAGAATAGACAATCCAGATGTCTGGAACTCAAAACTTCATGTGAAATAGAAACAGTCATGAAATTTGGAAGGACTATACATTTTTTCATATGTCTAAAATGTAGGCTATGTAATAGGAACTCAAGAGAGACAAGGCAGATACCAGATTCCAAACGATTCTCCATGGTCAAAGGAAATCTGATGAAGGTTCATTTTTAGTCAGTTTGTAATTACATGGGTAATTCACAAGTACATTTTTTAAAAGATCTGAACCATATTTTTTTGACATCTTTCTTTTTATTCTGATCTCTTCTTTGTCTGCTACAGCAACAGAGCTTCTCAACCTTGGCACTACTGACATTTGAGGCTGGATAATTCTTTGCTAGAGGTGACTGTCTTGGGCCCCACAGGATGTTTAGCAGTATTCCTGACCTCCACCCACTACGTGCCAGTAGCATCTCTTCTCCCCCAAACTGTAACAACCAAAAATGTCTCTAGACTTTGCCAAATATCCCCGGGGGATAAAATTGCCCCCAGTTGAGAACCACTGACCTACCGGTAGTCAGTGTCATTCATTTACTGTAGGAGATCGTGGACCGGTTTTTATATATTTACCTGTGCATATATTTACCAATAGAACACATTTGCTTGTTTTTTTTCAGATATGTATCATTATGTTATATGCATCAATTTTCAATTTGCTTATTTCAGATGCCTAAGTGTTTTGGATATCTAAACATGCTGGTACATAGGAAGCTGTCAGTTGTTTGGGTTTTTTTAAATATGGCACAGTATTCTGTATGTATATATCACAGTATAGCTATCTCTATGTTATTGGACCTGCAATTTGTTTTGTATTTCAAACAAATTTGCAATGAGTACTAACTCATATATGTTAATGAGTACCCTAACATATATTTCCTTATGCACATGTGTAAATTTTCTCAGGTAGTGGTAAGAAAAAAATTGGTTCATTAGAAATATGGTGTTGGAGAGAGCTCTGTGGATACCCTGGACCGCCAGAAACACAAACAAGTGGATTCCAGAGCAAATCAAGCCTGAAACATCGCTGGAGGCAAAAGAGACAAAACTGAAGCTGTCCAACTTTTACACCTCATCAGAAGGCAGGGTACTTTGGAAAAGACAATAATGTGGGGTGGCTGGTTAGCTCAGTTGGTTAGAGCGCAGTGCTCTTAACAACAAGGTTCCTGGTTCGATCCCCACATGGGCCATTGTGAGCTGCGCCCTCCACAACTAGATTGAAACAACTACTTGACTTGGAGCTGATGGGTCCTGGAAAAACACACTTAAAAAAAAAAGAAAGAAAAGAAAAGACAGTAATGCTGGGGAAACTGGAAGGTAGCAGGAAAATGGAAGATCAAACATGAGATGGATTGGACTCCATAAAAGAAGCCATAGGTGTGAGTCTATAGGAGCTGAGCAGGGCCGGTGAGGACAGGACAGTGTGGACGTTACTTACACACAGTGTCACCAGCA
This sequence comes from Rhinolophus ferrumequinum, assembly GCF_004115265.2. NCBI lineage: Eukaryota > Metazoa > Chordata > Mammalia > Chiroptera > Rhinolophidae > Rhinolophus > Rhinolophus ferrumequinum. Next base: position 66,746,387 of record NC_046295.1, on the reverse strand, counting down.
GTCACCAACCCAAAGGCATGTCGTACACACAGAGAAAAGTGTAATTGTTGGGTCCCACAGTATATGCATTTTTTATCGTAACAAAACTGCCTCATGTAGATTGCTTATCAACACAGCTGCAATCATTTCATTCCCGTTCCAGGCTCCTTTGCAATATGACGTCGTGGGCCCTGATGTAGTAAGGTTGTGTCCTTTCCTGCAGTTCACGCTGGTTCTGTGACTCACTGCTCAATGGAACACAGCTCTGTATACAGTCAGGAACCTGGGACTGCCTTACGTACAATCCTGACCTCAAGGTATTGCGGTCTTAACCCAAGGGACAGTCAGTACACAAGGGACAGAGCCGAGGTTTTAAGGTAGTAATACGTACCCAAGGTATTAGAGGGGGAAGGGAGGAAATGTGAGACTGAGGAGTGGGACGCCGTCAAGGACAGGACTCAGGAGAGCAAGGGGGTGAAAATGTTTCCCGGGGGGAGCCAGGTCTTGGAGGAGGAGAGGAAGATTGCTGATGAGTCACACCAAAAATGGGAACCTTCAGCCTCAGTTTGTCCCAGGACGGAGCTGATGAATCCCCAAGGCTCCGGCCCTCCTCCCTGTGGATCTGTTACAGGGTAGGTGTTCAGCTACTAACCGCCCGCGAATATGCTGAAATGAGCAAGGGCAGGGTTATGAATTACTTTCCCGTGGAGGCGGCCAGCCCTGTGCCAACCTATCAGCCCAGAAAGGAAGGGGGCTATTGAAAGTATATGATTTTTTCCTCTAAAACATAAAACCTATCACATAATTGGCTTAAGCAGGGCTTAAGGGGCATGCTTCTTTGGGATAAGGGATATTGGATGCAGGTTGGTTTTGGCTACGGGTCAAATCAGAGGGTGGAGGGTAATGTCTTGAGAAGCTTTAGGAAACAAATCTGCAAACCTCATCCTTCTCTCTCTCTCCCGTTGTGCCAGGATGTCTCCTTTGACATCTGAAATACCCTGTCGTGCTATTCATCTTCCCCAAAACACTTTCTTTTCTAAACTAATGCTCAGCTACACTGCAGTTCCAATCCGTGCAGTGGCTCGTAAACCCTTCTTTGTTTCTTTCATTCCCACTCTCTCCTCCACCCTTCTCTTCCTTGTCCCCCTTTGTCTTTTCCCTTTAGGGTTATTTTCAATAGAAAAGAAGCATTTCTCTAAGGAGCACAAAGAATCTAGTTAACGGGTTAGTCATTTTGGAGACGAATAACAGCAAGGCTGCCTTCTGTTCCTGGTACAGACTTCTGTGTGTTCATGAGGGAGTATGAGTTAGAACATTCATTGCAAAATTGTTTGAAATACAAAAAAAATAAATAAATAAATAAAAAGAAACTAACTAAAGATCCAATAACAGACACGGATAAATAAGCTGTGATACCCTACAACAGAATATTAGGCCATTAAAAAGAAACAAAACAAACAAAAAACTTCATGTGTACCAATCAGCATGTTTGGATATACCAGACACATAGGTATGTGGAATGAACAAGTCAAAATTTGATGCACGACATAATAGTACATGTGTGAAAAAGAAAAGCAAAACATATCCTACTGGTAAATACATGTACAGGTAAATGTATAGAAATAGGTCCGTGAGCTTCTATAGCAAATATGTGACACTGGTTACTTCTAGGTCGTTGCTTCTTAATTGGGGGCAATTTTGCAATGTCCAGAGAGCACTATGGGTTATCAGACTGCTGGGAGGAACGATGGGGCTCCTGGCATTTAGTGGGCAGAGGCCAGGGATGCTGCTAAAAATCCTACAATGCACAGGATAGCACCCCCCAGCAAAGAATCATCCAGCCCAAAATGTCAACAGTACCAAGGTTGAGAAGCCGTGGTGCTCTAGGTAGAAAAAGAGGGCATAAGGATTAGAGGATGTCAAAAAGAAGTTTATCAGTAATGTTTCAGACCCTTAAAATAAAATGTAAATGTGCATTACTTCTGTAATTACAAATTAATTAAAAATTAATTTTCAGTAGATTTCCATTGACCCCAGGGGACCCTGTGTCACCTGGTCCATACTTCATTTCTCCTAGGTCTCTGTCACACACATCCTGCATTTTATGTGTATGAAAATATTTATACTCTTTGGAAGTTTCATGTGCTTCACAATCACCTTTCATTTTCCCTAATGATAATCCTTCAGAAAGTTCCTCTCCTTCTTTACTTAGTGAAATCTGGTTCCCTGTAGAACCCAACTCAAGTACCGTTTTCTCGGTTCTTCCCGGGTGAAGCTTCTCTCGCCTTTGTCTCTGCCAGCTCTGCAGTGCTTAGATAGCTGGTACTGTAATTAGACCTCGGTACCCTGACATGAGAGGTTGGGCTACAGAGCGAGCCCTAACCCAGCCAGCCAGGGACCATATCCTGTCTCCCCACGTACCCTACTGAACACATTAAAGGACAGGTCACATGTCCCTCAGACTTTCACACATGAGCACTACAGACAATCAGGCACACAGCTCACGTTAGTAGAGGTCCCACACTCAAAGGTGCGCTAGCGTGTTAGATATTGTAAATGTGTGAAGTAGGCATGGAGAGCACTCTGGGACATAGAATACATCCCCATCTAGAGGGCAGAGTCGGCTCTCTCCTGCCGGTGATTGCCATGTAGACGTCAGGAGGCCAGGTCTTCTAAGATAACTTGGAAATCCAGAATGGTATTTACAGTTTCTCAATTCTTAAAGTTTAACATCTACGTCAAAACTCCATAATCCTTCCACAAGTGAAATAATGTTTCAGTGGATAAGATCTGTCTTAAGGGTTACTGATCTTTAAAACCCTGAGATATGATGGTTCATAAATGAAATTTCCGAACTGAATAAACAATAGAAAAGTATAGTTTAGTATAAAAGACAGGCACCAAGACACACGGAACCCGACAGTCACAGATCACACAGTCTTTAACATATGTAGGCCACCCTACGGAGAAATTGGACACATGGAAAACAGACCCTTGGCACCACCAGACAAGGGACATCTTCTCCCATAGTTGGAAAGAGGAACCGATTCTTTCTCCCTGACTTCTCAGGTGACAAAAGGTCCTATTTTACGAACTGAGGTGGGCGGAAACAGGTGAGTAAGAGAGAGGATGTTTTCTCCTCCAAAGATGATATTAGCCTCTATTCTCTTTGAATATGATTCTATGATCCCATGAACTGTTTGCAAACCCACATCTCAGGTTCGCCACATGAGCAAAAGACAGACATCACAGAGGACAACTATTCCAGTTCATGCATGGAGTTCTCACTGGTACCAGCTGCCTCACAAACTTCGCTCCTTGGGACAGAATCACAATGGGCAATGTCCACATGACCTTTTCATCTCATGGCCCTCAAAACCCAGACACGGCCAGGAGCCAAGTGCGAGCAGGAAAGGGGCCTCAGTTTCTGATCTGCCACGACCATGCCAAGTGTCTCTGGAGCAGACTCCATCCTGTGTCTCCAGTGGGATCCGTGGTTTCAAGATCTTGGACGCTGGCCTGGGGCATTTCTCTCCATGCATATCACATGGGAAGAGGGGAGACTGACTCACGGTAGAGCCCATTCAGACAACTAGGAAGGAAATGGCACAAGATCGCATTTTCCTGACAAGGGAAGACTGTAAGGTACAGCCCCTCCACATGTAACACACCGTTGCCATGGAAACCCCATAATGCAGGGTGAGCAAATGCAGCCTGAATAGATCCCATCCAAAATGCTCGCTGAGGCCCACCGCTTTCAGTCCCTTTCATCATCGGAGCCAGAGTCTAGCTGGAGCCAGAATTAGTGATGGGCAAAGAGCTCAAAAGGCTGCTGGTCCCCTTCCAGGGCATCTCCGATTTATGTAAAGTCTCTTGGGTTTGGAAGACTCCAGTGGCCAAGTTGTCCCGTGAGACTCACAGCTCCTCTTTCTCTCATCCTGGGCCACAAACTAGCATCTCACTCTGTGTGGGGGGAGTGGTGTGACAGCTAATCAAAGAAGCTTTTAAAAGGCTTTTGGGGTTTGCAAAAAAAAAAAGGGTGTTTTGGGTAGAGACCAGAACACAATTTTGCTCCCAGCCTGTTTCCCCTCCTTTTAAATACAGACTGATTGAGCGAGCTAGAGTCTACAGCAACAAGGTTGGAACAAGTGAAAACCTTTAAACAAAGCTCTTAAACATGATTTTCCCTCTCCAGAGAGAAGCAGCAGCTATGCACTACACATAAATTCAGAATGCTCAAAGTTCTGTTCTGAAGATTTTACATTAACTATAGTAAATAAAAACATTTCCCTCACCTCATTCTACAGATGTGTCCAATCAAATTATATGAAGACTGTAATAGCTAGCAAGCGCCCACCTATCTAGCTGAACTATATTTCTAGGCCCCTAGGATAAAATAAATAAATATAGAAGTGGCAGAGGCCATTCAACAGGAGATTTTTATGGACCACATGGAATGATCCATCCCATGGGGACAGCTAATGTGTCAGATCAACTGGACTCAGAGAAAAGCGAATTTGTAAAAACTTTATTTGCTTCAAAACTATAATGGCTCCCCACATCCCTTCCCTTAAATGTCTTTATGCTCCTCACACAACACTTACTGCTCTGGTCCATCTGGATGGGAGCAAGAAAGAGGCACAAAGTAAGAGGTAACATTATCAGAAAGTCAACAGTCATTTCCTTTCTCCTGAGATGTCTCGTAAAACCTAAATTTATATAACAGATAGAAGAAAGGAAATATTCTTAACTTCCCATTTAGAGTCTTGGGGAAAGGGGTATTGTTAAGTTCTGGAGGTGTATTTGTTTAATGAGGCTTTCCAACTCAACAAGCTGGAGAAATACAAAAATAAAGCCAGTGTGTAGATGTATGGTTTTTCCATAGCTTTCTGCCCTGGTGCCAGATGAGGGCAGGAAGAGGGCACTTCATCACTTTCACGTCACAGACGAGGAGACTGAGGTTCAGAGAGGGAAGGACCTTTTTGAAAACCGATGCCAGTACCTTTGTCAGCCACTCACCACATAGGTCCAAACACAGGACAAGCATCCAATTAGGTTCTTGCCCCTCATCGTTCTGAGAATATTCAAAGGCACACGTTACTTGGGCAATTTATATATTTAAACATTAAAGATGTGGAGGAAATAATAAAATGTCTACTTACAGTAATTTATCAATTGAGTTACCATGTATAAAATTATAAAATTATAAATATGGTGAATCATTGCTTTTTCTTTCAACTCCCAATTTTCATGAACTTTTTACTCAAATCCCTGACGTCATATCCATCTGTCATTAGTCATCTAACAGCTTTGCAGAGCCCACCATCTCTGCATTTATCTGATTCATTTGAGCTCTGGTTCTTTTTTCATCTGCAAGCCAGAAGTACTGATTTTCATAGCGATACAACACTGTTTATTTCTTTTTTTAATTCATTCTGGAGACATACACATTCTTGAATACCACAGTGCATTCCTTCAGGAAAAATTGCAAAATGTAGTAAATATATTTGCCTCCTGTTTTACCATTTGGTCAGGTGACCTCTATACAGTTTCAAAGTTTGCATTGATTTTAATCGATGATCGTGTTTTCCCTGAATACTTTTGCTATTAAAAATAAAGCAATTGAGAGATTGTCTATAAATCTGCAAGGCTTGTCTGAACTTGATTATAAATGTCTCCTCTGGACAGAAAGCCATTTCCTTATCTGCTGGAGTATGAGGTGCTGTGCTATGCTGTGCTAGCACAGGAAAGGATTAAAATCCTATTTGGCTTCTAGTTGAGAGTTAACGCCACTGCTCCGCGCCATTGATGGGCTGCAGGCTTCTGCAGGACAGGGCAGGTATCCTAGCACAATGCCTGAAACAGAACAGGTTCTCAATAAGGGCTGAGTCAATGAATGTATGAACTGAATAATTCATCAACACACGGCATATTCTTCAACACACTTATGAAATGGAGGAGTTGCTTTATAGTTCTAAATATGGTTGGCCTTTGACCAACAGGGGTTTGAACTGCGTGGGTCCGCTTATGCATGGATGTTTTTCAATAAATATGCAGTCGGCCATCTGTATCCCCGGGTTCGCATCTGCAGATTCAACCACCAGTATTTTCCATCTGCGGTTGGGAGTCCGCAGATGGGGAAGGCTGACTCTATGCATTGTCCTGTGCCATTTTACATAAGGGATTTGAGCATCCATATTTTGGTATCCATCAGGGCTCCTGGAACAATCCCTGTGGATACCGAGAAATGACTGCAGTTAAGTTTTGGGGGAGTCAAAAGTTGCATGTGGAATTTTTTACTTCGTGGTGGGGGCGTCAGAGCCCTAACCCCGCATTGTTCAAGGGTCAACTCTATAACTGAGTCATTTTCTAAACTGAAGAGGCACATTGTTTCATTTCTTGTGACAGTCCTATCTCGTTTTATTTGGGCAGACACATATTCAACATCTCAAAGCTCAGGCCCACCATCCCAGTTCACTCAATAGCAGAAGCAAATCAGCTCAGAGCCAATCCAGCACTTAGTGGCCATAGTAAATGGTCCAGGAAGGGTGATGCCAAGATGTAGCTTGAGAGTCCCTGGTCTCATGGTTGGACCGTCACAGGAAAACCAACCCTTGTTCTGGTGCATTGTCAATTACAACCCTGCTTTCCAGCCGGCAGCACCCCCAGGGATCCAGTCATGTCTCCACACTGGAGTTGGCTCTGCCTGCCTGTGTAAAAGCTTGCAGCTGTGACATTTTCTTGGGTTTGCTCAACTGTAATAATGAAGGGCTGGTGGGGAAGAGGTAACACACACAGGAAGTAAGACAGGAAGGGGGTTTGGGGGGCACAGTTTCTGAGAACAAAGCTCCTGACTTGCTCAAGTCGTCTGGAGATCATGTTGCTGGAATGTGAGAGGGAAGCACAGAGAGGCAGGGAGCAAATCCTGTTCTGGACAGTTGTGAAATAGGCCAAGTTCACAGGCAATATTTTCTCCTCTCGCTTCAGGGATCACTCACAGCTCCCAAAGATGCCCTGCTACTGTCCTGGCTGCAGGAACAGAAAGCTCAGGGGACTTAGCAAACCCACCTGTGCATCTGCCCAACTTCTCTACCTCCCTGCATCCCTGTCCTGCTCCAGAGCCTGGCATGGAGGAGATGCCCAGTAGATTCCAGTTTTCTTTCTTCCTTTGCCTAGTTCGCTCATTCATAACTGGTTCAAAGCACTGTCACAGCCATTTTATTGAGAGACCTTCACCATAAAATTTTAGGGTAGGCAGGGATTAGAATGCCTATTTTAAAAGTGAAGAAATCATTTCTCAATGTCCTCTCAGAACTTCCAGGATAGTATTCTTTCTGGCCCGTCCTAGTATGGTGTCTGCCTCCCTGTCCTGTTTCTCTTTCCTTGACTCCATCTCTCATGCTGCCTTAAATTTATGCTGACCTAGTTGTGGTTCCTCAAACCTGTCCTGCTGTTTCATACCGTGCTTTGACTCCTGCTTTTCCCTATCCCGGGAAGGCTTCTCTGCCATCCTGTGGTTGGTAGACACATGCTGTCAGCTGCCCAGAGCTTCATGGTTCAGACCAGATGCAGACTCCTACAGAGAAGCCTACCTGTTTCCTCTCCCAGGCTGATTAAAAGGGCCTGATGTTTACCTGCGTCATACCTACCATCTCTTTTTAGAGTTTGCCTGTTCACGTGTCAAATTTTCCCCACCTGACTCTGAGTTTCTAAAAATCCAGGAATATCATATTGCAAATGGTAGCAAACTCAAATCAACTTGACCTTAACTTAAAAAACAAAAAATAGGAGAGAGGATGTATTGGCTCAGTAACTCAGTACAGTGCTTAGGACACAGCTAGACTCAGCAGCTCAAACAATGTCACCAGAATTCCACCTCCCCTAGGATCCAAGCTCCACTTTCTTCTCTGCGGATTTTATTCTCAAGAAATGATTCTTCCCACACAGTGGCTCCTAGCATAGAATAAGCAAGTGTAAAAAGGGCAGCAATAAGTTTGAAGAGAGAGCCAAGGACTCGGTCAAGCAGATCCTGGTAATCATGTTAACGGATTTTGTTAAGTATTTATAAAGGTATCAGGAAGCTATGGGGGATTTGAACACAATAAATAAATATATGATAAGGCAATTGCTTTCGTTCCTATTAAAGAAAATGAATGGGAGAGGCAGAAGAAGAAGAAGGGTTGTTAACTACGAGGCTGTTATAAAAGTTGGTGGAGTAAGATCGGTCGCCTGAACTAAGATCCTGGCAGTGATGATGGAGAAAGGTAGAAGAACTAGGACGTATATTGGACATGAAAACTGGAAGATTTTGTCATGGCGTGGTTGGGGAAAATGATGATGGAAAGGTACAAACCAAGTATGACTTCTATAGTTAGGATTCAAGCAATAAGTGATACCATTTTCTAGATACAGAGACAGACCAGTGGAAAGGGTCTCCAGTGCAGAGAGGAAGCGGAAAGTTTGGCGAGCAGTCAACAGTTCCAGTTGGAGTGTTACTTGTTCATGAGACATCCAGGTTGACTTCAGTTTGGTTTGTACACAGCCTGTTTCAGATCTGGATCTGAAGTAGGGTATCTCGTGGCTGACCAGGGAAGGAACAGATGTGGGAAAATTGGGAGATGCAGACACTGGGGTTGACAAATAGAGGTCACCTTGTAAGTCTTGAAGATTTCCCTGGAGAGATTTGGACTTAAAGATAACCAGATAACCAGAGCTGGGTTCCATTACCAGCTGTGTTACACTCTAACTGTGTGATATTGGTTAATTCACCTTCTTTCTTTGAACCTCAACCTCCTCCGCTATAAATGGGGATAATTCTTCTTCCCTCATTTTTTTGTGAAGATCTTCGTGTTAGAAGGTATTGCAAACTGTAGAGCAATTAATATCTATAAATCAGAATTATGATCCTTTTAATATATACACAGACGTTAAAACTAAAAAAATGTTTAAACGAAAGTGAGCCATGTAAGAGAAATGGGGCACATTCTTTCTTCAGGCCCTAAACCTTTGAAATTAACCCAAGAACAACTTCAGATTTCTGGTGTCGATGAAACACTTTGCCGGCTTTATTTTTTAAACTCTCCTATCACCCCCAGCTAGTGGCTCACAGCTTGTCCCCTGGGGCTGAGGCTAAAATATATTTCTCCCCCAGTATGTTCTCCTTTCTCAGGCTAAATCCGTTCCATTCGACTGAAGAAATAGACCAGACGATATCCGACATGACTTTCCTGCCCTTAGCCACCAGGGAGCTAAGAGATGAGATCCAGGATTTGGCCAACAAATGACTGAGGCTTGAAACAACCACCTGTGAGCGAACATGGTAGGTTTTATGTTTTTTATTTATGTTTTAACAGCAAAGCCTGGGAATGCCCAGGAAGGGGATGAGGTCATCTGTCTCGTCTGTGAGCAACATGTTCTGCAGGTCTTCTCATACCACATTACATCATGCTGGAAACAGAAAGCGTCTGGACATTCCTTAGGCAATCTGCAGGGGTGCTAAGTGAGGGAGACACTGGCTTGCTGGAGAGTCGGGATTCCCAAATTCTGATCACACACGAATATGAAGACTCTTTAATTCCGCCAATAGTTAGAGAATGCCCACTATGAGCCTGTGATTTTGATGTAAAAATAATCTTGTTAATAATTCAATAATTAACAAATAATCTTGTTAATAATTCGTTAACTTATTCATTTAACAAATGTTTGTTTTGAGTGCTTAGGTGCTGGGGATAAGAGGTGAACAAAACAGATAAGAACCTCTGCCTTCATGAAGCTGGCATTCTATTGCCAGAGATGGCCAGTTCACAAGTCAACATGTAAATACATGACATAATGTCAGATAAATGCTTTGAAATAGAAATTAACCAGGATGAGGAGACAGAGATAGGACAGCTGTTTGGGATAAGATAATTAAGGCAAGCCCCTCTGAGAAGGAGAGATTTGAGTGGCGGCCAGAATGAAATGAAGAATGCACCAACAAACATCTCTAACGGAAAGGAAGGGATCTCCAGGCAGAGAGACAGGAAGTGCAAAGGTCCTGTGACTCGAACGTGTTTTAGTACAGAGGCAACTACTTTTCATATCCACTATCTTGGAGCATCCCTGTAACACATGCTAACCCTGGGAGCACTTCTTCCCATCATACAGGTGACAACACTGTGTATGCAAGAGGTTGTCAATTCACCTTCTCTGATTGATATATATATATACATATATTCATATATATATATATGTATATATATATGTATATATATATGTATATATATACACACACACACATACACACACACAAGATCTAGTATTATATTATATTATATTATATTATATTATATTAGACCCAGTCTTATATTATAATAAAATAAGACCGGGTCTTATATTAATTTTTGCTCCAAAAGACTCATTAGAGCTGATTGTCCGGCTAGGTCTTATTTTCGGGGAAACACAGTAGCAAAGAAAAAGAAGAGGAAAGAATCTCCCACTTCCTTTCTGGTTTGCGTAAGAACATTGAATGTGCTACATTTGAGGAAAAAATTCTAGGACCACCTATCTAGCTGTGTCTTTGCTCATGTTTAATGCTCCAGCCAGTTGAGACTTACTCCGTTTTGGGCGAAGGATGTCTCGAAACCACCATTCTTTCCATGGACCAAAGTGACAGGCTGGCTGCTGATATGAGCGTCTGTATTCAATGCAGAGTTTGCTTGAAACAGACTCGTCTCAGCCCTTTGTTTGGGCCCTTCACAATCATGAATATGTCTTATTACTGAAGCCATCATTGAAAGGCACTTTCAAAAAGGTGTTTTAAAACCAGACATTGGGGAAACTTTCAAATGTATCCATATTGCTAATAATCAAGACCCATTTCCATGAAGCTTAATGGATTGGGGCTTTGGCTGAGTCTATAGAAGAAAGTAGAAAAGGGGTAGGAGAAGCAAATGAGAGTTAAGAATTGAGGAATGGGAAAATGAGTTAATATTAACTATGTACTAGGCACATTTAGTCCTCATCATAACTGTATAAGGTAGATACCTTTATCCCTATTTAAAGACAACGCGAAGTTTATGCAGATTCTGGAACCAGCTAAAGATCAGATAGCTAGTGAATGTCTCAGCTGGGACTCAAACACAGGTTTAGCTTCTGTATCCTAATCCATCTGCCACTGCCTTAGTTTTCTCTCTGAAAAGTCAAGAGATAGTCCACAAGTCTGTGATTTCTGGTGCCACAGCTCTATGAAAACTATCAGTCGTTAAAAGTCCAAGGGAATGACATTTTTGCCCGATACCCCCAAATATCCAGCAATTCCATATTTAAATAGAGGATACTGTCCCTTTAAAACAGTCCTTCCAAAAAGTCCTGACCCTAAACTCCTGGCTCCCATTTGAGGTTGCTTCATGGGGATCCCATAATAGATATAAATAGCATTGGGTAATCCTCAGAGCTCCTTGCTGAGTGGCCACTGAAGCAGCCTGAGGTTTGGATGACACTGTTATGAGAAGTTTGGGAACCGACTGTGTTCCTGAGAATGGTGACCTCTCCACAGAGGAAGTAGAACTCTTCCCACCAAAAGGATTTCCCAGGTTACTTTGACTAATCGCGTAACTTGCCAGGTTATGATCGTTCGTCTACCTGTCTGACTTTCCATTTGGCATGCTGGCTGTCCCTTTCGAGCAAGGACCACAGCTGAATCACCTCTGTGTCCCCATACCATGCCGCAGTGTTGGCACTCAGTTGTGTTTTAGTAAATGGGTGTCAGTTATCTGCTGCTTCAAAACAAACTGCTCCAAAACTTTGCGGCTTAAAACAACAACCACTTATATAGCTCGCAATTCTGCCAATCAGCAATTTAAGGCAAGGGTAGCTGGGTGGCTCTTCTGGTTTCTACTGGGCTCCTTCCTTCATGAGAATGAGGTTAGCTGTGTTTAGTTAGGCAGCTCTGCTTCTGAGTGTGGCTGCCACGTGTGTCTCTCTTCCTCCTCCACTCTGGCCCAGTTTTGTTCCCATGGCATGGCAGGAATGGAAGAGTTAGTGAGAGAAACGGAAACACACAAAGCTCCTTACCGCCTAGACTCACTCAGAACTGGATCATTGTAACTTCGGTCACATTCTGTTAGATGAATCAAGGTTCGAGGGCAGCCCAGAATAAAAGCCTGGGCAAATAAACCACCTCTTGATAAAAGAGCTGTAACATCACATTGCAAAGGATGTGGGAGGAGGAGAGAATCGGGGCCATTATTTTCAACCGACCACGAGACAGGTAGAATGAATGAAATGCATAGCCCATCAAATTATGATACATGATCTCTTTGCTCACTAAAATGAATGTCTCCTTTACAAATGACTTACTTTGTAGCCTTTAAGGAGATAGAGGTGACCTACCAGCTGAGAGCATGAGATGGCCTAGACCATGGGATGTGAAAGGGTTGATGTTCCAAATCAGAATACTGAAGTTCATGGTTTTTGTTTTGGTTTGGGTTTCTCCTTGGCAGAGGGCAAGACTCCTGACCGAACTGTCTGCACAGATTTGAATTAATAGTGCCAGTTTTCTGCTTTACCCTGAGAGGCAGTGCTGGGTGGTTTGGTGAAAAGAGCATGTTTTGAAGTCAGGCAGACTTAGTTTCTAACTCTGGCTCCTGCATGTCCTAGTACGTGACCTGGTATAACTTCGCTCACCTGAGTTGGTTTCTTCATCTGTAAAATGGGGATCATTTGTAACCACTGTGCATGTCTGTTGTGACTATTAAATGAGATGTCATATGCATAATAACACTTAACAGTGCCTGACACAACATAGGTGACAAATAAATATGAGTCCCCTTCAAACTATTCTTCCCTTAGCCTCTGCATTGCTGGAGGGTACATTCCCAGAAATCCAGCGTAGGAAGATGCTTCTTGAATACTGATGTAAAACTCAGTTCTTGGAAACGCTCAAATCTAATGATAAACATCAGACATCACTTTTACTTGAAAATTAAAGTTAAGACATTTGACTAAACAGCATTCGAAACCAGTATTTCTTATTAAAACAAACATAAATGTGAATTCAGATCTGGCACATATTTTATTAATAAAATATGTGGCTTAAAAGAAATGTCCAAGGTGCAGGAGTCCACTTTAGGCTTTACTATATGTCTGTACTTCTAGTCACAGAGATACTGGAGGAGAAAGTTTAAGAGTCAAACACAGAATGATACCACCTAGAACCCAGCTTGCTACTCGGGATTCTTCTGGCTATTGATTTATCTGTTTCTATGCCTGCAATTAAAGAAAAAGTCCCTCTGTTTTTTTCCTATTCCTAGCCCTTCATTCCTGGGAAGGAAACTGGCTGATCTATTTCCTCTTTGTTCTAGTCAAGGTTCCATCTTCCAGCTGAACCTCTTCCACATCCCCACTCACTCCCATAACTGTCTTTTTCTTCTCTTCCAACATTCCAGAAGATTCCACTGTGATTTTTTTTTTCTTTCAGGCTTTAGATAAGCTTTCAACGCTGCTCAGAGAAGTGCCTGAGGGCAGGGGAATCCACCACAGTCTGCGGCGATCCTTCTTGCCTAGCAGAGCCCCAGCTTTAAGACAGAGCTGTGTATTTCTTGCAGGTCTTCTGTGTATGTCGTTAACATTCAGTCCAAACTTCCCGACATCGTGCTGATCCATCTCACTAACGATAATCACCAGTGACATGGCATGCATCAAGTGTTGTCCTTTTGACACAATGAGGTCACCAGAGACTGAAAGAATTGGACGAGTAATACAGTTTTAAATCCACTCCCGTAAATACTTGCTCAGAGCGAGGAGGTTCTGAAATCAGACAGGCAGCATGCCTTGTGGTTCAGGCTCTGAGTTGGGACCCAGGGCCCCACTGGTTCACATTCTAGCCCCCACCCCACTGACGAGCTGTGTGGCCTGGAGTGGTCACTTCATTTCTCCGGCCTCAGTTTCCTCACTTGTATAACGCAGATAATGCTATTTACCTTTCAAGATTGTTCGGATGGAACGAGTTTACTGTATAAAGTTGTTTCAAAGATTCTGCATATACCTAGGCTTGCTTTTCCTTAGTATCTACAGTTCCAATTCATTGATTGCCGTGTGAACTTGGGATGGTTAACAAACTTTTTTGCATCTCAGTTGACAAATCTATAAAATGGTGATAATAATATTTGCCTCAAGAAATTATTGTAAGGAGTCAAGGCATGTGACGTGATTAGTATGACAAATAGTAGCTGCTATTATTCATCATAGCAATAATCGTTGTTCCCATGCAGTCAATAACCAGGATAATGATTGCCTGAGTCAAATGAGGAGTTATTTTAAATATCAGATGATATTTGAAAATTAAGTCTTAGGAATCTATTATGTGGAGAGACAGACATCAGAAGTGAGGGCACTGAAGTTGACAAGCTGGATTTGAGTTACTAAATTCACTACTTAGCAGGAGCAAGACAGTGAACATGTTATTTGACTTCTCTTTGTTTCTCTTTCCTTATTGAAGAGTGGAAAAATACCACCTACCTTGTGAGATTGTTGTAGGATGAAACGGGACACTACGTAAAGCATTTGGCACGTTGTTAAGGCTCAATAAGTAGTAGCTCTTCTAAATCAAAGGTCTAAGACAGAAAAATGACCTGCAATTTTTATTACTATAAAGTGAACTTAAAAATAAACTTGATTTATCCATGTGAGCTGGGCTCCAGCTCACTTAATGAAGATGGAGAGAAAAGAGGAATGGGGGTGAGAGGGACTAAATACACGGAGTGTGTAGGGAGTTTCGCTGAGGTTAGCTGTAAGGAATTTGTGGTTTGATTCGAAAGATTTCGGTTTTATGAGGCTTGAGGGCCTTTTTCAAAAGGAAAACCAGATGTATCAATGGAAATTTTATGCAAACAGTGCTATCTTCAGCAAACGCTGCTTTGAGTCTTCTGTTATATTGTGCAGGGATGAAGTAGAGAGGGGTCCTGGGGTGTTTTTTAAAACTCATTTGGTCCTGTCTTGTGGACCATTGGTGATGTTCTCAAATCGGTTCATGTGGCCAGTACTTTGTTAGCAAAAAGCCCAAAACCACCAGTAAAGGAACGATTTCACCATAGCCCAGAAAGCAGTAAGGCTTTCCATCTCAGACACCTGCTTTAGGTTTTTAAAGAAAACTGGGTTTTCTTTCCCAGGAGTCCAGCATCTTCAGTCCCAAGGCTCCCAGCAGTGATCAGGGAAGAGTTGCTTTCCTACATCCCCAGTCACTTAGCCCGAAGTGCCTCAGAATGAAGGAGATTCGTGAGACAACAAATGGCACTTAAGTTACATGACTTTGCCACCTACACTGCAAAGGCAATGAATTTTGTAGTGAGTTTATCAGAATTAACTGGGAGGCCTCATGAAAAGGCTTGGAAAGATTTAAAATATATAAAGAAAAATCATCACAAGTTCCCTGATATGCTTGCGTATACTTTGGGTGCCTACTAAGAGGGGTGGAGAGGCCAGGATCCTTGAAGAGAGCGAGCATGAGGACATAAGCAGAAAAAGTGAGACGCAAAGCGGGGGCACCTGGCTCGGGGGTGGTGAGGACTGGGTGAGCCAACACCGGACAGACGCCAGGCTGTTTCTTCTATGGGGCCCTAGACACACTTGCTGGGACAGGAGTCGATTCTTAAAGGGGCTCCATGGAGGTGGACAGCCAGCTGGTGCTTTCAGGGCCCAAGACCAAATTCTTGTATCTTTAAGTCCATTCTTCTGCCACCACCTCCTAGGGACACTTATCAAGGCCGATGTGATCACTTTCCTCCCCTTACTTGAAAACAAACAGTTTAGGGAAGGGGCAAAAGTACGCACAGAGCCAGAGAGGAGACAATATGTCATGGTGATTAAGGAGACTGAAACCAGATAGCCTGAGATGAGGACCATAGCTGAGATTTGAATTCCTATTTCTTTGGTGCGAAAGCACATGCTATGAACCAGTTAACTCTGTGATTGTCCATACGACAAAACATGTTAACTCTGCTAACATGGATGACATGTATAGAAACTTCCTCTTCCCTATCCTGGCTCTATAAATGATCAGAATAAGAAATCTGATACATCTCTTTGGGTCAGAGGTACAGCGAGCAGAGTTTTAAGTCAATAAAGGATGGAGTCCAAGCCAGTTACATATTGTGGTCTGTTCTGCATAGACAGATGGATTTGCCCAACCTTGAGTGTGACTCAATTGCTAAAGGAGACCTATATCCACCTCCGACAAAACAGTGGGGAAAGAAAAGGAAGGGAGCAATTTCCTTCACTGGGCAAAGCCCAAGTAATTGGTAGGGGAGTGGCGAATGCATCTCCCAAATCCATGGATGCCAGCAGCCTTAGTCCCACATCTTCAGTTATGTCCCTATGTCCTTGTCCATCTACTACAGGATAGCGAAGTGATCTGTGCATTTCAGACGTACTAACGGCACAGATTGCTAACTTCCCTAAATATCCATTCTCCAGTTCTAGAAGAGCAACACAAAATCTCATTTTCATGTGGGCCCATGGCTGTCCATATCAAGATTACATTTTTCAATCTTCTTTGTCGCTGAATATGAATGTGTCACTCATTTCTGATTAATGGAAGAAAATCAGAAGTCTCTTATGCAAGCTTCTGAGACTTCTTTAAGAGAGAGCAGAAGCCTTCCTGCTATGGTCTGAATGCTTATGTCCCCCCAAAATTCATATGTTGAAATCTTAATGCCCAGTGTGATGGTGTTAGGAGATGGTATTAGGAGATTAAGTCGTGAGGGTGGATCCCTCATGAATGGGATTAGTGCTCTTATAAATGAGACTCCACAGAGCTCCCTACCCTTCCACCGTGTGAGGACACAGAGAGAAGGTGGCAGTCTGCAACCTGGAAGAGGGCTTCCACCAGAACCCCACCATGCTGGCACCCTGACCATTTATTATTCACAGTTCCAGCCTCCAGAACTGTGAATAATAAATGTTTGTTGTTTAGAAGAGACCCAGTCTCTGGCATTTTGTTATAGCAGCCTGGACAGACTAAGACACTTCCCATAGGTCTCTTCTTTATCACTGCTGCCATCTTGCTGCCTGGACTATGAGTTTGGAGTATGAATTTAAAGGCCACACATGGGATGGTTGGAAAGACCTTCAGTTCCTGAGAAGAACCACGATAGCAGTCCCAGGCTACAGAACTCCAGACTTTTACATGAAAAACAAACTTCTGATGCTTTAAAACCAGCAGTATTTGGAGTTTTCCATTACGAGCAATCAAACCTCATTCTAGACGATATGTCAATCATGTCACTCTTTCTTAAAACCTATCCATGGTTCCTAATTGACCTCAGAGAAAATTTCTAAATCCCTTAGCAGAACATTCAAGGTCCTTATAACCTGTATATTTGGTATCGTATTTTAAGCTTTCCATTTATGGTTTCACAAATCAGCAATACTTAATGATTTGTATTTCTTTAAGTATTCATAGTTGGTCTTGTTTCCAACTCTCTACACATATTGTCAACTTCTGCTTTGAATGTCATCTTTGCTTGCTTGACCAAAAAAACCAAAAATGTCACTTTCTCTAACAAACCATCTCTTACACATTGATCAAGCTCGTGGGTTCCTTCTACGCTATTCCAATTGGCCTGATCAGTTATCTCTTTAAAAATCACTTCAACACAGAGGAAGAGTTTGTTTGTATTTCTGACTTCACCACTAGACTGTTTTCCCAGAGGGATGGAACTAGTGTCGTGTACGTCTTTGAAGCCACATGTGCAGCCAAGCACTTAAAAGATGCTCACAAAATTCCTTTTAAGTGAATAAATGCTGATTACCCAGCCATCTTCCATTGCTAATCAATCGAATGCTTCAATATGACTTTATTGATTGCTTTAAACAAAGCCTTGGAGTCCATCTTGCTGTGAATCTAAGCTGTGCCACCTACAAGCCATGTGACCTTGAGCAGCTTTCTATTTCTGAGTATCAGTTTCCTCTCCTTTGAAATAGGAGAGGAAAAGGCCTGCTTCATCGTTTGGGGGATTATTAAGTATAATATAGTACAGAGGACATCCTGCCTGATGTATTATTTATCCTCATTAAATGGTATTAGTGATCATTCTTTAGGAAAGTTTACTCAGTTTAGAGAAGTCACCCCAAAAGCCACCAGGATTCAGAACAAAAGAGACATGCAGACTGCACATGACGAAGCCCACCAGAAAACCAGTGGCATGGTTTTCCATGGTGGAATGAGTCCTTGGTGGAGCCTTTTGATCTGTGAGAAAGCCCAGCTGCCACTAGGTTGCTATGCGACCTTACGGAAGTCTCCTCCGCCTCCAGACCTTAGTGCCTCCATGTGCACAGAGTTGGAAGTGCTCGGATGATGTCACAGGACCAGTCCGACTGTCTGTCCTAACTTTGAGCAGCACTTCCTCTGGCCCAGTTTCACCATTCTTATCCCACTGGACCATACAAGTTTGCCCTTGGGTGGACTGTTCTGACCAGTCCCCTACACCCCAGTCCCTCCTCACCCACTGTTTTATGGGAACCCAGATGAGTTGGTTGCACCTTAAGACTTTGGCCTGATGTTACATGTTTGTGCAGAGTGTGTGATTGGTTTCATATGGCCACACAATCCGGCAGCTGGGAACATCTGCTTATACTTAGCACACAGGCAAATTTTCCACAGTCAGGAGTCAGCATGCTCCTGGCTGAGAAGGGGTTGGCCCTCTGGGCTGCATAAGCGGGGGACTTAGATTTGTGTCCTAGATGCAGATGTCAGGAAGAATAGCCTAGACATGAAACAATTGGAGTAAGAATCATCACTCTGGCATCTCTGGATATATAAAGTGCCTACGAAAATGGGGCAGTTGGACAGGAAGCAACAAATTACACTGATGAAGATAATTAAGGGAGACCCTGAAGGATGCTTTGTCCCCAGAGGGAAGTCCAGGCTTCGGGGATGTTGACCTACATGGAAAGGGATGATTGTCTCAGAAATAGCCTCAGCATGTGGCCCACGGTCACCAGGGGAAGGAACGACCCACTCTGATCCCCCCGCCCCCTCACAGACCTGGATTATGGCTCCATGGCCTGGACAATATACATGGAGGAAGGAACACGGGTCTTGCTTGACCCACGTCTATCTTCTGAGTCTTTTACTTACCCTGTACATCCTTGGGTAAGTCATGCTGCCTCTCAGAGCAGCAGCTACGTCACCCCCAAAACAAAGCCACTTGGGACCAAATAAGACACTCTATGCAAGTGTTTTGTCTAATGTGAAATATTACCCAGATGTCAGGCTCTGTTGTTGCTACCCGAAGAATGTCTCAAGATTATAAAGATAGAAGCAAATATACTTTATTCTACCAGCCAGAACAGAAATGATTCTCCAGATGCCCCGAGAGATGGTTATCCACTTTTACATAAAGGTCTCATGTCCAGGGACAGGTGGCTACAGCCTTGCAGAAAAGTCAGTTCTGTTCTCTGAGGGCCATGGTGGTCAGAAAGTGCTGCCAAAGCCCTCCTCCTTCCCATGCGGGAGATCTCCTGGTCTGCTGTCTCTCCTCTGCAGCAGGACAACCAGTGTGCTTCCTTTTTCAAAAAAAAAAACACCTGGAAATATTCAGAAACAGCACTAGGAGAGAAAAGACACAGACTCTGCTGCCAAGTAGTCCCCAGTTCATGTCCTGTTTCTAGGCTTCATCTGTGTGACCTTGAGAGTGTTGAGTGAACTCAATCAGCCTCAGTGTTCTTATCTGTAAAGGGGGATCAGAGTGGGTCGTCCCGTCCCGTGGTGACCGGGGGATAGTAATACTGAGCAGTGAGAGAGGGTGAGGATGAAGCCAGATGATGCATGGAGAGCCTGCCACCGCGCCTTAGCTGACAGTAGGTCCCCAGTAAATGATAGCTGTTAAGCTGTTGTTGTATTGCTGTTGTTGACCTACTTTTGCTGTTAATGCTGGTATTCCTCATACTTAACACAAGTGATTCACTACATGTTCCAAAAGGCTCTTCCACAACTGGGTTTGGGTCAAATCGACTCTTTGCACATTGAGTGAGCGTCTTCTCTCTCAGGCACTGTGCCAGGCGCTGCTGAGGATTCAAAACAGAAGAGTTCCCTTCGGGAATGAGAAACAAGGTCAGACCAGGCTGTGTTTCCAAAGTCACTGATATATAATAGCAATCTACATATAGCATGGAAGTATCATTCAGACCTTTCAGGTTTTGAAGGTTTTGTTCTTTCCTTTCCTTTTAAAATGTTCTACAAGATATTATGTGGTGATTATTTGCTTGGTCTAGAAAAGGTCTGCGAAAAGGCTACAGACAGTTAAGTGGCTTCCTCACATTCTATAACCTGCGACCATTGACTCTAGGTGTCTAGGTGTCACTCTACTGAGATTATCATTGCAGAAAAAGTTGTCACAAAAGTAATGATCCCGTAAGAGGCCAATGCAACTTCTAAAATGTTGGCCTGCTAACTTTGCATTTAAAATGTGGTAACAGTTCATGATAGCTGCTAGCATCAAATCCAAGTTCACTCCAGTGATCCCCGCCTCTCACGACCTTGCCCGTGAATACTTCAGAGCTTCACTGATGGCCTCTCTTCCCCCTTCTATACCCACTTTTAGCACCTGACCAAACATACAGTCTGGACTCCTACTGTGACAACTTCCTGTGCTTCCCTGAGTAAGTCTTGCTCTTCTACTCCCCTGAGCCTATGCACAGGCTCATATAGTTTCCTTTTCTTGGAAAACCTCTTGTCACCTTCTCTGCCTGGACAGCTCCAACATACTCTTCCCGGATGAGCACAGTCATTGACGTTTATGAGAAATTATCCCCAAGCACCCTAATCCTTTTGGGGATTCCTTTTCCGTAGTGCCAGGACGTCTGATCCTTACCACCATCTTTCATGTACAACAACCCCCTTTTTTTTTTTTTTCTTTTTGTGATTCCCTGCTTACTTATTTGTCGCTGAACTGTGAGCTTTTTAGAAACAGAGGTCAGGCCTTATTCCTCTCTGTGTCATTCACGAAATTCCATAATACCTTCTGGATGGATGGACAGACGCATGGATAGATGCATGAACAGTTTCTGGAACAGTAGGTCAAAGGTACATCATTTTTCTTCTCTGAATAATAATTGCATAAGACCCAGTAAATCATCTTGTACCCTCTGAAATATCTTGGCCGTAGCCCTAAAGAAGCTCAAGATGGTTGGAGTTGACCCGTAAATTGTAAAATGTAATTCTGAACAGTTTACTCCACTTGACAACCATAAAAAAAGAACAATTATGCCTTTTAATTTTTCATTCATGTCCAGACATTCCAATGACTCAACATGACAAATGGTCCTTCGTCACTCTCCATATACTATAACAGCTAATCCTAACTGTGTTTAGAGTTCTGCTCTATATTAAATCTTTTCAAGCAACAGAAATTCTGTTGGGGGAGAGAGAGAGAGAGAGAGAGAGAGAGAGAGAGAGAGAGAGAGAGAGAGAGAGAGAGAGAGAGAGAGAGAGAGAGAGAGAGAGAGAGGGCTTAATCTTTAATCTTTTATAGGGATATCTTGCGTTTGTCCAGACCCAGCAGTAACTAAACTCCAACACTTGACCTTCCCATGAATTCTTATTGGCTGTTGCCATCCAGGCTCATCCGTCTCCCTCATTCTGTGTTGGAAGTCTGCTCTTGAATGAGCCGAAAGAACGTTCTCCTGAAAAGGACATGAATGGTCTCTGAAGGTGAAACTGATTCCTGGTGTGTAGGCACCGAAGGCTGCATTTCTCTGACACACACTTACATCTGGCGAAGTCCTTTCTTTTCACGAACACTGCTTCCATCAGTCCCCAAACCTGGCAAAACTTTATCAGCCTCCATATCCTCCTTGTTTACAGGACCCAGGCTGAACTTTTCTTGCTGTCTCCGATCTGGGAAAGGATTTGGCAAACAAATGTGTGCACGTGCCTGTGCGTGCACACACACACGCACACACACACGCAATAGTTATGATGTGTTTCAAAGTGCCCCATGAAGATGACCTTCCTCTGTATTTTGAAAATGCTCATTACCAAGCTCTCTTAGCTGTAGAGCACAGAGTTGATGGCTGCTTCCTCAGTAATCCATGCCTCTGCTCGAAGAGGTATCCTCTGTCTAAGGCACCTTATCTAAGAAAGGCCCCCTTTTCCCGCTTTAGTTTACATTATTGCACTTACTGAAGGAAGACCCAGGAGAGTGGGAGCTTTGATGGTTCTGTTTATTATCATGTATCTTGAGCCTACAATTCTTGGCACATAGTAGCTGATGGATATAGATATAGATGATATAGAGATAGGAATATGCATTGATTAGATAAGTATAGATATATATAGAGAGATATATTTAGATAGATCGATCGATTGATCGATCGATAGATGATAGATAGATAATCCTCATCTGACTCTGCTGGGCTTTCGTTTTTATAAGCTGTGTGGCGTTGGAAGGAAGACGTAATGCCTGCATGCCACAGATCCCCATCTCAACTCTCCCCACATCTCACCGGGCTCCATGTTGGGTGCAGCAGGAGAGAAGGGACTTAGAGAGGAGATCTGAATGTCCTAGCCACCTGGCTCCTCCGGACCCTCCCCCCGCCCCGACTTCACCTCTGTCACTCTGCACTATCACCAGTCACGTGGACCTTCTTTCAGCTTCTAGACCATGCCAACATCTTGCCCACCTCAGAGCTTGACTTCAGACAGTCTTCACATCTATTTTCACCTGGCAAATTCACCACACAGAGAGAGGCCTTCATTGCATATCTCATCTGAAGACTTTCCTTGCCTTATTATTCTCTTCCTCACCACTTTGGACCCTTCCTGAAAGAATCATTTTGCAGTTGTTTTCTTCTCTCCTGTAAACACTGTAAACACCAGGACAGGAATCATATATATCTTTCCCAACTTTTTTGGATCCCAAGGGCCTAGAACCACTCCAGGAACATAACAGACACTCAATAAATATCTGTTGAATTAATGAATGTTTCTTAAGAAGATTATAACTGCCTTATAAAATTGCCTGAAATTTTAAACAAAATCATTTAGAGTTGAGAGAGACATAGAAGTAGCATCCATAAAAAATGAATTTCTAAGCAATGTGGCTGGAACATAGCACAGTGTGTGCTTAATAAATAGTAGCTGTATAAATGTGTTATTTTTGTTATCATCTCTTCACAAATTTACATTTAGCTATTTAGCTCAAATAATTATTTATATTTGAAATCTAAAATATTACGTTAAAAATGGCCCTCTCAAAAGTTCTTCTGTTTTAAAGTTTGATTGTTATTGACAGAAGCCATTTTTCTTGATGTAAACTATATAATTGACTAGTTGAGTAAGACCCATAGATTTGACCTGAATTTAATGACTTCACCTTTTATTCTGATCTCTGTTGAAATAAGTTGGTATCACGCAAAATGTTATGGTCTGAACTAGCCTTTCTATCCCAAATTGGGGGAAAATATTACAATATTGCAAGCAAGAGATCCACTCACATACCTACCCTCTAAACCCTCAGCTGGTTAAGCATCAGAGGAAACAGGAAAGAACACCAGAAACAGAAGCAGCCCGTGAGATGGCGTCCCTGGGTCTTGGTCTCTGGTTGGGGTTCCGGGCGAGGCGCGTTCCTTGGAACACCACATTTAGCATCTCTGTGGATCTGCATGTTCCCGCTCCCTGGCTGCCAGGGCCTGAGCCCTGCCTCTGCTCTTGGTGGCTGACACTGTCTTGGCCCAGTGGCTTGGCTTTGCTGACTCACTGGGTCTGACACCTGGCAGTGCAAATCCATGTGCTGACCCCAGAAATTAATGAGACTGCACTGCTGCAAGGAAAGACCCGTGCCTTCGGGTGCCGAGAGAGAGGACTGACTCAGAGAGATCTGAATGTCCCTGTAATTATTGTACCAGTTAGCATCTGACAGCATCAGCCTTTCCACCCGTAGCGCAACCTGCAGAATTTTACAAGCAGGTTGTAAAATAGATTCAAGTCTGAAACCTGAAGCAAGTCCTTTATCACCAGATCTCTGTCTCCCTGGAATGTAATTGGTTTCCAAATTTGAAGGGAGGTGGAATGGTGGGGGGAATCCATTTAACAATGTAAAACTAATAAAAGAAAAGAAAGACATCAAAATGTACTTTCTTTGCAAAATGTGACTTTATTTATACAATCGACTAGTCCCCCGTCTGCTTATGACTCACTCACTAGCATTACTTGCGTCGTGTCTTGGCCCCCTATGTGCCTCGACGTCTCCTCTGATGGCATGAGAACATCAGAACCTTCCAGCACTGCAGTCTTGTGCTCCAAGACCTATAAAATATCTTAGGAGAACGCAATTAATTACTAGCTCTGGTGGTCAGTGTTTAAATAGGACGAAGAACGCAACTGAGAAAGCGGGAGTATTTTTAGATCTAGAAATAGCCACCGAAGTATTTCATCAAAATGCTTTAACATGTTTGCTTTCCATCTGGTCTGAATGTTTTGTCACCCAATACCCGTAAAAAATCCTACTCCACTCAGTAGAGAATCGCAAGACTCCGTGCAACTCCTGTACATCAGAATATACTTTTCTCCTTTAAGTGCTGGACAAACCCAAGATACACGAAGTCTCAGGAGTACTTTACATAGAAATTGAAAAACATCATACACATAGGGAGATAGGGGCCGGGGAGTTGGGCTCAGAACTAAAGAGACTGGAACATGTGTGTTCATTTGAAAGCCACATTTTTGCATCTCCTGTGGACTGGAGCGTGGTCTAGGGTACACTTAATACCACAGCAGTATTGAGTCTATGTTCTGTGCGTGTGTGTTTCTGTGTGCTCTTTCCTTTGTGGAGCTGCAGACTTGATCTCTGAGCTGAGATGGGCTCCAGATGGGCTCCAGGGTGCAGAAGCAGTTACTTCTCTAGTCTCCTTGCCCAGCCCAACACGGCTGTCTTCTCAATCTCTCAGATTCCTTAAAGACCCTTGTCTGATAACTGTTGGCCAGACCTCCATACCATCCCTGATGCTCCTATGCCACGCTTTCTTCAGTTATATGCTGCAGTTTCTCAAGGATCCAGCTGGGGTACAAATGCCGCACACACGAAGAGGCAGGGGCATTGATTGTGTGTGGGCAGTTTAGGGCAGTGGAGGGAACCAAGGAGTCAGGACAGCCAGGTTCTAACCCCTGCTCTCCTGCTCTGCTAACTACCAGCTGAGTAATTTGGGTGCATGATGTCCCTTCTCAGGGCTTCAGTTTCCTGAACTGTCAATGTAGGGATTATGATCTTGGGGCAGTCCTTTCTCTTAGTTGTTACAAGAGCCCAGTGAATGGAGGAGGGCTTTATAAATGGTACACCTTTTAATAACCGAAAGGCATTATATTAGTAATAACACTTAAAAACTGTGGCAGGCTGTTTTACAAGACTTTATTGTAAATGAACTTACTTTGTACAAATACACATTTCTGCTATCTTAGGATGTTTTAAAAATGGGGAAAAAACACATAGATCCTATCCAGTCTTCTCCCTAAAAATAAAGCAACAACAACATTCCTTTGGGCCTGCAAGATAACTTGGAGGCATAGAAGAGGCATTATTCACATCCAAATTCATTGTGACAAACTAATTCCCTGCTCATTTTCCTTTTAATTCCTTTGTTTCCCTCAAGAAGAAAGTATCAGTTTGGTGCCAGCTTGCCTCTAGCATCCCTTACACTCTAGTCCATCTCCCTTATTAACAGAGAAACTAGATGCCTCAGCCTTAGCGCTTTCTGCAGGAAACATTATCTAGATGGAAATTAGATTGACAAGGAAATTAAATTTTGAGTTATCTCTTATTTGGCTAGTGATGTTTATTGTCCATTTATAGCATGAAAATTTTGATATTAAAACATTAAATTAAAAGAATAAAATATTTAAAGACATGTGTTAATATGTGATAGATATATGCCACAACATAGATGGACCATCAGGGACTGAGAAAGGCAAATACTGTATGGTATCATATGTAAAATCTAAAAAAAGAAAAGAAAAGAAAGTCAAAGTCATAGAAACAGGGAGTATAAAACTCGTTTCCAAAGGCTGAGGGGTAAGGGAAATAGAAGAGCTTGGTAAAAGGGTACAAGCTTTCAGCTATAAGATAAGGTCTGAGGATCTGATGTATACCATGGGGAGTGTACCTGGTAACACTGAATTGTAGAATTGAAATTTGCTAAGAGAGTGGAATTTAAAGGTTCTCACACAACAAAATAAAAAAAGATAAATATGTGAGGTGATGGTTGTGTGCGTTAGCTAGATAGTGGGAATCCTTTCACAGTATATCAAATCAAATCTCTACGATGTACACTTTAAATATCTTACAATTTCATTAGTCAGTTGCACCTCAAGAAAGCTGAAAAAAATGTGTAACAGAAATGATGGCAGGCAGATATGGCAGTATTCAGGACTTTGTCTTAGTTGTCTATCGCTGCGTGATAAAATAATGCAAAATGTAGTGGCTTAAGTAATGGTAAATGTTTTTGTCTCTCACAGTTTGGCAGGTCAGGAATGTGGGGTGGTTCTGGCTCAGGGTCTCTCATGAGGTTGCAGTGAAGATGCTGGGCAGAGCTGCTGCCATCTGAAGGCTCAGCTGGGGCCGCAGGATGTGCTCCCAGGTAGCTCACACAGCCAACAAGGTGGTGCTGGCTCACCACAAGGGCCTCTCCACAGTGCTGCCTGAGTGTCCTCATGATATGGCCACGTGTGTATCCCCAGAGCAAGTGACCTGAGAGATCCAGGTACAAATGGCAATGTCCTTTATGACCTAGCTTCAGAAGTCACATCTGTCACTTCCACAGTATCAAATTAGTCATATGAATCAGCCCTATTCAGCATGGGAGGGGACTACACAAGGGGCAGATGCAAGGAAATAAGGATCATTTAACTGGCCACTGCACTGGGATACACCAGTGACTGAGGTTTGAGAAACACTGCTTAGACCTAGAGTTTCAATTCTACAGCGAGGGCAGCTGAGCATCAGAGAAAGGAGGTGATGTAATCAAGTCCAGACAGGCATTTGGGGCAGAGCTAAGGTTGGGATCAAGAGCACCTAGTCCCCAGCACAGTGTAATTCCCACCACAGTGCAAATGCTGACAGTGCCTTTGGCTTTTCCAACTTTAAGAGAAATCCAGCCCTCTCTCAGGACACAGCCGCCAACAGGAAGCTCATGCTGCAGCCTATTGCCAGGCTCTCAGAACTCCCACCTTGGGCTGGGTCCAGGCAGGTCAGCCGATTCTGAAGACAGAGAGATAATAAATCTGGAGTCAAAGACCGTCCGCCCCCACAGCCCCACGGTTGCAATCTGACTGCCCACAGGCTGTGTTCAGCCCACAGACATGTCTGCGTGGCCCACACAGGGCACTGTTAGTTTATTTCACTTTTTTAATGAGTGGCTAATTAGATGTGAAATCAAGATATTTCATGAAGGTCTAGGTATGAGGTTCCCCTTGAGATCATCAGAAGTGCTGACAGCGCCTGCTCTATTTTGCTGCACAGTAACCATGTGGTAGAGTTATGTCGGGACTACACAGGATCCCTTTTCACCAGGGTGCCCGCCACTCCTTTGCTTTCTTAAATTTCCTTCTTATTCTCCACAATCCATGGAGCTAACTACTCTTGACTTCACTCAGCTCCCCCATGTACAGATGGGTAAACTGAGGCCTTGACAGTTGGCAAGCTTACATCTACTAAATGATCTTCCCCAAACCATATGGCTGTTAAGTGGTAGGACAGACGATGGCAGGTTTTTCCTACCTAAGCTGACACTCTCCCCCAAATACTCCTCTGCTTCTTTCACACATAGGCTTCCAAATAACTACAGGATATTCTGAATTTGCTCAGCTAATGTGGTTCTCTTCCCCTCACTGCACTTTCCACATGAAAAGCGGTCTCATGTCACACAACAGAATGGGATATTTCAGGAGAGAGGGACTGTGTCGCTCAGTTCCAACCCATTACCAATTAAAAAGATAATTTAAAAGTCTATACGTATATCTCCATTCTAAAGGAAGGCTAGCAAATAATGGATACCAGATAGAGAAAATGCAAGTACAAAACCACGCAAGTCCTGGGAAAAATTGGCAACAATCCCCAAACATCACAGATTTCAGCCCATCCAACTACCAGGCTCCTCGTCTTAAATCTTTCAATTTACCGTTTATTATAACTAAAAATAATTTATTTAAAATCTTTCAAGGAAGTTTCTTGCTTCCCCACTTCCTGACCTTTATGAAGTCACCATCTTGGCCCACACATGAAAGGCAAATGTTTTAACTAAATTGCATATAAAAATGGTGGAGGAAAGGGAGTGAGAGAGATTTTGGCACGCCAGAGGCTCCCCATGAGGGATGATCTTGAAAGCCAGGCTCAACAGCTGCTCTGGTGATCAATATTTAGGACTCAGAGTCCCCAGCACCGATTGGCTTCAGCCAGGGTCACAGGCTCGTGTCCAAATGCACTGAACCACGTCTGCTTCAGAGTGGGAAGGAGTGGCTTTGTTTCCCCGGCCCCTGAGCTCAGATCAGCTTTCAATTATGAATCTGCAAGGATCAGCTAGTTCAAGAGGGGATACACTCTAATAACCACCACAGAGCCACAAGCCACAGCAGACCTGGAAGGTCTGTGTTCTGCTCCCCAGCGACAAGAAGAAGTGAGGGGGACGTCTCTGTCACAGAGCACTGGCCACTGTGACTCACCTCCTTTGGACCCTCCCAGTTCCACACCGGAATCCCACCACCTCCCCCTCTGTCTCTCCAAGAAGCTCTGGATTTCCTTGATGGAATTCACGGCTGAGCCATGGGGACTGTGAGCTGGCTGGTGATACAGATCGAATGATTCTTTCTTCCATGTCATATGCAAGTCAGGGCTGCCTCTGGACAGCCAGGAAGAAAGGAGATGGATGAGGGAATTGCACTTCCTTTCATGTACTCATTTTCTTGATATTTGCTAGGTGTCTGTCGTGTGCTAGGTGAAGTGATTAAGGATTGAATGAGCAAGACATGAGCCCTCCTCACAAGGAACTGCAGTCCCCGGAGGAAAGACTAATGAGAAAGTGGTTACAAGGAAATGAGATAAGTGTTATCCTAGGGGAAGGAGGAGTGGGAGAATAAAAGTACATGGAATGGACTCGGGGAAGAAGCGACGGGAAGATAAGATGATCAAGAGGATTAACTACAAACAAGACAGAGGGGCAAAAATGCATCCGATGGAGAAACAGCCCAAGTTAAAGACTGGTGATGAGAGGAAACAAAGTGTAGTCAGGGGATTAAAAGCCACTCCACATAAATAAGGGGCAGAGGCGGAGTAAATACGTAAAGGTCTCAGAATGTCTGGTAATGTGTTTTCACTCGTACTAAGTTCAATGGGGACCCAATGAAATGTTATGAACAGGACGAGGACAGATAGAGAGTTGGAGTTTAGGGAATGCCATTGGTCCCGCCAGGTAGGAAACAAAGGGAGAGATCCAGGCAAGGTGGCATTGTTCCAGATTCGTCATCATGATAGGTAACAGTTGCAAAGAGAACATTCAAAACACAGAGCTGGCCACAAGCCCACTGTAAACATCTCTGTGGATGAGAAATAGAATGAAAGCAAGTTAAGGAGCGGGCTGCAGCTGTGAGCCTCTGGGCCGTCGGTCTACAGCAGGCAGAGGCACTCAGGATTTCTGCTCCTATGGAAAACAGGGAATCAAGTTCAACATGACGCAAGACTGGACTTCAGTCAGGCTCCCTGCGCCAACTCCAGAGGGAGACTGAGATCCCCTGTGAATAAGAAAAGACCGAAGAGTGCGAGCTTCCGTGACCACTGTCTGCGGCTGGAGCCACCTGATAGAGAAGGCCAGTGTGTACAGATCCACCCTCACAGCCCAGGGCCCAGCTGAACCAATCACGTGCCCCCTAATGGAACTGGATCAAAATATCTCCACCGTAGCCCTGGAGCAGGAATCTCAAACATTGACATATAACACAGTCCTGGATAGCAGATTCAGAGTCATTGGAAGAAAACATCACAAATCTACAGCAGGAGAAATACAGCAGACCAAAACAAAACTCATTCTGTGTAAGATAATCCTACAAAACACATCAAGAAGCCAATCCTGAAAGGAAAGCCCACCATCCGAACAGCAAAACCAAAACAAATTAAATGTTAAAAATGACATCAGAACCATATAAAAGTCAAGATCAAAACAATAATCAGGATAAGTCAGTGACAAATGATGGAAATTTTTCTAGTAAAAGACTTTCAGTAAGTAAGGTTATAATTTTCAAAGAGATAATAAGGAACAAGAAACTGAACAAAAAGTAGGTAAAATGGTAACAGGAATAGTGAATAGAGAATCTAATAGAAAATTTGTAAATATTAAAAAATAATAATTAAAGTTACTTTTTTAAAACTCAACGTAGGTTAAATCTACCTCAGACCAGAAGAGTAAGAAAAAAAAAGTGAGAGGAAAAAAAGTTAATTATAAAATAATGTCTTTCATCAAATTCAAGATACCATCAAATTTAAGATGCATCCTTACTTGACACAGTATTAAAAAAGAAAAAATATATACCCTACTAATTTTGTTTCTTTTTTTGAACCCTTACTGATATAGCTGCCATTTAAACTGTGGTAAAATGTTTTCTTAATGCTTTCTTATTAGTCTTCATACAGTAAGAATATACCGTGTTTCTCCGAAAATAAGACCTAGCCGGACAATCAGCTCTAATGCATCTTTTGGAGCAAAAATTCATGTAAGACCCGGTCTTATAATAAAATAAGACCGGGTCTTACATTATATAATATAATGTAATGTAATATAATATAATATAATATAATATAATATAATATAATATAATATAATATAATATAATATAAAATAAATACCGGGTCTTATATTAATTTTTGCTCCAAAAGACACATTAGAGCTGATTGTCCGGCTGGGTCTTATTTTCGGGGAAACACTGTATATACCAAGGGTACAAAAAAATGTATACACATGACTTGTATTCATCTTTTGTTATCAGTATATATTGAGTATTACGATTTTAAGACAGTTTTTTCCTTTCTTAAAATGTGTATACATTTTTTGGCACCCTCTGTATGTGGGTATATGCATATGTATATGTATATTTCCCAAGTCACACAACTGTTAAGTGACAGAGTCTGAATTCAAATGCACTTACCCCCGAGCTTGCATTTTTAACCACTATGTTGCATGGCCTCTCTATCATGGAACACTACAAGCATCTCCCCTTTAAAATCTAGAGGAAGGCAAGGAGGCCTGGTGTCACCCCCACTATTCAACATTGTTCAAGATCCCTGGCCAATGCATAAGAAAAAGAAACATGTGGTTTTAAAAAGAGATAAACTACCCTTCACTTGCAGACAAGAAGATTAGAAAATCTAAGAAAATTCCGGAAAAAAATATTTAAAAAAATAAGAGAATTCTGCAAGTTACAAGATCATTCAAATCCATTAGTGTCAGAAACCAGCTCTCCCAATTGAAAAATGTAGGGGAAATTAAAGATGCTTTCGTAATAGCAAGAAAAACTTCTAGACTCC
Organism: Rhinolophus ferrumequinum; assembly: GCF_004115265.2. Classification (NCBI taxonomy): domain Eukaryota; kingdom Metazoa; phylum Chordata; class Mammalia; order Chiroptera; family Rhinolophidae; genus Rhinolophus; species Rhinolophus ferrumequinum. The sequence continues at coordinate 66,714,867 of NC_046295.1, read as the reverse complement.
TACAAATAATTCTAACCAAAAGTGTAAATAAACTTTTAGGAGAAAATCTTAAGAAATTTTTAAAGGACATTAAAGAAAGCCCAAATAAATATTTGTGGAAGAGAAGATTCAGTATTAAAGAAGTGCCTATTCTCCAACCAAAATAATCTATGCATTCGTTGCAATTGTAATGAAAATTTCAATAAGATTTTCAGTGAAATTCACCAGCCAGAGCTTAGACTTTTCATATAAAAGAATAGAGAAATTTTAAAAATTGAAGAAAAATAATAAAGATTACCAAAACCAGATATCAAGCCTTATCCGAACAGTATAATATGTAAGACAATGTGTTACTGATATGAGGACACAAACAAATCAATATAATAGAGTCAAGTATCTTGAAATAGACTCCCGGAAACTTAGCAATATCAAATTTGCCATTATAAATAAACAGGGAAAGGCTAGACTATACAATCAATGGTATAAGGACAGTTGGCTTTCCATATGGTAACAAAACAAATTAGAACAGTGCTTTAGAGCAAACTAAATCTCAGGTAGGTTTAAAATCACAATGTAAAAAGTAAAAGTTTTCTATGAACATGACTGAAAAATAACTGACCTCAGAATCAAGTATTTGTTGAGCCAAACGCAAAAGGGCAAACCATAAAAAGTTTGATAAATCTGAATATAGTAGAACCAAAAGTCTTCTGCATGATAGAAACACCACAAAAAAAGTGTAAAGAACATGCTACAGACTTGCAGAATTTATTTGCAAGTTTTTCGTCAGTTTTTAACTGAAAAAATAATATGCACACATCACAGGGTAAAAATGTCTACAAATCAAGAAAATAAATACTAAAAAATGCAACACAAAAATATTAAAGACATAAATAGGTAAATCATGAGACAGAAAAATCCCAGCAGCCAATAATTATATCAAAGATAAGTATTCTCACTAATAAGTGCAAATTTAGAAAATAAGACACTTTGTCAAACCCATCATATACTGTCAAATATCTGACAGTATCAATTACTGGTGGAATGTAGGAAAATGGAAACTCTTCGTTCTCCATTAAAGTGCTGTTGAGAAGGAAAATTGGTACACCAATTGTGGACAGCAATTTGATTGATATTATCTAGTAAATATAAATATTGGCATATTTTGTGACCTGGAAAACCCATATGCAGGTATTCACTCTGGGGAAGGATGCAAATACCCACAAAGAGATGTGTGCAAAGATGCCTGTTGCAGTGCTGTTGTATTGAGGAACAACTGAAATCAAACTAAACGTGCACCAATACGAGAGTGGATACTCATAAACTAAACTGGGGGATGTGCACACAAGGGTACCCCATAGTGAAGTTCAAAATGAATAAACTTTTCTACGTGAAACAACAGCATGGTTAATTCTCAAAACTCAATGTTGCATTTGGAAAAGCAACTTACAAAGGTTATGTGTAGTATGATACAATTTATGCTAAGTTTAAATGCATGTGAGACAATACCATGTGTTGCTTTTATGGACGCATAGATGTAATTTTCAAAGTTGCTAACACTAAGCGATATAATCATTCCTTATATTACACGATCCTTTTCCATATGCTTGTATTATTTTATAACACAAAAATCTTTTAATAAATGAAACTAATTAGAGGAGACAAGGCTCTAGGCAGGGAGAACAGTTAGGTCATTCAATATTTTAGGCAAAGCACGGGTGGTTTGGACCATGGTGATGGATGGTGGGTGTTGGCAGTGTGGGGGAGAATGCCACATCTCAGGAAACATCCCCAAACTTTGGGCCTGAGATCACACTGGTAGCAACAGTCAGTGTATAACTTCAGTTGGAAACATTTCTGTTCCTGCCTCCATCAAATCCAGGAAAATAAAAGCCAATCAAACATTTTTATCCGTTTAAAAACATATCCTGGGCCTTGTCTGTACACTGAGAGTTTTGTAAGGATTTAGAGTAAACGTTCTCTCTAGCAAACAGTCGGACGGTAACTTCCAAGTGGGTAAAACCCATGCTGTGCTTTTGAGAGAAGGCGGTAGGTAGACCAGGGATGTGGAGCAGCTTATTTGGAAGGACGCACCTAGATGCACAACATATCAATTCAGAAAGAGAAAGGGAGTCTTAGACATCATTTGATGCATTGCTCAGCCTTCAAGCAGATCATTGGCTGACCACGTATATTAGATGTTGTCTGTTCCCTTTAACAGTTTCACAAAGCAGTCTGGCTGGCATCAGATAGACTTTAATTCAAATTCTGGATTTGCATTTATAAGCTATCTGGATCTGAGCAAGTTATGTAAACTTTCTGAACCTCAGTTTCCTTATCAGGAAAATGGGTATAACAGTAATGCCTCCTTTACAGTTTGTTATGAGATTAAATTAAATATAACATAGCACCGTCCAGCACATTACAATTGCTCAGTAAATATTAGTTGACATAATTATCGTTGCCTCTGTTCCAGGTAGAAAGGGCCTAAGTTCAATGCGGATCTGGTCTGACATCTGCCTGTGGCAGTTCTGTCCAATATATTCTTCCTTGCCCTAAGCCTTCTGAATTTTTGGTTGCCTCTGGAAGAACCAAGGATTGAGCTAAGTCTACTGTTATCTAATTCTACTCTCAAGGTCAGGGCAGGCCCAAAACTAGGGCACATGGCTCACCTCTGGCGTCCCTTGCCAGATTTTCCACACGGAAGCAGTCACTCCACAATTTTTTTAGTAGGCCCAGTGCCAGAAATCTTGGATTTATCTTTTCGCACCATGTGTCCAAGTCCCTAATAGGTCCTTTGAAGTTCATAGCAGCTTTGCTGGGTTCATCCTTTCAGTTTTTTTAAATAAAATTTTTAAGATGCATTTGGGTGGCCAACTGCAAACCTCCTCTCTGCATTAATTATTTGCAGACACTGAGGCTATGAGTTGAGAGGTGAAGGGTGCTGGAAAAATCTATGCCACGTACTCTGCATAATTTAATGCACATATTTACAAGTGTGTGAGCTCAATAGAAAAGCTTAACTTTGTCCAAAATATCAAATTATGTTTCCTCACACCTTAGAAAATGGAATTAAATTCAAAGCAGCCCAGAAATGCTAGAGAAGCCCATCCCACAAGGAGAGGATGACATCCCAAGGCAGCAAACCTGTTCCATATGCCAGGCACTCTTCTGAGAGCTTTCCATGTCTCGTCCTATCAATCTTCACCCCCCACCCCCACTGCCAAGTGGCTATTATTAATATCTCCATGGTACAGATTAAAAATCCTGAGGATCAGGGTTGGATTGAGTGGCCTAAGTTCCCACCGCTGATGAGTAGCAGAGCCTAACAGGAAAGCCAAGTGGTTCTGATTCTAGAGCCAACAATGCTTTCTGCACTGGAGCTTCAGGAAGAATGGGTTTGCATGGGCCTGTACAGTTGCCGGTGCTGTTCTAATGGGTGTGCAATCCTCCCAGCAACCTTAGCAGGACGGCATAATGTTGAGCGTGATCCCATTTTACAGATGAAGAAAGAGGCTTGTTCAAGGTGATCCAGCCAGTAAGGGCAGAGCTGGAATGCTAACGCAGGACCCAGGCTCTTAGCCACTCTACCATTTTGCATTTGAGAAAGACCAGAGCACATGACAAAGTTACGTCCAACAGCCTGGTATCCAGAGGTTTTCTGACAGTGTCCGTTCCACTGAGAATAGTGGTAGCCTTGGTTAAGCAGGGACACTGTAAGTTAGAAGAGAAGAAAAGGCCGAAGACTTTCAGTCCAGATGAGACCCAGGACTCACAGATAGGACTGACTCACCCAAGGTCAAAGGACCAGCCAACGGTCACACTGAAACACGCCTCCAGGTTCCAGTGCCTCCAAACCAGGGCTGTCCCCAGGCCTGTTCACTCTGCTGCTAACTCAGTCAGTTGCCTGAGGCTCTGTGGGGAGCCTCCTGGGGAGGAGAATTAAAGGACGGAATTGCTACTCTGGCAGAAATACGGTAATAGAAACCATTTCACAGGCTGGGGCAGCAAGAGCCTTCTCTCCTCCTCACACTTTTGCTCTGGGCAGAGTCTGACTCACCCAGGGCATTTGGGTGTGTCCCTTCCACAAAGCCAGGGTATCCTCGGCAGAGTCCCAGGAGAAAGCCTAAGGAATCGGGGATCTCTCCTACTCCAGGGACCCAGAAAGTAGCTACAGGAAGCACCGAAAGGCCCCTCAAGCATTCCTCCGGGAAGCATGGACTTACAATTTCTTGGCGTCTCTCATCCAGTCATTTCAATCACGAGAAAATAATAGCTCTGGAAATGGAGTGTTTGAAGTTGTAGGGAAAGAGTCAGTTTGTAAGCCAGACCAATTTGCACTCAAATCCTATTTCCAGCTCTTACAAAAGAAATGAGTAATTTAGGTTGTGCAACCCTCAGCTTCCTCATTTATAGAACGGATATAATAAATACCTCTCGTAGCGTCACAGTGAGGGTTCATTGAAATAAAGTATGGAAAGTTTCTAGCAGAGAAGAGGCATACAATATGTGCTTATGAGAGGCTGAATTTATCTCCTGGTGAGCCAAAGCCAAGGGTACAGTAGGCTGAATATACGGCAAAAGGGAGTTTGCCTGTGATTGCGTCCGGGACCTTGACGTGAAGATATTTTCACAAGAGTCCTTACAAAAGGGATCGGGAATGTCAAAGTCCGGTGAGAGAGATTGAAAGATGCTCCGCTGGGGGCTTTGATGATGAAGGTAAGGCCACGAGCCACGGAATGCAGGTGATAAACCAGAATCTGGAAAATACAAGGAAATGCCTCTAAAGCCTTCAAGAGAACTGCAGCCTGCTGACCCTGATTTTAGCCCTGTGAGACTGATTTTGGACTTCTGAGCTCCAGAATCATAAGATAATAAATTTGAGGGTTTTTGTGGGTTCTTTTTTAAGCCACTAAGTTTGTGCTAATTTGTCACATCAGCAACAGAAAACTAATACAGAGGGATCTATCATACGCAAAACATTCACCTCAGTATCGAAGGATAACCTGTACAACAGGACATGTAGGTATGACCCAATGTGTCAGGGTCCAGCATCCTGGGAATACATATGAGGTCACTAGTTCATCAATGGGTAAATAATAATAATTCTTAACTAGTTCCCAATACCACCGTCGGTTCCCAATAACTTAGCTTCCTTTTTTGTTTTCTCCTGTTACGTCAAACATTTGCAGGAACAAGTTCATCCAGTCTCTCTTTGAAATCCTTTATGAGCAGATTTTTAGGAGGACACTAACCAGTGCCACCAATGAAGGCCCTGCCTCCGTCCTGGGCATCCTCTGTTCACCGCCTTACTCCGCAAGCCCCACCCAATGCTGTCCCTGAGCTCTGGAATTAGCAAGCAGAGAAAGCCTTTGAGCGAATTCCCACATTTGGTGCCTCTCCCCAAAGTTGCGCCGCTTCTTCCCGGAAGCGTACAGTTCTTCATAAACATAATTCCTTCCGCTTTAGCTATCACCCCCATGTTCCTTCATGGGGACAGGGTGAGCAGAAATAAATCATTACATCTCCTCTCTCACCTTTGCCTCGCTCTTGTTTCTCTGCCCACCCTTTCCCACCGCCCACATCAGAATGTCTTCTACTTCCTCCAGTTATAAACTGAAGCACCATCCACGTATCACAACTTATGCAAATAGATGCTCCATGGGGACAGGTATGACTAACCTACTTGCCACCTGGCATCCCAGCTCGGGCCTCTGCAAAACACCTTGTTAAGAAAGAATGGACATGCTCTGCTTTTGAGCACAACACCTCACAAGGATCCTCTGGGTACCACGTGTGAAGGATTTTTCCAGAGGGTCTGCTTTGAATAAAAGAGGATAGCATTCACTACAGATGTCCCAACATGGCCATTTTCTACTATGCTCTATTTTCTGATTGTAAAGGAACCACATTGGCCCAGGATGAACATAATATCTTTTTTAAAAAATTATTGGGGTGACAATGGTTAGTAAAATTGTATAGGTTTCAAGTGTACATTTCTATAATACATCATCTGTCTATCGCATTGTGTGTTCACCACCCGGAGTCAGTTCTCCTTCCATCACCATATATTTGACATAGTGTCTTTTGTAGAAGATAATCCCAGAGCAGGAAGCGGCATGTTGGAGACTGTGTTTGAGAATATCAGTCTTTCTTTTGCACCCAGAAAAGTTCTTTAAGTGAAACAATCCTGCCAGTGGCAACATTGCAGCCTCTCGTCCTGCCCGTGAGAATAAACACATCAATATCAGAATCTGATATTTCTACAAACCCTGGTATTCTACCAGGGTCTCAAAACACTATACCCTCTTCTGCACCCATGCTCAAAATCAACAGAGGTAAGACAGAGAAATAAGTTGAAGGAAGACCAAAACATCTTTGTTACTTGTGCATTGGCTTCTTCTTCTTTTTTTTTTTTTTTTTAAATTTATTTTTAATTTATTGGGGTGACAATTGTTAGTAGAATTACATAGATTTCAGTTGTGCAATTCTGTATCACATCATCCATAAATCACACTGTGTGTTCACCACCCAGAGTCAGCTCCCCTTCCATCACCATACATTTGATCCCCCTCACCCTCATCCCCCACCCCCCAACACCCTGCAGCACTATACACAATAGCTAAGACATGGAAACAACCAAAATGCCCATCGGTAGATGACTGGATTAAGAAACTGCATTGGCTTCTTCGAAGTAGCTCACGGGCACTAAGAAAGCATGAGGCAGATGAAAAGCTCTGCGCGCTCATTTCCTGGATCCAAACTCACCAAGTGGATGAGCCTGTCCATCCCCACCCCACCCCCGTCAGATGAGTGGGGGTGCACAGAGAGAGCAAGAGCATTCCCCCGCTGGAGTTCCCTCCACGTGGAGTAGCCGCCACCCCCACCACCGTAGAACATTATGTTCTTGTCAAAATACTCACGCCCTTCTGTACTGGGACCGTCTCTCTGAGAGAATTCTCTTTCCTGTGCCCACGACACTTGCTTTGGTCAAAAAGATGTGAGTTGAAACGATATGAGCCATTTCTCCCCAGACACTCTGAGAGCCATCGTATGCCTCGGCCGTCTTTCCTTCTCTTCTGCCGTCGAATAGTGTGTTCCAGACGGGGCGTCTCCATCAGCCCAGAATAAAGAGAGCATAAAGCAGAATTACAGTCACCCCACAATGGATATGAGTTTGAATAAGAAATAAATATTTGTTATTTGAAGCCAGTAAGATCTTGTAATCAACTGTTATCTCAGCCTCACTTAGCTTACACTTAGGCCCCTCCCCAGCACACACACCCACAGCAGCCGGCAACTTCCCTTTCTACTGGGTGTCTGTTCTCCCATCTGTCTACCCGTTCACTGAGTGTTGACTGGGCACCAAGTTCTGTGAGAGGCCTTAGCGCGGCAGTAATGCACACGACACGCCTAGTGGGGGAGCTCACCGTGTCAGGAAAGAACTGGAAGGGAAAGTGGTGAGTGTGGGAGGAACGCGCAGAGTGCCAAGAGGGCCCGGAAGAGGGGTGATTCCGACCAGCCGAGGGCATCAGGGGAATCCCCAGGCGGTCTCTGCAGGAGCCCTTCACCCCAGGGGCCTCCCGTAAAGTGTGGCCCACACAACCCAGTATCTTGTTGTCCCTGTTCTCTGGAACACAGACCTAGCTGCAAGGCAACCGAGACATTGCGTGAAATGCTCCACACATCAGGATATGTGTCAAATTCCAAGAAACACTATAGGAACTCAGAGGAAGGAGGGAGTCTTTTCATCTTGGGTCTGCACAGGCGGCATTTGGGGAGGAGACTGGATTTCAGCTGAGCAGTGAAAAGTGGGTTGAATTCTTCCTAGTGAAAGTTGGGGCAGGTCATGTCAGTGGAAGGAAAAGAATGTGCAAAGAACCAAAGACAGAATAAGCTCCGTTCCAGTGGCAGTGTGTGGAGCAGGGTGCAGGGTCATGAGGGGAGCAGAGGAAAGCTAGACGAGAAGGGGGACCTTAGAGCCAGATCCTGAACGCCAGACGAAAGCCTAAAGCCCTTACATGGCAGGAGCCATTGAAATTCTCTGAATATGGAAATGACATGATAAAAGAGACATTTTAGAATAATGGGGAACTGACCCTGGCATTGTGGCGGGTGAAATGGAAGGGCTAAGTGGAGATGGGGTAACTAATTAGGAGGCTGTTAAATGTCCCGGACAAGAAATGAGGATCCTGAGCTAGGGTGGGGGGCGTCAGAAGGCAAGGATGGAACGGAAGTGAGAGGGTCACTAAGGAAAGATCCATAATTAATGGGGTGGGGTGCTGAGAGCAGCTTGGGCCCCAAAGGGGCACTAGAGTGGAGTCTTGAATAATGAACAAAACTCAGGGTGAGAGGAAAGCAATATGAGGAAGTACAGCATTTCAAGGTGAGGAGACTAGTTGGATTAAGCAGAGGTTTTCTATACAGGTATGACTGAAGATGAGGTGAGCAAGTTAAAACCAACAGTTCTATTAAATAGATGCGGCCCCTTGCCTTGCTTCTTTTAGTCCCCTTAAGGGCGCTATGAGTTCTGCACTGTGACCCCATTTTACAGATGAGAAAATGGAGGCTCAAAGAGACTAATGCAAAGTAGCTGCCCAGTTTGTGGGGCCTACTGCAAAATGAAAACATGGGGCTTCTTCTTCAGTAATTTTTAAGAATTTCCAGACAGGAGCAGCAGAGCAGTGAGCCAAGCACAAGCTCTCTGAATGGGGGTCTGTGTGACAGCACAGGCCACACACCCATGAAGCCAGCCCTGGTGCTGTGACTGTCCCAGGTTCATACAGCAAGAAAGGGTCATGGCTGGGAGTTGTATTGCTCTCACACTAATTGGGGAAGTGTGTCGACAGGGAGGCTCCAGCACTCTGGGTCCCCGAGTCACTACAATGAATAGAGCCCCCAACATAGGAGGTGTGATCAAAACATACGGTGAGTGCTGCTGCCGAGTGCCATCCAACAGAAAGGCAGGGATCTTCAATATAGGAAGCGGTGCATCAAACCTTAGTAACAGTGTGTGACAAGTGTCAACTTGTTGGGTGCAGTCAGTTGGGTGTGAGCTACGGTTGAGAGAAGGTGTGTTTTTAAGTGTGCCATAAATCATCTTCCATCATGATAACTAACGCTCCATGTCACACATCGCTTCTCCTACAGCAATTGCTGTCCAATAGAAACATGACGGAGTCAGTTCTCCTTCCATCACCATATATTTGATCCCCCTTACCCTCATCTCCCACCCCCCACACCCCTTACCCTCTGGTAACCACTAAACTATTGTCTGTGTCTATGAGTTCTTGTTTCTCATTTGCTTGTCTTGTTCTTTTGTTGTTTTTGGTTTATATACCACATATCAGTGAAATCATATGGTTCTCTGCTTTTTCTGTCTGACTCTGGGTGGTGAACACACAATGGGATTTATAGATGATGTAATACAGAATTGTACACCTGAAATCTATGTAATTTTACTAACAATTGTCACCCCAATAAATTTTTAAAAAATAAAATAATAAAATAAAATAATTAAATGCCAAAAAAAAAACAAAAAAACATGACGGAGTGTCCTCATCCACCTTATTCACTGGATCTGGCACCGTGTGACTTCTGGTTCTTCTCCAAAGTCAAAATGATTCAGGACATGGAAGCAGCCACGATAGTGCAACTAAAGACATGAAAGAGGACTCCAGAACTGCTTCAGAAAGTGGCAAGAATGATGGGATAAGTGTGTTTGAAGCGAGGGGGAATATTTTGAGGGGGATTAATGGCAATGTGTCTTTTACTATAACATATATTTTTTTAATTTAAACATTCACCGTATGTTTTGATCAAACCTCTTGTAGATGAAAGCGAAATATCTTGTTTTAAGCCACAGAAGTTTTGGTGTTATTACTGAAGCATAATGTGCCCATGCCAACTGAGACACCACAGCTCAGAAAACCTTCACAGCACTTAAGTTGGTTGGAGAGCCAGGTCTTGAGCTGAGACCCCCAAGACTCCACGTTCTTTCCTCTACCTGTACGTTTCCCAACTACACTTCACACCTGTTAGGGGTCAGGAAATCAAAGGACTGGGCCACAAGCAGATTTTTTTGACAAATAAAGTAACAACAAATCAAATATCATAGAAACTGCCCTTGTGTCTTACACATTGTAGTGCTAGTTTTCATGAAAGGTTTTTCAGTACATATGTGTGTTCAAAGTCACAATATAAAATTTACGTCTTGCGATGGATCGTTGTCAAAAACTTTAAAAGCCACTGCTCTACCTCATGCTTTCAGCACAGGAAAGGAACATAAGTCTACACACGTCACCCCAACAACTTGGAGACTCCTAATTTTTTTTTAAGTTAGTAAAATGGGAGGAAACGAGGGTCCTTCCTGCCAACATGGTTAATGCCTGGACTTAACAGTTTCTCAGATAGGAAACACTCCAGATTTCATCCAGTGGAAACTCAAACCCTGTGAGTAACGTGCCCCCCTTTCACTCCATTAACTCCCCCCGCCCCCATCCTCATTCTCATTCCGCCTTAAAAGAAGCATGAAGTCATCGTTTCGGATACAGGCAACAAAACTCCATTGTCTTTTCACCCAAGCCGACAAATTCTGGGCAGCACAGATGTGCCCACTGGCGGAACGCACTAAAAAGCAGGCAAGAAGCCACTGTGTCACCAGCATTGGGCCTGCGCCTGGCCTCTTCTTTCTCCGAACCCAGGGCGGCACGGAGCCCCTCAGAAATGAGTCCTGGAGGGGTGCCAGCATCTGCCCACAGAGGGAGACCCATTTACTCGGAAAAATGCTGCGACGATTCTTGGGCTTTGCTGTGCCAGAAGCTGTCAAGCCTGCTTCTCACCATTGCAACTGCGGGCCCGAAACCCCCGCTTTCCACAGAAAAAGCATACGAGAGAACCGAAAATAGCTTGTTTTAATTACATGCTGAAAACTCCCAGATGTGAGCTGCAGTGGCTATGTGGTACACAGAGTCGGGTTGTGAGTGCGTGTATTCTCTCTAAATGTCTCCTAGGACATCATCAGTCATTTTCAGTGAAAGTTGGTGTTCTGTTCCACCCTTCTTTCATCGGTCCTGACTTCTGGGAATTGGAGGTTTGAGGGACACTCCGTGATATCTGAGCAGTAACCATCTTTTCCTGATGTAAGATGGTTGCAACAAGCTTGTCGAGTTTCTATCTCTATGATGTGTCTTGAGTCTAGCCATCTCTTGTATTTCCAGACCACCCTTATTTCGGGCCAGGATGTTTCCACAACCTTCTCATAGTCTCCAGACTTCCACTCTTGCCCCTGCTCATTTTTTTGGCCATTGTCTATAATAGCCAGAGCATTGTCTTAAATGCAAATCTCAACAGCCACTTTCTCCCTTAAAATCCTTCAGTCATTTTAATGGTTCCCCCAGGATAAAGACCAAGCCTTACCAAGGTCAACTAGACTCTGGGAGAGGGAGGGGGGCGTCTGGCCCTTCCCAGGACTCATCTCAGGCTCTTCTCCCCCTTGCCCTCTAAGGCCCACACTGCCACGCTGTCTTTCCATAAATTTCAGGAATGCTTCAGGCTCTCCCCTGTCTCAGGGCCTTTGCATCTGCTATTCTTGCTGAACAGAATGTCCATTCTTACACATGCTCCATATCGTTAAAACCTAGTCACCCTTCTGTTCTGAGCTGAAATAACACTTTCTCAAGAGACTTTCCCAAACTCCCAAAATAAACCGAGTCCCTTCCTATTCTCTTCCATCATTGTATGCTTCTCTGTTACTGTCCTATTCATGATATATAACAGAATATGATTTTGAACGTCTCTCCCCCATAAGACTAAGCTTCACAAGGTCAATGTTTGTTCACTGTTTGTACTCGTGTCTTAGCATGGTACCCGGTACCTGGGCCCTAGTAAATAAATGTTTGTTGAATAAATGTTAAAGCCCCTTGGAAAGATTTCTCTGAGATCTAAATGCTTGCAAAATATTTCTTTGGCTCAGGAACTACTGTTTTCCTAAGAGTAAATGACAAAATCGATCTCCCTTTTTCCTTTGGATGCTGGAGAACTCAGAACCACAGATAAGGCTCAGATATATCAGTTTTATGGCTACATGGGGTTTGCATATTAGTATTTTCTCTTTACCTTTCCTTGATGTCCTACATTTAGTTACACTTTCTCAGGGTGGGTGTTTGTCATCTTACTCCATGGGAAAGAATACCATATGATACTATATGGAATACCATTGCAAACCTTCATGGTGAAATTCAAGACAATAAGGCATGTTGAATTCTTTGAGGAAAGATGTGGAGATAAATATTTATCTCTTAGGTGTCTGAAGACCTTTCAGACTGGAAGCGTGAAAAGGGAGTAGAGCAGCTGCCGTGGGAATGAGAAGGCCTGGGATATGTGCCGCAGCTGTAGGACTTGGGCGGGTTCCTTTTCAAACCCTAGACTCCTCATTTATAAATAAGAGGAACTCTGTTATGTTTAATACAAAAGGCTGTTGAAACACTGTATGACATCACTCTGTAGCCTGAAAAGCAAACACATACACACACGCATTCACGAATGCACGCACACACAAGAATATGTGGCCATGATCAAGGGGGGTACGCTTCGCTGAGATCACATTTGATTTCAGGACTGACTCGTGGACAAATTTTCAAGTGAGTAAAGTTTTCCTGTTGCATTCCTTCTTTCCAGCCTCTCCTCCTGGCTCTGAACGCTTAGAGCTGGTCGACCATCAAGCTCAGAGACACCCACTGGGGCACATCTGACTATCCACGTATTTTCCTTCTCCTTCCTGTTGTCCTTCATCCAAAGTGTAGTCCCTTGAAAGGTTTTTCTTTCATCTCCAAAGTCCCGTAGCTAATAAATTCATTCATTAAACTAATTAAGGCTAAAGATAACTGACAGTGTAGAGAAAAAGATAATTGAACAGTTATTGATCCATAGCGTGATGAAGGCTACAATGAGGAAGGCCCAAAGAGGATGTTTATAAGGGTACAAAAGCTTCCCAAAGGAAGGGGATTTATGCTGAGCCCAAAATCGACGTGGAGGAGGAGAAGGTAAAAGAGCCTGTGATCAAAAGAAAACCAAAGGACGGATGTCAACTTCGGCTTGCGTTTCGATCTGCTGGTTCTGAGCCACATTGAAGTGTGTATCTCTGATGGCCCCAGAGATACTGTAGGATAAGAATGTCCTCCCAGGAGGCCATAGGGAGCTTCCTGAGGCAGGGAGCTGTCTGGCTGCAGAGGGAAACAACATAGGAAGACTGACGAGGTGGGAGCAATGCCCAAGGACATCCCAGAACCTGTGGCTCCAGCAACAGGAGGAACTCACTGCACGGGGCTGAAGGGAAAGCTCAGGACTTGTTATTACCTCTTTCCTCTGGGACTCAGCACTTGTTATCACTCTAGCATAGGCCAACTGGGAAACAGCTCCTTAGAGATTACCTGTCTGGATGAGGGCAATGCAGCCAGCAAAGCGGATGTTCCGTACTCCCTGCAAGTCCATGGGAATAAGATTCCAGGGCTCGCTATGTACCAGGTAGTGTGCAATGAAAGGAGTATCAAAGAAGAAAGATGCAGCACCTACTCTCAAGTTGCTCACAGATAGTGAAGCAAGAGTCAAGTCAAGTGCTAGTGACAAAGCACTGAGTGTGGAAAAGAAGGATTCATGAAGCAGGGACCTGGACATCAGGACACAACTCCCAGAGAAGGGGCACCTGGACTGGCTTCTGTGGGGTTACAGTGGCTCCACACCACCACCGATGAGATGACTACCTTCTACCCACAGCAACTCTCCTGACTCTCTCAGAATCTCCAACAAGCACCCCAGCCCTTCTTGGGAGATATTTTGACCACATGAACCAGGAATCACTGTCTGTTATGAACTAAGTGTTTATGTACCCCCTCCCCCCATATTCATGAGTTGAAAATCGAATGGCCAAGGTGATGGTATTGAGAGCTGGGGCCTTTGAAGGCAATTAGGTCATGAGGGTGGAACCCTCATGAGTGGGATTAGTGCCCTTATAACGAGACCCGAGGGAGCTCCCCTGCCCCTTCCACCACGTGAGGACAGAGAGAAAATGGCCATCTGTGAACCGGGAAGTAGGTCTTTACCAGCCACGCAATCTCCTGGCTTTTCAGGATTTGCCAGGCTCCAGGTCTGTGAGAAATAACTGGTTGTTGTTTAAGTCACTCAGTTGATGGCATTTTTATTGTAACAGTCCCAACTACCTAAGATCCCGAGACTTAGGGGAGCCCCTGCAGCCCAGAACACACATCAGTACTTAACATCCCGTTAGTCATCCTGTTGTACATCCTCAAATAGACAGTAACCTGTGGTCAAGGAACAGGCCATTTCCTTTCCTTCATCTCTCACAGTGTGAGATGTATGCTAGATGCTCTGTCAGTATTTGTTGGTCTGAAATGAATCCATTCCATTTCATTAGTCATTGGCCGTCAGTGTTTGTCAGAAAAGTAAGTGTCATCTGGGCAGCATGTTTCAGTAGAAAGATCATCACTAGGCTTTGGAATCAAAGAGGCCTGAGTTTAAATTCCAGCTCTGCCACTTCCGCCCACATGACTTTGGCTGAGTGACTGGAACTCTCTAAGTTTCATTTTCTCACATTCAACATGAGGGTCCTACCCTCTTTGTAGTGCTGATGTGAGGACTGGATGTGATGATGCACTCAGAAAACTGAACATGGTAGGTTCTCAGTAAGTATCTGTTTCGAATAAGTGATAGCCAAAGTGGGTTGATCTGTAGTGTGTACCAGGCAGTTAGCTAAAGCGTTGCACATATATTACCTCATTGAGTCCTCACACTGGCTCTGTAAGACTGGACTAACTAACATGCTCATCTAATACAAGGGGAAACTGAGGCTCAGAGAGATCAAGTCATGTGCTAAAGGACTCACGTTGGTCTGTGTGGAGCCGCACTCTAAGCCTAATTCTATCCCATGTCAGAGTCTGAGCTCTACTCGTGACCTTGAGCTGCCTCACATATGGTCTCCAGCTCTCCCCACAGGGGGGAACACCAAGATGATGCAAAGTTATACGACTTGCATAAGGTTGCATCTCAGATCACTGGCCACTGCACCATGTTGAGAAATGCATTCTGGTAAAGGGCCTTCTCACCACGGTTAGGCAACAAGGCCCAACACCTCCACTCTTTGTTATAATCGGAAATGATGTATAATTGGAATGCACAGAAAGTCTCAACAGCATCTGACACCACCATTTATCTGTTGCCAGTGACTTAGCTTCTCCATGAAGACCTCACAAGGGAGGAAGAGCCACAAATACCCAACCTGTCCCAGCACCCAGCGCAGAAAGCCCATCCCCAGGAAGGTTCTGAGGTGTCAGAAAATGCATCTGGGCTCTGTAGTTGGCTTGAGAATAAAGTGATGTGTGGTCTGGTTCTTGTCTCACCACATTCTGTACATAACTTTGCAGGTCATGCCCATATGGGCATCTGGACTCTGTCACTGCCCCCAGGATCTATGCCAGTGCAGACCAGCTGTCAGAGTTAAAGAATTTTGGAATTCAAATGCACCTTAGCTGTGCAAATTGATGAAATGAAGATGGATAATACAATACTATCATCACAAAAATGTACTGCGGCCTCCTTGTATGATCGTGCCACCGTGATGCACTTCACTCATCCTCTCATTTAGTAATCCCAACACCCTCAGAGAAAACAAGTGATCTCAAGTTTATCTATAAAAATGATGAGCCTTAATAATTTGCCCAGTGATTCTAAGAGTAATATGAAACTTTCCTTTAGCCAACTCTCCAACTCTCTATCTTCTCAGCAGATACTATCCATTTACGGCTATTTATAATACCCTTCCTCTCACTTTATAGTCTTACCCTGGCAGAGTGGGTGTTGGGTGAAAGACACAGGCAGGAGTAAGAAAGCGGGGAGGGAAGAAGCGAGGGAGGGAAGAAGCGAGGGAGGGAGGAAGGAAGGGAGGAAGGAAGGGAAGAAAGGAAGGAAGGAAGGAAGGAAGGAAGGAAGGAAGGAAGGAAGGAAGGAAGGAAGGAAGGAAGGGAGGAAAGAAGGGAAGAAAGGAAGGAAGGAAGGAAAGAAAATGAAGGAAGGAAACAAAATAAAAGAAGGAGGGAAGGAAGGGAGGGAGGAAGGAAGGGAAGACAGACATAATTTTGGAAAATCCATTATTTAGCAAGGACTATGTTAGGTACTTATTACACATCTTCTGAATTATTCCTCACAAGACTATATATTATCATTTCCTCTTTACAGATAAGGACAATAGATACTGAGGGTAAATGACTTGCCCAAAGGACACATCTTCACAGTGCAGCACCTAGGCCCCGCGGACTATATGCCAATGCTCTTTCCACTGCCCAGAAGAGTGAGCTACCAGGGACACAAAAAAGCCAAATAATAAGCTAGATGAAGGGCTTGGGCGATTCACCAGCTAGAGGATATAGCCTAGAAAACTGTAGTAGTCTATTTTCATTAAGATGTCTCTCTGCCAGAGGGTGAAACCAGACAAAGAATAACAATATGGCAAAATGCAAAGGTTAGAAAAGATGTTGATCTTCCTGAACCTCCACATGACTTTAGATGGGAGAGAGAGCTGGGCCTGTTTGAACTCAACCTTGGATTCATGACTCATTGGTGGGTCCATTCGATTCCTCATGTTTATTGCTTTGCTTTGCGTCAGGCACCCTGTTAGGTCTAAAGATGTGATGATCGTCAGAATAGAGGGCCCGGCCCAGAGTAGGAACTCACGCTACTACTTAAGGAAGGAAAGAAGTGAGGGAAAGAGAAAATGAATGAAACTCAGTCTCTGTCTTCAAAGAGCTCAAGGTCCAGTGGCAACCTGAAAAGGAAACAAACAATGCACAGCAGCAAACATGCACATTTATTAGATGTCAGCCGGGATACAGGCTATGGAGGAAAATGGAAAAGAGGGATGTCATTCAAGGTTCCTCAGAGGGAATGGAGCAACTTCCAAGTTGGAATCTGAAAGGACATTGTAATTGAACCTAAGCCAGAAGTTGAAAGAATAAAGATATTTTAGACAGAAGTACGCCATGCTTCAAAGTGCTGGGGCTTCTTCAAAGGTTCTAGAACCTCAGAGAGACTGCAGTAGAGTTTATGGGTCTGTCTGTGTATGGGAATGCACAGAACTGCATGGTTGGGCTGGAAGACATATGTCCAGATACGAGCCTGGAGAGATTGACAGAGGCCAGGTTTTAAAAAATATGGAAAAAGAATCAAAACGCATGGACTTCTTGGAAGAGCAGAAAGCCATGAAACGATTCTTAGCAGGAGTGTAATGTCTTCAGATCTGTCTGCTATCCATGTCATGGATTGGGCCAGTGAGACTGGGAGCAGAGAAAGAGGCTACTGTCATAATCCAGGTGGGAAATGTTGGCAACCAAAGTTAAGGCAATTTTGGTTTTACCACGTTCATGGTCCAAATCGGACAAGTGGAGATTGTTCAGAATATTCTGAAGCCTGAAACAGAGATTCTGATTCCAAAGTTAATGGTGTACCTCCCATTCTTATATCTTTGCAGACCCAATTTTAATTTTTTCAGACACAATAACTAAAACAATAAAAATTCCTTACACTTACCTAAATACTTTAAATGGCAATGAGTTCCCATTTACCTTATGCCCAGATAAGTCTCCTATTCAGTAGGTGTTCAATAAGTGAAGGCTCTCAATGGAGTCCACAAATGACCCTTTGAGGGAAGCAGGAAAGCTGTGATTAGCAGCTCCATTTTACAGATGAGCAAACCGAGGCTCAGAGAAGTCAATGAGTACCTGAGCATCCATGAAAATTCCAGAGCCAGGAATGGAAATAAATTCCATGTGGTCTTTAGCCAGGTGTTCTACCTTTCTCCTTGCTGGAGTCCAAGGGCATGTTGCCTGGTGTCTACAGATAGGAATCTGAGTTCGTGAGTATCCTAACAACCATTGATCTTAAAACTTATTTTCCAGACAGGGTTTAAAGGAGGATTTGAATGTAACATACGGAAGCACAGCAGGGAGTCAAGAGGAAGGCAAGGGGCCATGAAACAACTTAAGGAGGCAAAAAATCTAAGATGGTGTCTTCCCCAAAGCTCTAAGTGTTCAGGTCAAGCTGAGTCTTAATCTGGCTCTTTGTGTGCTGAATCCATATTTGTGCATGTTTATTCCCGCTGACAAGAAGCAAGGGTCTGGTCATTGCCCCTGTCCCCAGCTCACTCCCCCAGTGGCCTCTGCAGATGCCAAGCCCCACACATGTCAGAAGGCCATACTCACAACTGACATGTGCTGAGCCAGTGCTGACTGCCAACGAAAATTTTTTTCTCAGGGGTCTGGAGCACCAGCCTCTATATCCTGGGATAACTCCTCCCCTCAACAGCATTGGGAAAGACACAGATGGTGAAATCCATCATTCTGCCTCCTGAAAAGCCACATCCTGCCGGGATCTTCATGGCTCTGGACCCACGTCCCTTCCCTGGACCAGGTGAAGATGAAGTCAGCCTCCTGCCTCCTCCAGCTCATCTCTGGCCACTCAGCTCAGCCCACAGCTATCCCACACAAAGCAAGGTTGGTGACTGGCCAATAGTAAGAGGAGAAGTGAGGGGTGGTAGACCAGATGGAACAGACAGCACAATTAGACCCTTCCCTGGCCCCTTGTGGTAGACGGTGTTACTGTTCACCCACCCAGTGCCCCTCGCATGGAGGATTACACAACTCTCATGCTGTTCAATTTGGCAGTCATGTGACTTGTTGTTGGCTAACGGAGCATGACTAGAAATGACGTGTGTCACTTCTAGAAAAAAGCTTCTAAAAGCCAATGCTTTTAGAAGTTCTTTATTCCCTCTGTCCATGCTCCAGACAGAGGCTGTTCACTTGACTTGGGTCTCAGGCTGAGGATAAAGTGGAGCAAAGCCACAGCTAAGCCACAGTGGCCACATAACAGATAGAGAAATAAACACTGTGGCTGGATGCACATTGAGATTTAGGGGTCATTTGCTGCCTAAGCATAACCTCAACTCTCCCGACACTCTCTGACTCCCTTTTTGCCCTCCTTCTCCAACCCACTAAGGTGGGCCATGTGCTCCATTTCTAGGTTCCCTGAAAAAGCCCCCGATGTGCTCCTGTATCCTCCCATGTGCCATAGCACGATGGAATGTGTATATGTTGAGTATCAGCCCCCACGTTCTAAGCTCCTTGATCTATACCTATGCAATTCCTAAGCAAATGGGCCTCACTTAATAAATGTGTATTGAAATAAGCTGAATTTATTCCTGCAACTATTGTTCTGTGTTATCCCTTCTTTGGACATAACACTGCTCTACAGTTGGGAGAAATAAAGAGACAAAGTAAATACCAATGGTGCCTTCATAAAGCTCCCAGGAGAGCAGGGATGGCATGGAAGCTACTGTCGGTTGGTCAGCCTAACACCTATTCCTGGTGGTATGCTCCCTTACTTATTTCCTCTGTAGAAACTGGAAAAGCAGCCAAGAGCGGTCACGTAATTTGGTTCTAGACAGGGAAATATAAGTGGAAATTTGCTGGCTATTCCAGGAAAATTTTTCTGATGAAAAGATTGAGTATAGATAATGTCACCCACCCCCCTTTATCCTGATCTGAAAGTGAATGAAATGCCTGGACTCTGACTGCCAACATGAGATGATTATGGGGAAAAAAAGCAGACCCCAACCTTGACATTGTGAAGGCTGGACTTCTGGTTAGGTGTAAATGTAAACTCAGAGTTGTTTTCCCCATTGTTAGGTTTCCTGTTACTGGCAACCACATACATCCTAATTGACATAGGAAATAAATTCTTTATTTTTGGAATATCAACATTTGTCGTTTGCTTTGATTATCTAATTCCTAATAACACTTTAAGACTCAGCTCAGCCCCCTGCATCCCTCCTAATCTAGATTGTATATCAGAGCATAACACCTGCATGCATTCTGCCTGGATCAATGAAACGAGCTCATTTCTATGTGGATATATTTGCCACATGAATTTTCTATGAAGAGCTAGTTTCAGTCTCCCTATTCTTCCTAGTGAAAAATTCTGCTCAGATCTTTGATGTCTGCTAAGTGTCCCCAACTCATCTATTCTGTCTGGATCGCACACTTTAAACTTTCCCCGTATCAGAACTTAAGTATCTTTTCTGTAGAGTGCCAGGGAGGGGCCTGGCTGTAACCTGGGCCAACGTGGGACAGCACGCCAGCAGTAAGATCCCTAGAATCTATCACACACTCTAGGTTGCTGGATATATTCAGACCCAAGTATGGGTCTTAGTTGTTGTACACTGCCGCCAAATTCTTGAATATTTCCCCAAGAATTATGTCTCTCCGGTTCTTCCCCTTGGCATCACACTTGGACTAATGACACCTGCTGCTTCTGCAAAGGCTGTCAGTTACACTGCCCTCTAGCCTAGCAAGCCCTTGCCCAGTTGGGTCATCCAAGAATACCCTCACATGTCTCACTGTGTAAAGTGGTCTTGGAAAATCAGGACCTCGGCTCAAACCCCTTCCAGTAGATACAGAACAAAGAAAGTTGTGGCACATCAAGAAGGGGGCAGGATTGTAAAGATGTCTTCCAAGTCCTTGTGCAGGAAATCATGAGCTAAAGGGCAACGTACAGACTCAGATAACAGGTGTTCAAATGTTGGCTGCCCACTTACTAGTCGGACGGCCGGGGAAAAGTTAATACCTCACTGTGCTTCAGTTTCCTACCTAAAAAGTGGGGATTCTAACAGTACCTACCTTATAAATCACAGTGAGGATAAGTTAAGCCAACACTTATAAAATGCTTAGCCCATTGTCTGGCACATGGTAATTGCTCAATACATTGCAGTGGGCACCGTCAAGCTATAAAGATAGAGGTGTTTGTCTAAAGATTGGTCTCTAGCATCAAAGCCGGGAGCTGCTGTCAACTTTTGAATATGACAAATGCATGCAAGTAGACAACCAAGAAAAGGAATCAGAGAAGAAGAAAGCATAATGTCAATAGAAATGAGATTGGTGAAAATGCAATTCTGAAAGCCAGATTTGTTAACTCACAGGTTATGTCTGGAAGGGGATCGAGTAACCCGATCTGGAGAAATAGGCTGTGGACTGGAAACAAAAATGACTAAAAGGAAAAGAAGGTGAGATCAGCGTCATAATAGAGAGCACTTCCCCGTTGCACATTGTTTTCCCAGAGATGAGCTCAGTTTAGGATGAAGAATTTGGCCCCCTCCACAGAGACGGATCAGCTGCAATTCATTTTCAATTCCTGTCAAGGAAGTTGGATGCAAGAAGCTGAGGCAGGAATGCAAGGATGCAACTCTGAGAAAGGCCATATTCACCAGGGGGCCATGGAAATGAGGTAGATACAGAGTCAGAGTCATCCAAGCTCCCAAGGCTGAAGCGTAAATTAAGAAATCTTCAATGTGGTGAGACAAACAGCTCAGAATATGCATTTCCTCTGTTTCAACCTTGATCTGGTTAAGGGGCATCAGAGTTGTGTTGCCTGGATGCATGGGTCTGAGCCCAGGGCTGGGGGCCTGTTGCCTCCCCCTAACTTGCTAAGTGACCTGGAGGAAACACCTTCCCCTCTCTGGGCTTCAGTTGCCCTAAGTGCAAAGTGAGTTCAACTATTCCAAATATCTTTCCATCTTTAGATGGGCATAGTATGTGGTCAAAAATAAATCAATAAATAAACATTGTTGTGATTTTAAGATTCCCAACAAATGACACCCCTTCCCTCTCCCCAAATTCAGAACCAACTGCATAATTGAAATTGGAGGCATATTTAAAGAAGAGAATCCAAATGTCGGCTTCCTTAGATAAATGTTTGGTTGGAGACCATGGTTTACGTAGGTGAAATCCTGAGCTTCCTGACACTGCACCTGAAGTTAGCAGATGGGAACATCCAGTCGGGACAGCTCTGCAGAACAGCATAGCCTCCCCCACCCCGACTGGGCAGATCTGGTTTTTTAACCGCAGGGCAGAATGCGAACCAGAACATACGCGTAGCCCCTCAGTAGGCATGCAGATGCAGAGAGAGGAGAAGGCGGCTAACCAGTGGTTTTCAAATGAGTGGGCACCACGACCGTGTGGTGGACACACAGATGGCTGGGCCCACCCCCAGAGTTTCTGATTCAGTGCCGGTGGGGCTGGTGGTTTTCTTAATGCTGTTTACGCCTCTGGTCCTGAGACCACACTGAGAACCACTGAGCTAAGCTAAGTATGCCCAGCAGCTTCTCCCAAACTCACCAACCCGGTCAGGTCACTTCTCCCAGGCAAGGATCCAAGGGGTGCAGGGAGGACATGCAGAGTCTCCAGGGACTCCCAGATACCTCTCCACATGGAGTGGGGGATGAGTGCCCACCCAGCACCAGCTTTTTTTTTTTTTTTTTGTGAGAGTTATTCATGGAGTACTTACCGATTTACTAACAAAAATAAAGAAAACAACACCATTATCACTGTGCTTTATTATATTAACTATAAGAACTGATAATTCATGACTATTAGTATAATTCCTAAGAATAGTTATATTGCTCTTCCAATCAAAAACAAAGTCAAGTAATTTTCAATGTGGTAGTCATAGTAGCCTAATGTGAAACAGCATACTGAAGAGATGGACCAGGAGAATTCTTATAACTCTTGTCTTTTGCATTACCGCAGTGTTGAATTAGATGTGACCCTGGACCTGACACTTGTCAACTGATTTAAACAGTTTGCAATCTTCAGTACAGAAATATCACGCTTACAATTTTCTGGTACACTGTGTGCTGGCAAAAGTCATTGTACTACAAGTTATAAGATTAGGATCATAGTACCACCTTGGCTATTTTTTACTTGGGTGACCATGGGCATGTCACATCCCCTTTCTGACCCTCTGTTCATCTGTAAAAGTCACAGATTGTAGACGACTACAAGGTCTGTGCACTCTCACCTTTCTCCGTTTAGCCTTGAGTACTTTTCTATTTTCCCATGCTCTAAGTTCCTTTAGTGCTTGTTGGTTGAGAACCCTTAAAATCAAGCAGCTCATCTCATTCAGTAGAGCAGAAAAAAGTCACGTGATGCCTAGAGAGGTAGAATGCTAGTGAAATGCTGGCTGTCAACTTGGCCTTTTTTTCCAGCCTAAAATGATTTGATTAAAGGAGAAGATAAGAGTCCCTCTCACCACCAGGTCTAGAGAAGAGCTCTTTATGTTAAATAGGCAGCTGGAAGGAGTTTAAACATCCCTCCAGCTTTAGAATTTCTTGCAAGGTTAATAAAGCTAAATCAAATCAAAATGTGCCATCATCAAACACTGGAGAGGAATAACTTCCGCCATGCAATTGCTAGGAGACCTGCCTTCTTAAGGAAATATCTACTTAGGAGGATTTGGAAACAGGTAATGAGGACCCAGTACATGGGTCTACTTTTATCTAACGAAGCTGACATTTAGAGTCTCTTGTCTAAATAGGACTCTAATTTCAATTAAGCAGTTGGTTCTGAATTTGAGGAGGGGGAAAGGGGTGTCACTTATTCAGAGTCTTAAAACCACAATAGTCATTTATTTTCTTTATGGCCTTATTTCTTGTCCATCTAAATAAAGCTGAAAGGAGATTTGAAGTGGTCCAACTCACTCACTTTACACTTGGGGCAACAGAAGCCAGAGAAGGGAAGGCATTTACTGAAGTTTACTTAGCAAGTTAGCTGAAGGTCGAAGGCCCCCAGCCCTGGAATAGAAAATAAGGAGGTGCATCAGGGGTCATTTTAAAAGCCATCGATCAGATGAGAGTGAGCATTCTATGCCCGCAGACAGGAGCCAGATATTCATTCTAAGCAGAGCATAGAGGTTTGAAAATGGTTAGAGTCGAAGCCCAGGCATGAATGAGGACACTGTGGCAAGGGAGGATGGAGCCAGAGAAAGAGTGCCAAAGATACAACCCACGGGAAGCCAAAATTTTAAGAGACGGATAACGAATAGTCATAGCTGTCCAAGCAGAAGAATGGTGCAAACAGATGCCTAAAGAAATGTCGATTTCTGCAAGGACCAATTAATATTATTCATTTCAGTGATGATGTCTAGTAAGATAAGAACTAGAATGATGGCTACTGGGATTAATAATATGAAGATTGGATTGACCTCTGTGGGAACGGACTCAGTTAATGGGGTGAGGGAGAAGGCTGATTAAAATGAATTGACAGGTGACTATGAGATGAGAAGAGCTGGTGCATATAGATTCCACAGGGATACGTTTAACAGAGCCTGACGCACAGTATGGGATCAGAAACATGGGAATATAGAAGAAAGAAGGAGATAACGGAAAACTAGAGGAATGAATAACCCAGATGAGAAGAAAATGCCATGCGGGCCCAGCAGAAGGATGGAGAGGCTAAGGTTTCTGTGGAACTCCTTTAGGTAAATTGATAGTTATGTATTATTCAAAGACACGTATCCATGAATTAAATTACAAGCCTGAAGAGGCAATAAAGAGAAAGGCCTCTTCTCCCTCTGGACAGATTCTTTGCATCTTTGGCACATTTTCTATTCAGTCTAAATATTTATGGAGATAGCTTTACTTGGAGTTGCACCATCTCCTTCAAGGGATGTTAGCAACATAACAAAGACCAGAGAGAGAAGATGACGAATGTAGGGTGCTGAATGTAGGGGTGGGTGGGAGAGCCGTTGTCACAGGTATTGAGCACTGCATTTTCCAGAGAGATGTTTAGATGGAATCTGACCTTTAGGTCAAGAAGAACACATTAGTCATCTATAGCCGTCTTTCAAGATGGGCAATCAGAGTGATTCATTTGCTATTAGCTCTGTCTTTGTCTAAGTGTTGATGTCATGGTATTGTCAGCGATGCCTATGGAAGGGGAAGATTAGAAAGCCCTTCTCCATCTCCCTGCCACCTACTTACCTGTGACCTACGCAGCCTGTGATCTGGTCGTCAACTACATCACTGTCTCCATCTTGGCCGCATGAATCCGCACTCACGGCACTCTACTGATACTGGCTTTCACTCGTATTCAAATACACCAAACTGGTCGGTCCTGACTCAGTCACTGGTCTTATTTTTTCCCTCTGCCTGGGAAGCAGTTATCAAAGATATTTTCAAGGTACTTCTCCATTCGTTCTCTGATCAAAAGACATCCCCTTGAAGAGCACTTCCCTGGCCACTCTTTTAAAAATAAGTCCTCGACCTCGTATCATTCTGTAGACCTTTCCCTTGTTATAGTTTCCTTCAAAACTGCCACTTTGAATATTTTATTTACTTATATTTATAAATATTTATTGATTAATTTATGTTCTGTCTCACCCACAGGACAGAAGAACATTTGGACTTTCTTAGTGTTGTGTCCTCTGATACGTGGAAAAGTACTTACCGCAGAAGAAGTACCCAATAAATATTTGGTGAATGGCTGTAATCATTAATCAGTTTAATTAATTCATTAATACTCCAGAAAGGCGCGTTTATTTTCCCAGGCTGTGTTAATAATCTCTGTCTCTAATCTCTGCTTTTACACCCTCCACGTGGATATTATATAATGCACTAAAATAAGCAATTCCCTTATCTGGCTCTCCCACCGTTGGTAAGTTCCTGAAGCTCATGAACCGTGACTGATTTATCCTTGCCTCTCCAATGTCTTACAGCACATGGTTGTTCACTGGGCTAAAGGGGAAAAAGTTTATACACCAAATACCAATTACCAGCAGCCAGAAAAAGAGTAGTGGGACAAAAGGTGGGCTCTTAGAATTCAGCAGATTTGCCTAGAAGATGAAGAGGCAGTACTGCCATAAACTGCAGTTTTTAAAAAATCAACCAGCAAAATATATTAAGTATGCACTCAGAGCGATCTGCCTGTTCAGAAGAGAGCATTTTGAACTGAGATTCAGCCAACCTGTATTCTGGCCCTGGCCTTTGTGTGTGTCTGAGCAAGACACTTCCCTCTCTAGGCCCATTCCCTTCTGCACCATGAGAAGATTAGATCATGGGTTGTCTAAGGCCCTTCAAATCCTAATGTTCTAAGATTGCACTTACCTGGGACACTGAATAAGTGCAATGAAGTAAGAAAAACAGCTAGAATGCATAAGCCTGCTCTCAAGAAAGGCAACTGGCAGGATTTGGAGTCAAACTCACTTGACTTTGAACCCAGACTCCAGAACTTACAAACTTTGTGAATTTAGGAAAATTCATTCAATCAGTAAGCCTCTAATAAAATGAAAATGGGAATTCCTAGTTCCATGCTCAGTAAATGGTAGCTTGCTTTGTACTTCCTCATATAGCCCCATGGCTAGCCTTTTAAGTCAAGCTGACTTAAGAACCAGAAGAGTCTTTTATAAACACCACCCTTGTGGTCTGGATACCTCAAGTGCCCCTGCAGCCTGTGCTGAGCCCAATGTGGGAGTAGACAGCCTCCCTGACGTTTTCCAGGATGCCCCTTTGGGGCCTCTGAGCAGACTCCATTTGTGTTAACCAGGAAGTTTCTCGTGTCGTTTCTTTTGCTAGAATTCCATGATAAACATTCTTACAGATGACTTACCGCCTGTCACAACACCGCGCTCCCTTTCCAGAAGGAATTCCTACAGAATGAGGTCAATCACTTACTAACCGTGACTTCCATTTTTTTTTCACCCCATTTGGTCTTGCTGCTAAGATGCTGAGCAACTGCTTCTGGCTACATCAGTGGGTGGCTTCCAGCAGCTGTGGGAGCAAAATGTTCCAGCAGTCTAAGACAGAGCCCGGAAGATCCAGGGAGATGAAACACAGACACCAAATCCAATCACAGGGCCATGGGAAAAATTCCAAATGAGTAGATCCAATAACCATGGAGTAGAGTTAATGAGAAGTTCTTAGATACGCTTCTAGAGGATTTGGAGATGGATAGTGTGGGAAGGTCCGGGTCTTCCCATAGACATCCTTCATTCATCAGTGGCCCATGAGGCCAGGAATGATGTTTTTGTTCACTATGCTGCCAAAATGTTGGAGACCCTTAGAAGAATTGGTTATGCACACTGTAGAGCTCATGTAACTCTGTACTGGGCGAAGGGGCAGCAGCTCCCTCCCCCCAGGCAGGTGGGATCAGAAGCCAGGGGCCTTCAAGAGAACCATGAACGTCTCGGAATCTCAGACTGTGTGCACGTGCATACCGTTGCCTCATGTTCTCAGACGGCTGTATCTCATGAAGAAATTTGATAAATCACTTCATCTTTCATGTCACGTAGCTAATGCTTGACACATGATGAATCGTAAGGGTTAAATAGGTTGAACTAAAGACTCTCAGCCAACCTGAATTAGGAAACTTTTCTGATTCCTATCTCCAGTAGATAATAATTTCCCTATGACTTCGTATTAAAATAAGATTTCAGAAACAGCAACAGAGGAACTCAATTTTATTCAATCAGTCAATCTTCCGTTCAGTTATTCAACAGGCCTTAATAGAAACCCTAGGAGTCACATAGCTCTGAAGCTGTATTACCTGAATTTCAACCGCAGCCTCTTGAGCAAGTTACCTAACGTCTCTGAGTCTTGATTTTCTAAATTCTAAAATGGTGATGATAACAGAATGTATCTCATAGGTTTGTTGGGAGGATTGAGTCAATACACAGAAAATAGTACCTGACATTGAGTAGGATCTCAAAAGATATTAGCTATTATTTCTGGCAGCAGTAATAGAAGTGGTGTAGAAATAGTGGCTGTACAGCAGTAATGATGGCACTAGTAGTATAATAGCATAGTAATAGAGTAGCATAATAGCACTAGTGGTAGAGGAGCGATAGTCGTATGGTAATAGTAGTGGCCATGTAGTAACAATACTAGCATCAGTAGTATGTTAATAGCGATAGGATAACAGTATAGTGGCAATGGTACTAAGAATCACACAGTGATATAGTAGTAATTGTAGAAGTAATATTATGCTGGTATAACACTACAAATACTGTTATACCGTGTTTCCCCGAAAATAAGACCTAGATGAACAATCAGCTCTAATGCATTTTTTGGAGCAAAAATTCATATAAGATCAGGTATAGTATAGTATAGTATAGTATAGTATAGTATAGTATAGTGTAGTGTAGTGTAGTATAGTAGTATATAAGACCCAGTCTTATATTACAGTAAAATAAGACCAGGTCTTATATTAATTTTTGCTCCAAAAGACTCATTAGAGCTGACTGTTCGGCTAGGTCTTATTTTCGGGGAAACCCGGTAGTAGTACTAGGAGAGGAAATAATAGTATCAAAGTATGGTAGTAACAGTAGTTGTATTTGCCAGGCACAAGGCCCTGGCCCTCAAAAAGCTCTTACTCTCCCCCCAATTCTCTGAATATCCAAGATGAAAGGGGGCTTCAGATATCATCTACCGTAGTGCAGGTGGCACATTATTTGTACAGGTGAGAAAACTAAGATCAAGAAAAATGAAGTGTCCCACGTGAGATCACCTGAAGAGTTAATGTCAGAGTTTGGGCTCAAATTCTAGTCCCCTTATTCTCCCTCCAGCACTCTTTCTACTGGGCCATGGGGCATTTATAATTCATTTACAAATCTCTTCTTGTCATCTACCCATTCACACGCACCCAGGTTCACTCTCCTCCAATCACATGAGAAATCTCGGTGCCCCCCAAACACAATGTCCTGTTCTCTGTTACATTTGCGCTTTTACATATACAGTTCCCTTGACTTTAGAGACACATCTCTCCTTGCCCTTCTCGATTATTCCTATTCATCCTTCAAGACTCATCTTCTCTTTAAAATGTTTCCTAAGTCCTCTCTCCATCCTGGTTTTCAGGCTATATTAGGGCAGCCCTCTTCTTTTCTTCTAGAATTCCTTATAAGGTTTAACCTAGCATTTTACACAGGGTTGCAATCCACTCTTTAGGTGCAGGCATTATTCTAACACTTTACAAATACCAGTTCCTTGAATTCTCATAAGAACCCCTGTGAGGTTCTTAAAATTGTTTTGTCTTACCTGTTTTCCAGGCCACATGCTTGTTCCAAAAATAATTATTGAGCACTCACTATGGCCATTCATTAGGCACATACTTGTGACGAAGATGACTTATCCCCTGTCCTCAAGAAGCTTACAGTCTAGTGGGAGAAATTGGTGAGGAAGCAGCTGATTATAATAAAATATATTAAGTCTTATAATAGGAGGGGAACCTGAGATCACATGGGAGGAGCACAAACCCAGCTTCAGAGAGGGTGTCAGAGAAAGCTTCCTGAGGGGTATGACATCTACGTTAGGACTTGAAGAATCAGTTTGTTGGATGAAGAGAAGGTGGGAAAATGTTCTAGGGTGGAGAGAAGTTCATGATCAAAAGAGACAAGGAGAAGAACATAGGTAGGAAAAATTGGGGGAATAGAATGAGGAGAACAGTATTGCCAGGAGATGAGAGCTGTCAAAGAGGACTGCAGAGGCAGTGCTCTGTGAGCCATATTAGTCCATTGGCTAGTATCATAGACCATGAACTCCTGGAGGAATGGATTTGCTACTATATTCTCCATACCCAGCACAATGTCTAACTCATAGTAAATTCGTAATGAGTATTTGTGAAATGATTGCTTGAATGAACGAACAGTGAGTAAAGAACAGAATGCTTTGTAGAAACTTTCTTTTACTTTTCTTTATTTAAGATTTCAGTTTTGTTTTGTTTTGTTTTCCCAGAAGGACAGTTTCATTCCCAAATACTGCAGTCACAACCTACTTGGGATTTGCTGTGTCCAAAACACAACTTATCGGGCTTTTTTCTAAAGAGTTCCCCAAAATTTTCAGTTTCGTGGAGCTAGACTGGGGGAACATGTGTTTGGCATTTTGCAGATGGAAGAAAAACAGGTAGATTCCAGAGAAGCAGCAAGCTGAGCCCAAGTGATAAGAGAAATGACTAGAGAAGGAACAATATTAAAAGAGACTTTTTGAAAATACTTACAAGTACATAAATCATCCTGTAGCCATGCTGTCTTGATTAGAAACCCAAAATAGAAAAAAAAATTTCTTCTGTGTTAATATTTCATCAGAACTGGCAGCTCAAAACCCCTGGGAGACTGGAGTTTGTGGATCTTTCAGTTGGGAGCTGGAAGGACTGATCTCAGAGCATTACCTTACAGCCAGTTCTCAGGGAAAACCACAGCACTGAGTGAGGGCTTCCGGAACCCTTGTGGAGACCTCTCATTCCAGCACCGGGTTGGAGGAGACAGGGTTCCCTCAGGGGGTTGGCTGACAAAAGAAAGAAACAGTTAAAGGATAAAATCATACCAGGCATGGCGCCAAACCTCAAGTAGCCATGGGGGTCACTGGCTTAGGACCAGGCTGTCAGGGTTCTGCCAGTTGGTCATTTATGCAGCACCCTCTGTGCCTATGACTGTATTTAGTCAGCTAAGACCACAGTCTCTGCTCAACACTCTGCTGGTGGCATGGTGGGTAGAAAGAGAAGAGGCTCTATAGATACATAGATGCAGATTCTAATGCTCGCCCTACCACTATGCATTACCTAACCAAAGTAAACTTTCAAATACGTTTCTGGATACTAAGGAGAGAGAGAGAGAGAGAGAGAGAGAGAGAGAGAGAGAGAGAGAGAGAGAGAGAGAGAGAGAGAAAGGGAGGGAGGGAGGGAGGGGGAGAGGGAGGGAAGGAGGAAGAGAAAGAGAAAAGGAAAGAAGAGAGAGAGACAGAGAGGGAGAGAGGGAGGGAAAGAGGGAGAGAGAGAAAGAGGGGAGAAGGAAGGAAGGAAGGAAGGAAGGAAGGAAGGAAGGAAGAAAAAGAAAGAAAGAAAGAAAGAAAGAAAGAAAGAAAGAAAGAAAGAAAGAAAGAAAGAAAGAAAGAAAGAAAGAAAGAAAGAAGAAAGAAAGAAAGAAAGAAAGAAAGAAAGAAAGAAAGAAAGAAAAAGGAAGAGAAACTTGTAAGAACTAAAGGAAATCATTTCTCTAAAGCATGGTTCCTTGCACACAATATGAGTGTGAAATATTAGCGCCCTTTCTTATATTCATTCACTGTCAATGTTGGCCTCTTGTTGAATCCATTTTTTACTCAGCGCAGAGGTCCCAAAATTTGTGCAAATGCGTATAAATTAGCTCTACTCCTCGTCCCCAAACAAATAAGGATTGAATAAATACTTAACACTTGAGAATTCCTTACCTTGGGGAATTATAACTATTTCTAGTA
Source organism: Rhinolophus ferrumequinum (assembly GCF_004115265.2). Lineage (NCBI taxonomy): Eukaryota > Metazoa > Chordata > Mammalia > Chiroptera > Rhinolophidae > Rhinolophus > Rhinolophus ferrumequinum. The sequence continues at coordinate 66,683,780 of NC_046295.1, read as the reverse complement.
ATTCCCGAGGGTTAAGCAATTCCCCAAGGGTTAAGTGGAGAGGGCAGGGAGGAATATCTATTCTTCTTGAATGCATGATGCTCACCTGGAAATGTCTTTGAGGACCATGTCCCTCACTGCTTTCAAAAGTCTTTAACAGTTTGGAGTTTAAACTTTAAAAAATTAGAATTTTAGTGGTCTACACGATAGGTTTGAGGTCAGTCAGGCCTAAGTGAAAATCTCAGTTCTACCAATTACCAGTTGTGTGATTCTGGAAGTGCTAATTAATCTCTGAGACGCAATTTCCTTTGCCTTCAATGAAAATAATACCTATACCTCATAAAGTTTAAATATTAAATGTCATTACATACGTGAAATTGTGCAACTCAGGAAGTGCTCAATAACTTCACTCATTCATCCATTCAGCAAATGTGTATCAAACACCTGTCCTGTGCCAGAAGGTACTCTAGGGACTGACGACAAAGTTGTGAACTGAGCGATATAGCCGCCCTCACTGAGGTTTTATTCGAGAGGAGGAGGCAGGCAATCAACAGATAAGCAAATAGATTTCTCTTAGCTGGAACTGGTGTTATGAAGAAAAACAAATAGAAGAGTGATAAGAATTGTGGTATTGGGAAAAAAGCACTAGATTTGTTTCCCCTGTGCTCACACCCTTCTTTTTATTTTGTATCCCAGACTCCCCCAGCTCCTGACCATGGGCCTCCAGGAAGGTTATAGTCTGTTGAACTGAGTCATCTGACACCCTTTAAATAAAGTTGTGAACCAATAGAAGAGTACCTGGTCATCCACAGGAGGGACAGTTTGGGTGTCGCTTTGGAGACCCCTGCAGACTGACAGCTATGCTGTTTCCAGGCTTGTCATCATGGACACAACAAAGGCAATTCTTGGGGAATGAAACTTCCCCCCAAAAGGGGCCATCCTCAATAATGCCATCTTTGTTGCAGCAGAACATCAGCGACCTTGTTCTCAGCTGGGTCCAAGTGGAGGGGAAAGAAGGGAATGGCCAGCTGTGAAAAGATCAATTTGTTTTCAATCCACTCTTTCTTACCGTCAGAGAGGCTGGCTCCCCACATTGGCTGGGGCTGTCAGGGACAGATGCCAAGTAGGGCACAGACTGAAGAAACACCTCCTGTTCCCACAAAGCAGGGGCATTCTGCCTTCTGTGCAGAGTCTGTGGCATAAGCCATCACCCAGCTGTATTACTTTGGGGAGACACAGGTTGGAGTAGCCAAGACAGATGCCTCAAGTCCAATTCACAACTATATTCAAATTCTCCTCTTACTCACATTTGGAAATACCCAGTGTTAGCCTGATGCGGGAGAGCCGGCACTCCCATATGCCATAGTTGGGCGTGTAAATTGGTGAAATGTCCTCGGAGCCCATTTGGCAGTATCTATGGAAACTGAAAGTTTTGTTGCAGCCAGTCCACTTCCAGGAATTTATCTTTTAGATAAATTCTCAGAAGTGCACCAGGATGAATGTATGAGGATGTTTACTGCAGCATTGTTTGTACTAGCAAAAGTCTGGAATCAACTGAATATTATGCTGTAGCTACCAAAAAAAAAAAAAAAAAGTGAGGTATGTGTAGATTTACATGGAAAGAGTTCCAAAAGAAAAAGGAGAAAAACGATATGCAATTTTGTATGCATGGTAAAATCCATTTGTTATAAGTTAACCCATCTATCACTGCACGAGTCCTGCTGTACCTCTGCTGCTACCTCTGTCTAGCTACCACTCCAGTTCCAAGATGTGATAATACTCACATGGCAAAAGGACTCACGTAGGCCCTACAGATGTACGAGATGCTAGGAATTAATGATGACCATAGATAGGTAGGTAGAAGAATAAAAGGATGAGGTAGAATCAATAGTCAGATGAGTAGCCCTTTGCTTATATGGTTTATGATTTTTCCTGAGCTCCGTCTAAATGGGAAAGTAAGACCATGCTCCTACTAGTTTCAGTTTTTCAGTCTCTTCTTAGTGGATGACCCATTTCCTCCTTTCAGCACAGAGAACAAATGTGAAGGAATCTAAAAGCTCCCTAAAAGAAAGAACAGTTGATGTTTGTGCAGTCAGAATTTTCTCCCCTCCAACTCTAAAACATGCCAAAAATTTCCAGTAGCAAATGTTATCAAGTGCACAATGAGTACCAAATGTTGAAGAAAAAATAAGTAATTCTGCCCACCCTGCCCCTAATTAGCTGTGGAATTTTGATTGAGCTTCCTGCTCTCACTGGGCTTCAGCTCTCCCTGTAGTCCATATGATATGGACTATATGTACTTGGATCAGCTCAGGGATGGCAAATACAGAACAGCTGGGCCACTTCTCTCCCCGCTTCCCCTGACAGGCATGACTAATCAATCACAGCACTCTTTCCAACAGATCCTCCAGATGATTCCTCTGAATCTGTCTTCATATAGAACTCTAAGCAGTCACTAACAATCCAAACTGAAATAAAAGAAAACGCTTAATTGCCTTCTCTGGAAGAGACGAGGGTGATCTCTGAAGTTTATTCCAGATTTAACATCCTGTTTCCATAATTCAAGGATCCATTTGAATCCCAGCTCATTTATGAAGTCCACCTAGATTGTTGAAACAAGTTCGTTTTCCCCACTTCTGAGTTGTGCAGTCTAGTCCATATGTTGTAAGCTAATATGAACTTGACTTCTGGCTGCTTTGCACTCTTATCTCATGATGTTACCTGCACAACCATGCTGCCCCTCTGGGGAGACTGACTTCAATTACAGAAATTTCAAACTGTGGTGCACTGAACCCCCAGAGGTACTCAAGGATTTTCCAAGGGCTCCAATTGACAGATAGTTTTAAGGAAATTTTCAGATTTTCAACTTCCGTTTGCACTCTTTCTCAAGAATCTGAGCATAAGGAGTCTCCTTTTCATAAATGCTTTCTTCCCACTTTAGAAAAGGAAGCCATAACTCTTACTCATCTTGAGTTCCCTTGGGGTAAAGAAAATCTCTGGGGGACCAAACAAAGGTACAATTCAAAATTCTGTTGTAACTATTGAGAAAGTGAATGACTAATGGTCTAGTAACAGGTCATTTTGCAAGTCAGATGACTTACAATGCTTTGGTTACAATAAAACTGAAGGCGAACCTAATTAAAATGTCAATTGAGAAATCATTAAAAATGCTTTTGGACGATTATCCCTATGTGATTCTTGGCATACAGTCTGGTCAGGGATTATAACTAGTCCTTCTTTCCTCACCCATTTGTTTCAGTGGATAGGTACATACAATCAGAAAATGAAAACTAGAAATAGAATTCATATAATACCATCTCATCCTAGTAATGATGAATATTCCTCAACATATATATGATCTAATTGAAAAACTTGATTCTCATTCAGAGAAGCATTTTCAACAAAGCCTTGTTTCATGTCCTAAATATTTATCAAAATTTTAATAAATGTATAGTGGATTGATCAATTGACTACTTCTAGCAATTGTTACAATAATTCAATCTGGAAGAAATTGTTTTGAGCTAGAATCTTATACTTACTGAACATTAAATAAAGTTTAATATTAATTATATACATGTTTTGTTTCAGAGGAATATGATAATATGATCAATGAAATGTTTTCAAAGCCTGAAAATATATCACATTAGGCTAAACTCCTGTGGAAGAAATGGGATGGAAATACACATTTAAGGAGAAAAAGGAACTATGTAAATTTTCAATTGTTAAAAAGATCTTAGTCATATATTTCTTAATGGGTAAATGGTAGCATCAAATCACTGTGGAATTTAGATTTCATTAAATCCATTTAAAGGAGTAATAAGACAGTTTTATTTTTAAATGACTATATTTTCTATATACTTGAAGTTATATCCTTTGCAAGTATTTAAACATACAATAAAAACATTTGTCAACTTAAAAAGGTGTATAGTTTTCTGAGAGGATTTTAGAGGGTACAAAAGCAAACTCTTAAAGACTGCTCTATTTTGCTACAGTGAAGTCTCTTCAGTAAGTATAATAGAACAGATCAAAGAGTAAGTGTTGAAAGGAATCCAATGTGCCGATGAGATCATCTGTGTAAACGACGTGTGGGTGACACATTTTCTAAGTATAAATGGTACCTGTCACTGTCATGTTTGGTTGAGATTGGACAAGCACTGGGCCTCCTTTGAACCCCAGTCCAGTATTCCTAACCTCGGACCCATGTTATCCGTTATAACTGGGTGCCCTAACTTGCATTAGGACACTGAAAGATTTTTAAACCTTGAGTCTTTATTGAGAGGGGGGAAAATTCCCCCAAACTCTAATCTTTAATTACAGTATGCATACCGTGTTTCCCAAAAAATAAGACCTAGCCGGACCATCAGCTCTAATGCGTCTTTGGGGCAAAACTTTATATAAGACCTGGTTTTATTTTACTATAAGATTATAGTAAAATTTTACTATAAGATTATAGAAGGTACAGTAACTGTATTAAACTGTATTAAAATATAGTAAAATCTTATAGATTTTACTATAAGATTATAGTAAAATAAGACCAGGTCTTATCTAACATAGTATAATATAAGACCGGGTCTTATATTAATTTTTGCTCCAAAAGACGCTTTAGAGCTGATGGTCCGGCTAGGTCTTATTTTCGGGGAAACAGAGTATAATGCTGGTACCTTAGAGCCAATGCCTTGCATGGAAAGCACAAGAAAAGCGTAAATATTTGTATTGTTTTTTAGGATGTCCTTTTCTTCTTTGGTCAATTCCAGATGCTCTCCTTTCCAGGCAGATTGCTGAGCTGGGGTGAAGGCAAGGAGGTGGTAGGATGGGGGGGAAAGAAAGCATGTTGGTTACCTACTATTGTCTCAGTTTTAAGTGGACTGTATTTATCCGTTGACTCATTCAGTAAGCCTTACCTAAATACCCACTCTATGCCAAGCTCTGTGTTAGGATTTCCAAGGCCAAGAAGACACGGCTCTGATCTTGAAGATCTCATAGAAGATCTCATAAGGAAGAGACAAACTTAAGAACAAAGAATTAAGATACTCTGTAGTGAGTGTTATGTTAGAAAAACTATCAAGGTGCTGGAGATCAGAGAAGATGGAGTGATCGATCCTGCAAGAGGTGGTGTTATTTGAGCAGGGTCTTAATTAAGAAGTGAGAAGTAAGAGCAGTCCCAGAAGGCACAGCACACACTTTGACATGGAAGCCCATATGATCATGACAGTTGAAGAATGGAAAGTATAATGTGACTAATGCAGAGGGTAGAATCGGCTTTTCTTGGGGGGGAGGGCAGGAGATAAAGTGCAAAAGCAAGCTGGGGCTAGGTCACAAGGAGCCTTGAAAGCCCTGCTGGGGCATCTGAAGTCTGAATTTGATCCTTTGAGCAAGGGGAAGGAGCATGACTGGATCAAAATTTTAGGGTGATAATTTTGGGTGGCCACGGATTAGAAGAAATGAAAAACATCCAGCTCAGCACTAGATATAGACAGATTCTCCAAAAACAGACAAACAACCTTAGTAGACTTCTCAAATCCTTTTCCTTCCTTAAAGAAGCAGAGAGGTAGTGGATTGGGGGTGGGGGGTTATCACTTTGTGAGGGGTGTAAATGTCTAACTATTACATTGTTTTATACACCTGAAACTAAAAAAAAAAAAAAAAAAAAAAAAAAAAAAAAAAAAAAAAACAAGGAAAGCAGGGCTCTGAATCCATGACCTACTGTGCATCTAGGAAGAAATGAACCAAGAAAAAGGTAAGACTTACTCACTTGTTTTATCAATATTTATCAGGTGCCTGTGCTTATTCCGTTGCATATGGGTCTACACATTTTTTTTCTCTACAACAAATTAGTTAAGTAGGAACTATGATTCCCCACTTACTAATGAGGGCACTGAGTCACAGGTGGGTTAAGTAACTTGCCCAAAGTCATATAGCAACAAGAATGAGACTATTTACAAACCCAAGCAGTCTGGCTTATAGGCACTTAACCCCTGCACCACTCTCTGTAGGTATCACAATTACTATTTCACTGTTGGGCACTGTGAGAATAAAACCAAATCAGTGGGGACAATGCCTCTAGGAGTGAATTGGGCCTCCCCTTGGCTCAGTTTCAAGAGAGAGGGTTCTAGGTCTGTGGGCTCAGAGGCCAAGTCGAGATGAATGACCGTGGGCACTGTGTCCTTCTGTGGCCGGGCTCACTAAGGAGTCCTTTGGCCGCTATTGCCTCTAATGCTGAGCTGGAAGTCCCAGACCCAAATCGTGGTCGTCCTCGTTCTTCCCCGAATCCCGTTTCAGTGAATGGCATTTTCATCCAAAGGGTCCCCGCTCCAGGATGCTGCTTCTTTCTACTTCAGTCCCCATAGCCAATCAATCGCCAAACCCTGGCAAGCTTATCTTTAATGACATCAAAATCTTCCCACTTCCCTCCATCCCCACAAGATCCCCCTCGACCCCGGTACAAACCACCATCTCTTGCTTAAATGGCTATGACAGCCCCTCACCGGTCTAACTGCCTCCAATTTGCCTTCTTTTTGCCTCTGCTTCACACTGCAGCCAGGACGATATTTCTAAAGCATGGATCTGTCCTTGTCCCTGCCCTGTTGACACCCTGGAATGGCCTCCCTTCACCTACCTGTAGGAGTGAAGTTTGAAATCCTTCACATGGCTCTCAAGGTTCTAAGTGAGAACAAACCAACTTAGCCGCTCTCACCATCCCAACCCCTCTGTCCCCGGACTCTCCCCCCACCGACCTCCCTAAAATTCCATATGCTGTTCCTCCTCTCCACACTCTGGTAAGGGCATATCCCTCTGCCTCTCTCCTACTCCCTTCCTCCTTCTCCTCCCCTCCATAACTCTAAATCATATTCAAAATTCTGTTCCAGTATAACCGTCCCTAGCAAGACTTTTCTCCACTCCCACTCATCCAGGTCCTCTTCTTGTTCTATGATGGCACCTATCACATTGAATTACAATCTTCACTTTACTTGTCTGTCTTTTCTTCTGGGCTATAAGCCTCTTAAAGGCAAACCCCTTGGTTCATCTAAATCCCTCACTGCCCGGACTGCTAAACACAGAGCAAGTGATCAGTAAATATGTATTAAAGAAATGAATAAATATCCTCATTATCATCTTCACCTCATAATGGATGCAATATGTTCTCATGTTGCTGTATATTTGTAAACAGGGTGATTGCAAAAGTTACCTAAACTTGAACATTGTCATTAACGCATTAAGGGCACCCCCAGCCTCCCTCTCCCAGGGATGGTAAAGATGGCTTCATCCTCTCCACGGAACCATGTCCCCTTCCACAGGGGAACCAACTCATCCAGCTAATTGAAAACAGGGGCAGTTTTAAAGGTCTGAACAGGCCTTCTGACCATGGATGAGAACATGATGGATTTTTCATACAGCTTTTCCAAAAACAGAAAGGAATCCACTCCCAGCTCTGCAAAAGAAGAGTTCTTGTATCATTTTCTTTGGTGGGGGGGGGGATTTTCCAATACAGTGGGCCCCAGGTTACTAAGTGGAAACCATTTTCTCTTCTCTCATCCTTAACTACACAGGCACACAGACACGCACACACACACACACACACACACACACACACACTCATGAAAGCAGATGTTTGAAGATTTTCTGAAATCAGGGATTGACCCAAAGAAAGGTTGTGTTTCATAAGTTGTTTCAAGGGAAAGAGACATTGCGCTTGCTAAAGGCCAAGCAAGATGAAAAGGGGCAAAACCCAGGCTGGTCCACATGCCCAACCCTTTCCCACATTGTGACGCACAACTGTTCAGGAGAAGTTTTGCAAATCTGATCCTGAGCTGTATCCCAGCGTCACTGAATATCCCTCTGTCACGAGGAAGCCTAGAACAATATGTGTCCTGTGGCAGAAGCCCAAGATATTTAAAACTGAAACCCCTTGCTCACATCACTGTTGAGCTTTCCTAATATTTTAATTTTTATATACATAAAATGAGCCCTGGATGAATATTGAATTCCTTGAGTAGGGCAGAGGAGAATTCCAAGGATTTCAATAACAGTTATGTTGTTTCTGCTGTTTTCGGGGCCCGGTTATGTCATGCTGGTGGAGCACACAGAGCTAGGTAAAGACACATTTTTTAAAACCCTCCAGGACTTCACATCTAGGAACCTCCATTTATTAATTTTTAAAATGGAACTAGTAACATCTGCCCTGAGTCAATTCGAGAAGATTTCATGAAATAGCATGTGTAAGCCAGTTATCCCGTGGCACATGTAAACTCATAATAAATGCTACTCACCTTATTTTATAATCTCATGGGAGAGGCACATGTGGAAGCAATTATATAAGATCCAAGGCAAAGAGCATAATCAAGGAAGACAGAGCAGGTGGCATTTGGGTTGAGCGTTAGAAGATGAAATAGCATTTTCGATAAGATAAGGCTGTTTTCCTAGAAGTCTGGGTAACTGAAGTGTGTCACTTGAGTGTGGAAGGAAACACTTCCTGGCTCAGCTAGTTACTATTGTGTCATTTGTTAACATTATCAAATCTTTTCCATGTGGCTCTGCTTCCTATCCAAAAATAGATTACAGACGAGAAACTGAGATTAGAGTTCCTGGCGCGTCCTCATAATTTGAATACTAATGAAAGAGGGTGTTAAGTCCCTGTAGAATGACTCTACAGTGACTCAATCTTCTCTGAAGAATGAAAACAGCCATCAGTTCCCTGGGGATAGAGGGGAAGGACATAATTTTATTGGAGAGACCCTGGGACAAAGAGAGAGCTACCCACGTGGGTAGAGAATCAGTGCCCTCTCTGGCACATATTGTTGCTGTGACAGACTTGAACATGTAGCAGAGACTGTATGTGAACTACAGCAATAAGGACACGTGCCTAGAGGAAGTCCCGAGCCTAATGATGTGTACACAGGGTACTGATGGTACCCAAATCACTATCTACAAGTATAATAGCAAGATCTCACCAAGGCCAGCCATGAGTAGTTCCATGTGCTGTGAAACAACCTGTTCCCATGTGGATGCTGTCATTTTTGAAAGGTCAGAAAAGCTGAATAAATGCACACTGCTTAGTTGAGCACACAGTACTCGTCATGATCTAGTCTAACCGTCTCTCTCTCTCATGGATCCTTTGCCCCGTCCCCCTCCCCGAACTACTCACTGCTCCTGAAAGCTCTTCAGTGCCTCCCTGCCTTTGCGCATGCGGTGTCTGCATCCTTCCCCAACTGCCTTGCTCTGAGGATGTTTCGAAACTCCGTGTAGAAATAAGTCAGCTGCTCCTCCCTCCAGCCTGGGTTGGATGAGCCTCGCCTAGCATGTGCCTGCCTCAGTGACAGAAGTCATACTGCTGGGTTATAACTGTCCTGTTCCCCCTCCTTTGCACACTTGCTATAAGCTCTTCAAGGGCAGGGACTGGCTATTTAGGTAGCCCTGCCCAGCACTGTATGTAGTTTGCTCAAATAAATGTTGTAGAATAAATGAATCAAGGAATTATGTACAATATGGGCAGATTCACATTGAACAGAGATAAAAGGGCCCAGCTGACTCTACTTCCCAAAGACCTTCTATTTTCATCCTACAAATGGGTTGACCTAGTCTAGCCCCCAGGGCACTATTGCTCACCACTTTGTCCCTAGCCCATCATTGTCACGAGGAGGGAGGCCTCTATGAAGAAAGAATTAGTCATCAACTGAAAGGTGAGATCTGAGGACTACAGCCTGATCTGTTACTACCTAAATTTCCCCCCAATTCCTCACCACCTCTTTCAAATTCAAGAACAAGCCCCAGACATCCCCACTGTGCTAGAGACTGTCTAGCTAGTCATAATATTTGTCTCTTCCCCTTCCTAAGAAGCCTAGATAAATCTGTATTTCCCAGATTTCCTTGCACGTTCTCGCCAATAGAATGTCACTACTATATCTAGTCTATAATGTCACCCATGCAATTCTCCTTGCTCTTTCCACGTCTGCTGGTTTAGTGGTAAACCCAGTCTCCATGGAAACCAAGATGGTAAAGCCATCAGATGGAAACATTCTGGTATCATTGCTTGAAGGAGAGCCAACACCCTAGCAAGGCTTTGCGTGAGCAAGATGTAAACTTTCCTTTTGTTAAGCCACTGAAGTTGTGTGTGTGTGTTTCTATTACAGCAACGGTTGTTACCCCAATAAATATACCCTCTATTTTCATATGCGTCACCTTGATCCTGTGACACTATTCATCAGATAACCATAACAGCAAGGATTCTGAGAGGAGGGCCCCAGTGAGGCCAGGTAACATCCGGAGCTTGAGACAGAAGTCAGGAGCAGCGCGGCCAGGTGAGAAATGCATGCTCGGGAGAGAGATGGGAGGCACCAAGAACTGATTTCCCATTTGGTAAAGAGCAGTGCCAAACGAGGAGTCCTGCATCTTTCCATCATTCCTCAGGGCCTGGGAGGTTTCAGATTAGCCATGCTTCCTGCAAAAGATTAGCTCTCTTCTCACTAGCGAGAGGCACGCAGCGTAGTGGGGAGGACCCCGTCCTCAAAGAAAGTGAAACGTGGGTTGGGATCCTGGCTTTGCCAGTTGGTGGCTCTTGCCCTTGGGTGATCCAGCTTCACTTACCGTCTGTTATTATATCAGCTCTCGAGTGGCAATGCTAATCTACACATCACTGTTTTGGAATCACGTGAGATAATACTTGTGAAACGCAGAACACACTACTTAGCGTGTTATAACCGCTCAATAATTAGCCGCGCTTACTCTTTCGTATGAAATACAAATGCCTTCCCGAGTTCTATCATTTATATGTATATATTTTTAAATTACTGAATCCTTCCCACTTGACGTGATTCACACAAAAAATACACAAACAGAAATATCCCGTCCCTGCCCTCAATAAAAGATGCCAACATCCTTTTGGCTTTTTTTTCTATTCCTCAGCTTTCTTCCTTGTGATGGAACTGAGAACAAACCTCCCTCCTCGCCTGCCTTGGGATGAGTTTGGGTTCTGGAAGGTGAAAGGCCAGCCCAGAGGCTCCAGGCGACTGTGGGTCCCTCGCAGCCAGAGCTTCTGTCGGTGTAACCAGATCTGACCGCAGAGAATATGACTGAGCGAAACCCCATCTGCTGCGAGCTTTGCCTGTGTTCCCCGGAGGGACCAGAGCAGGATATGAGGCGGCAGCAAGGGGAGGCGAGGGTCTGCACGGAAATGGTGAGATCCCCCACGTGTACTGTGTCTCACCGCAGGCCTGTGTGGGTCTCCCCCAGCATGACATCATCCTGGAGCCCGGCCGGGCTCAGGTCCACACACACTGCTCCCTCCACGCAGCAGGAGACTGAGCTGGGCATGAGCGCGCGCGCGTGTGTGTGTGTGTGTGTGCGTGTGTCTGTGCGCACGCGCTGGAAGATGTGAACTAGGGTGTCTCAGTCTCAGCACTATTGACGCATTTGTGCCAGATCATTCTTTGTTACGGGGGCCTGTCCTGTGCACCGTAGGCAATTCCACATTCTCTCTGGTCTCTACACACTAGTTGCTGGTAGCACACCCTCTCCAAGTTAGGACAATCAAACATCTCCACTCATTTCCAGATGTCTCTGAGGGGCAAAAATCACCCACAGTTGAGAAACACTGGCACAGACCGAAGAGTGAGATAAATCAGGTCCCTTCTGACTAAAGGCAGGGGAAGGAATTCAGGGGAAAAATAAAATACTGTAAGTTCTCCAACTCCAAATCCAGTTTTAGAAATGAAGTATAAGTGGGGGAGGTAGCTTTGTTTGATAGTTCAGATGATATGTGTTCAATAAAGAGGAAAATCCAGAACTAGTAATTATTAACTCGTAATAATTAACTATTTAGCATTTTCCATGTCCTAAGCACACATGGTGCTAAGCACTTTATCTCCCTGACTCCTAACAGCAGACCTGAGTATGGGTGTTCTTATCCCCATTTCACAGCTGCAGACACTGAGGCTCAGGGCAGTGAACAGTCTTGCTCAGGAGCATGCAGCTTATAAGTAGCTAAGCTGGGAATTGAACTCAGGTCTGCATGAGTTAAAGTCCAAACTCAGAGCCATTGGGTTATCTCCATCATTTTGGAGCCTGTATGCAACATGTAAAAATTTCAAAGTCTGACTTAAACCAATGAGTATTTGATGAGAACTACATTCAGCATCAGCCGAGACAGAAGGTGGGTGGATTTGAGTGGAAGAATCAGACTTTCCATGACTTTACAGAAACAAGGCTAACCCACATTCATAAGTCAACATGTGATAGTCCTCAGTTAACCCCTACATTGGTGGTACATGGTAAAGGCATGTAAAGTAAATAGTACGCTGAAGAGAAAGACTGTGTTTTAATGACTGTATTTCTAACCGTCTGTCCCTGAATGGGGTGGCCCACATGCCATGAGCCTCTCCAGTGAGGAGCTGGAGTTGAAAACGTGTACTTGGCATTGGACGGTTCCGGGTTCTAATCCCATCCCTGACACTGACCAGCTACGTGGCTTTGGGCAAAGCACAACTTACACTTGTGAGCCTCAGCTAACTCCTCAGGAAAATGGAAATTGAAATACTCACCAGGTTGGGGGGAACCAATGTACAGTGTCTCACAGCTCCTTGGCTTTTCTTTCATCATACCCGTCACTGTTTGTAATTATATGCCTATTTGTGCGTTTATGTGTTTAACGGATGTCTCAGCCATGAGTCTGAAAGTTCTATGAGAACAGGGACTGGTCTCTTATTCACTGCCTTTCCAGCACCTGACACAGTACGTAACACATAGTTGATACTCATTGAAAATGCCTCGAGTCAATATAAAATATTAATGTGCTCTTTCTCCCTAGATTTTCTTCTAAGGCAATGAGTTTCCTGACATTGGAAGTATTCAAGCAATGGAACAAATAGACTCTATCCCTCTGTGTCCCTATCATACAGTCCTCTCTCATAGTGACTTCCTGCTACAGCAAATACCTGTTTCTGTGCCTGTCTCCCTCATAAGGCTATAAACTCCTTCAGTGCTGACAAATCACCTTTTTATCCCCGTGACTTGATCCCATTACCTGTACCCAAGGTGTGATACACGTCCAAGTCCAATCGATATTTGTAAAGACGTTGATGCATTAGAGGGCATCCGTTGACCAAGTTAGAACTCAGACACAATTATCACTCTGATATCTTCCAACTCATCAGTTCTAGGCGTTAGCTGCTCTCACTGCTGCCAGTTCTGCTCACGCACCATCCACCAAACAGGAACAAAAGATTGGGCTTGTTGTTTGTATTGCTCCAGACAAGCGTGTACCATCAATAATTCCATATTGAATTAAATTGGCCGCTGTTAGAAGGAAAATTTTTGAGACAGATTTTTCATATCCAAGCCTGCACTTCAAAGATAATTAGATTCAACCCTTCACAAAAACTAATATCTATAGATGCCAGCCACATGTCAGTGCTGGTTACTTATTGTTGGGTCAAGGTGCTGGTTAAATCCTGTTGGGTCATTCAAGACCTAGAGAATGATGGACACTTTAGGAATTCTTCTCAGTTATCCAAAGGAAACCAGATGTTCCTCTTGGATTGTTTGGGTTAGCATAAAGGGCTCAGAAGTCTTGGAGACAAACTCTTCATCCTCTGGTCTCAGCACCTTTGGAGAAGGGAACATCTGTGCACAAAAAAAGTAGTTAATTAAGCTGGAGGTACCTCCTAGCCAGAGGGTAGCCTCCAAAACAGAATGCTTAGGCAGTGGAAAGTTTGCCATACCTGTAGTTCTCATCTCCCTAGCATCGAGCAACTTCCCTGAAAACAAGAAAAGCTATTACTTTTTTTATGATTGTTTTCCATGGCAAGGAAAAGGAAACTAACATGTTCTGTGGCTGGCCATAAGCCGGGAGCTTGATGTCTATTGCTCAGTAGTACATATAATAATCTGCCATGTTGGAGGATTAGAAACATCGCATTTCTTTTCATTTCTCTCAACCATGCCATTCTACTCTGAAGTCCTCACCCAATTGGTACCTGATAAAATTTAAACAAATAAAATAGAATAAAAGTAGCCAAGTAACGGGTAAAATTCAATCTTGACTGTGTTGATGAGGAGTTATTCCTCTGCCGACTGGTTTCCTCAGGGTTCCATGGGTCTCACGTGGCCCGGAACCTCTGGAAACCAGTTGCATGCCTCATTCCTCCCTGGCCATGGCAGCTATTATTCAATCCTGTACCCCTAGAGGTGACCGGCTCTACTCCTTCCATCGCCAACTATGGTACTGGGGGGTCTTAGCAAGGCCTGGGAGCCCACTCGGGGAACAGTCCGTGGCCATAACCAGCTAGAGTCTCTTCACTGCCCTGGAAGAGGGTGCCTGTCCTGTCTCGCTGGACGACAACTACAACTCCTCCCCCGCAGTCCCATTGTATGTCTATTGCGTTCGTTCTGCCCAAGGTCACGAATGTTACCATACAATTTGGGGTCCAAGTTGAAGTCTTACGTGTTAGGTAGTTGTCATGATTCCCATATCCCTACATCCTACCTGAATAGGCATTATTTGCACTCAGCACTATTGACATTTGGGGCACTGCTGCACACAGCAGCTTGCCTGACCTCGGCTCACTGGATGCCAGAAGCACCCCCCAAATTATGACAGCCAGATGTCTCCAGACATTACTAAATATTCCCTGGAGGAGAAGATGACCCTGGGTTGAGAACCATTGTCCTAGAAGTAAGCCCAAAAGGAAAGGGACTGTGTCACATTTGCAGCAGTGCTCCCAGCGTCTGCTAGTTCAGGGCCTGTGTATCCCATCCATATGTACGAAGTGAAGAAATGATTGAGTGAAAGAGTTAGTCAATGAAAGTCTTACCATGCCCTCTTCCTTGCTTCCCCCATTTTCTTTTCTGCAACAAGGGAAGTAAAGCCATAAAATATGCTCTTTAGGGAAACAAAGAGCAGAGGATCCTGCACACGACGAAAAGAGATCTGGGTTCTATTCTCACATCTGATATTATGCCTCAGTTTGAGGTTAATAGTATCGATTCATAGGTTAGTTACGAAGATGAAGTGAAGTGACTGTGTAATATTCTAAAAATGGTATCCAACACACATGCTCAATAAAAATTAGCAACCACGATTTATAGGACAACCCCAGGGGCAGAAGTAAAAAGTCCTCTCCCCTATGAAGGACCCTTTAAAAGGCAACTGTCCACTCATACGCTTGCCCAGTGTGGTCTCCAAACACCATCCCTTTCACCCACGCTTCCTGCTCGTGCCCCGGGCTCTCTACTGGCCTGCATCTGTGTCCTTGACAATCAATATCAGCTTGTAACATCTCCTCGACTGGGTATCTTCCTGCTCTCCCTAGAGTCACACAAAGCTTTGGTATCAGTAGAATACCCACAGATGGGAGAAAGGAATCCGTTGTCTAACCATGGTCCCCGCACTCCAGACTGGACTACCTCACTACCCCCACAAAGACCCTCCGCACATCAAGCTGGCCAGTCTTCCTATGGCGAGAGTGACTGTGGATGAAGCCACTTTATATTTAGCCAAGGTCTGGTCTAGAGTTTATCTTTGTCACAGCTTTGGTGATAGAGCTTAGAATGTACTGTGTCGAATTAATATGTAAGTGCCACTTTTGTAGGTCAGAGATAGTCAAATACCAGCAAGTGCATGTAAGTCACCTATTAGATTAACTGCAAACAAAATTGCAACTTGCTAAAGAGCTAAAGTACTTCCACTTCCTTTAAAATCAACTGTTTCCTCCTGATTTCCTCTCCCTCAACCAGGCTCCCAGGTCTCTACCAGCTTACAGGAGTTGCTGGCAGAATACACTTCAAAGGGAGCCCCTCGGCTGGGCTACAATGCAGCTGTCTCACTGATTCATCCTGGCCCCTTCCCCGTCCTGCCCGTGGGGATTACCAAGGCTGCACCATCATTTCCTTTTAAAGTATTTCCACAGGGGGAAGTCTTCCATCATCTGCCTCAAACGATGAGTCATGGACTTAGAGTCACTGAGCGTTCTCCTCATACACCATTCATCTGCAAGTCGAGTCCAATCCTGGCCTGGGCAGGTGTTCCAAAGAATTTAGAAAGCTTTTGCACTTCCCCTACAGAGGCCATTCTCGGAGACAATGTCTGAAAGTCTTGGCATCTCACTATGGGGCTTCTTTGGTCCCCAGATACCACAGCTCCATCTGATGAGATCAGGAGTGAAAAGGAAACCAAAGGGAAGCTGGAAAGAGAGACTGGACTTGTGGAGTTTGCACTGAAGCAGGGAGGGAGTGGAGACTCTGGCGTGCGTCCACTTGTTCGTCTCAGTCACCTTTTTATGTCTTTTCTAGGTAGAAAAAGCCCAATCTGTGTGACGACCTTTATAAACAATAACTCCTCTGTTTTTTGTGGCTCTTGCAGAAATCTGGACAAGCTGCTTCCTCCTTGAGAAACATTGTTCCAGGAATAAGCAGATCTGGATTTGAGCCTCAGCTGACAATTTTCAATGTGTGAGCCTCCTTTTCTTATCTCTCACTTGTGCACAATGATCAATTAGCACTTTGCACTTGACAAAGTGTGCTGTGGACGAATCCTCAGAGTTATAGATGAGCAGCTACCCAGATAAGCCTGACACTTATTAGAGTTAGGCTGCCTCTAGAGTGATAAGGGTGTAATGTTTACGTCCAGTTTTACTCCTCTCTCTGGACTACATCGCTCAACACTGCTAAGCTCCCACATCAAGAGGCCACTTCACAACTATCAGACTAATGGTGGAGGTTGCAGCTCCCTCCGATTTCTTTCTTTCCCTGTCTTCCAGCCAATACCTAAAAAGTCATATTAAGGAAGCTGCAACAAGAAGGTATTTGGAAATCTAATGAGATCAAATTACCATCTTTACCTTGTTGCACACAAAACAAAGACATCATCCCATTTCTCCTTGTGTTAGTTTCCTGTGGCTGCTGTAACAAATTACCACAAACTCAGTGGCTTAAAACAACAGAAATTTATTGTCTTACTGTTCTGGAGGGCAAATTCCGAAATGAGTTTTCCTGGGCTAAAATCAAGTTGTCGCAGGGCTGGTTCCTTCTGAAGACTCCAGGGGAAACTCGGTCCCTTACCACTTTCACCTTCTAGTAACTGCCAGCACTCCTTGGCTTGTGGCCACATGTCTTTAACCTCTGTTCCCCGGGTGACAGTGCCTTCTCCGCTCCAGTAGTCATATCTCCCTCTGCCTCCCTTCTAAGGTCAGTTGTGATTGCACCCAGGATAATTACCTCCTGTCACAATCCTTAACTTAATCACATCAGAAAAATCCCTTTTGCCATATTAGGTAGACACAGGTTCTGGGGAATTAGGACGAGGCTATTTTGGGGGTTGTTATTCATTCTACCATCATCCTGTCAACTCTGTGAAGTGAGTACCCTGAGTTTCATTTTACAGACAATGGCACAGATGGGGCTCAAGGAGTGAAGGAATTTGAAACATTTCACACACTAATAAATGGCGTTGCTGGGATTAAACCCAAGTCTGTCTAGTTTCAAATTGTATAAATTCTGTTATACAATTGTACCCCATAAGACTGATAAAATAACACTCGTTACTTATGGTTTCTGCAGTGGAAACCAAAGAGCCCAGTATTTTACAAGAAACTTTCTGTCAAACCATGCTCTGGCTATGTGACTTTACACACGTCTTTTGACCTTTCCTCACCTCAGTTTCCTCACCTGTAATATGGGCATAGCCTAAGATGTGAGGACTGAAATAATTTTAATGCTTTCTAATTTATCAGTAGTTATAAGTGGCAAATTTTCCACCATTCCTGCTATTGGAAGACTTGGGAGTAGGGAAGAAGTACAGGTAAGACTGCTCAGTCAGGACCGAGGCTGGCCCAGGGGTACTCCCCAAGAAAGAAAGTGAACCCCATGCCTCTCTGATACCAGGTCCTCAACCTCTAGGCCCTGCGGGGGGAGCTTCTGGCTCTGAGGCAAGTGATACATCCAGCTGACTCTGAATAGGGGAGGATTTTGAAGCATCACTTGAAGAAACAGAATATGTAAGACCTAGAAAACCATGGGAGAACAGGGCCCTAAAGCCCTCTATTGAACGATTAGGCAAATGTAGTTACACTTTTCAAAGGAAGTTCATTTTTCCCAGATAAATAATCTCTCAAACCAACACTAAACATCTCTTTAGAAAAAAATACTCATTTCAATGAGCTCGTGTGTGTGTGTGTGTGTGTGTGTGTGTGTGTGGTGTATGTGGATGGGAGATGAATGAAGAGTGTTTGAGTAAATAGAGTAACCAGTACACTCTGTTTGGTCAACCTGGGAATGCTGTGGCCTGTAACAAAAGGAGCTATATACTTTTATTTGCTTATCCATTTTTTTTATTAACCCTTCTTATTTCAGTGACCATATTTCTGGAACATTGCTGAGATTATCTGTTTTCCATCATTTAAACATGAGAAAATAAATGCCCAGAGTAGAACAAATGACTTGCCTCTAATAGCCAGTAGTTACCATTTTCGGATTACTTAGAATTTGGAAAGCATAAACATTTGACTAAGTGTATTTCCTTTAATCCTGAGAATAACTCCAAGTATTATTGTGCCCATTTTACAAACGAGGGACCTATAGAAGTTAAGCAATTTGCCCAAGGTCCCACTCCTTTTCATAACTAGTTAGGGGTTGAGTTAGGATGAGAACCGAGTCCATGTCAGATGTGTTCACAATTCCAGCATTAGAGGTATGGACTTTTCACTGAACCCTGCTGTCATTGTATCCAAAGAAACATCACCGAAGTCCTTCTAGCTTCATTAGAGCTTTATGCACAAACTTTGTAATCACTCAGGGTACTCTATCTGGCCATCTCTACCTTTGAGTAATTGTTGAATTAAATATACAAGGAAGCATCCCCAATAATAGAAAGTCGGGGCTGGAGTCTACAACCTGGGTTTGGATCCTCTTGCTGCCACTTATTAATCATGTATTTTGAACCAATTTACTTAGCCTCGCTATGTCTCACAACCGCCATCTGAAAAAATGGAAATAATATCTACCCAATGGGCTCATCATGAAGATCACAGAACTCAATACATGCAAACTCCTTAAATTGTGTTTACATCACAGGAACTACTCGATGTGAGCCAGGGTTCTCTGTCACTGTCCACAAGAGAAATCTAAGAAAAACCAAGGAAAGAAATTAGGAAAAGGTACAAATTACACTTCCTCACAAGTATCTAATGTATCTAATTCAGCTGTGGCAAATCCATCAAAAAGAAAATCAATCTGTGTTGGCTTTCAAGCTGTGTATATCCTCTGCGACCTGCATTAAGCCCAAGATAGTTTGACTCACTTGTATTTGTCACTGCAAACCAGTAAACATGACCAAAACCACATCCCCAGCCCTCGGTAGGGAATACACTTACTCCAGACCTTCTAACTTAGTGTTGGCCAGTGTGTGTCTTTTGAAATTTCCCTCTTTCCCTTCGACCTCCAGATAAGAAGCAGTCTTTAGAGAGGGTTAGCAGACAAGGTAGAACCAGGTGGCTTCAACTTCCTTCTCTCCCCTGTTGCCCCTGCAGAGCCCAGAAATACATTAGATAGAAGCTGGCACTCAAGCTTTCGTAAGCACAATGCGTCTATGCAAAGTGTGAACTTTCAACTGGGATTTGGGGGATAAAAATCATTTATCATTTTTAAAATCTGCCTAGGGTACCAAGTTTACCGAGCACGTTCTCTTCTACTCTCCTACTTGGTCTTCACATCAACTCTGGGTGGTACTTCAGGTAGGGATAGTTACCTGTCTCACTAATGAGAAATCTGAGTTTCAGAGAAGGGACTTGATTTTCTCCAGGTAATTCACCTAGTGAATGCTCAAGCTGATTAAACCCAAAACTACTTGTGCCAGTTTTATGCCTTCTCTACCTTTTCCATCATTCAGCCAATCACTTGGTCAGTCATTGCATGGGAACCATTAATTGACTTCCCAGTGCTTTGGGGTAGAAAGCCCAGATCTTGTCTTCCAGGAGCTCTCATTATCCCATGGGGAAAATAGATGAGTAAATCGGTGTTAACAGTAAAGGCTCTAAAGACCTAATAAATCATTTCAAGAAAGTTGTATTGTTTACCTCCAAAATCTACCATAGACCTATGCCATTCTAAACACCATGATATGCAGAAATACTATTCAAAATAATTAACAAGTGCCATGGTACACAGGCAGCAATCATAAACAGACGCTGGCTCTAAACAGACCAGTGAATAAGCAGAAGCCTACCCTTAAAGTGTTCATGGTTTTATGGGGTAAACCAGCAATTTATGCAATGTGCTAAAAATGAAAACCTAACACCTGGATGAGCATGGAGGAGGGGCCCTTTTTTCTCAATGTAAGAGCCTGGAAACTTTTTTAGAAGTCCTATCAGGTAAATCTTGAGAAATGATACAGGAATTTGACAAGTCAATAAAGTGGGAGGAGGGTTATTTGAAGGACGGGTATTGAATGTGCAAAGGCTCAGGGGCCTCTGAATTGTTTCTCTGAGTTTTTTTTACTTAAAATATTGAAGCTGCTAAGATCCTAGGGATTGCTCATTGGGTAGCCAGGACACTGAAAGCCAGTGATGGCAAGGGATTTGCTTGAAGTCACACAGTACATTGATGCAGCATCGGGACTCCAGCCCACTCTAAACAAAAGCTCTTTCCACCCTGCCATACTGACCAGAAGATCTACTCATTGGTCCATTAGGCAGTTGATTTGCTCTGTTCCATCCGGGAGGGATGCTGTCGTGGATCTTGCCACTCATGCGATGACCAGTGATGGGTTTGAGATTTTTTTTTTGTCCTTGTTGTCCAGGGAAAAGCGAGAAGAGAAGGAGAAGAAGAGCACTGAACAAAATCTCGCAAACAGCAAGTCGGGGAACCTTGACTCTAAAAAAATGCATCTGATTGAATGACTAGCCCATTGTGCTGGACCAGAGTTCCTTCATTGCTTTGGGAGAGAATTCTGGCAAATACAAAGTCACATGGGACTTTTGGACAGAAGTTAGCACTAGATGAGTTCCAAGAAGAGGAGGAGGAGGTTGGGAACAGTGAGGGAGTGGGTAAGCAAGGGTGGGAAGCAAGGGGTCCCATGGGAAGTGGATGACAGACTTTTAAAAAAAAGGGACACGCGGCTTCTTCAGATAAGTGTTTGTCCTGGCCAATATTCCACTCATTGGCTGATCTATCTGAGGAAAAACCTGCAATACATTTAACAGGCTTTCAAGGAAATGAGAATGATCTCACCTGAGGCAAATCCCCAAGCCCCTCCTTGGCCTGCAAACCACAACCTCCATCAGCAACCGGAGAATGAGAATTGCAAACAAGTAACAACAAAGTCAGCCTTTGGCTGAGAACTCCCAGCAGAGGTGGTGTTTACAAGCATACTTGGTCCTCTCACGTGGAATAAAGTGCTTACAGTACTGAGAAGGACGCAATGGTAAGAGATGGGAAGCCAAGACACGCGGCCTCTGGCCGACAGGAGGATGAATGGTTGGTTACGAATCCTGTAAATATCCTCGGCCGTAATGTCTAGTGTGGTTTGGTCGCTCACTTCTGACTGTGACGGCCATCTGCATGGAAAGCAGCCATGGTGGCCTCGAGGACGTCATTGCTCCTCTTTGGGTCCCCTTTCCTCATCTGTGCAATGGATGTGTTGGATATGATAATCTAATGTCCCTCTTGTTTTATGGGTAAAAAAGAAAGGGTTTAATTAGAAAGCACAGCATGTCTAACACTCACTTGTTCCGCCATTACTTCATTCATTCAACATACATGTACTGAGTTTCTACGACATCCAAGGCTCTGTGCTAGGCACAGAAAAAGCAGGCATGGTCACTGTCCTCTGATAGCCTCGTGCATAGGAGGAAAAACTAGACGTACATATACATAGCTGTACCACATAGAGGCAATGAATGTCCTAACAGAGGTACAGAATGCAGTGGTGCATAGAAGCGTTTCTTGTGGAAGAAATCTAGGAAGCTCCATGATGTTAGATCAGAACTGGATGATAAGTGGATGTGAGAAGGTGCAGGTGAGGATTCTAGGTAGAGTCCAGCTTTAGCAAAGGTTCAGGTATTAGAGAACACACGGTGGGTGCAGACCCATTTGCCTGGAACAGAGGCTGTGAAAGGTCCAGGGATGGATGAAAACAAGTGCTTGTCTGGGCCCCCCTTCCTTAAAAGCCAAGGTATGACTTAAGCCAAGGTATCTAGGTTTTGGAGAAAACTCTTTTTGCAAGTAGCCTCTTTTAAAGATACACCGTGTTTTCCCGAAAATAAGACCTAGCCAGACAATCAGCTCTAATGCGTCTTTTGGAGCAAAAATTAATATATGACCGGTCTTATAAAAGACCGGGTCTTATAGTAAAATAAGACTGGGTCTTATATTAATTTTTGCTCCAAAAGATGCATTAGAGCTGATTGTCCGGCTAGGTCTTTTTTTGGGGGAAACAGCATAAATAAAACTGGTCATCTTATGTTATTGAAATATACTTCTATGATAGTCAACTTCATGCTTAGTAATATTCTTGTTTGTTTGCTCCACTGGCCTGTTTCCTGCCGAGGGCCCATGTGGTCATATGTGGCTTTGTTTTCCCTGTGATTGGCTAGTGCACTTATAGGAGACCCTAATCAGTGATTGTGGGATACTATGAAGAGGGTGGGGTGGGTTTGGGACATTCCTAGAAGAAGCCATATTTATCACCCGGTTTTCCAGCATATTCTCTTACCTCATTCAAAGCACACATAATTGCAAATACATATTGATTGTATATTATGTGTAAATGTACTTTACATGCCACGTGACATGCATTATATACTATTCTAATATTTTATTCCCTAACCGAAGAGATACACTTGGTAGATAGACTTTGGAAAGCCAAGAGGCCGGGAAACATCCGCTACGGGCTGAAAGACACAGCCTCGTGCCACTGCAAAATGCTTTAGCTAAAACACAGAATCAAAAATTTCCAAAACAACTAACATTTGAATTAGCCGAAATGATTCAAAAGTTCAAGTGAGCTGTTTTATGACATGACTATTTATGGGCTTTCTCGCTGTCTGGGATGGTCACTTAAGCAGAGAATACTGAAATACCACAGCCAGAGTGACCACAGGATGACCTAATCTTGTCCCATTTCTTTCACATGGGGAAACTGAGGCCCACATCAATAATAACAAGTGTGGGGATGACAACACCCAGTATTGAAAACAGGTGGATAATTGAAACCTCCCTTAGTAGTTAATTTTTAAAAATCAAGGACCTCTGAATTAGCTCTACAGAACAAAGAAACATATCTTCCATATTCAAATACGGCAGTGATTTTTATACAAGCAGTGTTATAATCTAATATGGTATAAAACATCCTTTAATATCATCTCCCAAAGTTCCTGGGCAGTAATGTGTAATAGTAACAATTATGGAGCCCAGTGTTTTCATCTCAATGCTTCCCAGGTAGATCGCCTTCATGGAGTTCCGGTACTTCTCTGAACCTCAGTTTCTTCATCTGTGAAAAGGGAACAAGCACTTGGGCCCACCGCACATGATGGTTGCGAGGCTGTAATGAAACAATGTCCATAAAGCACCTTGTACAGCGCCTGATACAGACTTCACAAAGGAGGGCCCGATGGCTGCTACAGGATACTGCTCATTTTCCTTCACGATCACAAAACTGCTATGTGCTGTGACAAGCTCAAGCATGGGTGCCATGCCCTGGCTTCTTCCCCACTCCCTCAAATGCCTGTGTGTGCCCTGAGGATAGTCAATGCATGTTAACCACCAAACTAACGGATGACTCAGAGCTTGGAATGAATCCACAGCAGGCTGGAGAGTAAAGGCGCAGCTTACGTCTCAAAGATTAAGTTGTTACTGGAGGGGAGCAGGATTTTGCCACCCCAAAATATGTCCCTTTGGCATGAGGCTATTTTAGGCTGATTCTTTTTGAGAAACAAAAGACTCAGGCAGGGCTTTTTCAGCTCCCCGTGAACTGCCTAGCAGAATTTAGATAAAGGACTGATCCAGGATAAGTAAGCAGTATCACCAGAGATACCCACAAAGAACATGGAGCCTCCTGGAAACCAGAGTCCTCTGTGTGTTGCATGGCCCAGCAAACATGTATTTACCAAACATTTATTTTTCCATCTCCACGTAAATTGCCTTCCCCCCATTTGAAGCCCTACTCCTGCCCATTCTCCTTAGTTCAGAACGGCATATAAGCCCCAACTGCCTGCCTATCTGTGGACCGCATGTTCTTACGGAGCCCTCATACTATGAAAAGTACGTTTTTATTCCCTCCTGTTAACCCATCTCACGTTCATTTAATTCTTAGACTGGCCAGAAAAATTTAGAAGCGTAGAGAATAATTTTTTTCCTCCCTAACATTACCTTTTTTGTTCTTGTGGTGGACACCTTTCAGCGTTGAGGATAAACCTCAGAGAACTTTCCCCAGGAGACGCAGCTTAGAGGACAGGACCAGGCCCTGGGGATGAACAGTGTCAAAAAGCTGCTGGGACAAGGAGCCCTCCAGGCAGCTGGGCATAGCTCTCTCCCACAGAGGAGAAAGGGGACTGATCTGTGCCCCCAGCACTGTCCCCACCTCCTGAGAACTAATCCAGCGCTATCTCTGTGCTTGCTGGCCCAGAGAAACCCAAAACTCCCCAGGCTTTCGAAGGGCTTTATCTCCTCTCTCCAGGAACTCGGCTCAGCCCATTTGCTTTCTCAGAGGTGCCACTGAGCAGCTGCTGCCCAGAGCCCAGGCGAGCCCCGGTTGCGTTTCCAGCCTAAGAGGTGCAGAGCCAGCCAGTCCCACTGATCCTGCTCCCTCTCCCTCCAGGGCTCTGTCTCCCAATTAGAAAATCCATTTGGGGAGCAAAGCAGAAATCACACTTCACTAACAGCTGCTCCGCATAGGGAGCAGGAGGGAGAAAAGCAGGAATTCCTCCTTTCGCTGTAAATTGTATGCAAATGGGTTCTTTTCCTGGCAGAGGGCAGGGAGCGAGTGCGTCTTTCATGAGCTAACCCTGTTCCTCCGCTGGGAGGGCTGTTCCTTTAATTCGCCAACTGAAAAAGTGGGGAAGGATGTGTGGAGGCGAGGCGTCCCATTACAGAGGAAGGAGCTCACTATATAAGCCAGCCAAAGCTGGCTGCGCTGGCCACAGCCTGCCTACTGTCACACGCTCTCCTCTCCGGCGCAGATACACACCCGCCTCTCCGCACAAAGACAGCTCGGGGTGGGGTGACCCTGGGGGGCAGCGCACGTGGGAGCCCTGCTGCTGCTCACATCCAGGTACTTATTCCATGGTGCTGGTTCATTCAAGGACCTACGTCTTTCCAACTCCGGAAAGGTAAGTCTGTTTCACCCCCATCACCACAGATCATTCCGATATACTGTTTGCCTTCCTGCCACCAAGTGGGTTGTGTGCTCATAATTATAAAACTTTTGCTTTATCTTCACCGCTAGCAAAATGGGGTGTTTGTATGGTCTGGATGCACCTTGACTGTTTTCTATCTGCCCCCTTCCCGTCTTGTAGATTTTGTCTGTTTGTTTAAGTTCTATGAATAATCACACATGGAAGGAACTTCTTGCAAAGATTTTTTGTTTGTTTGTTTGTTTGTTTGTGCCGGTCTTCAGAAGAAAAGTAAGAATTTTCTTTGCCTGGCTGATTCACCTGTGACTGTTTTTGTGAGGGTTCAGGGAAATTGAGTTTGCTCATGGCCTTACTCTGGGATGGGAAAGCGGGAGATTGATAAGAGGATTCTCGAGCGAACAATAAAATTTTATATCTAAACAGCCCTTACTTGACAAGCTTAGAGTTTTGCATCCATCCACTCATTCCACAACATCCATCGTGGGGTCAGACATGGAAAGGGATGAGGGCTGGGGACAGGAGAGAAAAGGTGACTCCTCGGGCCAGATGAACAGCTACAGGCTAGAAGATGGGAGGGGTGGCCACCAGCGTCCCTTCTGAAGCGGGGTGTGTGGGGGTCTCCCTGTGGAGACCTCCTGATTCACTGATCCGTGGGCTGGGCACATGGGCATGTTTGGGGTGCTCAGAGCCAGCAGTGTCCCATGTCTTTATAGAATCACCTCTCCCTCCTCACCTCTCATCACAAAAAGCCCTGAGAAGCAACTTCTCCGGGGGATGGGAGCACTATCTCTCCTGGCTGACTGTGGCAAGAACACAGGGGTCCCTTTCTCCCCTCAGTGTTGTAAGGGGACTAAGAGCTCAGGTTTTGAAGCCCTTTAGTATCCCCACCACCACCACCACACATGTGACCCGGATAAAAATACATAACCTCTTTGGGCCTCAGTTTCCACTTCTCTAAAATGGGCATGATGACTTCTACTGTCGTTATGAAGAGGAAAAGAGTGCTCAGTGACTGAAGTCTGGATAATCATTGCCATTGCCGAAAACTGCCATCACCTTGGACGTTAAAAGAGGCACTTAGCCAACCTTGGATTGTTTCTTGTGCATTCCTCACCCGCCTGTCCCCACTCCCTGTCTTATTTTGCCAGGTCTGAGGGTGTCTCACTAGGCTGACAGGTCAGAGACTTGGCTGTATTTTACAAGCAGGAGGTTGTGTTGGCACAGGGTGGGAGAGAAGGGAGCCGCCTGGGGCTGGATGTAAATGTCGGATTCTGATTCCAAAATGCACGAGGTTTTGAGTTTGGGCATTTGCAGATTCTACAGCTGTCAATTGTAAAGGACGACATTGCTGGGGGACTCTTTGGAAATGCTTTTCATCCAGATAGAGAGCAGGACAGGGAGACCTCACTTGAAGAAGAAATGCCACTTTCTCTTGGTTTTGGTGGACCTTCCCGCCCCCACTCCCCCCGCCGCTGCTTAATGGAGCTTTCCCGTATGTGCTTTAGAAATAAAACCTGCTGCCCACCCCAACCAGCTTTCTGCTTTGTCCTACAATATGACAAGCCCAGCTCAGGACTGAGGAGAGATTTGTTCATTGCTAAAGAAACCCAGGGAAAGTTTGCTGGCATAGGGAGCATCCAAGCCCTTTGCAGTGGGTATAAGTGAGTATACCCTTGACCCTGGACCTCGCAGGGAGGTGATGGTGTTTGGGGGAAGAAAAGGGTGCACAAGATGAATTTTGCTCTGATTTGCTCGTTAGTATCCCTGGATAAAGATTGAAAGGAGTGCTGCCAAACTCTCCAGTTGTTGAAGTTGTTTTATATGCTTTGTTTGAAAAACCGGCTTCCCTATCTCATTTCTCACTGTCTCCCCAACCCCTAAGAAGATACTGACCTTCCAACCCTCAGCTTTGTCACCCATAGAAAAAGGATGACAATCTATCTCATAGGGATCTTGTGACATTCAAGTGAGATAACATATGGCAAATTCGTAGCACAGTACCTGACACATAGTAAGAGCTCAATACATAGAGCCTGTTCTTAGTTTTGTTGCTTATTAATTTACAAGGACTAGTCCAAGATTAATGTTCTAAGACTGTGGCTTTCAAACAGTTTAGCAGTAGAAATATGCATTAAATGAAATTGATGGCAAAACTCCAAAATATAACAGGTAAATGTGGGGCTGATTGGGTTAAAATGGGGGTGGAGGTTCCAAAACGCACCTCATTGCTCTCAGCCCCTAGGACATTCCCTCAGAATCCTGAACACACAAAACACAGTTACACATCATGAAGCCAGGTGGCATACATTCAGGCGGCAATTTTGCACTTTGATAAGGATCTATGCCCCTCTGAGTCCCTACCTCTAACAAAAGTCATAGCAATTTTCCAAGTAGCACAGTATATGGGGGAAGTTTAAAATGCTTGATAAAGGATGATTATTTTAATTAATTTTGATGATAACAATAGCCAAAACATGGCGAGCTTACTCTCTATCCCAGGGGTGTCCAAACGTTTTTCAACGTTTTTTACCAACGGCCATATGCGGTAAAATACACAAATAGCCGGGCCACTCACTCGAGGTGAAGTACGTATTGCCTCACCTGGTTTATTTAAGTAAACTAAATATGTTTTTGGAATTTGCTGCGAGCCAATTAACAATGGATTGTGGACTGCAGTTGGCCTGTGGGCCGCAGTTTTGACACCCCTGCTCTATCTTATAGGCCCTCTGTAAAGTACATCACCTCACTAAATAGCCACAACATGCTTCTGAGAAATGGACCATACCCATTAAGACAAAGACATGGTTTTGAAAACCCAAGAGAATGAGTGGGTTTTCCTGAGTTCCAGGAGTCAAGGGAGGGAGCCAGTTTCCAGACTCACTCACGTCCTGTCCTCATGATCCCCAAATCAGAAGCACATTCCCCCTGCGTACCTGCTGAAGGCTGCAGCTGCTTGAACTGCCTGCAGAAGGAATAAACTTCCTTTCTGACTAAATCTGCCCCTCCAGCCAGACTGCGGCCACCCATAAATACAGCGGTAGCCTGATCGTATAACCAGAATGGAATTTGGAAAGGGAATTCAAGCTGACAGAATGAAAAACACATCCCCCTTAATCCTACCTTCCTTGCTAATGCTCACAAAGAATTTGCAACACCTATTCTCTCCTCCCCCTGGATTTCTAGACATGGAGCCATGTTTTCTTATAGGAAAAAAAAAATCCAGCTGGTTTAAAGCACAAGGCCCTGCACACTGACGTCACTTCAGTTTGAAAAGCAGAAAGTAGGTAACAAACATTTAGTTGACTCAATGCACACAATCCCTTCATGATGATGCTAAAACGCGCACACTCAAAATGGTTAATGTTGAGAGTTATGAATCGTGTGTGATGGGAGGTTTTACCTATAACACTACATGCAAGTTATGAATTACTAGCTCCATTTTTATGGCCAGAAAAATCGAGGCCTAGGGACGTTAAATGACTCATCTGAGGGTTTTCCATAAGTGAGGAGCAGAGTTGGCTTTGAATGCAGGCTTTCTGACTCAAGCCCTACTAGTCTTTCCACTCAGCTGCATTGCCTCCTGAAGTCTGGCTGGGCTGACCTCACACAAAACCTTGACCAACGTCTCTCAGTGATTGGCCGAGATGGTAGAGAAGCCCCCGACAGGCATTGGTGTCTATTGGTTTTATAGAATAGCCCGGCATATATCATTTTTCATGGTGCTCAGAAAAGGTCAACGCATAGTGGTGCACTTCTCTGCCTGGAAACAGGAACGTTCAAATTTCAGCCCCAGGAAACAGAAGAATGACAATAGAGATGGCAATTAGGTCGTTACTACTGATTTTCACCTCGGGAAAGTAGGCACACACTTTGCCATGTACCACAGGTGGCAAGGCAGCTCTGGTCGGGAAAGCAGGGCTGTACCGGTGTCCGTACCCTCTCTGAAAGTCAAGTGAACTGAGCACCTGGTTTTAAAAGGGCTGATTAGGAGATGAACTTAAATCGGTGTGTCCAGCCTTGGGGCAGTGAACGCCAGGACAACCGGGAAAGGGTTGTGGGCTCTGAGCCACAAACTCCCCAGAAGCCTCAGAGATGAGGGGTATGGCTCCATAACTTCTCACTTAGAGAAGATTACAGGGAACCCTCTTGAATTTAATCCCAGGCTAGTATGAACACTGTCAGTATGCGAGAAACTTGAGATGAAGTCTCCATTCCAAGGAGGAAAACCCCTTCAAATGCCAAGTAATAACTCCATCGAATACAACGACAGTGGTGGCCTCACCTACCATAAAAAGAGTTTTGTACACCTTTTGACCTCTTTGCAGAGGAGAAAAGTCTGCATGCCACCTGATTGTAACCTGGTGACCAGACATTTTTTGTCGTTTTTTTTTTTTAGTTATGTCCTTCAGCCTAGAAATGCTTTTTGTTTCCTTCTCCCTGTCTCACACTTCCAGCCTCTCTTTAATTTTAGCAACACCCTAGTTCAACATTTTGCTTCCTTTTACCCTCCATCATAGAATAAAAGCAAAATGCCCAAGTTGAAAGCAGATCATGAATGGAAACTCCCTTCTATGTGTATTATTTGTCTATTTGTGAATGGAAATAAAAAACAAAATTATGTCGTGCCGAGTTATCTCAGATTTTCGAAATTTCCTGAAATTCCCAGGTCCTTAATAGTGCCGCTAGAGTAACTGGCATAGTTCTTGTTGCTCCTTGAACCCTCTTCCAATACCCTATGTCAAGAGCCAGAGATACTTCATTAGCTCTGAAAGTAGACACCTTTGCTTCAGAATTAACCACTGATCAACTCTTACCCCAGAGGAGGTGAGTCGGCTGCTATTACCTTGTACGTGAATGTGTCTAAACAGTTCTAGGACAGGCCTTGGGCATGGTCGGAATAGCTAACATTTACTGAGTCCTCTACGGGCATCATGCCATTTAATCATCAATCACTGGTTCCCACAAGTGTAACTGCCCCCCCCAATCAAACATGGGGAACCTGAGGCTGAAAACGTTTAAGGAGACTCCCCAACATCACATAGACAGTGATTGCTGGAGCCAGAGCTCAAAGCGTTTAGAACATTATGGTAGCAAGTCATGCTCAGCACTGTCATTCTATTGGTCCTCTGACGCCAGCGAGGGCGAGACATAGCAAAGCTAAAACAGACTCAAAAGCTTGCTTTCTAGATCCTAGTGTTCTCTTCGGCAGGGTAGCTGCTCTTATTGTCTCTAACTTGCTCCTTGAAGTTTCACTTCCTGAGGAAACTAATGAAAGAGGCAGTGTTGATTTCTAGTGTAATACGTTTCCTCTACTCGGCTGGAAGTTGCGGGGGGGCAAAGCCTGTTCCGTACCTGCTCCCTCCTCCCAGCCTGAGCCCTGAAGCGTGGGCACACATAAGCGGGCGCTGCCTATGTGAAGGCATGCTTGCCCTGCAGGCTGGCTTAAACACCCCTCTGCCGTCCCCGCAGAGTTCTCTGCTGCCCCCACTGACCTCCACACATCATAATTGCCCTGATGGTGGCCTCCCCTTCCACCAGACTAAGTGCCCCTGAGGTCAGGTACATCAGTGAGGCAGGAGCTGTGTCTGCTTGAGCTCATTTTCTCTGAAGCCTAGCGACCTGGTAGGCCCTCAGGACTTTATTCTTGAAGAAACTCTACTGTCCCAAAGGAAATGGAACAATAGCTCCCCACCGCTTTGCTTCTTAACTGTGTTCTATGATTTATGAAGCGTACGCACCTGCCAGATAAATTTTTAACAAAGGAGGATACTCATAAATTTATAAATGTATAAAGTACTTTTTCTGTAAATCACTCTCAGATTCTCCCAGCAACTATCCATTACTTTACAAGGAGGAAACTGAAGCCTAGAAATGCTGTCACTTGCACAAAGTAGAAAGTGGTGGCTTTGGGTTACTCCCCAGGCCTAACTCCCCAAACTGTGCTTTTTTCACTGTACCACTCAGCATTCAGGTATTATTCCCATTTTTTCTTCAGATAAGAAAAGAGGTTAGAGACAGCAGGCGACATGCTGGAGGAGGATTTACATTTCTAAAGGGTAGTTCAGTAGAGAGGGCAAACACTTAACACAAATAAGAGAACAGCCAGTGGTGACCTTTAGGCAATGGGATACTTTGGGGGACTAGGTGAGCTCAAATTTCATCCCCCAGGATGGGTCCAGGGGTAAAACCATACTTGGTAGTTAGAAAAAAAGGATGGCAGAGACTGAATTTGAGTGCAAGTCAGTGTATCTTTGTTCAAAACTCTAAGCCTGGCAATGTAGCATGGGTGATCCTGGCTAACAGCAGTGCACGAAGGAACTTTGCTGGCCACGCAGCACAATATGCGCACGTGTAACCTCACTGCAGAAGTGACACACCGCAGCCAGAACAAGAGAGCCTAAAGCAGCCCTGGACTCCCTGCCAGCCAGACACCCTCAGGAACACTGCGTCCAGAGGCCAGCATCTAGCGTAGGTACCAAAATACAAAATAACAACAGTAGTGAAGCACGGGAGTACATCCAGACAAGAAAGCCATGACTTTCCACCCAGGGAAGAGGCAGCCTGGGAGAGGCAAATACCTAAGGAGCTTTGATGTGCCACAGGGAGCCCACCTGATGGGGCACTCAGGAAGCCAAAGTCAGCTCATGGGCACATACACCTTTGGTGCTTCTCCTAAGGGAAGTGCCCTGCTCTCTGAGGCACTTATACCCTGAGTCCAATGGTCACACAGCGGTAGCTTCATTCAGAGAGGTCACAAAACAGTGACCATCTTATAGGTAGGTTTTGTTTTTTTGTTGTTTTTTTTTAATACCTCCCTAGAGCCCACAGAATGTTAAAACCAAAAGGGCTCATCAGCAACCTCTAAGCCCCTGGCTTAGACACTGGATTTAAAAAGCCTCCTCTGCAGTGATTCATGGGCTGCATGGAGAGATGGGGAGGCCAGGTCAAATCTGCTCAACCTTATTTCAATTAAAGCCCCTCCACTTTTATCTGTTTTGTTCACTGAGCTTCCTCATGAAATGTCATTTGTTGAAAGAGTTTTATGACCAAAAACAAAATTGTAAATTGCTGGCCTACTTTAATTCCCTTCATTTTAAAGATGGTGAAACTGAGACTTAGAGAGGAACAGTCTTTCTAAGATTTCATGCCAGTTGGCAACAGGGTCAGGACTCAATCCTAGGTCTCTCGACTCTTGCTCTTAAAAGCCAAAGACAATATAAAAAGAATCAAAGTTAATACAGTGTTTAAAAAGGAAAAATTAACAGAGTTTTATTCTTTGAACGGCTTTGGTACACATGGACGGAACCAAAGAGTCTTCTGCAGTAGGTATCGTTGCATAACAAAGTACCACAAAATGTGGTGGATTCAAACAACATACATTTACAGTCTCACGGTTTCTGTAGGTCAGGATCCCACGCACAGCTTAGGGGGATGTTCTACTTCCTGGTGTCTTACGAGGCTATAATCACAGGTTTGGCCAGGATTGGGGTCTCATCTGAAGGCTCAATGGGGAATGATTAGCTTCTCAGCTCACTCATGTGGTTGTTGGCTGGATTCAGCCCCTCAAAGGCTGTTGGATGGAGGGCTTCCGTTCCTTGCTGCCTGGTGGCCTGAGGCCACCCTCACTTTCTTCCACATGGGCACCTCCAGCATAGCCATTTGCTTCCTCCAAGTCTACAGGAGAGCAAGAGAACCTGAAAGCAAGACAGACATTACAATCTTGGGTAGCCTAACAGTGCCGGTGACATCCCATCCCCTTAGCCACATTCTCACGGTTGGAAATAAACCACTAGGCCATCCCATACTCAGGGAGAGAGAATTACACAGGGTGTGAATAGCAGGAGGCAGTGTGTCACTGGAGAATATCTTAGAGTTTCCCTGCTACTACTTCCAACATTCCAATGTCACTGACCTCTGACAACTTCTTATTAACGACGAGTTCATCCAACCCACTTGCACGTCTGCTGATGAGCAACAAACAATTATGGCAGCCACTAAGGTAGACGGTGTCTTATTTAATCTTCCTGTCCATTTATAAGGTGGAGCCACGTGTTTTTCATTAGATGTCAGTATTCATTGGTGAGCCATGAGTCTTGTTGAATATTATTACCCCAGGGCACGATCTTCCACGGCAAAAGCTTCAAATGTATTTCATTCAAAGGCAAGACATCCAAAGTGACCAAAACTGAAATTCACCCATCGTCTCCCTAGCCAACCTATTCCTCTATTAGCAGATATAAAGAAGGCTAAAATCTAGGACTAATTCCTTCTCCCTTTGCACCTTTTCCTTACTAGCCTACCACACACCCAATCTTGTAGACTCTTCTGCTTTGACAAGTAAATCAGTTGGCTGCTTCCCACCCCCACACTCGTCACCCCAGTTCAGGCTGTGGTATCTCAAAGGTGGACCAGTGTCCCTATGGGCCGCCATCCCATCAGCTTTCCTTTTCAACCTATCTCTCAACCTTGGGTTGTAGAAGTCAACATTCCTCAGCCTAGAGATTTCCAAATGGTTCTCTTCTGGCCACAGGAAAAATTCAAATCCCCGGCCTAGTGTTCAGTGTTTTCCAGGATCTGGCTCTTGGTCTCCTAACAAACCTGTACTTCAGCTATAATTCATGTTCTCCACACCAACTGTTTCATGCTTTGTGTGCCCTTCCAAATGCCATTCCCTCTTTCCTAGAATGCCCTCCCCTGGTTTTCACCTACTCATATTCTCTTTGCAAAATTCAGTTCAGGAACCACCTTGTCCAGGTAGATGAGATGCGCCTTTCCTGGCGTCCCCATTCCACCCCAGGTTTTTCTGTCATCACTGTATCATTCTGGAATTGCCTGTCTGCCCATAGGTCAACTCCCCCTGCCCATAAAGTTCTTGAAAGGGGAATCTGTATCTGGTTTAACTGTAATCGAGCACAACTGAAATCAAATTAATTTCCAACAACAGACAGCAGTCCTTGCTGTGTCCCAGATTTGGACTTCCCCTTCCCCAGAGTTTATTCAGAAAGACCAGACCTTGAAGTTGTTTTCATAGTCTGCCCTCCAGGCTTTCAACTGTGCAGAGTGATGTCAGAACACTTGACAGGAGGAAGCCAGCCCAGTCCTGGGACGGGAAACTGTCTCTGGGTGTAGACTTCAAGGAATGTCCTTGTTTTCAGAGGTGGCCCCCAGAATCGAAGAAAGGACTGCCTGGGATTTTGAGAAACCAGTACCAAGGACAGAGAAGGCCTGTCTGGGGATTTGAGGCTGAGTCACTAGAGATAGGAAAATCTGGAGGTGATAAGAAGGATCAGTCTAGGAGTAGTGGGAGGAAGGAAAAGGGCTCAAGGAAAAAACGGAGACAATGAGATATCTCTATCTTAGGACGTGGAGAAATTCACAGCTTGGGAAGGATAGATAATGGTTAGGAGTTTGGCTTTGGCATCAGAAAGTTCTGGGTTCAGGATTTACTATTTGCTTGTTAACGTGATCATGGCCAAGTTACTTAGCTTCTCTAAGTCTCATTTTCCTCATCCATATTAACGGCAAACTAGTACTACCTAATTCATAAGGTTATGAATTAAATGGCATAGTGCAAGTGCATTGCTTAGCATAGAAACTGGCACTCAATATAAACATTTTGTCATGACTACTGTTGAAATGGCTCTTGGTAATAAAACTCCGTGAAAGAAGCAGTTCCCAAAAGTGTGTCCTATGGAACAGCATTCTCAGGAGAAGCACCTAAAAAAGTGTTCTATGCCCGAAAGAGTGAGAGGAACGCTTGACATTGTGGCCTGTTCTTGGAAACTCGTAGCTCATATATCCATTCAATACGTAATTCCAAGAGCTGGAGGTACAACAGAAAACATGATCTGTAAGGTCCTTTTATTCATGGAGCTTACATTATGGGGTGGAAGCAGGCACACTATAAAAACAAATCGTATAAATATATAGTATAATTTCAGGTTAATAGTTGCTAAGAAGAGATACAAAATACAATAATGGAACAGACAATGCCTGGTGGTGGGAAGGGTCTTCCTTTAGATGGGTGGGACATGGAGATGACATTTGGGCAACGATCTGAATGAAATGAAATGAGCTCCGTAGGCAGTGGCGAGGAGTTAGGATTTTATTCTGAGTGTGATTCGAAGCCAATAGCAGGTTTGGGGTAGAAGAGTGTATGATCTGAGAAATCCTATAGCAGTTCATCTGTTCAGCTTTGTTTGACCCAGTATCCCCAAACTTATCTGACCACAAATACCCTTTTCCCGTAGGACAGCTACCTAAAAACATCTTGGAATATAGTCTGGTAAATTTTGCACTGGAGCACAAGGCTTTGTAGATTTCAAAAGGACTGTAAATTTGCTCTCCCTCATCTAGACCTACATTAATAAGCCAAACAAACCATTTGGGCCAAAACAGGCATGCCCAAAGCAGGAAAACCTAGCTCTAGAGGAGAGACAAGCAGGATATCACCCTAATTAACAACTCTTTTTGGCTGAGATGATCGATGAGCACAGCCAGGTTTCAGCAGACTCTGGAACCCCATCTCAGGCCAAAAGAAACTTGCCAACATCTGCCTAGAAGCTAATAAGCATTTGCAAACAGTACACCTTGGCTGCAGCACCTCCAAAGGGGAAGTGTGTAAAACTTGAGCTCCCGCCAGAGGCTCTGGGAGAAAGACAGAGGTCAAATACTTCAGTGCTTATACGTGGACGGCCAACAGATTACGGCTGGAGATCTAGGAAATGGAAGGTGAAGGGTTCTGCTTGGGCTTATCTCTCTTTTTATTGAGCTGTGCTAATTTAAGTTTTCACCTTAGGAAGCTGCTTGATGAGTCAACCCAGTGTAGTAGTCAAGAGCACATATTTTAGAGTCATAAATCAAGGTCCAAAAGCTGGCTTTGCCTCTCAGTCCCGTTGCCGAACCTCCCTGAGTATCAATTTTATTTCCAAATAGCCATAATAATACCTATCTCAGGAGGTTGCCATGACAAATGACAAGATAAATGATAGCATGTATAAAAAAAACATTTAGCATAAGACTTGATACAAAACCGAAATACAGTAGGCTTTCAACAAAATGCTAGTTTCCTTCCTGTCCAGTTTAATCTATATTTGGCTTTATAATACTAATTGTCATTTACTAACTACTGTCTTCCAGCAAGACTCAGCAAACTGTTGGGTAGTGGCTTATTTTTGCAGATAAAGTTTTATTGGAACACAGCCACGCTCATTCATTTATGCCGTGTCTATGACGACTTTCTCTACAATACAGTTGAGTTGTGACAGAGACCATCTGACTGAAAGCCTGACATTTGCTATCTGGTCACTTAGGGAGTTTACTGACTCCTGCTAGTCAGGGTGCTAAATTTATATACATACGAGTAATTTCCAATAACCACAAACTAGCACGTTGGATATTGCTATACATATAAAGAGATGGAAACAGAAATAGTAAGTCCCCCTCCAAAAGCATATGCCAAACTCTAGACCTGAAGGAAGCTTAGAAGAATCATGGAAGCCTTATTCATCGGTGTGCTTCATCCTGCTTTGCCCCGCACTGTCTCTGATGGTTATCTCTCTCAGGCTAAATTGCTTGACTTTCCTGCCATGTGCTAAATGAAATGACCCTGTCTAGGAGGGATTTTCCCCCATTTCCTTATTTATTTGTTTGTTTATTTGTTCATGTAAGTCCATTCTTTCAAAAATAAAAGTTGTAATGTCTAGACCCTCTGAAATGCTATCGTTCCTTGACTAATTTCTTGGAAGCCAGCCTTTTATTTCCAGATAGTACGTAGCCTGAGGCCCAATTTTCCAGAAAAGAGAGATTTTTAAGCTCCCCTGTCTGCTACTTCTCACTTTATCTTCCTCTCACTTACTCACTTTCTCTCTGGGCCAGATTCAAGCAGAGTAAGCTATTTCCAGGATCTTTAAAGATTTGCTGGAGACATAGACATTACAGTGCATTTAGCTTTGTGCCTCCTCTCAAGTTAAAAATGTAAATAGTCCTCTGTATCCCCCAGCTCCCCAACGCCATTCTTCCAAGAGGCCCCATTTGAGGAATCCAACAACTCTATTTCCATCCACTGGGTTTCCCTTTGATATTTATTAAATAAATAAATATCAGTTCTTTAGACTGAACAATGAATATTGCTTCGAAACATAGTTTGGTATAGCAGAGAGAGCACGGGGTTTAGAATTATAAAACTGGGTTCTGAACTCTGAGTCAGATAATTCCTGATTAGGCAACTTACTTCACCTTCTCAAGCCATCAGCTCTTTTAACATGAACAATGCTTCCTAACTCATAGGGTTGGTGTCACAACTAAATGGCATCGGTAAAGTGCCAGGGACAAGATAAGTGTTGAACCATTTGCCTCGCTCTTAATTTGAACGGCTAAAGAGCCTTCATCCTGGAACTTCACACTTGTCACAGCCTTGTCATAGGTGTACCATTAGCCCCGTCTAACATACAAGGAAATGAAAAGAGAAAGGGTCTAGGAATTACTGTCAATCTGTACTTCCCCCCTCGTGCTCCATCAAACCTAATCCTGTGACATACTTCAAACAGAAAATAATCAAGTAAGTTTGGGAAGAACTCTATAAACTCTCCCCTTGTTGGAAATTTCCAATGAACACAAACACATGAAAGACCCTAGAAAACCCTGAAGTAAAGAAAGCTGTGTACTTTGGTTGAAAAGAGCATTTGGTTTAAAACAGCATTTTCCAAGCATGTTTAATTAAAGAATTTTCCCCTTGCATTAATACCTGTCAGCATGTTATAGATCACACTTTAGAAAATGTTGCTTAAAGTTAAAAAGCTACATTAAACCAAAGCCAAGGGTTAGAAATATCTCCATATTTCAGGTTCGTGTGTAGCTTCTCCTGTTCTCTCTCTAAGTCATAAAGGTCTTTGATGGCCAATATTTACTCTGGATCTTGACCACTGGGTCCTTTTGAAGTTAGTCATCGTAACTTAGGCACACAAAAACCACTGTATGACATCACTAAAGGACGGTGCAAAGCTGATGGATAGGAAAGGGGTCTCTGACGCATGAGTCAGTCCACCTGAATTAAATTCCTGCTCCCCCTTTCCAGTTACATGACCTTGAGCTGTGTGAACCTGTTTCCTCAGCTGTAAACTGAGAGAAATAAAGGTAGCTACCTCAGAGATCCGGGAGAGTATTCAATAACATAATCCACATAAGACATGTAAAGCAGTTCCTGGTACAGATGCGTTCCATCAGTGTTAGTTATCACTGTGGCTTTTAAATGCCCATTTTGAGAAAGAGAAAATAGATGATAAAAGTATGTCTGCCTTGCCCGGGATCACACAAATTCATCACTGGAGTAGACTTAGTTTTCTCTGAGAGTCCAGTTTCCTGCTCTCAGCCTTCGAGGCACATTTACATTTCAGGAGTCAACGGCTATCAAAGTGTATCAAGGTTTATTGAACTTGATCCATATAGGCTTTTATAATTGTCAGTGACTCCATCTGGCTCCCTCAGTCTAACAGCATTCCATTCATTTGAACATCAGCACATTGGTTTGGAAAAGATTGCCAAAGCTATCTAGTCTTGCTATGCCAAATAGTTGGCACACATGTCCACAATCCCCCTCCCCGCCCACTTTGGTACCCATGGCAGACATTGCTAAGCCAAACGCAGCCACAGAGTCTTTCTCAATGCAGATCCAGGAAGCTGTATCAGCTAACTGAAGCTGACCCATAAACTAAAAGTTAATTGCCATCCCAAACCAATCCAACTCCTTAACCAATACACGAACCTCCACAATATTAGTGTCCACTTTTCAATATGTTACATGTTGTAGCGTTTCCTAATAGGGGACGACAAAAAAGGAAAAGGAGAGAAAAGAATAGATACTAACAGTTGGACAGCACTTATTATTAACATTCTAGGCCTTTGTAACTCTGTGATCACATTCATTGTCTCCAACAACCCTGGAAAGATCTGTATTTACAGTGCAAAAAACCACAGTTTAGAAAAGGTATAGGACTTTGTCCAAGACGCCCCAACAGGTAAGCAGCCTTTGATCTCAGGTCTTCCTGACCTGAGCTATGTTCTGTCGCCCATCACTGTGCCTCCTTCAGTTTTCAAAGTACTTTCGAGCCTACATCTTTGGCATTCGGTGGCTGATAACAGCTTCACAAAGGCTACCGTATCACAGAGCCATTCAGAACGTCTCTAGTTGAAAGTTGAGTTATGCGTCCATCTATAACCTGTTTTTCCTAGATAAATCTCTTTCATTTTTCAACTGTGGAGCAAGAGCTCAACTTACCAGTACTTGTAGAAGAGTCAACTCGATTTCTTAAATCTCTGGATGAAGGCCATAACGGGGGAGGTCATTGTTCTATTGGGAAATGAATTCAGATCTATTATTGAAACAATTTTCCAGGAACCTGTATTATTGCCATTTGGTCAGACCACGTTTTATTTTATTTTCTGTCTAGGCAAGAAATAGAAGAGAGAAAGCAAGTGCTCTGCAGAATTTTTATTTCAAAAATTGAAACCAGACCGTACCAGGGTAGTTTGTGGTCTGAACATATCAATGGATCTAGTCATATTTCATCTGAGCTTTTCTTAGGTATACTAAACCGCAAATATGAATCTTTTTACTGTGCTCGATGGAAATATTTTATGGATTAAGATTTGTGGGCTTAATTCGGTTAGTAATGAAACTTCTGTGTGGGGGATGGGGGTGAGGAAGCCATGAAGCACCAACAATGCTTTAGCCAAATAACTAAAGAAAGAAACACTCAGTATTTTGGGTTTTTTTCCCTTGGTTTTGTTTTTTTTATGCTTAATGTTGGCCATTTGACTTGGACCTAAAATAAAATCCAAACTTGACTTCAGCAGAAATATTGCTGAATTAACAATGGACCATAGGTAACTAAAACCAAAGAGACTCTGGAATTGGAGCCACGTGCACTAGCTTCTACCACAGGAGAGTGGATGTGACTTGCCCAAGGTCACCTGAGTAGTTGGCAGACCTGTCGTTCCAAGCTCATCTTTTAGCTCTTCAATCTGTTGCACTTTCTCCTACATGGCCCCTTCAGAGACTTAAGTCTCCAGGAACTTAAAAAGACGTAATACATAGTCAAAGTACAAAAGGAGAGTGACCCACATATAACAAACAACAAATACTGCAATGAAACTAGAAAGATTAGTGACAAATTACCCAGGATATGTCCTTCACACCAAAATCAAATTTTCACACTGAGTATATCACAGACCTGGTAAAGTCCACCTCCTGCCAAAGGTCCAGCTGAGTTTACTTTGGTCATACAGACAGCTTGTCTCAAAGCAGACAGTCCTGGGCTCTCAAGAACCCTTGGGGTGTTGACTAGAATCTCATGGGACAGAGCCTGGCCTGGATTGGTCACTTTTGTAACCCCTGTGCTTAGCGTGGTATCTGGCATGTAAACGTAGTCACTGAACAGCTCAAGGAATAAAAAGGACCTAATTCCATGAGTGTAGCTATCTATGATGAACTCCTTGATACATCTTTCTTAGAAGAGGTCACAGGAGAACTAATTACATTAGGGTCATCAGTATGTGTTCGTTCGTCAATTTCATGGATACGAGCACCTGTTCTATGTAAGTTCAAATCAAGAAATATATTCAGCTTTATTTTATTCAAATATCAATATATTGTACATTTGTTACATTCAAGACACAGTGTTTGGCCCTGGGTATTAAGAGGTGAACGACTCATAGTTCCTTTTTTCATGGAGTTTACAGTCTACAGTCTAACTGCATTAAAACTATATAAGGACTAACTGTGCGTACACTAACTGCTTATAGCCTAACATAAGTACAAGATAGAATTCGCAATAAGCTCTAAAAGAGGAAGCTTTACATCCATAATAAACCACCCTGAATCATTTTTAGAATGATGTATGATGGAAATAATAATAATAACATTTTCTCAGGAAAATGTTACCTGAGAAAATTTCTGATAATAGATTTTTTTTGAGCTTTATCTTGAAGGACAGATAGATTTGTCCACTCCAAGATGGCAAAAGGGCTTTCAAGGAGCCTTCCAGGCATCTGGAATCCTCTCCCCATGATAACTGAGATGTGGCAGCATCTCCATGGAATCGGTCAGCATGCTTCATCTCCAGCGCACCCACAGAATGTCTGACACCTTAAGGCCCTAATCCCAGGGCATTGATAGTATTCACTTTTGAGGCAGGTGTTTGGAAGTTATATAGACAGAGCTTGGCTCTGGTCTTGAAGTGTAACTCCTTTCCTTGGCCCTCCAGCTCAAAAGGCTATGTAACATGATGGTTAGAGCGCTTACTTTGTACTCAGATGGACCTGTGTTCAAATCCCTACTCTACTACTTAATAGACAACTGAACTTGCACAAGCCACTTAATTATGCTATGCCTCAGTTTCCTCATTTTGTGAGAATTTGAAATTGGATACTGAAAATGCTTAGCACAGGCTATGGTCATTCAGACAAGTACTGTTACTGAAACTCGCTTGTGTATGTTCTCTAGTTTCTGAGATTTCTGGAAACAGAGTGGGTCCTTACTCTGCCTAGACTCTCTGGCACTCAGCACGTAGTAAGTCCACAGCAAGTAGCTCTTGAAAGAATCTTAAGATTTTCACTCTTGTTACTGGCTTGGGAGCGTGTACCATGTTCTCAGTCTACAGCGACACTTAAGAATATCACAAATATGAAATCCACAATACATGGATTTAAAATCAATTGCATTTCGTGAGTTTTCAGGAGGAAATGGTAAGCTTTAAAACTATAGAGAACCTGCCTTTCTTCTTTATTGTTGTATCCCTCATACTTAATTTTGGGCTGAGCACATGATAGGTAATCAATAAACATGTGCTGAAAAGATGGATCGTTAGATAGGTGGATGGATGGGTGAAAAGAAGGAGAATTCAAGAAATGTTACAGAACCAAGGAATCTGGAAATCTCTCGTGTTCTCCCAGACCCCATTGCTCATATTTCTCTCTGGGACCATTAAATTGACCTCAAATTAAGAATTACTAAAAACCTCTCATATGCACTCAATTTTGAAGCCCTCCCAGCGATCTGGGGAAAGAGATAAACCTCAATCAAGTTTCTGGATCCAGAGGCGGGATCTATGGGTTTAGTATCAGCTTTACCACTGATCAGCTGGTGGCTCTCTCTGGGTGTTTCCAATCCGTTATTCTCTTTCACGTCATGTACTGCCTCTGCTGAATTGCATGTGGCTGCCTGGAGTGATACACTCGCAACAGTTCCGTAGTGCGGCTCCATGGAAGTGTTTTGGTATTGATTGAAAATGTCTGC
The DNA here is from genome assembly GCF_004115265.2 of Rhinolophus ferrumequinum. Classification (NCBI taxonomy): domain Eukaryota; kingdom Metazoa; phylum Chordata; class Mammalia; order Chiroptera; family Rhinolophidae; genus Rhinolophus; species Rhinolophus ferrumequinum. Next base: position 66,641,174 of record NC_046295.1, on the reverse strand, counting down.
TATGCACACTAGAAACATGTGTGTGGGTGCCACAGATTTGCCACTCCTGGACTCAGTGATCTTTTACAGTTGCTTCTAAGCCCTGCCCAAGTCTGATTTTGATTCTGCAATCTGCTATCTGTCTGTGTCTATGGAAAGTGTTGAAAAGCTGAGCCAAACATTTCCCATCAGGAGCAATGTCTTGAAAGACTAAACCACAGGCAGCTTGTTGTGGAGAAGCCCTGGCTGAGCAGCGTGGACGAGCATCCCAGTAGCAGCACTGCCTGTTGGCCAGTGCACTCACCTCCCAAAAAAGAGCTCCACCCCAGGCTCATGGACTTGATTGTCTTGCTACTGAATTAGAATAGATAGGCTGGAAGGAAAACCAGGACTCTAGCCACAGCCTCCTTACTCTCCTAAGGATTTCAGAGTATTCCCTGTCTCCTGACAAGCTGAAACACTAAGAATTATACGCTTCTATGGAAAAAGCAACATTGAGCAGGCAGACTCCCCCAAAATTCCCTTATGAAGTCCTCATCCTTCAGAGATAGCCTTCACTAACTGTCTTGTCCAAACAAAAGACACCAATCCTCCCACAGTAGCAACACACACCAGTTATTAAGCTCTCCCTCCTGTTAGGCACTGTCCTAATTATTTCCATGTATGATCTCATTTTTTTTCTCACATATCTAAGGTCACAGCTACTAGATGGAGCCATACAAAATTGCCACGATCCAACTATTTTTAATCTACACTAATGGCAATTCCATATGGTTCAAACTAATAGCAAATGACAGAACCAGGATCCGATAGTATTTGACTGATACTAGAGCAGAAACTCTCAAACAGAGCACAGAGTCTCCTTGGATATTTGTCAATTGTAGCATTTGTCATTCTTTCCTATAAATATCTGTTTACATGTCTGTTTCCTTTACTGGACTATTTGAGAGCAAATACTCTCCATCATTGGTCTCTGGAGCACCTCCCTACCCCTTGGGCTATCCCCTAGCCTGGTCTTAGCACTCACTGAACTCACCTCTGTTGAATGCAAGAATAAATGACTTTTTTTAAAATACATTAATTTCTCAGGCCTCTGGTATGACTGTTGGCTCCACTAGCATCCTAACTGGGCACCAGTTAAGCCACCGTGCTACCTAAGTGTTTTTCAGTGCTGGAATTCAAACACCTAGGGGTTGGAAGGGTTTTGGTTTGGCAATCAGAGTTTTCGCAATTCTTTTAAGACACAGGTTGTGCTGGACTCACTCGACTATAAAGATCAGATGTCCTTGGAAAAAAAAAATCCACATTTAAGGCTCTTTCCTGGCTCCTCTCTCTTCCTGACACATTCCAAGAAGGAATTTATGAATGTTGGGAAGGACAAGGGGTGAGGAATTTCTAGAACCTTGAAGAACGCCCTTGTAAGCCACTCCGTGCTTAACTGACTGTGCACAATAAAATTCTCTCGGTGTGAGCTGTCTCGTGCATGGACAAAATGATATGGAAAGAAATGCATCTGAATTGCTAAACAGTGAGATCCTCCTTGTTCCCCCAAACCGAGGATATTTCACGTCCGTGCCTAAATCAACAAGATAAATATACTCTTTGAGCTACTAAAAAATGAAGTCAGAAGTAGCTAATTCTGAAATATGATTCTCGCCAGTTGAAAGTTTTGTCTTTATCTAAAAATGAAATTGTTTATTCTCCAGCTGTGACTAAGGAAAAATCCAGAGATTGTTGATTCCTTTAACTAGCTATGGTCTTTGTCCTGTGATGAGGTGCCTAAAAATAACCCTTCGTTTATTCCACGCAGTTTCTAAGAGGTTAGCTACTAAACAGCTCTACTGAGAAAAAAGAAAAAACAGGGAAGAAGATTTGATAACAAGACAGGAGGCACCTTAAAGTATAAAATTATTAACCAAAAAGCCTTTGGCACATAGCTGCTGTGATATTGACTATGATTTCCTCGCCTGTTAAATGAAGTGTTACCTCGGAGTAATGTTCTGAATAAAAATCTGGAGAATAATCCTATACAGACAGCATCTAATACCAAAGAAATTGAAACATGAACTAATTCTTATCCTCAGTAACAAAGTCTTAATATTTTAACACTCCCCTCCAGCACCCCCCAACAAAGCCTTTAGGACCATTGTTTGTATGTATGTATGTATGTAATAAGCACAATACATGTGCTGGGTATAGAAGCCTATGTTTTTCTCGACAGATGACGCTGTGAGCAACTAGACTCCTAGCCTTAGAGAGGCACCGCAATGCTTACTGAGCTCAGCACCGACTCTTCACACCAACCCATAATGCCCTCCTTGCTGTGGTTCTACCAACTTTGTGTGCTCGCTCCTTTCCGCTCCCCTAGATGTATTTTATATCCCAGTAGAACTAGAACTTCAGTATTCCATATATGTTATCCCACCTCTGCTTCTGTCAGGTAGCCACAAAGGGAAGCTGCTGTTCTTACTCTCACCTTCTTCCCGAGCATTCCAACTCCATGGCCTTTTGCTTCACTTCTGTGGGCTTCAAATTCTACCCACCGACTACAGTTGTACACATCCACTCTTTAGAATCCCACCCGTCCTTCAGTTGCATCTCAGATACCATCTCTTTTGAGGTGTCTTTCTTTCCCTCCACTTTGAACATTAATAGACTTAGGTTGCTCAATCCCTATTGTTACCTATTATATTATTATTATAGTCATGATTCTCCCTGATTCTCTCTGATTAGTGTCTTCTTGATTCTCCCATCCCTTCTAGGTGCACGTTTCCTTCCTGATCTATTTTCTACTGGACCGGCGTTATTATTATAGGTTCCATTTTCATTAGGTACCTACTATGTGCCAGGCACTGTACTAGTAACTTAACACACATGTTTTCACTGTATGCCATCCTCCCACAACTCTGTGAAGCAGACAAATGTATAACCCTGGATGAGATAAGGCAAGTGAGACTCAGGGCGCAAAGAGAATGTCCACAGGTAGCGGCTATTGCCATGAGTAGAAGAGTCAGCTTCTCACACAGGTCTACTTCTCTCCAAAGACCAGGCTGTTTCTCCCACATCCAGCCGCTTCACCAACAGAGGTGTTTAGACTGCTGGAGGAAGTGGGCGGAGTTCCTTCCAAAACACGGGAGCAAAATAGTGCAGAGTCAACAGAGGAAGGAGAATCATGTTACTTTTGACAAGTTCTACCAGCTCCCAAGAGGAGGGAGAGGCAGAGCATGACAAGATGTTAGGCGTGGCCAGTGTGGTTTCTGGAGCAGCTTAGTTTGGGTTTGATTTGAGGAGAAGAACCTCATGAAGACCTTGGGACGCTAAGGTATACAGAGAGAGAAATGAGAAAATCATTTCCTATCCCAAGGGTAGAATGGGAGGAAAGGGTGCTGACCTGGGGCAATGTGATGTTCCTTCAGATTTGAGGAAGACGACAGCCATGAAGACCTTTCCTCACTTGTACCTGGATATGTTTGAAGATGTAAGGGATGGAACTTATGGTGCACATAGTGCTTGTGTTTGGGTGAGATACTGCAGAGAACTCCCTAGTCTCCTGCACCTGTGTCTGAGGTGCCCACCCATTTTCATTAGGTGGGAGACAATATCGTTACGTTTTCATAGCCTCTTTGACCTCTCTGAGCCTCAGTTTCCTCATTTGTACAATGGCCTTAATATCACCAAGCATCCCTCTAAAGCAGTACTGCTCAATAACCTTCCTGCAAAGATGGAAATGTTCTTTATCTGCACTATCTGATATTATGAACACTAGTCATATCACTATTAAGCACGTGAGGTGGGGGTGGTACAACTGAGGATGCCATTTTTAATTGTATTTCATTTTAATTTTAATAATTGCTTGTGGCTAGTAGCTACCCCATTTGAGGGCACAGCTTTAGACCAGTGAATTCAAAGTTTGCTACCTCTTCTTAAACCTTCTCTCTCAAGGGGAAGTCTTTATGGCAGATTTTTCTTCCCCAGGTTAACTATGTTTGGAGAAGTAAATGGGAAAGCCGACACCTAGAGTCTCACAAAAACAATTCACAGTAGTTCACTTGGCTCTAAATTTTTGTTTTCATAAAGATAGAAAGCAAAATCTGGTCCACATGTGTGTTTTTCTGCATTCAGCATATACGAGTATGCTGAAACAGGATACAGAGTAAGGCCACAGCCTTGGAAACAGCCCCTTTGTCCTGCATATGTGACCTCCAACAATCTAGGTATTGAGCCGGTCCAAAGGCTGTGTCTCTTCCTGCTCTCTTCCTTTGCAATCACTGACTCACCAGATTCTTTAATCTCACCACAAACAATAGATCGGTAGGTAGATAGATGGATAGATGGATGGAGACTGAGACCAAGACGGAGACAGAGACAGAGACAGAGGTAGAGGTAGAGGTAGAGATATCTCCCAAGGCATATTTGCCTGGGAACTCTGAGAGAGAGGTCTCCACTTCACTGCAGAACTCTTATCCTAATTTTAAAAAGCAGATCTTGCAGATGCCACGGTAGTTTCAAGAGTTATGAGAAAGAAAATCCTGGAAAAAATATTAAGTGCAGTCCGTCTGTTTTACTACAAAGCTTCCCTTTATTGAACTCTTGCTGCTGCCAAGGACCGTACCGTTCCCATTACACACGTCATCTCGTGTACTTTTCACAACAGTCCTATGAAGACACCCGTATCACATTTTATTGACGACACGACTCTGGCTTATGGTAGAAGATAAGACATCACTCAAGGAAGAGGCAGTGGTTGAACAGTGACTCTAACCCAAGGCAGTTTGTCTACAAAACCTCGGCTCTTCCACACTGTTCTATCTCTTCACCACTATTCCAGCACCTTGGAGCTTGCTATATTCTCAAAGAAGCCCTTTTGACTGGATAATTCCAACTAGAAAAATATTTCTCCTATTGTGCTGAAATTTGACTTCTCATCACCAACCCTCCACGGCACCCCTAACACGCATACACACGTTAGTGTTTGTTCTGTCCTTTGGGGCCACAAGGCACAAGCCAGCTCCTGCTTCCCCAGGGTTTATAAATGGTAACCCTGCCTTCTTGTTTTCAACTATAGGATGAATGCGCACAGGTCTACACTCCTTCCTCCTCCAAGATATTGTCCAGACTTTCCATTGCCTGATCATTTCATATAAAGATAAGAATCTGCTTGTGCTTTTTGAAAGAGTCTCTGTGGGATCAGTTGTTCATTCTCAAATTGTAAAAGCCCTACTGTCAGACTGAGCCTTCGTGTCTAACCTAAATATCACAAACTGCAATCTACAGCTCTATCCTCAAAGGGGACATTAACCAGCCAGTTGTCTGCAGGAGAATATTTTACATTCTTAAAGGTTATTATTTGCTCCTTATCTGTTGCTTCTCTGGTGTAAACATTTCCAGTTCTAGTACATTTATCTTTATAAGATTTACCCTTACCCACTAGTGATTTCTGTGGCCGCTCTTCAATCTAGATTCAAGTTGCTGCTGACTTTAGGCCTGAATTCAGTGAGGTCAAGATTAAGCAAGAAAGAGGCCATTGGCCTGGATTGGTGCTAGGTTTTGTTCCTAAGAGTGCAACAGAATTGCAGCTACATTTTAATGTGTGCTTCCTATGGGCCTGACACCATCTTGAGCTAATCCATAATTCCCTTGGAAAGGCTTTTGAACCCCATTTCACAAATGAAGTCATGGTTTAGAGACGATAAATAGCTTACCCAAGTCACAGAGACAGTGAGTGGCATTCGAACCCAGGTGTGTCTAATTCTCAAACTGAGGCATTTTATACCACACCGAAGATATAATGGGTCTTTCCCAAAGTATGAAAACATCCATTTGCCCTCAGACCACCATGCGCCAATGGGAAATACACAGCTACACAGCCCAGAAGAATCCCATTTCTTTCCTCCAAACAGCACGGCATGGGGCTGTGCCAATGCATGTCCCTGACACGCACAGTGACAAATCCTCCCTCAACCCGTACTCTGGTCATGATTACCCTAGACTCATTGTCTTAGAGTCTCAACCAGCAACTCTAGTGGTCTTTTAGATGGAAACTTAAGTCACTTAGCAACACACACAAAAGTGTTGGGTAAAAGTCCAAAACCATTTCAGACTTGGCCCATGGCCCTTGCTCATTTAAGAAAAAAGAAAGAGCAAGAATTGCTGGGAAGAGGGTGGGAAGGAAGGACGTTGTGGAAGGCAAAGAGAGTTAAAGCGATTGCAATGGAGTACGCAATCAATAAATATTTGTCCAGTAAATGAATAAGATGAGCTCTGCTTGTCTGAGAGAAGAGAACTTTCTAAGTTCTCTTCATAATAATTTTTATTCAGTGGGCTCACCTACACCACAGATCCACAAATTCCTATTTAGGCAACTAATTTGAGTGAGAAACTCAGAAGTTTTTGTTTCTTCTTTGTCTTTGGGTTTTGTATTGTTTTGCTTTGTTTTTGCCTACCCAGGGGTAGAAGGCCTAAGTAGATGTTACATGGATAGTAGTTAAAATATCAAATATCAATATAATTAGGATGTGGTATGGATAGGAAGTTTTTAATTAAAGGTACAGCTGGTGCTTTCTAGGTCTCCAGACCCCTGTGTAGTCCTACAGAAATTCTTCTTGGTTCAATTTTTCCTGCCACAGTCCTTCTCCAGGTTTTGCAAACACTCTCTGTCATCATAGAGGAGATTATGTTGATGTATTCTATCGTTAGGATAAGATCTTCCTAGGGAAAAAAGTTGGAAAACCTCTTATAGAATAAGCAATCCAAACACCACATCTAATTGATATAAATAGCCAATTTAGAATGTACAAGTTTAAGAACAACATGGGTTACAAGAAAATGTCAATTTGTAAAATGATTGATTAAAAACCAAATAGCTGTCAATTATTTTCTTGAACTACATTCAGGTGTGTGTCCTAATTAAACAGGACTATGAATGACTTCATACAATGTATAGATCATTCTCACATGCATCCATGGCATATTTTAGTCAATATGATAACCACCTGAAGATTCACCACGTCTTCCTATCTTTACTCAATAATTTCTCAACCGCCTTTGACTACACCCCTTTCCTCTCTACTTGATACCCCATACAGGCGAACAGCCATAACACAGATGGAGTAGACAGCTTAGCAGAGTAAGAACGACCTCGCAATAGCATATTCTCCTCCAACCTCTGTTTGTATCTAATCCTCTGTATACTCTCTTAGAGACCACTGTGTATCAGCACTCTCGTGAATATTGCAGGGGTATCAGGAGAGCTTCAAACATAGCTGACATAAAATAAAAATTCACTCGGAATTACAGATAGTCAATAGATTCAATTACCAATAACTACTAATAAGCTTGTTGTTTTTCCTTTATATACCTGTAGAAGAGAATTCCTTCAAGAAGATCAGGAACAACTGATTTGGATTCAACTCTGTGCTTCTGAATCCCCAATTCTGCCTGAGAGTGCGACAGCCTAGGACCTTTGAACCTCAGAAATATCCAGCCAACCCCACCTCCACCATGGGGGCTGTGACTCAGCTATTGGCGGGCATCTGCCTAGCTTTGCTCGCAATCCCTACCGAAGGCGGGGTTCTCAAGAAATTCATTCGGCACAAGCGACAGAGCGGGGTGAACGTCACCCTATCGGAGGAAAACCAGCCAGTGGTGTTTAACCACATCTACAACATCAAGCTGCCTGTAGGGTCCCAGTGCTCCGTGGATCTGGAATCAGCCAGTGGGGAGAAAGACCTGGCTCCACCCTCGGAGCCCAGTGAAAGCTTCCAGGAGCACACCATGGATGGGGGAAACCAGATCGTCTTCACACACCGAATCAACATCCCCCGCCGGGCCTGTGGTTGTGCCCCTGCCCCTGACATCAAGGAGCTTCTGAGCAGACTGGAGGAGCTGGAGAACCTGGTATCCTCCCTGCGGGAACAGTGCACCACAGGAGCAGGCTGCTGTCTCCAGCCTGCCGAAGGTACGAGCTGGTGACTGGCCCAGCCTGTCACTGCGCAAATGGGAGAAGTGATGAGCATGGCGGGATCCATGAGTTGTTTCCCAAGTGGGTTCCCTGGGGAACTAGTCTCGCAAGGCATCACTGAAAAGAGATTTTTACGGTCAAATAAGTATGGAGAATGTAACCACGTCTATTCTGCTCTTGGCGACAGATGTTTCTTAGCGGAATTTACAGGCCTTTGAGAAGTCTTACTTTGGGAAACCCTGTTTCTCTTTGATTACTAGTTTCTAAAACTTGTTTGACATGAAATCTACCCCAGGCCTATGAACACATTATAAAATTCCTGACCCAAAGATCACATTCTGAAAGATACTGATACAGCCCTGTACAATAGGGAAACTAAGGCCCAGATGTGGCCACGTTGGGACTTAAACCACAGTGTTCCATAAGCTGGTGTTCTCACAGGGGTACAGTGCTCCATATGGTGGTGCAAAGTCTGTGGGCATTGGCAAAGTGCTCAGTCGAATGGCAGTAATGATGACGGTCACAACCATAGACTGAGCCCCTTTTATGGACCAGGCACTGTAATTCATTATCTCATTTAATCCTCCCAACAACCTTGTAAGATAAAATTGAATATTCCCATTCTGCAGATCTAGAAACTGAGTCTCAAGGATGTTAACCAACTGGCAAGATGACACGAAGGGTAGTAAGAGATAGGCGGTTTGAACATGCTTGTGTGTCTCCAGAACTCACAGTCTTCAAGTAATCCCTGCCTGTACCTCCTTTGAAGGAATTTTGCCACTTTGGAATTATGCCTTCATCTCCATTTCCTAATGTTTATAGAATTACAGGAGTTCCAACAGCTTCAAATGAAAACATCTATTTCCGCCACTCAGAAAAAATTACCAGAAATTACTTGGACAAATTATTTTCAGAGTAGACCTAATTACCGTAAGTGGGAAGTACTATAATAGAACACGCTCTAGGATTCTAAGGCAGAAAAAAAAAAAAAACAGAAAGAAAGAAAGTTTTATTTATGCATAAATTAGTTTATCTTCCCCCTCTGTCAACTCCCTGACAAAATGTAGATGGGCGTTACACAATAGAATTAATTCTAAAGAGTAAGTTGAAATAATTGTTTAGAGCAGTGCTATTCAATAAAAATATAATGTGAACCATATATGTAATCTTAGATTTTTTTCTAATAGTCACTTTGAAGAAATGAAAAAGAAACAGGTAAGAATAATTTTAATCATCTATTTTCTTTAACCTAGTAGAACTGGAATATCCATGTTCTGCCTGGAATCAATATAAAAATTATTCATGGATGTTTTACATTTTTTTCTTTTACACTAAGCCCTTGAAATCCGGTGTATATTTTATTTTATACGTACAGCACATCTCAATCCAGACGAGCCACAATTCAGTTGCCTGGTAGCCCCAAGTGTCCAGTAGCCACCACACTACACAGCACATGTCTAGATTCTCACTTTTCAACCCAGCTTTTTTTCAGTTGCCTTCCTTCCTGCTGTCAGGAAGGGGATCAAACATATTAATACAATTGGGTTTAGATGCAGAGAAAATATAGAGTGAGTTTTGGTTCTTCTTGGGCTCCATGGAACTCACGCTAGTTACTCCCGCAAGGTAAGCCGAGACATTACATAGCCTTTAAAGGGCTGAAGTTGTGTCAGCGCTGACACACGCACCACTGCAGCCCTCAGGAAGGAGAGGGAGAAAAAGATAAAGATGCATGAGTTTTGTGGGGGCAGCGCCAAATTGCAAGTTGTCCTGACAGAATTAGAAAACCACTCATTAGCTGCCTCATTTCAGTTACGGAAAATTAGATAGTTTTGGTTACGTAAAACCCATACACCAACTTGAGTCAACCCAGAAAACTTTGAAAGAGAACATCACGGTGAGCACAGCAGTCACCTCTGAATGTCCCCATTTAACCCTGATATACCAGGGAAGTGAGTTATTGGTCCAACTCCACCGATGAAAAACTGAGCTCCAGAGGGTCTAAATTCCTTCCCAGATGCAGCACAGCTATTGAGTCAAAGAGTCAGAACTGGGTTCAGTTCAACAATTGTTCCTTGGACACCTCTTTTGTGCCTGACCTTGTCTGGGCACCAAAGTAGCAACATAGCCCAGTATCATGCATTTCACTGGGATTATGGGACTATGTGAAAATCTGAAGAAAACTATGGATCCTCTTCCCAGGGGAAGAAACACACATACACACACACAAACACACACACACACACACAACTGCACAAACACTATCTTTGTATAGTAGGCTGCAATTTTAGAGAATACAAGTTAAGAAGTCCTGGCTAGTATAATCAGATGTGAATCCCATCTGGTTTCACAAACTGAGAAACTAGTTTTTAAGTCAGATGGGGCCTGAAGGTGGAACCCGTGCTCTGGCTGAATTTGAATCTGAGTTTCATGGGTAGCAATGGAGAAATCGGGCTGTTGTACTCAACTTGAGACGTCTCTTCTCTTTGCTGCAGGCCGCCTGGACACCAGGCCCTTTTGCAGTGGCCGGGGCAACTTCAGCACGGAGGGGTGCGGCTGTGTTTGTGAACCTGGCTGGAAAGGCCCCAACTGCTCGGAGCCCGAATGTCCCAGCAACTGTCACCTGCAAGGCCAGTGCCTCGATGGACAGTGCATCTGCGACGAGGGCTTCATTGGAGAGGACTGCAGCCAGCTGGCCTGTCCCAGCGACTGCAATGACCAGGGCAAGTGCGTGAACGGGGTCTGCGTCTGTTTTGAAGGCTACGCCGGGGCTGACTGCAGCCAGGAGGTCTGCCCAGTGCCCTGCAGCGAGGAGCACGGCCGGTGCGTGGACGGCCGATGTGTGTGCCACGACGGCTTTGCCGGCGATGACTGCAAAGAGCCGCTGTGCCTCAACAACTGCTACAACCGCGGACGGTGCGTGGAGAACGAGTGTGTGTGCGACGAGGGCTTCACGGGCGAAGACTGCAGCGAGCTCATCTGCCCCAACGACTGTTTCGACCGTGGCCGCTGTGTCAATGGCACCTGCTACTGCGAAGAAGGCTTCACAGGAGAAGACTGTGGCCAACTCACCTGCCCAAATGCCTGCAACGGCCAGGGCCGGTGTGAGGAGGGCCAGTGCGTGTGCGACGAGGGCTTTGCCGGTGTGGACTGCAGCGAGAAGAGGTGTCCCGCCGATTGTCACAACCATGGCCGCTGCACCGACGGGCAGTGTGAGTGTGACGATGGCTTCACGGGAACTGATTGCAGTGAGCTCAAATGTCCCAAGGGCTGTAGCGGCCGCGGCCACTGTGTCAACGGGCAATGCGTGTGTGACGACGGCTATACTGGGGAGGACTGCAGCCAGCTGCGGTGCCCCAATGACTGTCACAGCCGGGGCCGCTGCATCAAGGGGAAGTGTGTGTGCGAACAAGGCTTCCAGGGCTACGACTGCAGTGAAATGAGCTGTCCCAATGACTGTCACCAGCACGGCCGCTGCGTAAATGGCATGTGTGTCTGTGACGATGGCTACATGGGTGAAGACTGCAGGGATCTGCGGTGCCCCAAGGACTGCAGCCACCGGGGCCGCTGTGTGGACGGGCAGTGCGTGTGTGAGGACAGCTTCACCGGCCCCGACTGCGCGGAGCTCTCCTGTCCCAGCGACTGCAACGGCCAGGGCCGCTGTGTGAACGGTCAGTGTGTGTGCCATGAAGGCTTCATGGGCAAAGAGTGCAAGGAACGAAGGTGTCCCAATGACTGTAATGGCCGGGGCCGCTGCGTGGACGGTCAATGCATCTGCCATGAGGGCTTCATGGGCCTGGACTGTGGGCAGCGCTCCTGCCCCCATGACTGCAGTAACTGGGGACAGTGTGTCGCCGGCCGCTGCATCTGCAATGAGGGCTACACCGGGGAAGACTGCTCCGAGGGTGAGTGCCCGTGCTCAGCCTAGCGAGGTAATGGCCATGACTGAGTGTACACCTGGTATGCGTTACAGAACGAAGTGTCTCTCACACACACACACACACACACACACACACACACACACACACACTCTTTGAAGGGACCCTGGTCATTCCCCTGTTAAAGGGCAACCTATTTGAAATCTCAAGGCTCCGAGAGGTTATGAAATTGTCTCAAGGACACGTGCTAATACATCGCAGAGCTGATACATGACCCTACTGCCTAATTGGTCTATACTGACTATGGCACCCATTGCCTAGGATGAGGTAGACGAAATGAGAACCTCCCTTTTGCTAAGCAGCAACCCTGTTTCCTACTTCCCATTGACACTGAACGAATAATAAACTAAATCCCTCTATTCAGATGGAAGTAAAACCTCCACTAAATTGAATGGACAGTGAGTTTATTTAAAACAAACTTTTAAATACACTGCTGAAGACTAAATGCTGATCACCTATGAGTCGGCCTGTCTCTTAAGTCATTTTTCCTGTGCTGTCTTCGATCCCAAGGGTTATGAGCTCCTTAAAGGATCACTATCCTTACAATTAGCACAAGGCATGGTATACAGTAAGTGCCCAGTAAATACTGATTGAGTAAAAACACAGCAAACACCGGTAATGTTCATGTTGGATGAACGTCTTCTTTGTGCTTCTCTCATCCACCCATATTATAATTGTCATAGTGGAGAATTTCTACCGTGGTTAAAAAGCTATTGGTAGATAAGAATAAATAAATGGCTCTTTGTTTAACGTGGCAAAAACAGGAAAGCCTGAGTGCAAAGAACCCCGGCTGGCAGGCGGGAGATGTGAGTCCCAAATTTGATGAGAGAAACAAAGTTGGGCAAGTCCCTCTGCTTCACTCACATTTAGAAACTGAAAAAGTTGGACCAGATGAGCACAAAACACTCTCCCAGGGCTAAGGAAGTCTGACTTGAAGTTCAGAGCAGGGAGCTAAGCTTAGGCTGCACTTTCTCATGCAAATGGCCTGGATCTGAACTAAGGTCTGAGGCAGGGCAAAGTCAGAGGGGCTGGTTCACAAAGAACCTTAAAGACCACACTGCAGACTTGAACTGTAGCCTGAAGGCAATCCAGCCACCAATGCTTTTAAAGATGGGTCTCCCCAGGGTGTCCTGCTGAGATCTGCATTTTAGGAAACAGGTCGGGGGGGGGGGGGGGGAGAAAAACCTAGAAAGAATTTATAGTGTACATTGCTGACCCCAGCGGTCCTTTCTTATACCCACAGTGTCCCCTCCCAAAGACCTCATTGTGACAGAGGTGACAGAACAGACTGTGAACCTGGCCTGGGACAATGAGATGCGGGTCACGGAGTACCTCGTCATGTACACGCCCACCCACCAGGACGGCCTGGAGATGCAGTTCCGCGTCCCCGGGGACCAGACGTCTGCTACCATCCGGGAGTTGGAGCCGGGCGTGGAGTACTTTATCCGTGTGTTCGCCATCCTGGAGAATAAGAAGAGCATTCCTGTCAGCGCCAGGGTGGCCACTTGTGAGTGAGCACAACCGCCCTGGGCAGCCGCGGCTGCCCTCCCCTCGCCCAGTGCAGAACTGCTCCCAGGGGTCACTGCCTCACCTTTGCCCCACGGCTCTTTAGCTGGCCTTTCATAGTTACACCAGTTAAGATCCTGGGATCCAAGTAAGCCCACTGAATATTATTTTTAAAGAAACTCCTCATATACTGACTCATTTCACTCTTAATAATCCTATGAGACAACAGCCGTTGTTAACCCATTTTACAAATGAGGAAACAGACTCTGAATGAGTGGTTAAGCATCTCATCCGAAATCACACAGTTAATAAGTGGTAATATGGGATTTGAACCCTGGCAGTCTGGTTGCATATTTATGCTCTTATCATTCTGTCCTACTACTACCTTCCTGCAGAGCTCACTGGCACGCGGTCTCTCTGTCTCTCTGTCTCTCTGTCTCTCTGTCTCTCTCTCTTTCTCTCTCTCTCTCTCTTTCTCTCTTTCTCCCTCTCCCCATATATATATATATATATATATATATATATATATACACACACACACACACACACATATATACACAGATATACACAGATATACATATATACGTATACATATGTATATAGATAGATAGATATAGATATTTATAGATATAGATGTATATCTGTATATCTGTAGATACATATTTTTAAAGTGGAAATATTAGAGTTTAAGTTATTCCTTTAAGAGTCCAATGTCAGTATAATTTTCTTCATAACCTAAAAGCAAGTTGTGGCTAAAAATGGGTCCTTTTTTTGCTTAGTAATCGTAACATTGTGTGCCATGTTAAACTTGTGCTACCTGCCAGGAAGCGTGCCCAGTGGTCTACATGGAATATATCCCTCAGTCCTGAAAACATTCCCAAGGGGCAGGCATACTCACCTCCTTCTCCCGAATAAAGAAACTGAGGCTGGGGGCATTCCGTGCGACTTGCCCAAACATACAGAATTTGAAATGGTGGGGCTTACAATCTAGTCCACGTCTGTCCAATTCTAAAGGCTGTATGCATATTAGGTTTAGCCATATGAAATTGCCAATATTTAACCATATTCTGGTCCTAATATTGATTTTCATGCTGCCTCACAGTGGGCAGCTCCCCAGAAGAACCCTGAAATAGACTCCAGCTCGTATGATCAGCCCTGACGGTGGCAGGCCCCCACCCTTGGGTTCAGAGGAACAGGGCGATGTCACTTCCACCACACATGTAGCCGTCCTTATTTCCTCTCTGTGCTCTTCCTGACAGACTTGCCTGCACCAGAAGGCCTAAAATTCAAGTCCATCAAGGAGACATCTGTGGAAGTGGAGTGGGATCCTCTGGAGATCGCTTTTGAAACATGGGAAATCATCTTCCGGAATATGGTAAAGGCACAAAGGAGCGGGCACACCAGGCGCTGAGAGGTGGTCAAAGGGCTCTGCAGACTTTTATACCAACTCTAGTTCCTTGGCTTCTGCTGGGGGACGTGACCCTAATTAGCCCCTGTGTGTCTGCATATACATTTTAAGTGATTTTTAGTGAGTCAATAAGCATAGCACTTAGGGCTGAGAGCATAGACAAGTAGACATTAAGTCATTTCTGGGTTCCCGATGTTCTTCATAGTCTTGCAAGTCTCTACTCAGAGAAGAAATGGTCCCTGTCTCAAAATGCCTGTGGGCCTAAAGCACAGGTGAGGTAGGGATGTCGGTTCCTGGGTTCAAGCCGAGGCTCTGTCACTAACTAGCTGTGTGACTATGGGACAGCATACCTGACTTCTGTGACTCTGGCTTCACAGTCCAGCAAAGGAGACATTAAGGCTGTGGCTCCAGAATTGCTTTGGCTCTCTGCCACTTGATTTGAGTGTCTAAGTGGTGGGTACAGAAGTTTATGAGAGAGAAACACACTTGAAAAATGTCTTTGTCATCTCTTTACCGTCAGCACCTACCATATGATGAAATGCCTAGTAAGTGCTTCGTGAATAGACGAAAAAATAAATGAGGAATGCATGAATGTGAAATGAGTGAACCTCATAAATGAAGAAGCTGGCACCTCCCCTAGGTCTTACCAAGGAGCTTCTACCTTTCAGAACAAAGAAGATGAGGAAGAGATCACCAAAAGCCTGCGGAGGCCAGAGACCACGTACCGGCAGACTGGCCTAGCTCCTGGGCAAGAATATGAGATCTCTCTGCACATCGTGAAAAACAACACTCGGGGCCCAAGCCTGAAGAGGGTGACAACCACCCGTGAGTATCACCTTTAAGACCACTGACACAATGACAAAGCTGACTGAACCTCATACCACCTCTGCTTGATAACAAGCCCTCTTATATAGCTTCTGTATCAATTAGCTTTTGCTATGTGAAAAACAAGCCTGAAACTTAGTGGCTTAAAACAATAATTCTGCACGTTGATGATTTGGGTTGGGCTCAGCTGGACAAGTTTTCTGTTCTTGACTGGGCTCACTTATGCATCTGTGTGGGCTGGGGGCTGGTTGGCCTAGGATGGCCCCAGCCAGGATGGCGCCTTTCTGCCCCACGGGTCTCTCAGCATCCAGCATGCTAGCCTGGACCTGCTTTCATGGCAGCGGAGCGGGCTGAAAACTGGCACTGTATCACTTCTGCCAAAGCAAATCTCAAGGCCAGTCCAGATTTAAGGGGTAGGGAAACAAACGGGGTTATATCTTGAGGAGAGGAGCCGCAACGTGATATTTCAAAGTGGCACAGACACAGCAGGATAAATAACTGAGACCATTGCAAACAATCTGCTGCATCATCTAACTTAATATTAGCACAAGTCCTGTGAAAGAGCTAGGGCAAATATTAACGTTGTTATTATTTTTGAAGCGTAGAAACTGAGGCTTAGAGAAGCTAAATCAATTTAACTAACACCACGTGGTTGATACTCTCAGGACCACAATTGTAAGCCAGGGTCCAGTTTTATAACTTGAACTCCATCACCACTAGCATTGGGTGGGCTCCGGTTTATGTAGAATGTGGACTCCACATCTTCAACAGGAAGCAAAAAAAATGTCACTCAATACTAATTAGATATCAGAACTTCTTGGAGGTTGGCTAGGATTTGGCATTGCTAGCTCATTTAGTGTGGGGGAAGTTTGGAGTTGTTCTACCAGAAAGCTAATTTTTTAATAAATAAATAGATGAAATTATTTTCACTGCCATTTGGGAAAACGTCTTTATCTTTTTCAAAACAGCGTATGTGCCAACTGCTTAAGGAATTGACTCTTCTTGGCAGGGGGTTGTTGGAAAAGTTAAATCTGTTGACTAATGACAAGAAAGAACATCTTGCATTTAAATATTTGCACAGTTTGCCCAGCTCACAGCCAAGTCATAGGACTGTCTTCTTCATAAGCAATTGTTTTCCATCATCTTGACAACATCCTTCTGTGGTAGGTAGAAGGCAGGTACCGACAGGAAAAAATCATTAGATCACCAGAAAGGCATAAAAAAGATACAGCAAATGCTTCTTTGCTATAGAAAAGGCACACTGAAAATACAAAAGACATTTCTTTCATCAGCCCTTTTTCTTTTTTAATCTAAATTGGGGTTTGGCTGCTTTATTTTCTTCGTATTGCAGGACAAACATCCTAACATTCGAAGTTCTATAATCACGTAAATATCAACACTGAGAGGTAGGTATTTACCTGTTCATTTTGCGGCTACCCAAACTTTTTCCAGGTGTAAAGGATCTTAAAGATTTGGTGCCAAAACATTTTTGACTCTTTCCCTCTGATCTTTATAGAGGTGGTATTACAACCATTTTGGTCATGTGAATATTTTTGAGAGGCCCCACATTTGGAGGAGAAGAAAGGGCACGGGCTTTGGACCCATGCAGTCCTGAGTCTGAATTCCAGCTTCACCACTTCTCTAAGCCTCTGACCCACCATCTGGAAAGTGGGTTTATCGTATCTTCCTTGTGGAGGTGTCATGAGTTGAGACATAAATGACAAAGCACTGTGCTTGGCCCATGGTAAGCACAGGAGGAGGTGAGTCTCCTCTATTCAAGAGTCCCCAGTCTAGGGGACCAGTGTCCTTGACTGAATCCTAACTTCTTTATAGAAGGGCTGCGAAGGAAGGCAGCAGGTACGGTGTGGGTGCTTGCTAGCACCTGTAAGAACATAAAACAGGCAGCTTCCCTGTTGAATTATAGCATCATTTTCATTGTGCGTTTTATGAGTTCATTGTGAGCTGAGAGTGAGGTATTAACACTGAGAATTCAAAAAAATAAACTCTGCAGGTTTCTCACAATCAGCCATGAATTATTCCTTCTTCTCATCCCCTGTATAAAACCAAGTTCCTTTCATTTGCTGTTGTTTCCTCAACCAATGCTGAAAACACAAACTTAATTATTTTTTAAAATGAAGAAAGAAGGAAACATGGACCGAATGCGTAGTAAGTCTTAATTTTAGACATGTACTGAATGCCTGGAATGTTTTATTGTTTACATTAAAATTTTTTACATAATTTTTAAGAATAGAGTTAAGACATAAATGACAGAGCCTGACTCTATGCTAGGGATCAAGAAAGGTCAAAGACCCTCTGTCTGAATGAATGGATGACCCTATCTGAATTGAATACTACAGTTTGAATAAACTGTAGAGAAATCTATTACAGAACAGTGAGAAGAATACAATATTAGAATACTCTTCTTTTTAATTGTGGTAAGAACACTTAGCATGAGATCTAACCTCTTAAAGAGTTTTTAAGTGTACAATATAATATTGTGGACCAACCACACAATATTGTTCAACAGATCTCTAGAACTTAATCATCTTGATTAACTGAAATTTAAATCTGTTAGGGAGGGAGCATTTGTATATCTGATTGCAGCAGGACCAAAGAGGGCTTCTCGTTAGGAAATGAGATTTTAAAGGATGAACAGGAGATTTTTCAGAAGGGGGTCGAGGGCAATCTCAGGAAGAAGAAACAAAGGAACAGCAAGTGCAAAGGCCAGGAGATAGGAAAAAGCATGACTTATTCTCAGAGCCCTGAGCCACCTGCCATCTGAGCATAAAACAAAAGGGTAGATGGAGCAGGAGGTGAGTAACTGGGCAGGAGGAAAATCCAGATGAGGATACAAAGATAGGCAGCCATGGCTATCCTGCCTAATTTTTTTTTCATGCAAAGTTCCTGTCCATACGCTGCCAAGACAGTCCTTGCTTCACAGAAAAACAACAGAGACCAAGTCAATGTTTTTAAAATCAAGTAGCCCCTGAGCTCATTCCTTCAATTTATGAGAACAGTAATGACAGTAATAACAGAGTAACAACCACTTATCATGTAACTGCCATGCTCCAGGCTCCATGCCAGATGCTTTGCAACCAACCATTATCTCCCTTACTATTCTGGGGGAAAAAACAACAAAAAAAAATCCTGCAAGGTAACAGTCATCATCCCTACTTACAGCTTGTCAAACAGGAAATTGAGACTCAGAAAGATAATGGAAGGTCAAGTGGTCAGAATTACACCTAAATGTACTCAGATGGATCTGGATGGCTGCCAGCCCTCTCTCTGCGGGCCCCCTGGCACTGCCCCCAATCTCTTAAATGGCTCTGTCCAATGCTCATCACAGGGTTGGATGCCCCCAGCCAGATCGAGGTGAAAGATGTCACAGACACCACTGCTCTGGTCACCTGGTTCAAGCCACTGGCGGAGATTGACGGCATAGAACTCTCCTACGGGATCAAAGATGTGCCTGGCGACCGCACCACCATCGATCTCACACATGACGAGAACCAGTACTCCATTGGGAACCTGAAGCCAGACACCGAGTATGAAGTGTCTCTCATCTCCCGCAGGGGCGACATGTCCAGCAACCCTGCAAAAGAGACCTTCACAACAGGTAACGGGCCTTCACCTCGTTTCAGTACCAGCAAAGAAAGGATTGCAAGACTTCCACCCACCCTGTGTCAGGGTGTCTTCCAGGCTCCTTTTAGAGTAGGAAAAGAGAAAGGGAATTTTCATTCCTTTAAATATTATTTTAAAATATTGTAGTGGTTGGTTGACTAATTTTTCAAAGAAAAAAAATACCCCAAATCATCTTTCAAAGCCAAAAAAAACCCAAATATATATATATATATATATATATATATATATATATATATATATATATATGTGCATACATAGAAGGTGCTGGTCTGACCTCAGAAGTTCTAGTAAACATTTTTAAATATTTTTTTTTAATAATAAAATACAGTATATGGAAAACATGAATGACAAAGTTGCTTCCTAACCTCTGAGCCAAAGTGTCAGTCACTCATTCGATAACAGTTTTTTCAGAGCTCAGTAAGCACCACGTGACTTATTAGAAATACACCGATGCACACAACAAACCAGTTCTTAAACTCACAGAGCTTATTTCTAAAGTTTTTAAATACTTTTTAAAGCCCCAAATCTGAGGAAAACAGAAATGATTAAAGTATCACACACATTAACAATGGGGGAAAGTGCCAAATGTGAAGCATTTGTTTAGATTTGTGCATCAGTTATTGAGACAGGTATGTGGGCGATATTGTCATTTTCCTCGAATGGCAGGAGGCTTTGGTATCTCAGCTTGAGTTGTCAGACTCCCCTCTCCTGGTGCCTGGTGTTTTCTGCACAAATGTCCCTTCCTCTGCCCTACAGGCCTGGACGCTCCCAGGAATCTTCGTCGCGTCTCCCAGACAGACACCAGCATCACCCTGGAGTGGAGGAATGGCAAAGCGGCCATCGACACTTACAGAATTAAGTACGCGCCCATCTCCGGAGCTGACCACGCCGAGGTCGAAGTCCCAAGGAGCCAACAAGCCACAACCAAGACCACACTCACAGGTGAGCTCCACACCTCAGACCCAGCCTGCCCTGGGGACATGTCCCCCTGTTGCAACCCTCCAGCGCAAGAAAACAGTGAAGTTCCCAGCAATCCCTCTCACTTGAACATCAACGAGTCAGTCTGTAGAACATTCCAGACATTGAAAAATCATAGCATTTTTATGATCCTGTGAAAGCCTTTCCAGTTTGGGGGCTGAATTTCCACTTGCATATTCTGCCTTAGGTCTGAGGCCAGGAACTGAATATGGCATTGGAGTGTCTGCTGTGAAGGGAGACAAGGAGAGCCATCCAGCCACCATCAATGCGGCCACAGGTGAGGTACTCCTGGATCCCCACCGCTGGGCTGGCACTGCCAGACTCCACGGGGCCAAGGAGGCAGAAAACCTGCTTGAAAAGAGAGAGTAAACGCCCCAAGGGAAAAGGGGCCCCTAGGATCATCGAGCCCAGATGTCTAATTCAAAAGTAATGTAAGCATACCACATCTGAATGATGCCAACCGACGCTGCTCTCTCCGTACAGGAAGGGGAACGGGATTTTTTTTTTGTGGGGGGGGAGGGGAAATTGGAACCAGACTTCATAAGACATCTATAGACTTTTTAAGTTGGTAACCAGTTCCATGTTGTTTTTTTTTCCATACCATTGACTAATCAAAACACATCTGGGGGCGTTTTCTCTGTGGAAAGCTCCTAACATATATTGTATACCCTGGTCATACAGATTTATAAGTGACAGGAACATAGTTTAAGTCAGACTTTGCTCTTACCCCTGGCGTCCTGTAGCCCCAGCCTGTATCCCCTAAGGAGTGTGAGGAGCCACCTGATTTGAAGCCATTGATTCTTTGTTCGAACTTTTTTTTTTTCCCCTGGAAAACTTGTAAAAAAGAAAATGCTTCTCTCTACTTCTCTGCCAGTCTCCTCCTTACCTCCCCCAGACACTGTGAAGAAAAGGGAGGCACGTATGCAAAGAGGACATAGATCGTGCCTCCTTGAGCTTCCTTGGTATGCAGGAGCACGTGCTGACCACTGACATACTCTTTTTTTTAATCTTTTTAGTTTGAGGTCGTTGTAGATTCACATGCTATTGTGAGAAATAATACCGAGAGATCTTGGACTAAGCCCCTGGCCTGGTTTCCCCCAATGCTACCAACTGTGTAACTATAGAACAATATCACAAGGAAAGTGACACGGATACAATCAATCAACTTTATTCAGGCTTTACCCGTTTTACGTGCACTCATGTGTACGTGTGTGTGCTTCGTTCTATGCAATTTTATCACGTGTAGATTTGTGAATCCCTCACTACAGTCAAGGCACAGAATAGTTCCATCACTAGGAACTCTCTTGTACTTTTTATAGCCCCAGGCCCCTCCCTCCTTCCCCCCATCCCTAACCCTTGACAATTATGAATCTGTTCTTCATCTCTGTGATTTTGTCATTTCAAGAATGCTACATAAAAGGAATCATGCAACCTTTAGAGGTTGGCTTTTCCACTCAGCATAAGTCTCTTGAGATCCATCCAAATTGGTTCTTATGTCAATAGTCAGCTCCTTCTAAATGCTTTTAATTGAGTAACATTTTGTGGTATGGATATACACTATACTCTTTTTGATCTTCCAAAAATCCAATGAGGTAATGTACAACGGCATTTACAAAGGTGAAAACTGAGATGCCCAAAGCCACGGAGCCTTGTGTGGCAGCCCAGAGCCAGCTGAATTACAGCCCCAGAAGCAGCCTGCCTCGCTGAGTGTTTACCTCTCTGTTTTCTTCCCAGAAATGGACGCACCCAAGGACCTTCGGGTTTCTGCAACTACGGAGACCACCCTGACCCTGCTCTGGAAGTCCCCGCTGGCCAAGTTTGACCATTACCGCCTCAACTACAGCCTTTCCTCAGGCCAGACAGCAGAGATGCAGCTTCCCAGAGACACCACCTCCTATGTCCTGAGAGGCCTGGAACCTGGGCAGGACTACACCATCCTGCTGAGAGCAGAGAAGGGCAGGCACAAGAGCAAGGCGGCGCGTGTAAAGGCTTCCACAGGTGAGGTCAGCCCCTGAGCTCCCTGCAGACCATCTGTTCACTGTGAGTTTTGCAGATTCAGCAGCCACACTGTCTTCATTTGCAAGAAAACAGGTGGAAAGACATGCTACTTTCTCTATTCATGAAGACACTAAATACCACTTTTCTTTTTCTCCTGTCCATTGATTGAGCAAATTCCCTTGCTGGGCGATCAACAGTAGGTTTTAGATTTTTCTTCCTAGGAGAATTTAAAGCATCAGTGTTTGTGTTTTTCTTTGGTTCTTCTTCTTCTTCTTCTTCTTCTTCTTCTTCTTTTTTTAATTTTGTGCATTTTACAGAGTTTTAAAAATTGTTTCTTATCTCTCCTTCCCTTTAGCCTAACAGTTAATTTACTTTTCATTTTATTTCTTTTTCAAGATGACCAAGATGTTGGTAATAATTCTTTGGTTGTTTCCCATTAAATGTTTTCATTCCAGGTCTTTTGCTTTCCTCTAAGGTTACCTGAAAACTTGCATACAGTCCTTGAAGCCTTCCCCAATGCCCGTCTCATTTTCTCTTTCTTCTTAGTTATTATAGAGGTGAACTTCGTTTTCCTGTATGAAAAATATGGACATATAATTTTGGCCCCCAAACATTCAAGATATATAGGTGGGAAATGTTCATGCTTTGGGGTTTGACAAGTAATAGTTTTCAGTTTCAATTTAATTAGTAAGAATTTATGGAGAACCCACTGAATACATTGGGGTGTGCTAATAGTGGAAGGAAGAGGAGGGCACAGGCTACGCACTATTATTTTGACTCGTGTGCTCCTGTTCACAGACCTTGGGGAAGACTAGATATTCAGAATATTAGACAAAACTCAATCAAGGAAAGTGAGTGATGGCGGGGTTGGGGGGCGGGTGGTCAGGAGCAGACAGAGAAAGTGTCATGGCAGAGACATTACTACCGCTGAATCTCCATAAGCAGAAAAGGGGCTGAAATGATGGGCAAATTTATAAAAGCCTTGAAGAGTCTTGGTTACTTCTGAATACGTTCACCTGCATATAACAGAAAACTCAAATGACAGTCATGTCAGCAAAATAGAAGTTGGTTTCCTCTCTCATAAAATAAATCTGAGGATAGGTGATTCAGGGTTAGTATAGCAGATCCAAATCATCAGGGCCTCAGGCTCTTTTTTCTCTTTCTGTTCCACTAGTCTTCGTCGTTGGCTTCCATTCTCAAAGTCACCTCCGTGTCACAATATGGCTGCAGCAGTACAGCCTACATGTCTGTGTTCTAGGCAGTATGAAGGAGGAGAAACCAAAACCAAAAAGGGGGACCTCCTAGATGAGTCTTTCTGGAAACTTTTCTACTCAGGCATCATTCGCCATTCCTAGCTACCCGTAGAGTCTAGGAAAGGTTGTTTTCTGGCTTATGGTTGTTTGTAAGAAAGAGAGAGAAGGGATGTTTGGAAGACCAAGAGCAACCTCTTCGGAGAGTGGAAAGTGAGCCCCGGTGGTCAATCCTGATGACTGTGCGTGGACTGCTTCCCACCCGGTTGTGAGATGACCATCAAGGATACTGAAGGGGAAGCTTACTCATAGGTGAGGGAGGTACAGAATAGAATCAGGAAGGAATCGATCTCTGGTGCGGATCTGAATGCTTTAGCTTTATAAACACGAGCCAATTAGAAGGTGTCCAGTGTCAACAAAGAACCAGAAAAACAAACAGGGAATTCCTTCTTTCTCCTCCTCTTCCTCCTCTCCTTCTTCTCTTTCTTTGCTCTTCCCTGAGTTTGACAAATGCTGTTATCAAAGAGCATTTCCTACTCCACTCAGTCATATTATGCTCTGGCTACAGCCATATTATGTCCTGTCTTCAGTGGGGAAGTCCAGGCCTCAGCAGCCCAAGGAGATGAAAACTTGCACGTGAACCACAGCTTGGTATTACTTTGTCTCTGACAGCGAGCCCAGGTTTGGCATCCCAAGGGTTCAGTGATGTCATTTCCCTAGCCATGCCTCCTTACCGTTGTTTCAAAGAAATCGTGTTGTATATTTAAAGACATTTCTTTATTACAGGGAAAATGTGCAAAGTCCCTTTTATGGGTTCTTCCCCCAGTGCTTCCAGAATATTTCTCTCTTTGGCTTTCTCTATAGAACTATTTTATTTTATTAAAAGTGAGGTGGGTGTTTCTTTCCTTCTCCTGAATTCTGTCTTCCCAAGTCTCCTACATTTACTACTGTCAAAAATATACTACATCTGTGTTCTGTGCTAAGCTCTAGAGATGCTAGATCAATTAAGACAGGTCTGTGCTCCAAGGAACTCGCTATCTAGTAAACAGACAACACAACACTCTGTTTGCTATAATTGGGGGTGCAGAGAGGACGACAGGAGCACAAATGCCTTCTGGGCATCAGGAAAGGCTAAAAATGGTAGGAAGCTTTTGGATTGATACATAAGAGGCAAATAGGTTGTGTTGTAGAATATGTAAAGAAGTAGAAATCCAGGCACCTGGCCTTGGTCAACATGTGGGAAGAAAAAAGAAAGAGGAAAAGTGGAAGCTCTTGGGTAAATGTACCAGGTAGCTATGAGTCTTGAAATGTCAAAGGACTCTAGGTTGAAACCACGGAAAAAAGGGACTGCCAGTTCTGCATCACTAAATTCTTAATAGCAGAAGTCTGTAAAGTGCCATTCATACATAGTCTGTGAGTTTTATGGAGAAAAGTGTAGAATTGGCAGCCCCAAAGTATTTGTCCCAGGAAATTCCAGGGTTTTAGCCATGGAATTGAGCCAAAGTGAAAGCCTTTCCCTTCATGCAGCACCAAATTAAAAGTATGCATAACCTAGCTGTCCATCAAGCTATGGCTTGTCCATCACCCCTGAAATAAAATCCAAAAACCTGACCACAGACTATGTGGCCTTAAAGAATCTGACCTGTCCCATCTTTCTGACCGTGCTCCTACCACTGTCCCTTTGCTCATTTCACAATGGTCAGCTGGCCTCACTGTTCCTTATGTATGCCTACCTTTACTCGTGCTATTCCTGCTGCCTAGGTACCACTCTTCTACCAGATCCTCACATAGCATCTCCCTCATTGCATTCAGCTCAAATGTCATCTCAAAAGACTTTTCTGGCCACCAAGATAAAATGGTGTCCCATCCTGATTTACCATTTGGTGCTCCTTCAGAATTCCTCATGAGACTTACATGGCCTGCTATTACTCAGTAGTTGGTTTATTTGTCTATGGCCTGCCTCTTACTAGCAACCAAAATGGAAGGACTCTGTCTCCTTTATCCAGGGCTGCATCCCCAGTGCCTTGAATACAGCAAAGCATGAGGCATGTGCTTTATGAGCATTTGGGGACCCCAGTTGCTCCAGAGGCAGTATTTACATAGCATCCTCTGGTCTTCTCCTCCCTCTGCATTAACAGCTCAAATTCTCTCCCTTGAGGATTAAGGAGAAGGAAAGGGAAGGCATTCCCCTGCAAAGTCTTCAGTTAAGCTTAATCTGGATAGAAAAGGGAGACAAAAAAAGAAGGGAGGTAGGGTGGGAGGAAGGGAGAAAAGGAAGGGCTGATAAAAGAAAGAATGAAGGAAGGAAGGAAGGAAAGAAAGAAAGGAGGAATGAAGGGAGGGAGGGAGACAGGGAAGGTGAAAGAGAAGAAGGAAAGGGAAGAAAGGAAGGAGAGTACTAGCCCTGTTAGCACTGAAAAAAATGAGTGTGTGTTGGGCATATTCTTCCAAACCCCTCTGTCTCTGCATTTGTACTCTGATAAACTGAAGGAAACCCTTCTTAAGGTGGAGACCATGAATTTGCTGTGAGCAGCAGGGGACATAAAGCAGGGAGGATATGTAGAAACAGACAATAAAGCATCTTTCCATACCAGGGTGGGGGAGGGGGAAATTCCGCCTTTCCCTTCTTAGTTCTTCTGCCTGGTCAGATAATTAAACTGACATAAGACAGATTACCAGGAGGCAATAACCAAATTTAATTATGTATGTACATACAGGGAGGTCCACAAGAATATGGGGCCCAAGGACAAATTGGGCAATTGAAGCTTATCTGCCACCTTGAGCTAAGGTGAAAGGAAGGGTAATGGTTTGGACTTCAAAGGAGAGGAAGGGAATTCACTAGAAATGTTTGGTAAACAAATGTCTTCTGGGCCATCTTTAACAATGGGACAGAGAGGGCTTTGATCAAAGGGGCCTTGCTGGGTCTCTCCCCATCTATCACACCTGGTTCACATTAAACCATAGTTATCTAGAATGATAGCTCCCTTCCTGGAGCAGGTGCTCTACCTAAATTTATTTAAGCTGTTAGGGGGAAGGTCAAAGTTTCTTCCTAAGTTTCTTAAAAATAACCAACTTCAAATAACAAATATTCCCAAAGGGGCATAATTGGAGGTGGCGAACTCTGCTCCCCTTTGCCATCTACAACATGGTGGGAATCTAAAGATTTAAAGTTGACAAAGCTACAAATTCCAACCAGGCCAGCTGGTCAACCCACTATCAGCACAGAAATGGGATGTTGAAATAAATTCTGATTTCCCAGGCCCACTGACATTGTTTGAAGGGCAGATGCCAGTGCACAGCTGTAAGAAAAAGACAACAGCCTTTTCATAAAGAAATGCCAAGAAATGGAGTGTGGAACTATCCAAGGGAAACACTGGGCTTCTGGGGCAGTAAGCCCACAAGTGGGTCATTTGCTAATGAAATGTAGAGTCTGCCTTTATTATGACAAGCCTCTTAGTCGCCACCTCAACTATGGTCTGTTGTCATATTATTCCCTCTCGTCATATTATTTCCTCTCTTTTTGTAATTTTTACCCCTCTCCCTTTAATTTATCTACTGATTTTATTCATGGAAGTTACAACTTTCACTTATTGGACGAGCATTTGGTTAGTGAAGGGCTGTGGATGGAAGACCAATAGCCCCCACGACAGAAACAGCTCACTAAGTATAAACTGATGCTGTTTCTTGATTTGCTTACCCCTCCCCCAGCAAAAAGGGATAAAAAAGAATAGCCAGACATTTTGGTGGAAGTGTCATTACCATGATTATTACTGTTTACTGAGCAACATAACATTAGGTGAAAATTACTCTATCAACTGTACGAACAAATAAAGAAGGATGTGAGGGGCATTGTGTAATAGTGTCAGTGACATATAAAAAAGTTGATTCAAAGAGAGAAAAGATGGTTCTCAGAAAGAGACACTTTCCGTTGTGGATCTCCTCTCCTCTCTGCATCCATCTTTATCGCAACGGTTTAGCAGATAATCCGTAATCACCTCCTCCCTACCAAGTTAGGTCACTCTCATATCTCTTACAACCGGGTACCTGAAATTGCTTTCACGGAAAAAAAACTGTTTTATGTCAGAATTAGAGAGACAGCTTAAAAAGGCAGTTCCCTGGAGAGGAAAGACAGTGACTTAATCCACATAAAGGGGAAAACTCAATGTCAGCTCAGTTTCTGACAGGCAGTTATGACAGCAGTAAAAAAAAAAAAAAAAAAAATTAGTAAAATGGGATAAGAAGAGGAATTTGTGGGCCGTAGGTTCAATATCCTTAACCTTATTGGTTTGCTTAGATTGGTTTTATCCTGTCTTTTTATTCATGAGTGCTGTTGGAATATTTGAAAAGGACATACTCCTGAGTTTATCTGTCTTAAATCCCAAGGGCAAGGAAGTAACTGTTACATCTAGAGTGCTGCTTCTGGCCTCACAAGGGCTATAGGTTTAAGGATAGCTGACTGTCCCTTTCTTTCTGCCAAACTATGTATATCATTGTGACTTTGGGTCTCTCTTTGTAATCGAGACCATATTTGTGTGGTTAGAACTGCTATAACATTTTGGGTGTGAACTTCAGGACACGAATTTGGTTTAAATGAGGAGTCCATAGAATGTTTCAAACATATTCTGTATAAGGCCAGATAGTAAATATTTCAGTCCATGTGGTTTCTGTCACAACTACTCAACCATGCCTTTACAGCACAAAAGCAGCCGCTAACAATACTTAAATGAACAAGCATGGCTGTGTTCCAATAAAACTTTATTTATGACACCAAAATTTGAATTTCAAGTATTTTTATATGTCATAAAGTCATCCTCTTGTTTGGATGCTTTTTCCAATCATTTAAAAAATATAAAAACGGTTGTGAGCTCGCTCATTACCAAAATAGGCAGCAGGCCAGATTTGACCTTCAGATTGCAGTTTGCAGACCCCTGTTCTAGATCAAACAAGATTTGAAGGAATGTAAGTTTTGCCAATATGACACAATTAGGAAGAGCATCCCCCAGGACTTGGGAAAGTCTGAATTAAATGTATTCTTGAAAAGAAACGTTTTCCCCCTCATGAAGGATATCTTCAATCCAATTGCAAGCTAGGATTCAAGTTAGAAGTCTGCTTTAATGGACACATACGAGTAGAGCTCATTTGAAATTCACTGCCAGAGTGAGACATAAATAGAGAAGAAAAAATTGTTCTTTTAAATGAACTCAAAGCAGTTCTCCCTCTGTTATTTACAGGATTCACTTCCAGAGAGAGACCTTTTTCTTCCTAGATTTTGCAAAATCCACTTAAACTCAGCCTTGAGTAAAGTGTCACTTTGAAGGCGTATTCAGACAAGAGAGTTTTTAGTGTGTTTTATATGTTCCATAGATGAATGAAGATGGCACGTCCCATTTTAACTGAGCTTAATAAGCTCTGCTTTCCCCAGGCTTTCTTTCTGTCTAGCAAGGGACAGGTTCACCAAGACTCACTCCCTTGCTCAATGCAGCCTTACATGCGTTGGGTGAATTTATCTCTGATCTTCCTGAAATCGTTTATGTAAAGTGATTTGAGCCCCAGAAACTGACAAAAATCCCAACATAAAGAGAGGATGAAACAGACCTTCCATAGGAGCTTGAGGAAGTATGGACAGGAAGGGAATCTAAAAGCAGCCAATTTTCTCAAAATACAGAAGGCTGGACAGCTCAGACCAAGAATAGCCGCAGCCTGTTTCTTCTGATCTCATCCTTATTATGAGAGACACTTTCCAAAATGGAAACCGAAGTCCAGAGCAGTAGTAACATAGATGGGTAGAGTTTTCTAAATCCACAGGACACTGGTCTGTGGGAAAATACCATTTCCAAGAGGCAAACCCAAAGAATGCGTGCAACAAAGCAAAATAAATATATTGGTTTTTCTGTTGGTGATTTTATAGTGACAGCACTGTTCGGGGATGCGGTGAGTGAAACGCGGCACTCAGGCCCCCGTGGCCTTTCGGCATTGGCGGCGGGTCTGCCGTTTTGGGGTTCCCAGGAGGAAAGTGTTTTTGAGGAATGGTTTAACTGACCCCATCTCTTTCATTATTCAGAGCACACCCCTGAACTGGAAAACCTCACCGTGACCCAGGTTGGCTGGGATGGCCTCAAACTCAACTGGACCGCAGCCGACCAGGCCTACGAGCACTTTGTCATTCAGGTGCAGGAGGCCAATGGGGTGGAGGCGGCTCAGAACCTCACGGTGCCCGGCAGCCTGCGGGCTGTGGACATCCCGGGCCTCCAGGCGGCCACCCCTTATAGAGTCACCATCTACGGGGTGATCCAGGGCTATAGAACACCCGTGCTCTCTGCTGAGGCCTCCACAGGTACCGCTCACCTTCTGTCTATGGCTTCTGTTTTTCCCCACAGGAAACCGCCCAGGGATAATCAGATGCAATTTGCTTTTCAGTGGACTTGTTCTGCCCCAAGTTGTAGCACTGTGGTGTCGAAGAATGGGGAGCCATCAGGCTGCACAGCTCAGATGCAGCTTTCACCCTGCTCCCCGTGTGAACGCCACCCTTTGGAGTTGTGCAGAGCCCAGCCTGGGGACCCCGAAGACAGGGAGCTTTAGTGTCACAAACAGGCTCCCTCCTGGGAAGGGATGTTAAGGCATTTTATCTAAAAGGAAAAAAAACTTAATCACACAACTCATCTCCCTGTCTACTGGAGGTTAGGGCAATTCCTTAATGAAATAAGATAACAAATATTTTCCTACATCTCACCCCCTTTGTTCTATTTCACAAATTTAGGAAGCTGCATGATTCGTGTTTATCTACTTTTATTTTTTAAAATAATCTAAAGCCTGTTTTTGTGTTCAAGATTCCCTGGATTGTGGAGTGTGGTTTTGTTATTAAACTGGTTCTTTGTCCTTCTCCAGGGGAAATTCCCAATTTGGGAGAGGTCACCGTGTCAGAGTTGGGGTGGAATGCCCTGAAGCTCAACTGGACTGCTCCAGAAGGAGCCTATGAGCGGTTTTTTATTCAGGTGCAGGAGAGAGACACAGCAGAGGCAGCCCAGAACCTCACAGTCCCAGGAGGACTGAGGTCTGTGGACCTGCCTGGGCTCAAAGCAGGCACTCATTATAGTGTCACCATCCGCGGGGTCACTCGGGACTTCATCACAACCCCTCTCTCTGTTGAAGTCTTGACAGGTATTCTAAACTCGTTCATTAATTTGCTTCCTTCCTTCGTCGCTGCTCAAGAGTGATCAAGGCTCTTCCCTGCTGTAAACTGGGTTTCAGCCCCTACCACCTTGGGGAAAACTGGTGAATCACCCCTACTTCCGCCCAAATGTCTTATCCCTTATATGGCCAAGTCCTAATCATAGCATGGTTGCCAATTCCATGGAAAATTCCACCAAGTCTTCCTTTACAAAAGTGAGAGGTGACTTTTCTTTCAAGGCAAGTTTCAGTCATAATACTTAAGAACTTGGAAAGCACAATTTGCAAGTGGAAAAAAAGTTGGTCTGAGCTCATTTTCAGATCACACCAAAGGACTCCCCAAAGCCCCATTTGTAAGTCAAAAATGGAAGTTGTGAACAATTCCCAGAGCTATCTTTCATTCCCAAAGGCTGATTAGAAAAACCCCGGCTTGAGTGCCAACAATTAGAGTGTGTTCACCAGCTGTTGTAAATAAATTACGCATCTGTAATCAACACTAACCAGACAACTCATCCCAACCCTAGCCAAAACGCAATTTTACCTGAATCTCAGCGTGCAATTGCCTTTCTTCGTAACTCAGCCTCTCTGTCCTTATGCAGAGGAGATTCCAGATCTGGGAAACATCACAGTGACTGAGGTTAGCTGGGACGCGCTCAGACTGGACTGGACCACCCCAGATGGGATCTATGAGCAGTTTGTCATTGAGGTCCAAGAGGCTGGCCAGGCCAAGGAAGTTCACAGTCTCACTGTTCCTGGCAGTCTGCGCTCCGTGGAAATCCCAGGCCTCAGGGCT
This sequence comes from Rhinolophus ferrumequinum, assembly GCF_004115265.2. Lineage (NCBI taxonomy): Eukaryota > Metazoa > Chordata > Mammalia > Chiroptera > Rhinolophidae > Rhinolophus > Rhinolophus ferrumequinum. Next base: position 66,609,733 of record NC_046295.1, on the reverse strand, counting down.
GGTACCCGTTACACAGTCACTCTGCATGGCGAGGTCAGGGGCCGTAGGACTCGACCCCTTGCTGTGGAGGTCATCACAGGTATAGGACCAGGGACGTACCTGAGCCAGCCTGTCTCTGTAACAGAGAAAATTCACCAGGTGGCAGGAGCCTTTCTTGGTGTTCTTAACGGGCAGAATGACACAGCCGTAACTCAGGGAGGTCTAGGCTGGAATTCCACCTTACTTATTGAATATTCTTGGGTATATTATTTTACATCTCTGAGCTTTCTTTCCTCACCTTTAAATCAGAGATAACACCCCCAGCTCAGAACATTGTCAAGAACAGTCAATGAGATTATGGAAGTGCTTAGAAAAGTACCCATCCTGTAATAAATATTGATCAGCAAATAGCTAAATTTATCAGCTAGCAACACATCAGAATAAAAAGAGCCTAAACAGTAGGGCTGTGGCACAAGAATAAGGTCAAGACTTTCTAGAGAAATCTTATTAGTGGACTCAGAGTCACTAACTGCCATCCAATTTGCAGTCATATCTCTACAGAATAACCTCTGAAATGATCGAGTCAGCTGCTGCAATGATCCAACACTCTCTCTCCTTAACAGACACTCGAGGGAGGGACATTTCCAAGAAAGGACAGCCACAATTTGACTTCAATGTGTTTCATTTAATATGGGGAGGAAAAACAATTCATCTCAATTTCCCCCTGAAAATATGCTGCTCCATCTGTTATAGAAAACTCCGTGCTGTTCATGAGGTTTCTAGAAACAGCTTTAAAAGGGGCTATGAGCAAATGGGCCAGATTTTTGGTAATGGGGTTTTTATGCTGGTACCTAAGGCCATGACCACCTCTTCTAGACCCTGTGTTTTGATAATGCCACCCAAATAACTTAATTAAAAAAAAATTGTTTTTCTTGCTTCTATAAACCAAATAAATTTGGTCCTTGCTAGAAACTACACACAATTCCAAAAATAAGAAAGGTGATATTGCAATCCACCTAAGCTGGCCAGGTTGTCGATGTCCTATTTTTCCTGGAGGAGCTGCAAACCAAACAAGAGCAAAAGGGGCCTTGGAGACGTGTGGAATCTGGGTGCAGGATACTAATGGTCCATACCTGCCATGTGTAAAGTTTTGTTTTTCGCAGCAGCACTCCAGCACATGAGCTCTTATGAGGAAGCCCACATATGACAGCTACATGAACAGCTGTTCTTGGTGAGCTGGAAGGAGAAGGGGCTGCCTCGACCCAGGGCCCCAACCCAGTCCTTCCACAAAACACCAAGTGTACGTGGAACACAGTTTGAAAACAGCCCCTCTAAATGGCAGAGTTTGCTCTGACTCTCACAGTACCCCAAATCCCGGGACCCCTGAGAACAAGACCCTTACACCTTTTTTTGGCTCAAATCCCTGCTGTTATTTCTGTCTCTAATTTTGAATCCCCGGCCACTTCAACCTTAAAAAGAGAGGCTGGGAGATCTCATTCAGCCCTGAGAAGCATTCATGAGGCAGTGTGTTTTTCCACAGTTGAATCTAAACTTCCCAAATTGGCAATAATGACATTAAATTTCTTTCCTACAGTGTAGAAAAGTAAAGACTGGGCCGTGCTCTGCACCATTTGCTGAGCAAAATATAACCGTTTTAATTAAAATTGGGCACTCAAGTTCACACAAATGGCCTTGCTTCGTGATGTAGCCATTCTTCATTCAGACACCAAGTACTAGCAGAAAAAGGAGGGAGAGAAAGAAGCAAGCCAAAGCTCCAGTACAGACCTTTTGATCCCTGAAAGCTGAGGAAAGTCCAGAGATAAAACATCAGACTTGTCCAAACCTGAGACGGCATATACTTTATAAATGCAGTCAGATAGCATGTGGCCAGCAATAAGATGACCTCTCCAATGTCAAGTGATGAAATGAAATGTAATTCTCTCCCATATGACCGAGAAGTCCCAAGGGGAAACCTCAAAACAATGACATATTGTTAGGCTGTCACTTACTGGGCACTCACTGGGTGTCAGGTATGATACTCAAAGGTTTAGAAATAGTATAATTTAAACATCACACAATCCAAATGAAATGGTATTGTCAGTTCCTTTTACAGGTGAGGAGAGTGAGGCTCAGAGATGAGCTGGGTGGCATGGCCAAGATTACACAGCTAGCGAATAGCAGTGTTGGAATTCTAACCAAGGCCTAGCTGCCTCCAAAGCCTGCATGTTTAACCCTTCCTACTTCCTTTATCCTGACCCACAATGCCTCCTTTTCCAATTGCCCTTTAAGTTCTGGCTGTGCCTGTTCAGAGATCTCCTGGTGGGCTGTGCCGTGGTCCAGATGGCATCACCATCTCAAGGGTGAACGATGCAAATGTTCCCCTTTCTGACCATTTTCAATTCCTGAAGAAAGCTGCAGCCAGATTACCACCGTTCAAATTAGAAATGCTCAGAGACCAAGGATAACCACCCCCACACACACCCAGACATACACACACAATTCTCTGGCCCCTTTCTCTCTTCCCTTTGAGTTGGGCTGTGGGGGCATTTGGTTTTCTCATTTTGGGTTTACAGAACTGACAAATACCTCTCTGTCCTTCTTCAGAGGAGCTCCCCCAGCTGGGAGACTTAGCTGTGACCCAGGTTGGCTGGGATGGCCTCAAACTCAACTGGACCGCAGCCGACCAGGCCTACGAGCACTTTGTCATTCAGGTGCAGGAGGCCAATGGGGTGGAGGCGGCTCAGAACCTCACGGTGCCCGGCAGCCTGCGGGCTGTGGACATCCCGGGCCTCCAGGCGGCCACCCCTTATAGAGTCACCATCTACGGGGTGATCCAGGGCTATAGAACACCCGTGCTCTCTGCTGAGGCCTCCACAGGTACCGTTCTCTCCCTGTCCATGCTCTCTCCCCAGGTTCCCTGCTTTGTCCCCAAAGGGTCGTGTAGGGAGTCAGCTTCTCTCCATGTCTGAACCCTTTCCATGCTCCCCTAATGGCTGGCTGTGCATGGTCAGAGACCACCTTATGGGCTGTACCTTGGGCCAGATGCCTTCCCTGTCTCGAGAATGAACAACGCAGATGTTGCCTTTTCTGACCTCTAGCCTCCAGCCTCTCCCAGACTTTACCTGCCGAATTCTACAACTTGAGTGATATAGAATTGTTAACTGATGGCTTTCTGTCTCAGGAGACAGCCTGTAGGTTTTAATTCTCTTCTCCAGTGCTCAGATACAAGTAAAAGCCAGCCTGTCCCCTCTGTGAGTCCTGGTGGAACACAGATTATTTGCTTTAGAGAGTTTTTTTGCTAGTTGGAAAGGGTGCTTTACTACCCCAAATCCCTCAAGGGTGTGGGCACTGTGGTTCTTGCATTTAAAAGATATGTTTTAATTTAAATGTTTCTTTAAGATGCACTGAGTGTAAGAAGAGAACGGAATTGCCCTCCTCTGGGCAGTTCTCTCAGATACTGAGTCATTGTTAGAAAACCAAATTAGCAAATAGCTAGACCAAAGGGGGGGAAAGAATCACACAATTATGACTGGAGACACTACCAAAGCAAAAGCCATCCATTAGCAAAAGTACACACAGCAGCGTTTGAAGCAAGGAATGTCCCAGGCTATGAATGTCAAAGAGCTGATACCCCTTTTGCTCTTTCACTCCAGTGGCTCCCTGGAGTGTTGGCCTTTGGATGGCAAACCCCCAGCTGTGACCCAGGAGGTGCATTACAGTTTACTCATCACTCTGCCACATGACAGCGCATTCAGTGTTTCCCCAGGAGCCCGCTCAAGTCAGCAGCCTTCTTAGCACTGTTTTCCGGTGCTCATCTTCCTATGTGCCTCCATTGGCTTGGAGCTCACTAGAGGCTGTGTTGTTTGGTTTTGCATATGCCTGCCCCATTTTTAGATAATTATGGCAACTAAATGTTCATGCAAAACCTCTATGTCCTAGTTGGTTCTACCAAAAGCAGCTCCACATTTCAGCCTCCTCAATTAGGTCAGGGACTCTCACGGAGATACACATACAGCACAGGCAACTGCTGCATGAAGGGTGACCTGAAAACGCCTAAAAAAATGCAGCTGCCCTGGAGTAGCCGGGCCCTAATCACATCCACAAACCATGTCTTCCCAGAAGGCAGATCAGTCACTCACCATTTCTGATCTTTCCTACCGATCTTGTGGTGTTGGTGTTCTTAGTATTTTTGTTTGTGTTTTTGTTTTTTTCTTTTCAGTGATAGCAACATTCTTGCCTCTGATGAGTCATTATAAGGGGAGGAAGGGCCATAATTCGATCTGATCTGTGTTTCACCAAATTTGTTGGGATGGGAAGGCCTTCTCGTCCTTGCCAGAGAGACAGTGTTAGCTTTCCAAAGCCTGCTTCTGCCTACCCTCTGCATGTTTCATTCCTGTTGCTCGGAAAAGCTCGGGTAGGAACATCTCCAAGACAAAATGTTATTTCTTGGCTCAACAGGGTTGCCTGACTGGCTTGCCTTGGCTCAGCTCTCCTGGTTGGCAATGCAAAACTAGCCGTCTTGGCCCATATAGAAAGCAGTTAAGAGAGGACAAGCTATTTTAACAGAATGTGAGAACGGCTGGCCCTTGTCAGAAGTATAAAGAAAATACCAAGAATTACACTGACAAGTTGCCAATTTCCTTTAAGTCCCCAAATCAGTAGCCTCCAGGTACCACCTTGGGAGGGTAATGGTGTCAGAATTAGTCTTCATTTGAATAGACGGGAGCTCCCTCAAAGCAAAGGATGCCTGTCGGAGTGAGCCAAGTAATCTTGGTCTCCGGAGTGCAATTCTGGAAGCTGCCAGCACTCGTATCTTTTGAGCAACGGCCAGCATCGCCAAGCTGGGGATCCTGGAAGCGTCTAGTCTTAGGTACCGTAGGTCCTACTGCGGTCACGCAGTGCGTCTTCTCTCACGCTGGATCTCGGCCAGCCTGGTCATGTGTGCAGCTCCAGAGCAGGGAAATCAAACTGCCACACCTTCCTATTTGTATTTTGCTTTTAACAAATCCCCTTTTCCTCTCCCATTGGCACTGATTGGTAACACGGCTTCATTTTCCTATAATCCTGAATGTCAGATCTTTTCGACCCAGCTACCATTCTATTAACTATGTTTACTTTAAAACACAGCCAAAGGATTAACTCAAATTTATTTGTTTCTTTTATTCCCCTTCCCCCCTTTTTTTTTCAGCCAGAGAACCTGAAATTGGAAACTTAAATGTTTCCGACATAACCCCTGAGAGCTTCAATCTCTCCTGGACAGCTACTGATGGAGCCTTCGAGAGCTTTACCATTGAAATTATTGATTCCAATAGGTTTGTGGAGATGATGAAATACAAACTGTCTGGTGCTGAACGAACTGCCCACATCTCAGGGCTACGCCCTAGTAATGATTTTATTGTCTACCTCTCTGGACTCGCTCCCAGCATCCGGACCCAAACCATCAATGTCACAGCGACCACAGGTACAGGTGCATTCCCCCATTTCTAATGCCCTCTCTCCAGTGTCTTCTTTGCAGGGTGAAGCTACTCCTGCTTGCCCACTGAGGCACAAGCCATAGTGCAGTAATGCCTGGCTGGAGTACTATTTAACATAACTCTCTCCCAACAGCAGCCCAAATGGTGGATTTCCATTAAGGCTTTTCCTTGTTTTCTCGCTGACCAGGACATTTGCAGCATAAAATGTAGTTTGGTCCAGATTGCCATAGAGAATGTGGAGAAAATAATTCTCCCCTTCAGTAACAAAAACAACAGCCATAATAAGCAATGTCCTCTCACTTGGGGAGGCACTTACGTACATCAGTCAAAAGAGATCTTAAAAATCATATTTTTTTACCAGCCTAGCATCTTTGTCTTTCTGGTGACTTTGACCTCATAATATCCAAATATGACAATGATTTAATGCAATTGTGTTGGTGCTATTTTTTTTCAACTGGGAAAGTACTGAGAAAGAGCAGAGATTATGCATCATATGAGTGCAGAAGGAAACCATGCCATCCAGACCACCCCAATTCTAGTGCCACCCCAATCTCTAGGAGCAGGCTGTCTTGCCCCAGAACAGTGAATGGTAGATGACAAACGTAAAAGTGACATATCGCGTCTGAACAAGGAGGTTGCTTAGCAGGAGAGTAAATGGCTCGCACTTTAAATTTGGGGTACCTCTGACATGCCTACGGCATGCAGCAAAAGAAAATATTTTATATGAATTTAGAAAGGAGTGCCTTTTTACTCAAAATAACATTCTTAGCACATTTTGGACAGTGCCTCCTTTTGACAGATAAGGTAAGACATCACAAACTGAAAAAAAATAGTTATTTGTGGAATAAACACAAGAGAATTTCTTCTTAGAGTTCACAGTCTCATATTCTGGGGGATTCAAGAAAAGGGTTGACATTATAGCATCAACATTATCATTCAAGTCACCCGTGGTCGAGGGAGGGTCTGGCGTCATTCTAGGTGACACTACAGATTGTTACCAGGGTGGTCTGCAGAAAAAAGCCGAGGGCCAGCATTATTTGGTTCTCATCTCAGCTAGCTTAAAGTATAACAAAACCTAGGGAGAACATTAGTCACCCATGTCTATTTGTTTCTCATGTCTCAAATGGTTTCCAGCAAAGGACACATTCCTTTACTAAAGGGTAAAGTGTAAAACTATGGATTTAGTTGTATGTGTTTTGCGTTGGACCCTATAATAATATTTTAAATGGACACGCTTTCATATTGTTTTCTTCTTGCCTTATCAGCTGAACGTCCCCTTAGCCACCTTGCTATCTCAAATGTGACCTGGGGCAATGTGTCCATCTCGTGGAAAGCTCAGGAGCCTGCCTTTGATAGCTTTCTTAGAGAAGTGAGGAATTCTGACCACCTCCAGGAGACAGTGGTGCCTTCTGTACCTGGGTGTCTTGCAGCTCTCTCATCACCAGCCTTAACGCTCCTTCCAGTTACACTATCCACCTTCATGGGTTGATGGCGGGCAGCGCGCTTAGACCCTGGTGGTCCAGACAACCACAGGTATTTCCCATGATGGGTTCTTCACTCTCCACTGAACTTCCTTTGAGGAGCATTCCAAAAAAATCTCTCGCCACCCATTTTCATCCTCTTAGTTCCTCCGGATCTTTCTCAAATTTGATAGAGCTGCCCAAATCAGAGCTTTAAAGAATAACAACAACAGAAAAACTCTTACCCCAAATTAAGGAACTTCAATGTCAACCTCTTTTTCCTAAACATTCAGTCACATCTGGAGTTTCTCTGTTTGTTTGTACAGAGTCAACCTGACTTGCTTTGGTTGAATTTTCTAAACCATCCTTGCATCTGATCTTGAATAATCATTTCCAGGTCCACCCATCATCATCTGCCTGTGGTCTTTCTAATCAAAGCTTGCCTGTGTCACATTTAAAGAGGTGTGTGCATGCTGTTTTTGGTGTCTTGGTCGGAATGCTGTATATTCTCATTGTCTCCACCAAGATTTTAAAAGTGGTGCCACTAGCATGCCGAGAAAAGACCCTACAACACACCCCAAGAACCACATGAGAGGATCCAGTGGTCTCATCTCGTTTCTCAGAGTTTTATTTGCCTGGATTCCCTGCAAACAGACTGCGTTCTTTTGACATTTACTCTATCAAGCATGTTTTGTCTTCCACAGGTATCTGTCACAAAAGGTCCGCGTCTTCCTTTCATCCATCATCTTGTCCCAGTGTAGGTTCATGTGGTGAATAGTCAGAGCATTAAATTTTTGAGAATGCTTGTCTTTCCTGGAAGCAGGCAGCATGTCAAGGAATTGTTTCAAAGGGTTAGGAGTGGTAAGAGAAAAATGTCCCTAGCTTGCATGGAACACTAACTACCGTTTTCTTTCTGAGTTTTTTCTTGCATCTCTCACTTTTCAGCTTGGTTACACTCTTTGGGAGACAGTTGGCAGTAAACCTTGAGAAGCCAGGTCTTATTCGGCATGGTGAATGTGTTGGCACTGCCAGTCTCTGTCTAGCAGCAGCAGGAGAGCTCTAACATGCATCCTTAATTTGGGAGATTGCTTCCACAGCAAAATATAGGGCAAAGAGAGTCTCATTTGGAGGGTGTTACCTTTTGTGGGGTTAGGGTAATTTGCCAATGCTGTGGCTGAAGATTATACCATCATTGGTTCTTACACTGACTGCTAAGTAGGAAAGTCCATGCTATTACTTATGGCTGTTTTCTGTTTCTGAGTCAGATTCTTTTTTGTTCCTAAAGACTTTAGGACATCGAGTTAGGCTGTGCAATTGTTACACTGTGCAGTTAAAGTCTATCCAAATGAGTCCCTTCCTCTCTACAAATACTGGAGCTGCAAACAACTCCCAAGTCTATGGCAGAATTGGTCTGCTTCCTCCCCACCCTAAAACCTCATCCTAGTATCTCAGCCCCCCAGGACTGTTGCCGCTCTCTAAATCCATTCTGGGTTCAATTTACTGTAATGTTAGTATTATTTGATAAATGTGCATTTAGGAGGCCAGACCATATACATCCCAGTTAGAAGTAGCAGTACAGGTCCCCTACATTAGAAATGAGTTGCTTTCATCACTGATTGGCTAGACTTTAAGGGACAAGAGAAACTTAACCTCAGTGGAACTATCCATCTTTCCAAGTTATCCAATAAGTGAATTTCCTAATCAGAAAATACAATGCCTTACTTCAAGATTTTCTTTAATATTTACATACACCAGGAATTGTGTAATGAAAGCCATTTTTGCCTTTCCAGCGTTTGGGGGTAAGGTGTAGGTTTTCCTATGGTGTATGTATTTAGTTTTCTCAATACTACAGAGAATTTCTCTTGCATGGATATGAGCCTTTAATTTCTACAATCCAAGTAGATATACAGAAGACTAAATAAGGAAGGTAGCATTTTCTAAGTCATGCTCAGTGGAACACCAGCTCCTTGAGATGTTCAAAGAATATTCCTCATAAAGGTTATCCATTGATCAGTAAGTTTATGAAATGCTGGTGCAAACAAACTTAAGCAGGTTTTTTTTTTTTTTTTTTTTACAAAACCAGCATTTCAGAGCCTTTAAAATGCTAGCATGCTTTGTGAATCTCTAGGGTGAGATATCGTCTCCAGTGTTTATCATACATGCTTTACCATAAAGCTGTCTTTTCTTGGACCATCATACAGAGCTAGTACCCCATTACAAACCTTAGAAAATGTAGCCTACATGTCCTCTATGTGAATCCTACCTACTGTACTCGTGGCTTATTCACTTTTCTTCGTACATGACTAGCAAATGGTCATGTCAACACTTACAAAGAACACACATCCATGCTTGCAGATAAAGCGATATAGCCTAATATACTACCTTTCTGTCAATATTTGGAGGGACTGATACTTTCATGTTCTATGGCTACATTCTGGAGAGACCCACTGCTTCCTCTAATAACGTCTCTCTTGCTCTCTGCCCGTGTTCCTTCCCCTTCAGAGCCAGAGCCACAGGTGGGCACGCTAATCCTTAGCAATATTACTTTTGATAGCTTCAGCATGTCATGGACCACTCGAGCTGGGCCTTTTGCAAACATTGTTATCAATGTTAGTGATTCTCATTTGCTGCATGAGCCCCAGCAATTCACAGTCTCAGGAGACGCACAGCACACTCACGTCACCGGCGTGGTGGAGAATACTGCTATGACATTAGTGTGACAGGGACCACCAGGGCTGGGGACCCCATCACACCCCTCACTGCCTTTGTCATGACAGGAACTCATTCAAAGGTTCTCACTTGTCGGTTTAGAATTCTGAGACGGGAAAAGGTGATAGACATTCTACAGGGAAATGGAGCCCCAAATACAGTCTTCACTCCATGTATAAACTTCTAAGTAAGGAGAGAGCCGATACTATGGCAAAGAGAGGTCTTTCGCAGCCACTGTTAGGAAATGTATTCAACAGTTGTATAAAGTTTCCAAGGATTTCCTGCCCAATCTTATAGGTTGTCTGATCCACAATTTGGAGATTTGGGCTGAAGAGTGTGTTCTAAGTTAATAAAGGCCTAGGACAGGAATTTTGTCTAGAAATCATGCTAGGTAAGTAAGGCAGTCAGTCTATACACTAACTGCCACAGAAATATAATAATTTTTCCTTTTCTTCTAAAAAACACATTTTTTAAATGGACTTTACAACCGATTAATGAAGGCTCACCCTAGGACAGCAGATAAATCCCAAGTATAATTGAACTTTATCCCTTCAATAACTTGACTTCTAACTTCCCTTTGAATTACATAAGGAAATGTTTTTCTATTTTCTTTCCTGGGATTATCCTAAATCAATGGCAAAGGCTAAAAATGGCATGGATTTACCAAATCTCTAGTTTGAAAAACCTCAAAAAATATTTAGAAGTCTGTCGCCTTCTACTAATGATAATTTTCAGGAGACTAACTTTGCCATCTGATTTTCACATTAAACCAGACCTCTGCCAGGGTCTAAATTGCTATAAGTAAGCTCTGTTAATGGTGTCGATTAAGTATTTAATTGAAGGCAGCATGGTGTCCCAGAAAAGTAAGGATTTTGAGATCAGGCCTGAGTGGTTTCTAATCCTCTCCTGCATCTTTTTAGTTCTATAACCTTGCCCGGTTCTTAACTGCCCTGAACCCCAATTTCCTTGTGTATGAAGAGAAGACACCCACAGATCCCTCTGGGGACTAAATGGATATGATGAATTTTAACGGCCTGGCATCCAGTAGGCATTTTAGAGATGCTGGATCCTTTCTACCGTCTCCTAACACAATGAGGAAAGTGGTGTTCTTAAAAATGAGCAGCAAGCTAGATAGGAACAATAGACCTCTGCAATCATGACTTTCCTGCCATTTTTTAAGAGAATCCTGGACATGTTTTGATGTGAGATCAAAAAGTGGTTACCTTTTCTGTCCCGTTATCTAATGTGAATTCAGTCATGCTGACAGTCTTCAAATGCAGACCCTGACAATTCCTTAGTGAGGCGTGGATGGGCAAGCGTAGCCATGACACGAGAATCTCACTGCCCAGGAGGGGTGAAATGGCCAGCTACAGATCCCATCAGGCCCTTACTTGTAGCCTCTTGTAGAACCTCCCACAGAACAGAGAGAAGAAAAGGAGGCTGGGAGAGCTGGCCTTGGGAATCCTAGATCCAGTTACAGCATTGTCTCAACTAATCCTCGAAAAGATTGCATTTTAAAAGAAGCATATTTTAAAAAGAGGAAAAGAAAACTGAATATGAGGGACTATAAATAACAAGCCCTTGATGGACTAATTAGCCTGAACGCCCTCCTTTTTCATCAGAACACCGCTGCTTTGATGGCGTGGAGGTACAGAGAAGCCTGCTATCAAAGCCAGGCGCCACTTATCTAAACAAAACTCAGCAACAGAATTTGAGACTCTTGTCCTGCAGACAAGGAAGCCTGTTTGCACAGCACATGTGATTTCAGCTTTGCCTTTGATAGAGTTATGATTTGGGGGAGATCTTTACGTGGTGAAAAAAAAAAATGCCTCAGAATAAACACCAAGTGTTTCAAAATAAGTACAAAAAGTTCAAGCCATAGCAAAATTTAAATCTCAGCTTAGGGGATGAAGGCATCTCCTTCATTGTTCATTCAGTCACCAAACACTTCTTTTTAAAACAGTTTTTCTTTACATCCCATGAATTAGACTGTGGGCCTCAGTGTAAGATCATTTATCTCTTTGAAAGTTTCCATTTAGCTGCAGTGGAAAAGGCTGTAAACTAGATGCAGCTCAGCAGGCTTGGCCGTAGAATTCCCCATCCTTATGCCCCCTCCTATAAAAAATAAATACATTCACCATTACCGTGCTTTGTTTTCTTAGAGGGGAGGCATTGGACCTTCTCCACTAATCCTGTGTATGCCTCAGTACTTGCCAGCTCTGATGGGGTTGACTAATGAGATGTTAGCTGAGGGTGTGGAAAGAACATTGAACTTGGAGCCAGACGAGCTGGGTTGGATCTTACCTTAGCCTCCGAGTAGATCTGTGATCTTACACAAGTCATCAACCTGTCTGTTTCTTTAGTTGTGATGGGGGAGGTGGGTACATAGCAATATCTACCTTACAGGGTCGTTGTGAGGATTAAATACGATGATGGACTTGAAGCCTTGTCAATTGCAAAGTAGTGAAACTTCAGAAACTCAGCTGATACAAGCTTACTCCTTTTGGGAATCCCCATGTGTGAAAAGTCCCCTTGGCACCTAAGAAGTAAGAGTGACTGAGATATAGATGTTTGGTGAATGAATGAAAAAATGATGGTGACAGAATTTACTGAAGATCCAGACATGGCCTGATCTCCTAACTTGATCCAGAAAAGTAAACATCAAAATAATTAGCGAATCTCAGTATTCTTTGTTGGGCCACAAACATAATTTGTTGATTTTGACGCGTGAAAAATCTTGCTTCCTCATTTTATCTCAACTTGCGAGCATGTGTGTCACTAATTGACCAAATCGATTTGATTCAAAGGGTGAAGGAGAAGTAGAATGGAAACATAAGAATGTAGCAAAAAATGTAATATATTTGAGGGGGAAAAAAAGGATGATTTGCTTCAAGATCAGAAGACAGCAGGAAGTAGGGAAAGGGTCCCAACCCAATACAAAATATCCAATTTTATAAGAAGTTGTTCATGGCCTTTGCAGTCAGACTCAGCTAAAAAGCCTTAGTTTGTCACATATTAGCTATGTGACTTTGGCCAAATCAATCCATCTCTTTGAAGCTCAATGTTCTTACCTGTATAATGGGAATAATATGTATCTCATAGGCTTATCATGAGATTTGCATAAGCTATCATCTGGCAGCCGATAAAGTCTTACTAATAGTCATTTTCTGAGCATATAAAACACTTAATGACTGATGGGGTAACTATCAGTGTTTGTGGAGACTTGTGCTATGTCAGCAGAGTCAGTGCTGCTAACCTGAGTTGTTTTCACTCCTCCCTTCTTTCAGAGGCCCTGCCCCTTCTGGAAAACCTAACCATTTCCGACATTAATCCCTACGGGTTCACAGTTTCCTGGATGGCATCGGAGAATGCCTTTGACAGCTTCCTAGTAACGGTGGTGGATTCAGGGAAGCTGCTCGACCCCCAAGAATTCACCCTTTCAGGAACCCAGAGGAAGCTGGAGCTTAGAGGCCTCATAACTGGCATTGGCTATGAGGTTATGGTGTCTGGCTTCACTCAAGGGCACCAAACCAAGCCCTTGAGGGCTGAGATTGTTACAGGTACTTTGATTCCAGTGAGCCATTTTCTTCTTTTCCTGGTCTCCTACCACGTCATCCATCTGCCAGATCACCATGGTTTTAACATCCTTGTCTGCGTTCTTTATTTAATCCATAGATGTGGCCTGTTCTTTTATGTCCCCCCCACCCCCACCCCACATTCTCCCTTGTCTTATGTCTCTAGTGAACACTCCCCTTCTCCTACTCCAGAAACGAGAAGGTCGAAATGGTTCCCCTTGGTGTTCCAAATCCTTTAGACCATGTCTTATCCATAGCTCTTGTGTGATTACTCCATATGGCCTTCCCCCGTGTTCATCCTGGCTGGTCCCCCAACTACGTTTTAGCCTTCTCAAAAGAAATATACCAATAAGTATATTTCAAAAACTTACTTATAGCGTTTGCCATCTCAAAGTTTCAACTGTGCTCTTGACAGACTTACCAGGTAGGCTCGTCACTGGAAAACCATTTGTGAACTTATTATGTTGGTAATCACTAATATCGTAGATATGCTTCAACACAGACTAAATCCATAATTTTCTCAAGACTATTAATTCCTAGAGAAATAGAGCATTAACAACGTTCATGTTCAAAAGGCTGTGTTTCCCAAAGTCTTTCTAGAGATGACTAGTTCCACAGACTATTCAAAAGGCCCTACATGGTGAAGAAGTTCCATGGTCAAATAAGTTTTGGAAACACTGATTTAAACATAGTTTAACAGGATCCCTGACCATAGGGCTTTACAGAACGTCCTACTGTGCATGTGTCTCTCCAAGAGGGACTTACCCAGGCAGTATTTCCCAAACTTATTTGACAATGGATACCTTTTAAGGAAGAGGCTCAAACAAGAATAGTTTGCTGTGAGTACACTTTGGGAAACTCAGCTGTAAATTTATCTTGACATTGAGTTTTGTCTAGTTCACGCAATCCAAGATAATACCTTGAGTCCAAAGTATGTAGCACAAGAGGTTCCAAGCCTCAGTTCTATCATCTTAACACTTATCTAATGGTTAAAAAAAACAAGCAAGTCAAGAGTAGGAGCCTTCTTTAGTAAAACAGCTCCAATAAAAAAGCAAAAAGACCATAACATTTATATCATTTTAAAAGCCATTTTGCTCATGATCAAGGGAAATATAATCAGCGGTATCATCATGGGCAGCTCTACAGATCGTTAATGCTGGTTTATTTGTCTTTTCAAAAAGAAAAGAAAAAGATCTCACAGAGGATGGGCACTCGGCCACTGGAAGACAGAGAGCAAATGTAAACAAGTGACTGGCTTTGAACTTGTTTAATAAGGCAGAGGAGGGACCGTTGCTGAGTCCAGATGTGGATTTATAGAATGGCTTTTAGACAAAACTCACATATGCAAGCATCCAGTTGGTTTGTAATAAATGTGTCAACTCCATCTTTCCCTTCTCCTAGGCCTGCTAGCCTTGTTCGTGTTGAATAATTTTATTTTCGGTATCTCAGGACCCTTCTATCTCTAAGAGCCGAGCATCACTACCTACTAATATCCCCACTGGAGAGAAGATTGCACCGGCTGATAAATGATGTGTTCTTTCTTCCTTCCATCACTTTCTCCCCTTCTAGAAGCTGAGCCAGAAGTTGACAACCTTCTAGTTTCAGATGCCACCCCAGACGGTTTCCGTCTGTCCTGGACTGCTGATGAAGGGGTCTTCGACAGTTTTGTTCTCAAAATCAGAGATACCAAAAAGCAGTCCGAACCACTGGAAATAACCCTACTTGCCCCCGAACGTACCAGGGACATAACAGGTCTCAGAGAGGCCACTGAATATGAAATTGAACTCTATGGAATAAGCAGTGGAAGGCGATCCCAGCCAATCAGTGCTATAGCGACAACAGGTACCGTACATAAACAGAAGGAAACAGAGACAAGTCATGACGGGGACCTTCTTCTCCCAGGGCTGGGCAATTACAGGAGCTTTGGACGCAGACAAGCTCACGTTCAGATCCTGGCTCTTCCAATTGTAGACGGGTGACCATGCACAATTTGGCTAAGTCTTTATGTAAAAAGCATGTGATGCCATTTCCTTAAGAGTGTTGTGAGAGTAAGTGAGATCATGCATGGAGAGCCCGTAACAGAAGGGCTGGCACATAGCAAGGGCTCAGCAAATGAGATAGATTCATATATTCACTGTCGTCATTAATACATCATCATCATTTATCGATGATGAGCACACCTTTTTCATCCCAAAGACTCTTCCTTCTACCTCTTATCTCATCATTTTTTTATCCAGAGATATATTCCCTTGTCCTGTGGTCAAATGTTCAAACTCTGCAGGGATGATGGAGAAGTAGTACCTCCATCTATAAAAATTAATGTTTATAAAATGCTATGTGTGAATAATCAGTACCGTAATCAAGAAGGAGAAAAAAGGAAGCTGGCAAGGTTAAGCGTTGCTCTTTGTGAAGCTCACTAATTTTATTTGATACTTAAAGAGACTCTAAAAGGCACTAGAGGGGGGAATGAAAACCCTTTTCCATATGAGTTGTTTCAAGGAAAATAAAGAAAGATGGTTAATAGTGTGACTTTATAATAATAATATGAAGGCTAAGATCACTCTTGAGAAGGAAAAGGAAAGACCTATAACAGGTGGGGTGAATTCCTTCAGAAAACTGAGGGAGATGGAGAAAGATAGCATTAGCTAGAGATGACTGCTTCAAAGAGGAACCAGAGGAAAGAATACAAAATCATGAGGACAGGTAAAAGGGACCTGAGAAATGATGTAGTCCAGCTTCTTCTGTTTGTGCATGAAGAATCTGAGGCCCAGAAAGGACAACGATTTGCCTAAGGTCACACAGCCAGATTTGGGGTAGATCCCAAATGCCAACTTATTTTATACTATTAAATACAAGCAGGCCGGACGACAGAGAACCAATGAATATACATACTTGCCATCTCTGACAGGCTTAGATAGAGAATACCACCAGCCAAAACCTTCTCTTTGTCCAGAGAAATATATAGAATATTCATCCAGGGTATTTCATGATGTCCACTTTCAGGACCTAGTAAGCTCCAGGAAGCCACCTACAGAAATCCTAATCAGTGTTTGTAGATGTGAAGGACACGCCGAGATCTAAGCAGCAGTTCAGTCAGAGGAAAAGCCCTGTTTCTTAACGTGGACACCCGCTCCCTGGGATGTGGGGCCGTGTCTCCTCCTCCCTGTGGCTGCCCATAAAACAACTTCAGATCAGAGGCAGAGCCTGATTTTGACCTTAGTTTATAAACACTGTTTTTCGAAGTTTACTTCTGATCACTGATTTTGTTTTGTTGGTCTTATTTTCTAGAGGCCCTGCAGTTCTGAAGCCAAAAGGAGAATGAATAATCATGATTATTTTTTTTATTTTTATTTTTTTTAAGAACAAAAGGAAAGGCAGAGCCTAGTTTTTAGAAAGCCCTGTCTTTGATTTCTTTCTCTGGGGCCTTGTATTTCACAGCCCAAGAGAACAGTGTGTGTGTGCACGTGTGTGCGCACACCTCTGCTCAGGTACTTGGAGAGCGTAGGAGAGATGACTCTTGAGCACAACAGACGTCCAATTTCCACCGTCACCTCATCAACTGTATACAGTTTCCCTTTTGCTTTTTCATCCTTTATTCTGTCCTTCCTCCCTCACCTTGTTGTAAACCCTTCCCTGTAATGTTCTGTTCCTTTTTTTCCGTATAAAAGCTGCTGCAGGTTCTCCTCTCACTGCCTGAGTACAGCTGCCAGCCCCCAGTGCCCTTGAGGCAAGGAGAGTGGTTAGAGGCCGGGAAGCCCCGTGGTTAAGCCTGCAGCCTCTGGGCAATTCCTTGGGGTCTAATCCTGCCTCTCATTTTTCCCAGTTTTCTGACCTTGGGCAAATCTCCTTTCTTCTTGGGGCCTCGGTCCCCTCACCTGGCAAATAGAATTTAACTCAAAGGTCAGCCATGAGGTTTAAACGAGATCATGAACTCAGAGTGTATAGCAGAGTTCCCTTGCCCACAGTAACAAAATTAGCTATTAATATATTATTATTTATACGACGTGATATATAATATGATTTATATGATTTAATATTAATTTTATTTTTAATGGGCCACTTGGTTCAAAATTCAGAAGTTCAAAAAGGATATCGAGTGAGGTCTCTATTCTACTATGTCCCTTCCACCCGGTTGCTCTATCTAGAGGCAGCCGGGACTATCATTTTCTTCTGTGTGATTCCAGAAATATTCTATAGAAGTAGACAAAATTAGACATAAGGCTGCATTCTCTTTTTTTACCTTTTTTCTTTCTTGGCACAGGGGTTAACATACCCACTGCTCCACACGTTGCTGCTGTTGTGTGTGTGTTGCTTGCTTATTAATAGAGCTCAGAGATCATCACATACACCTTATTTAAACCATTCCCCTAGTGATGGATACTTGGGTTATGACGTTTTTGTTCCTTCTATCTGTTTTTCCCTGAGTTTGCAATGGCTCCTCTTCCCCTCTGTGGTTTGAGCCACTTCTTCACAATAGCCTTGCCTCCCCTCTTCTTTGGGAGGCCCAAGTTGCCAGAAGCTTCTTTTGTCTCTCGGAAGTTAAATGACAACATGCCTCTGTGCACCATCTGGAGGGTCCCAGAACAGACAGATAATAGTTCAAAATACCAGCGACAGAGTCAGGTGACTTCGTCACTCTCTTCTGGAGGTTTCCCATGACCATTCCCAGACGTACATCCCCGGTCCTCATTTCCACCCCCTAGCCCAGTGCAGGTAGTCAGTGCCCCTGCTCCCAGCTCCCAGAATGTGCCACCTCCCACCCTGCCCCACTTTTCCCAGCCTTTCAACTCCTCCAATCATTTCCAGTTCAGAGGCACTTGAAAACACACACCACAATGTTGCAATGACATTGTGTCTGGGGGCCTGGGTCAACAGGTCTCCAGAGACACTTGCTCGGTAGTCCTCCCTTCTATGTGAATCAGGCTCTTCACACAGAAGGAGACACGCTAAAATAACAAATAGTCTTCCACACCTAAGTAGGTCTATTCAAAAATATCACACACATCGACCCTGGAATTCCACCACCGCTGCACCATTCCTTCAGGTTACACATAGCTATCTTCCTGCTGCCACTCTTTATCAAGCACATCTCTCCAGAGTGCGTGACGGATGACGCTACTTACTGATTCTCATGGTTTCTGGGCAGAGCCGATAATGTTGCCATTTTGCAGATGAGAAAACTGGGGTCTAGAGAGGAAATCTGTGGCCACAACATCCACCTTCTAAATTGTGCCAGGACCTACACCAGTGAGGTTTGCTGTCAGTGAAAGTCAGAGGGCATAAAGATAACAGCAGGAGGGCATCAGTGCCTGAGTTTACATACCCGCCTAGGGTGTTTTCTCTCTGCTGACCTCATCTGGATCTTTCCTGGGGGCTACCTCAAAATCCAGTGTGGCCTGTGGAGGAAAGAGTCAGATTGGAAAGAAAGTAAAGAGAAGGTGATCATGTTTACTGAATTCTTACTGCATGCCAGATTCTGTGCTAGGGGCTTTAGGTGCATTATCTCTGGGAACCCTCAAAACATTCCAGACGGTGGGCACCATTTTACCACAGGACATATGGAGCAACTGAGGCTCACAGAAGTGAAGGGAACTGCCCCAGGTTGCCCAGCCTCTCCATGGTATTTGGACAATCAAAATTTTGCAGGCTCCAGAGCCCCTGTGGTTCCGAAGCTTTCCCAGAAAGGGGCAAAACCCCAGGCAGCCACAGAGTCTGGGGGTGGCTACTAGGTTGCAGAAGAAAGCTGTAGGAGGAGAGCAAAAGATAGACATGGAGAGAGGAAAGGAAAACACCCTCCCCAAAGTGCTCTGTGGGTTTCAGAATGTAATGATCAACGTGGGTTGGAGAGGGGAAAAGATGAAGTGAGCTCCCTGGAGCCCTGAAAATTGTTTCCTGAATTCTCTGGTTAAGCATGGTCAGCTAAAGAGAGCAGAAAGCTAAGCCAAAAAATACACAGAGCAAAGCCAAAAGACGCTGGGTTTGGGGTGGAGGTATTTGTGTAGTACACACTGGCCCCAGGGCACGGCTTTCCCCGCAGGTAGGCCCAATGTCCATTGGGCGTTTGCTTTGGTGATGGGCCTGAGGTTGTTCCCTGGCTCTGAACCTCCATCCAGTTCTGGGAATGGGTTTGCCGAGGTCAGTTTCCATGTGAACATTATTTCCAGGATCCTGGGGTTGTGCTCAGTTCTACTGCCCACTCCTGGGACCAAGAAAGGTCAAACCACAAGAATGTTCATTGGAGAACTGGGCCTCACTTTACCCCTCTGTAAAATGGCTAACCATACCTTCTTCTCAGGGTTTCCTACATGAGGGTTAATCCTTATAAATTGCAAAGAACTGTACAATTGTCAAGTCTTGGTATCTTTTAATAGAAAGAACTGGAAAGCAAAGATTTGAAAAAATGCTAACAATCCAGAATTAAACAGAGGGCATATTCTGAGCTGAGAGACCACTCACATACATATCCTTAGATGTCAGTTGCAGTGCTAACATTCTCCTTGAATGAAACCAAATGGCAACCCTACAGCCCTGGGCTCTGACCTGAATGAAAGAATGTTTCTATCGAGTCACAACTTGACCGCAGATCACCACAGTTTCCATCCTAAAGGCTTGGCCCAGATGCAAACTAGGGACGGTGTTTTCTGGGATAAGGAATCCAGAAAGAATTTTGATGAGCAAGATAGTAAACTGTTTCTGGTTTTCTCCTGTTGTTCTTATAGCCATGGGCTCCCCGAAGGAAATCATTTTCTCAGACGTCACTGAAAACTCGGCCACTGTCAGCTGGATGGCGCCCACTGCCCAGGTGGACAATTTCCGGATCACCTATGTGCCCATTGCAGGAGGTAGGGGACTTGGAGAGGGGTCGGGGAGGAGGAGCCTGGACGGTTTGGGTGGCATAGTGAAGAGACCCTGATAATTCCCACCTTCCCAAACATCACAGCCATCCTTCTATTTGAGACCATCTAGATAGACTTCATTTGTAAAGTGCTGTGAGATCCTTGTCAGATCCTACTTTGTGAGGGTCATTTTATGAAGCCCTTTTCCAGCCCTGAAATGCTAAGTGTCCATGAGAAATAAATCCCCAATATTGTTTCCACATAATGACAGAAGACGCTAAGTACATTGGCCTTTTCTCTGCGCACACTCATCTGAAAAGCTGGTCTTGATCTGGATATATGTGAGGTTTTTGCCCTGGGTCCCAAAATCTATCTCAGTAAAGGATGGGAAGCTGTGATTGAGTAGCATTGGGGGTTCTCGTTTACAGCCTGTGGGCTGTAATAGAGACCCCAGAGGAAGCACAGTGAAATCTGTCTAAAAACGTTCTGTCAGGTAGTGAACTCCCTGTTAGTGGAAGGGTGTACAAGAGAATGGTTGATTACCTCTCCAGATGAAGGCTGCAGCATCTCCACGGGGAGTTTGACCAGCTGATGTCCAAACTCCTCACCCAGCCCTGAAATTCTCAGAAATATAGATTTTGGACTTTGTAATAAATATAAGAGTACAAATTTGACTATGACCACCTTCTTTTCTTAAAGAGTAGAATCTCTGCTAGGAAGGAAGTCTCTACACTCCGAGGCTAACACAGTGGGTTGACTATATCAGATATACATTACATAGTGAGCCTTCCATATTCTTTGTGAGAAAAATAAATAAAATGTGCACAACATGCCAGGTCTCTATTGGATGGAAACTTAGCGTTTTTAGCACATTGTGACTTCATGTTTTTCCCTCGCCTGGCTGGGTTTTCTGCCTGGATGGAAAAATACATTATACAAAAAGTAAGACCTCTTCTCTTCTGTCAGAAGAAAGGAGCAGAGGAGAAGAAGTCAAGAAAAATGGTATCGGTTAAAGATAGAGTATCATTTCCAAATCCGATAACCCATTCTCGGGGCAACACGAGTACGTTTCCGTGAGGTTCACCTCTCCTGATGCTACTTTTACTGTATTGCAGGTGCACCCTCAGTGGTCAGCGTGGACGGAACCAAGACTCAGGCCAGGCTGGTGAAACTCTTACCCGGAGCAGAGTACCTTGTCAGCATTACCGCCACGAAGGGCTTCGAGGAAAGTGAACCTGTCTCAGGAACGTTCACCACAGGTGCTGTTCTCACCTTCAGCGTTCGTGCTCATGGGTCAGCAGCTGGGAAATGTTTCTATCCGCAAATCCTAGTGGGAGTGGATTGAATTGGGAGCACCAGAGGACTCGTTTCTGGCCCATCTCCGGCCTCTTACGGGCTGGGAAACCTTGACTTCATCCTCAACCTCTCTTGGCCCCCGTTTCCTGGGGTCGTGTGGAAGAAAGAACCCAAGTTTGGGAGACATACTGAGCAAGGTTGAAATCCCAAGTCTATCACTTTTAGATACCTGAGCAGTCAGTTCATTTCTCTAGGGTCTGGTTTCCTTGTCTGTGAAGTGGGTACAATCTGCTTCCTTTGCTGTAAGAAGCACGTGAAACGATATACGTAAAGCATCTGTAAATGTGAATGACTGTACAGGTTAATCCACCTCCTCTCCGTCCCCACCTGGTGCCAGGTGTATCACGAGGGTCCTTTCAAGCAGGTGCTTCGCACAGATATGTAATGGTGACAGCTACAAAGTAACCGCTAATGTATTCCAGGCACTGTTACTAATCCACTGCATTCAAACCTTACATTGGCTATTATCATTCCATTTTACAGAGGAAATAACTGAGACCCAGGGAAATTAAATACCTTGGCCAAAGCCCCATAACTAGTAAATGCTGGAAGCAAATTTGAACTGAGGTCAGCTCACTCCAAACTCTGCGTGCTTCTAAAATGAAGGATTATTTTCCTGTTATAACCTGATTTGGACAGCACACTACAAGGAGGGGGAAAGAATGAATTGCATTGAAGGAGAATGGAGTGGAAAATTTCTCTTTAGGCAGCCATGTCTCCAAACAATTTATCCTTTGATATATGAGCAATTATCCAGTCTAATCCATTCAGGGATCCAAAGAATGAGCCTCGTAGGAAATTTTAAAAATATCTTAATAGTTGAAAAGAGTTGATAATATGCGATTAAAACATCCCATCTGAACCCAGAGTCTGGTCCACCCTGCCGCACAGGCCCTTCTTTCCCCCATAGAAATCGTTCATTCATGGATTTTCCACAGCAACAGATGGCAAAAGCTGGATGGCTTTTTTTCCTGATGCCTCATTGTTCTTGTCAGTTAAAGGAGATTCTGTACAGGCATGATGAAGCAGGGAGGAAATTGGAGCGGATGATGTGGGCTCCCCAAATTGCTCTGCCACCTCCTGACTGTCAGGCCAGTCATTTCATCTCTTAGGGCTCAGGCACCTCATCTGTGAAATGAGCTGATGACAGCTGCCCTCCACCCTCCCAGGGCTGCTGTCCTGGAATAGTTGAGTAGTAAATGCAAACACAAGAGGGAAACAGTCGTATTTAGGTTGGTTTCTAAGAAAGGGCTATTGGGTAATAGCAGTGGTCAGTTAACCGGGCCAAGGCCCTGAGAATCACCATCCTTTCTCTGCACAAGTCATCTGCAAATCATATCCAAGACTCCAAAGAACGTTAGTAGTCATATAAATAACAACCGCAATTATCGAGCACTGCCTCTAGCACATTTCACACGCATCGTCTTGTTCATCTTTACAGCAGCCACTCTTTGACAACTGAAGAAGGTGTGGTTTGGAAAAGGGAAGTGACACAGAGCACACAGGCCCTAGACAGAGAAGCCGAGGTAGAACCCGGGCCACTGGCCTCTGGAGCCTGGGTCCCCATTATCCATAAGCCGCCTAAGCAGAGCTCTCACTCAAAGCTCAGAAAAGTCTCGGGCAGCCTTCACTCTGTATGTTTCGTCAGCTTTTGCAAGTTCTTTCCCTTGGGAAAGTGACGTGAGCTATAATGATAATCCTTGCCATGTGTTCAGCCCTTTCCATTTTATACAGCATTTTTCTACCTATAATATCAGATGAAAAATCAAAAAAGCACTGAGGATAAAGCCAGACCGAATTACTATCCCCATTTCACAGATGGGGAAATAGAGACCCAAGGAAACCCAGCCAGCAATGAAAGAAGTTGTTACTCAAACTCAGGTCATCTGGCTCCAAGGTCAGGACTCTGAACCTTCCATGCGGCTGATGCTGTGTTCCAAACCAGAGCCCAGGAGCAGTCTATACAGCAGAAGAGCTGTGGGCTGAAGTCCTACCCCAGGACTGCCTACCTCTCCAACACATTGCCGTCTTCCTTTGCAGCTCTGGACAGCCCATCTGGCCTGGTGACAGCCAACATCACCGACTCACAGGCCTTGGCCATGTGGCAGCCGGCCATCGCCCCCGTGGACAGCTATGTCATCTCCTACACAGGGGAGAGAGGTAAGGTTGTGTTCAAAACCCTCGCCACTCTGAGGACTGTCTGCCCTGCTGGAAATCGTCCCGGTTCTCCCTTCTCCGTGCCACGTTTGGTGCAGGATGACAGCAAACACACAGGAGGGCTGGAAAGGTCGGCAACATCCTTATGTCTCCCGATTGCCACTCATGGGCTGGGGCTGGGGCTGGGTGGCCATGGTGTGGAGGGGCCAGGTCAGGGGGTGGCAAGGAGGCCCTGCCCATATTCCTGTGCTTGTTGTCAAGTGAAAGAGCATCGATCTTGTGGGTATGGCAAGGGAGTCCAGCCAGCCGTTTAAAGAAAAGCAAGGGGCACAAACCCAGCCTGTATCTGTTTCTGCAGCCTCTTCCTCCTCTCCTGCTAGTGTGTCTGCCTGTCAGGATGAGCCACCCTCTCTGGGAAGCCCCTCTCACCTCTCACAGAGAAGGGGTCCACAAGCTGGAATCTTAAAACAGGCTACTGCAGGGTGCTCTGGGGAGCCTGGGCTTCCGAGAGGCCACAGAGGAGGCCAGTTGTAGCAAATGGGGCTGAGAAACTGGACGTTATTTTTCCTTGTCTTCGCAACCATTCTTTTCCAATTGTACTCATGTGTCAGATTAAACACTTGTTGGAGGCACCAGCAAACCACAGCCACCAGAACATTAAAATCAAATACAAATAAGAGATGGGAGAAAGAGCGATTCCTTTCCAGTGAATGAATCCATACTTTTGTAATGAGCTACTCTAGAAAAAAAATGTTACTATTTTCATGTCCAAGCCTATGTAAGTTTTCTATTTTATGGTTCAGTATTGTTTTACTTTCAGCGACACTATGAGAGCACCATCATGTGTCTGGGGTCTCTGAACATTGCTTTATTTTTTATTAGTTTCAGGTGTGCAAAACAATGGACTAGTTAGACATTTGCACCCCTCACAGTGATAACCCCCCTCCCTGATCCACTACCCCTCTGACATCGCACACAGCTGTTACATTTCCACTGTCTCTATTCCTTATGCTGTACTCCGCTTCCTGTGACTGTGTGTGTGTGTGTGTGTGTGTGTGTGTGTGTATACACATATATATTAAATTATAGTTGACATTCATTATTATTCAGCTTCAGGTGTACAGCAGTTATCAGGCATCTAGACCATCCCTGAAGTGGTCTCTCTGATAAGACAGGTGTCCATCGGTGAACATCTTAACTCAGCTACAGCAACCTCCTAAGGGACAGAGCAAGGAAGGGGTGGGGGAGAGACTTGGGGGTTTATTCTTTTTAGTCTTCTATTCGTAAATACTCATATTCTCAATGTGCAAACTCTTCCGAGCCATAGAGAATGGTGCTGTCTCACCTAAAATAAATCAGAGTATAGTTCGTAGGAATCATGGAAATTGTGGATGCAGGCTAGGAAAGGGCCTGGTCCAGAAGTGGGAGGGGGCTTCACGGATGACGAGGTAGGGTGAGCAACTCATCTCAGTTTGCCCAGGAATTTCTCAGTTTTAGCACTAAAAGTCCCACACCCTGGGAAGCCCCTTAGTCCCTGGCAAGCCAGGATGGTTGGTCACCTGTGATTAGGAAATAAACATATACACCTGGGTACTGGTGTTTTGCTTCCACCATTAGACCTTACCCAGTGGGTCTTAGAGGCAGTTACCAGGCTCTGGTACGTCTGCCTCCTAATATGTATGGTCCCCCAGCCTACTGATTCGGCAGATTATAAAATGGCATGTACTTGTACGTAAGTGAAAAGAAGGGGGAGAACAAGCAATGGACAAATTAAATGTGGGTAGCCCGAGACTTGGAGATGTTCCCTGCAACTCTCCTATACCTCAGCTGCAAAGCTGTCGCAGCCTGCACCTTGTGGAAAAGTCTCCTGACCCCCAGCTCCCCTGCCTTCTGATTTAGTGCCTGGAAAACTCCATTCTCTCTATGATAAATCTTTTGTAAATGAGGTGAGTGCTCAAGAGAGAGAAACGGGCGTGAATCATTTCAGAAATCAAACTTGCTTTTCTGCAGGGCCCCTGACAGTTTCTGGTTAGAAGGAGGTGTGTGCTCTGTTGGCTAAATCCACTGGTAGCTCAGATCGGCAGAGGTAACTGCTTCGGTGTGTGTCTTTCGTGTTTAGTGCCAGAAATTACAAGGACAGTGTCCGGGAACACGGTCGAGTACGTGCTGACGGACCTCGAGCCTGCCACGGAATACATGCTGAGGATCTTTGCAGAGAAAGGGCCCCAGAAGAGCCCAACCATCAGTACCAAGTTCACAACAGGTACAAAGACGCCCGCCCACAGCCTCCATCTTAAGGAGTCACCCTGTCCGACTCTTCTTTCTTAAGTCAGATCCTTGCAATGTGATGACATCAGCCTCAGCTGAATTCACCAGTACCCAATCAATCAGGACCTTAAGAAACACACTGTTTCCTTTTGAACTGAAATGCCCTTGTTCTCCCCCACAGACTAGAAAACAATTTTCAGAGGAGGGCTTTTTAAGTGGAAAACCAATCCCCACTGGCCCTAAACCCAGTATTTAATGATCCATGTACTAGGCAGGGAAATATTTTTAAGAGGAAGATTTCTCAGGCCAATTTTCCTGGACGTTCACTGGGTTCTGATATGTGGAGACCTTTCTCCAAACTGTAGCAAGCAGGGAAATGGAGGAAGCGTCCTCCCTCTAAGGGTGAGCGCCGATATCAGTACCCATCTGTCCCCTCGTTTAGGAAGAAAGGGGCATCGGTAATTACGTTCACAGTTGTGTCTTTCTCTCCAAATCCATCCAAGGCCAGTCAAGCCCATTTGGGGCTCAGGGAAACATGGCCTTTAGGATAAGATGGGCCACAGAGAATATGCCTTACACTTGCTGACTTACTTGATGTGAAATGTCTTATCTTCTCTAGACCTCGATTCTCCTAGAGACTTGACTGCTAGTGAGGTTCAGTCGGAAACTGCCCTCCTCAACTGGCGACCACCCCAGGCATCTGTCACCGGTTACCTGTTGGTGTATGAGTCCGTGGATGGTACAGTCAAGGTATCTTTTCAACTCCCCTCTGCTAGTTGACACATTTACAGGATGCTCAAAGTAGGGAAGAATTATCTGGGTGTGTTTCTCTACCCCAGTGGAACTGGGAAGCTAAAAAAGAGAAAGTAACAGGGACTTGATGCCGTGCCAGACCTGAATCAGATGCTCCAGCCTCTCTCGTTTTAACCAGACTCTAGTTTTGATAGCCAGCCAAGGTCAAGGAGCACTGTTCACAAGGTCTGAGGACCCTCTAGGAGCTATTTTCTTGGTCCTTCAATGTTTTATTGAGCAAAAATCCAAAGGCTTCTTTGGCATTCTTGCCATATATATTATCTCCAAGATGGCATCATTCCATCATGTATTCAAGTATATATTACCACATTCTTGTGATATCAACTGTTAATGTTGTTTATAGAAATTGTTAATACTATTTACGTTCTCTACCCATGAACTTTGTACTTTGTAATTCGATGTGATTTTGGATCTTCACACAAGTGAACGAGATTTTCTAAATCTGTTATTGAATTTTTTATTTCAGTCATCATACTTTATGTTTCAAAGATCTTTTACGTATTCTTTGCACATTCCTCTGTTTCTAGCATATTGTTTGTGTTTCGTGCACCATCTTCTCTTTATGAGAACGTATGTTATTGTTATTTTATTCTACCGCCTGCATAGTGTTTCTTCTAAGATATTTATTTTTTGCACCGCTGAAGGTTTGGTTTGGGTGAGGTCTCCATCTTTCATGTTGGAGACTTCTGCTCAATGTCTGTTGGTCCTTTTGTGCCGCAGCCAAGAATGAAACAGCTGATTGGGAATTCCAATCTTATAGACAGGGCTTGTCAACCATGGGGCTCGCTGTAGAACGACTGGGCAGGCACCCAGAAATTTTTATGGGAGACTCCCAAATAGCAATACTGTTAACCTTTTCTCTTGAGCTAATCAGTCTCCCCAGAAGATCCCCCAACTCCTTCAAACCAGGCCACCAGGAGACTACCTGGAGAAGGAGCCTGGGCTCCCACTGGGTACAAACCTTCACTTCTTCTGTGTCCAGGGTAGCACCCTGGTCTCCCCTACAGCTGGGCCCGATGGGTTTGAATCCAGAGTCTCTTCTCTGGTTCAGCCTTTCTAGAGAGCAAACTTCATCCTTCCATCTGGACTGGGAAGAACGGTGAAGGGATGGGGAGAGCTGGGGATCTGTTTCTCATACAAAGATTTTAAACAAACTGTTACTCAGCCTTGCCCCCCCACTGACCTTTGAAGGCATCTTTGCTTTCATGTACATTCCATTCCTGAACTTGCTGGTTCTGGGGCATTCATCAGCCAGCCTCTGACTGGCTCTGCCCACTTAGGTAGTTAGCTCCCAGCTTTCTCCGTTCTGCCCCCTGAGTGGTCACTCCACCACACACTTTCCATCTATCACGATTCTGTTGACATCGCGTGTGTCTTCGTTTGTCCTCTGCCATTTCCCTGGTATCTGGGGGTTCCTACTCTGTGTCCCTTTGCTCTTGTTTTAAGGGCATCAGAAGCAAGTAGAGATGAACTGGCATGGGCAGTGTGCCATGTTTAACGAGAAGTGGACACACATTTCTAGTTATTATCACAGCCCTTCCTGGAGTAGCTATAACAACGAGCTAACTCACTGTGAACAGAGGCAAGTCCCGTGCCTTCTCTGGGTGTCAGTGTTCACACCTATAGAATGAGTGCATTGGTCTCACCAAACTCGAAGCTTCCTTCCTGGTCAGGCATTCCAGGATTTAGTGTTTACCTGAAGTCATGAGTCTCATTTCAATGTATTCCAATTGCTTAGAAAGCAGCTTTTCACAGCAGCCCGGAGAGCGGATAGGTAATGGAATCCCCAGGTAATTCAAGGAGCCCGGCTTTGTACCTGATCCTTCCCCAAGGACCAGGCCTGTGGGCCACACAAAGGTCACTGGGTCAGTGGTATCAAATGAGCACTCACCCTGCTTTACTTTGCTGCATGTCCAATCCCCAGCGGTAAGTGTTTCACTCAAGAAAATGAGCATGGTGTAGGAGGAAGGAGTTATGGACAGGATGTTGGGAGACAGGATGCAGGACCATCCTCTGCCAGCACCAAACTGTGGACTGAGAGCAAGTCTCATAGCTCCTCTGAAACTCAAGTCCCCCCACTGGAAAACTCAAGACAACTTCACCTGCCCAGGTGGAAGGATGGGAGAGAACCTTCCAGGGGCCCCCACACTGACTCATTACTGCCTAAATCCAGCTGGCTGTGTTTGCAGGTTGCAGAGAGCACTATTGCGTGTTGTTAGCTGGGAATGTAGGTTGAATTCCTATCCTAGCCACCAAGGTCACTTGCTAAAAGGTGATTTCACAGGCATTGGAAGCTGGAAAGGGGATTTGAAAAGGAGGAGGATTTCCTACGCACTGAAACTGATCACCGCCTCCGGACGGCAGTGCAGTGACATGTCACAAACTATGAGCATAGCTAGAATAGGTCTCACAACAGCTGCACACATCTGCCTGTCCTGGATGTCTCTGTTCTAGAAAAGAGACATGCTGGGTCAGCTCAAGCCTTCATCATGCCAGGTCCCCTGTGCATTTTAATCATCTGACTCAAGAGATCCCCAAACTGACTGTACACCAGAATCAACTGGGGAGCTTCTTAAATATGCACCTGGCCAGGCCCCCCTTCCGACTTTTATGATTCAGTCAGTCTGGGATGGAACCTAGGCATTACATTATTTTAAAGCTTCCCAGGGGCCTGTGAAAAAGAGCCATACTCAGGGACCACTGATACAACTGTGTCAAAATCTAAACCTTTTGCCTTTTGTGTAATTCATTTTGCTACCAGATTAAATTGAGTTCGTGTCATTCACTTGCTCAAAAAATCTTTCAGGAATCTCCATTCCTTATAATAATAAACTTTAAATTCCATAGCTTGGTATTTAAGGGCCTATGTAATCTGGTCCTTGCCCACCTCTTCTACCACCGAAAACCAAGTATGGTTGAGGTACATCATTGCCTCATCAGCCCCTTGTGGCCTCAGGACCTTTGCTCATGCTGCATTCTCCCAATCTCTGACATTCCAGCAGTGAGCCTGGCACAGAGTGGGACTCAGTGGATTCTTGTTGAATGAATAAATGAATGGATGGGTGAATGAATGAATGGATGCATCATCTGGATTCTGAGGAGTTATGTGACCAAAAGCTATTCTATTCTTTCTTCTGCCCTTAGGAAGTTATTGTAGGTCCAGACACCACCTCCTACATCCTGACAGAGCTGAGCCCATCCACTCACTACACGGCCAAGATCCAGGCATTGAATGGGCCCCTGAGGAGCAAGCTGGTCCAGACCATCTTCACCACAAGTAAGGAGCTCAGGGAGCAGCCGAGCTTTAGAGCAAACTTTGTGAGCTGAACCCACCCTCCACTTCTCCTCAGACTTCTACAGTAAATTTTTCCATCAAATCTCTGAAAAGAATCAATTCCCTGCCACTACCTGAAAGTCTGAGGAAAGTGGGTGTAGGAGATAACAGGGCTCGTGGTGAAAGGGAACGAGGGTCAGTAGTGAGACGATCTGGATTCAATCCCCATCTCCACCACTTGCTCTGTGTGACTCAGGAAAGTCATTGCTATTCTACAAGCCTCAGTTTCTTCATCTATACAATGGGATTAATAGTTATCCCTTCATCCCAAGCACCTGGTGAGATTCCTCGTATTGTATGTGAACTCCTAACCCATTGTGTGGTCAGAGCTCATTTTAAGCTCAGGGTCCCTTTCTTTCTCCTTTAGCATGTCAGCATTTACAAAGCCTGTCCACGTTCAAAATCACAAGCAGTCCTCCCACCAAGTACGGCAGGCTGGGATGATCAGGCCCAGTGTTTTGGTGGAGAAACGGACACTCCCA
The DNA here is from genome assembly GCF_004115265.2 of Rhinolophus ferrumequinum. NCBI lineage: Eukaryota > Metazoa > Chordata > Mammalia > Chiroptera > Rhinolophidae > Rhinolophus > Rhinolophus ferrumequinum. Next base: position 66,579,290 of record NC_046295.1, on the reverse strand, counting down.
GAGACTCGATGACCTGCCCAGGGCTACACCCTGACTTAGAGCAGATTTGGGCTCAGGCGTTCCAGGACCAGGGAACCGACACCGCACCCTACCACTGGGTGTCTTCTGCAGATGGCAAACATGCAAGGTGTTCCATTGGTGATTAAGGGGAAGCATTCATTCCTGAGGAAGGGAGTCAGCCTTTGGAGAAGCTGAACCTGGGACACACAGATTAACCCCAGAGCTGTCCCCTGCCCTTCGCACTTCACTGTAGTCAATCTGCACACACCTGCCCAGGGAGCTGCAGAGGCAAACATGACTCTTTGCCAGAACTTACCACCAGGTGCTGGATGCAGAAAACAATGAGTGTGCCCAGAGATGCCCTCAGACTAGGGCCAGGAAATAAAGAAGAGAACAGCCAATGATGCAGCCTCGGGTGAAGGTAAAATATGTGAGGAGGTCAGATCATGAAACAGAACTGCTGTGGCCGTTGGCCGTCAGTTCTTGGTCCCACCTGCTAAGCCCAGCCCCAAGATTGTCTATTTCCATCAATGTTTTAATTGTTTGCATTATTGCATTTGGAAATTCCCCGGGTATTCTTGTTTTCTCCCTCTAAGCTCCCAGAGCAGGCAGCTAAATGCCTTCTCCAGTGTCCTAAGGAAAGGCAGCGGCAAGGTCAGGACTAGAACCCTTGTCTTTGGCTTCAGAATCCTCTGAATACACTGAGAAGCTTCCGGCCTAGTAGAGTACCCTGATCTACAGTAAGGCGCCCACTGGGCGCTAGAGCCCCAGCCCCCTGGCCAGTACCTGGGAGTTCATCAGGTGCTGTGTGGCTGCTCCAGGTAGGTCAAGGCCAACCTGGCACGTGCCCCTCACAGGGGCTTAGCTCTCCCCCCACTGACATCATTGGTGACTTCCATCAATATAAGGGACTGAGATGGCTAGGTCCTTTATATCCACAACCTTTAAGCCTCATTGCACCCCCACAAAATAGGTTTTGTCCCCATCTTGCGTGTGAGGGAACAGGGCCTCAAAGAAGGTGAGTCATCTAGCCAACAAACAGTGAGCTGTGACTTCCAAGCTCCTATCCCGGTCCTCCTGCTCTGACAGTCATTCTTCTTTTTTATCCTGCAGTTGGACTCCTGTACCCATTCCCCAGGGACTGCTCCCAAGCAATGTTGAATGGAGACACGACCTCTGGCCTCTACACCATTTATCTGAACGGCGATAAGGCCCAGGCTCTGGAAGTATTCTGTGACATGACCTCAGACGGGGGTGGATGGATCGTGAGTATCACCGGAAGGATCGCAGCGCTCTCAGGCATGGGGGATGCGAGCCAAGGGCACAGCGGGGAGGGAGAGGGGTGAAGGTGCTCCCCGTGCCCTCTGACCCCAAGGTGCCTGTCACGTGGAGAATTCAGGGATTCTCTCTGAAATGAAAGAATGGGAAAGAAGCTGGGGGTATAAAGCCAAGAGAAAATAATTTTCTTGTAATTCATCTCATCTGATCCTCAGTTCTGTGATGCATAGAAATGACAGTGGCCATGGAACCCATCCTGCATATTAATTAGCATGTGCTATCTACTAGGCCCTGTGATAAGTGTTTTATACGAATTATCTCAACCTCATGACCATAGGAGTTGCGTAGTATTTTTTTCTAATCACTAAACTTTATTTTGTAGAGCAGTTTTAGGTTCACGACCAAATTGAGCATAAAGTCCAGCGAGGGCCCCCAGGCCCCCATGGCACCTGCACAGCCCCCTCCCCCACTTTCAACCTCCTGCACCACTGTGGTGCATGTGGAACAAGTGGCGAACCTACACTGACACATCGTTCTGTCAATGATGTGAGCTGGGTGGTATTTTCAGTCCCTGTTCTTCAGGTGAGAACACTAAGGCTCAGAGAAGGGAGGTGACCTGCCCAGAGTTAATGGCAATTAGCGACGGACCGAGCTGGGGACTGGTGCTTTTCCCACAGTCCAATGTTCTTCCTCTCAAAAAGATGCCTTCTCTTTCTCTCAATAGCTTAAGTGCACCCAGATTCATTGGTTATGTTTATAGGTGTTCCTGAGACGCAAAAATGGACGTGAGGATTTCTACCGAAACTGGAAAGCCTATGCTGCTGGGTTTGGGGACCGCAGAGAGGAATTCTGGCTTGGTAATGCAGCCCTGCATGTTTGTGTCCCAAATGCCCGTTTCTGCCCTCCTTGTCATTTGTCCTAACCCACAGCAACCTAGGGGAGAGAAATGGATTACGAGGAAACCATAGCTCCAGTAGTAGATGCAGAATATCAAATTTTCAATGAAAAAGACTTTAAATTCTCTGGGTCATTAGAAATAAAATTCAGATCAAGGGAGAGAGCCAACAGCCAGGCCTGAAGGGTAAGCCTACCTGTAAGTCACTCACTGAACCATTCACAGAATCGTCCTCACTGATCCCTAACTGCTTCTGTCCTGGGCTCCTGTGCTGAGATGCGCTCTTTAGAGAGCCATAACCTCAAAGCACCCCTGCCAGGTACAGAATTCCCATCTTGCACAGGGGACATCAGAGCCTCAGAGAGGAATCTAGCCAACACTGTAAGCCACTGAGATGCATTTTGAAATCTCCCAAGCCAACCGTACAATGCCATCACCCATCCATCCACACAATTCACACTTTTTGACAACCTGCCTGCCCAGGTCACTGTTCTACGCAACCAGTGCCTGGGCTGGGGAAGGTCTATCCCGTTATCATCCGTTACCTTTTACTTGTAAGGAGCTTTAGAGTTTACAAAGTGCTTCCCACACCTTATCTCCTTTGATCGTCACAGCGCACAGGAGCTTGGCAGGGCAAATCTGTCGATCAGATTTTACCTGCAGCTCAGAAGCTTAGTCTATCTGTCCTGATATTGCACCAGCAAGGAGCAGACCACGCTGCAAGCCTGGGTCTGCGTGACACGACCCTCCTTAGAGCACACTGGCCACGCTCCTGCAGGGTGGGGTAGAAATCATGGCCACAGACTCTTGTGCTTCTGCATCAATCATTGCCTGTCATCCACAGGGCTGGACAACCTGAACAAAATCACATCCCAAGGGCAGTACGAGCTCCGTGTGGACCTGCGGGACCATGGGAAGACGGCATACGCCGTCTACGACAGGTTCAGCGTGGGAGACGCCAAGACTCGCTATAAGCTGAAGGTGGAGGGGTACAGCGGGACGGCAGGTAGGAGACTGCACACGTAGGGCCTACAAAACCACAATCCCTTCTTGTGTTTTCAGCTAATTCCTCCATCCATCCATTTGTTAGATCAACAATGATTTGAATCCCTACTGCATGCTAATCCCGGAGCACTACAATTGAGCAGAGTCGGGTAGATATTCTGGTCACCGAAACACAGACTAGGGTGGGAATCAGGACAATCAGGACCGAGTTGTAGCTGTCTTCACTTAAAAACTATGTCTTCTTATCCATATTTAGATATCAGTTTTAGACCGATAGAAAAACAGTCTTTCGGGGGCCTTAATATTCCTCCAACGCAATGTTTCTCAATTTAGTGCATACATGCGACCCCCAGGGGATCCTGGGATGGGCAGGTGCTGACAACCCGGACGCAGCATTTCTTCCAAGCTCCCTGGTGACGCTGCTGGTGGTGTGGCTGGTCTGTGCGCTGCACTTTGAGAAGCAAACGGTCCACTCCATCACCTGACTGCTTGAATCTCTTCTAACACATCCCTGCCCCGCGGTCGCCCCGCCTCAGCACGCACACCCCCAGGGCCAGAAGCTCATTGCCCCTCCAGCAGCCCTTCCATTCCTTGTCTGGGACATAACCGAGGTCAGGTCTCGAAGATGTCTTTGACTTTATCGGCATTTCCGGCTCCACATTAAAGGAGACACAAATAAGGAAGCCACACGCAGCCTGGCCTACTGGGTAGCATCTTCTCTCGCAGATATTTCCCAGGTGTTACCCCCGTTTAACTCTCAGAGAAACCATTCCAGCAAGCTAGTACTGTTCTATAGAGGAAGAAACCAAGGCTTAGAAAACGTCGGCGAGATGCCCAAGGTGAAACAGCTTGTAGAATGTGGGCCCAGGGTACCAGCCTGGCCACAGACAGGTGTTCTTGGTAACAAGAGGGGATCAGGTCTGAGAGTATGACCACCCTATGCCACCCATGCCCACTTTGGGTGGCATTCATGTATGAAAACAGAAGACAGAGATGCCATGGTACATTTGCAACCTCTCTGAGCCAAGAAAGAAAACCTCTATTAGGGAAGAAAAGTCTCTACTTCCCCAAAAGCCAGGCTCAGTCAAAGGAGAGACCCAGCTCCTTAGAGATCAGGCTGGTGGTAATGAAGAGAGAGACCCAGGGGTGAAAATTGTTTTCATTCTTGCATCGCTCAAAGAATTCTTACGTTGTATTACCTGGCAAAGGGATCTCTTTGGTTGAGATGGCTTCAGGCAAGAAGGATATAGTTACATGGCAAACAAAGACACTGAGTGAGCGTCAGGAATGAGTGAGTCTCCTATTTCCAAGGACAGAAAGGGCTATGATGTGTCCCTTCACTAAGATAACCTGTCAGGAGAGCCTCTTGCTCCTCAGTGTCCCAACCAGCCATGCTCACGCTCTTGGCAGTTTCATCAGTTAAAAAGGCACCTGATTCCCTCTGACAACTTGCTCCAGATATCAGGGGAGATTAGGTAGGCACCTTGACGTTTTTGTGCATAGCATTGGCCAGGCTGGGAGTAAGGGGCACAGAGAGAAAGGGCACTTAAATGTGCCTAAATGTCAATGTGGTAAATTACAAACTAGATTCCGAAATAGCACTATCTATAAACGGGCTTCTTGTCTGAGAATCAGGGAACACTGGTCCCATACACGCTTTGAAAAATAACTATATGATACACAGGCTATTCGGTGACATCTAACAGCTGAAGGGTTTGACTATAAATATGGCTCTAAATATTTGTATTTGGGGGAGTACACATTCTTACATGCAAATTTCTCACCTTACTCTCTGAGCTCCTTTATGGAAAGGGAATGCAAAAAAATCATAAAAGTAGCAATAATCACAGCTATGCACAACACTCCACCTACTTAGCATACACCTTCCTGTCTGTTGTCTAACAGCACTCAGAGGGGGACAGACCAACATTCCTGTTCCATTTTATAGATGAGGAAACTGAGGTCCAGCAAGAGGCTTGACTTGGCCAAGGTCACAGCTAGGGAATGAAAGAGATGGGATTTGCTGCTGGACCTTCCAAAGCTACCCCCAGCCCTCTTTCTACCACAGCATGCTGCTTCTATCAGAAATGAGTCCTCAGGTGACACTCATGTCCCATCCAGTCCGGTGTACGATCCTAAGTCTGGGTCCAGTGTTCAAGGCCGGCTCATGCCAGGACCTTTCAGTTGTCACCCCTCATTCTGCTCCTCACAGGCCACAAGAAACGCCAAACTGAGGTCTCTCAGAGCCGCATTTTCTCTCTCTCAGGTGACTCAATGGCCTACCACAACGGCAGGTCCTTCTCCACCTTCGACAAGGACACGGACTCAGCCATCACCAACTGTGCTCTGTCCTACAAGGGGGCCTTCTGGTACAAGAACTGTCACCGTGTCAACTTGATGGGGAGATATGGAGACAACAACCACAGTCAGGTGAGCGGACGTGAGGGCCCCGGACCAGGTGAGGCGAGAGCCGTTCAGCCCCTCCGTCCTGGCTGAGACCAGCAGGCAGCAACCTAAGGGTGAGGACGTGAGTTTTCCCAGCAAAGCGAGGAGAAACCTCAGTGACACTGCAGGCAGGTGAAAATCACAGAAACAGCATGTGTTAACTCTTAAGGATCCTGAGGAGAACACCAGGTAAGTGGGTTCCAAAACGGAAAGCTTTCCTCAGACAAAATCTTTGTCCGAACTCCAAAGGGAAGGCAGATAAAGTAGAGCCCGTCCCGGTGAAGCAGGGGTGAAGGCAGGGGGTTCTTTCCATCTTATTCAATTGCCTCCATTATACTTCCACTCTGAGCATAATTGTGTCACCTTTACCGCCTTGTCGCCTAAACTTGTGCAATACAAAGTCTTTCTGCGGGGGGGGAGGGGGGGACATACACGCCAAAAGGAAACTTCTTTTTCCATCCTTCCATCCAATTTCAGAAGGAGATGACATAAAAGACCACAAAGGAGGAAGGAATGGGAGCCCAGTCCTAGCTCTGGCTCTGCTCTGGCCACTGTGTGGCTTCTGTGAAATCACTTTCCCTCTCTGGTTCTGTCTCCAGCATAGTACAAGGGGGGCTTGCTTCGGGCTCTGAACCTCTGTCAGCAGACAGAACAGGGGAGAGGAAGGCAGCACAAGGACCTAGTTGTCGGGCTGCGGTACCTCCCCATCATTGAGAATTACAAACACATTTGCTCATGAAATAAGTCAGCCATCCTCAAATCCCACCTCCTCATCAGACTCAGAGACCACCCGGTCGGTATCTGTGAATGCTAAAAAATTAGAATCAAATAAAGTGTCTCTATCTTTTTCCTTCATTTCACCAGCCATTAACTTCTTCCCGGATATGTCCCCTCCCATCTGATAGAGAAGAGGGGTCAGTGAGTGGGGTAGAGGCCTCATAGGAGAACTCTCTGAAACTGACCCCCACCCCCGGTGGGACCAGCGGCCTTGTGGGATTCGACATGCAGACTCTACCATCTGTAGACTACCACAGAGTCAAACATAGAACTAGGAGGCGCACACACACATATAGTCGTTTCTTAAGGAAGCTTTTTGGCCAAAATTCCAAGGATATTTCTCTCTACTTGAGATTAGGGAATTAATATTCACTGAGTACCTACTATGTGCTCAGTACTGGGATAGCTCCTTTACCAGCTCATTTAATCTTCATAGCCTTCTTTCAAGATTGGCATTATCAGACCTGAAGGAAAACAAAAATGATAGTGAAGCTGAGGCCCAGAGAGGTTTGCTAACTTGCTCAAGACCATTTATCTCTCAAGTAAGAGCCCTAAGATTCAACCCTATATGTCAGGTTGCAAAATGTGTGTTCCACCCATGATCTTTCTGCCATTCCATACCAACCCCTATTAAAATACTCACTAGGAATCCTGTGAATATAGACTCCGCTTGCATGTAGAGACTCAATTCCGTAACCTCCAATCGTGACCTGAATTCCTTTAGCACCTATTCCTAATGATGGCACGTTTCATCGGCCACCATTTTGTTTCAAGATCAAAGCTCAATGCAAAATCACGTGGCTTCTGACTAAAGTAAAAAAAAAAAAAAAAAAAAAAAAAAAAAAAAAAAAACGGATGCAGCCATCCAGCCTCTTTGAAAGTTTTCACTGCACAGATCTATAGACGGAGAACAAAAGACAGCTGTGAACTACCAAATAGTCAAGATGAAACAGAACTTGTTTGGTTCTGTCAACTAAACAGCAATGGCCAATGAACACCTTGCCGAATGGAAACCAATCTGGATGTCTTCTCTTTTTTACAGGGTGTTAATTGGTTCCACTGGAAGGGCCACGAATATTCAATTCAGTTTGCTGAGATGAAGGTGAGACCCAGCAACTTCCGAAATCTCGAAGGCAGGCGCAAACGGGCATAAATTCCAGGGACAACTGGGTGAGAGAGGAGTAGGGCCCAGAGAAAGAAAATAATTTTACCAAAGTATCAATACGACCCATGCAACCATCAAGCCACAGCTGGGCATTTGGCGGGAGTTGGCATTGACCATGGATCAGCGAGGCTGATGGCGGCAGCACTGGCGTCCCCGCTCTGCGATCCCTTCCTTCGCACCAAAGACAACGGTCTCCAACAGATTTCTGTTTTGTTGTTTGAATCAGCAAAACTCTTCCAGTGACAGTCTCACGATGGTTTTTCCTTCTCTTGGGTGGCTCTGGGAATGGGGGAGGGGTAGGCTATACAGTGGTAGTTTGTTTTAGAACCAGCTGTATTTTACACAAAGCTGTATAATTAATTATCATTATTTTTGTTACCAATGATTCAATGTGTGTCATTGGAAGCCGTCCCCTCCTTTTTTTTACATTTCATACAATGGAAACCAGAAAAGCAATACCGTTTCGATTTTAAGGATAAAATTAATATTATTAATATAATAATGGTGATGAAAACTAAGGATTTTTTAAAGAGATCTTCCTTTCCAAAACACATGTGGACAGTACCTGATCTTTTTTTTTTTTTTTTTAATAAAAGCACAAGTACTTTTAAATTTGGCTGTTGTTTTGCCTTTCTTTGTTGAGACTGAATTCCACCAAAGCCAATGTATTTAAACAAAGCAGGGATGCTGGAAAGGAAAGGCAAAGAGGGGTAGTGATCTGGTGAGAGGAGAAGAAAGAAAGGGAGATGAAGGGCTGGAAGGGAGGGAAATACTTTTTTGGACAAAGATGAACATGAACAAGGTTGGAAAAAGCTTACAACTTAAGTTTCAACTCCTTGCTCAACATTTCCAAGACTAATAGTTTATGGTTTAAAAGATGCTTTTATACCCATCTTCTAATGTAATCACCTAACAATTCTATGACAGGTGAGGTGAGAATTGTTATCATACAAGGGCTAAAATCCCCGGGGGCACAACTGCCTGAGTTCAAGTCTTGGCTCCACCATTCCCTCACCTTTGTGTGCCTGGGTTTCCTCATCAGTAAAATGGGGATGGTCACACTTCTTAATTTCATAGCATTTCTGTGAAAAATAAGGATGTCATCCATCTGAGGCCCTTAGCATGCATGAAATGCTGGCATACATGAAATGCTAATAAGTGTCAGCTGTTACTATTAGTTTACATATGATGGACTGGGGTTCATAGACGTACCGGAACTTGCCCACGGCTACTTACCCAAAGAATAATAGAACTAGGAGTGAAACTCTGGACTTCTGGCCCCAGCGTTCTGCTCTCCCCCAGGCCCGAGACTTCCCTGAGGAAATGTGCGCCATGGTGACAAAGTACAGGTTGCAGAATGAGGACGTTCTCCTGGATCCTTCCTCAGGCTCCTACAATCCCCAAATCTTAGATCTGGAAAGAATGTCTGTTAGGAATCAATGGCTTCTTCTCCCCTACTCGAAGCCCCTTACAGAAAGGGAGCCCAGTGTCCCCCCGTGTCAGCCTGAATATATGTAGCGATGGGGGAACTCACTGCCCAGCACAACATATCTGTTTGTACTCAGCGAACATGAGTCAGAGCCACACCGCACAGTATCCGTACCTTTTAAAACATGGGCGTTGGTGGGGGATGGGCAGAGCAACTCCCAGTTCCTTCTCTTAGGAATTTACAGCAAATTAACTGATTTAATGAAAATGTTTGGGCTGATAGGCCTCATTCAAATGGAATGTGATGGCTCAGAAGTGAGGATAAGAGGAATTTATGGCTCCCGCCACATCCTTTGCCTCTGAGTTCATCATGCTTTAATGAATGCTGTCATGTTATGTATACAATTTGCTGTTCCAGATCATAAGACTTGTTGCCTGCAGCTCAGCCATAGCAACACTCGCCTTGCTCCATAAACCCAAACAAACGGGTGCCCTGTAACAACCAAGCCTTCGCAGGAAGCTTAACCCTCTGCAGGCTGCAGCCTTGGCAGTCGCTGAGCTCCAGCTCCAACCCTTCCTAAGAAAGAGAGCTACAACTAACCTGGTAAGGTGTTTCCCAGAAGCTGCACAAAAATCAAATTCTGAGTGCTGAGGAAGCCACATCAAATAGGTGTTCTTAATCTTGGCCTTGGAAAGGTTGTAGATGCACCCAGAAGAGCCCGAGGCCATGGCGTTCAATGCTTCACAGCTGGTTTCAAACTGCCTACACACCATGAGCTCTGGTCCAAAAGCTGGGGTGGAAAGTGCAGGCTCAACATTTCTCAAACACATCCTTCAGTCTAGTCACCGCTAACTCTGCGGCTTTGTTCAAGCAACCCCCTGCATCTTGAAAGGTCTCCTGACATTCTATTCAACCCTCAAAGTCCAAGACCAGTGTCATCCCCCGCGAAGCGCTCAGCAGTTCTCCATCGAGGGTTCATTTCCAGAGAGTTTCGTCTTCCCTGTGACCCTCCTCATCTCCTTTCTCCCCTTCTCCCTGCTCGGGATACTCCAAGGCCCCCTGTATGAATTATATCGATGGACTTCCATGCCCTCAGGCTTCTGGCCGGGTTTCAAAATGGGCAGCATCCACAGGACATGGAAGGGAGGAGCCTGATGGGATGGTGAGCTGAGGGTAGTCAGGGTACTTATTTTCCAGCTCTTTCTCTGCAGCATCCTGGTGGGCTGACAGGGTCACTCCTAGCATTACTCCAGCGCCTGTCAATTGGCCATCTCCATAGAAGTCTCTCTTAGGTTTCAGATTACTGCTTCCACACTTGCCCTCTCAGGCCTAGGGGCGGTCTCTACACTTCAACTACTGTTAGACCTGGGGAACCAGGCTCACTGACCCTGTGGTTCTCCCCAATCGCACACACGCCTTTGGAAATAATCCCTTCACTGAAACTCTTCTCAGGGACCCTGGTGGGTACACCCACTCTCAGGGATACCTCGGCACTCAGTACCACTGACATAGCTGCCTGCTTGCGTGACCCCAGTATTTCTACTCATGCCTCTCCCTGCAGTGAACATTGGTCATTTAATGCCTTCCCGACACCCAAATTCCTTTCTAGTTTTGGAGCATTGGGTGAGGACCCTGCTGCCCACCATGGAAGCCACAGAGGAAAATGCATTTTCCTCCTCCCCATGGCAGCCACAGCGTAGGCACATAACTTGGGCTATGCCCACTGGATATCCCCAGACAGACTTGAGCGAGGAATGCAAACCAAGGAGCCTGTGAGGCTGGCTTCCCCACCACCACCAGCACAGTGTCTACCACACAGCCCTGTCCTTTGGGACTAGGAGCAACCCCTCCCTCTCCACTACTCGGCTTGCCCCTCCTAAGCCATTCTCCTTCCCATCATGCTTTGCCAGCCCCAGAATATCTGGAGCTCTTGTGGCCTGTGCGGGTTGGTTCTCTTCCCCCAAGATTCTCACTTACCTTTTCATGTAAGAGTCAGGACTGAGCACCCTCATGTGCACAGCACCAAGTGAACAAAATAACCGCTGCTCTGTCCTCTTGCAGCCGCCATGTCAGGGAGAGGCTGGCAACAGCCACCGCATTGGATAAGCCAAAGTGTCACTGCAAATGGAGGGCACGGTATGGAAGCAAACGTGAGACACGATGAGACCATCTAACGGGACCTGACCGGGAAGGCTTCCCTGAGGAAGGGCGTTTGCAGTACAAAGTAATCGGTCAGTAGGAGTTAACCAGTGAAGGAGGCAGCAAAGGCAGAGGGCAGAGTATCTCTACAGGCCTTGATGCCCAGGAAGAAGCGGGGCCACGGCTGCAGCAGGAACCCACTTCTACAGGTTCTTTGGGTGCAGAATAAGGATTTTGACCTTTTTCCTAAATGCCACGGGATGCTACTAAGGAATTTTCAGCAAGGGAGAATTATGATCACGTCTGCTTTTTAAAAACTATCTTTTTGTGGCAGTTTGCATCTGGGCCGGAAAGTGCAAGGTGGGAAAGGCCTGTGAGGAGGCCCCTGCAGGAGTCCAGGTGAAAGGTGATGGCATTTGCATAAACCTGGTTCCTGGAGAAGGAACGTATCTCCTAAGCGTTGTTTAGAAGGTAAAGCCCATAGGACTTGGGGTTCCAGAGAGCTTCTCCATGCCCATACTCCTGTTCCTCAGATGTCCTCGGTTGCTACGGGAATCGTTCTTCAATGTGGGTGTCACTCCAATTAGGCCAGCCTAATTAGGGATGTGGCGAGCTGGAATCAAGTCCCCATTAACTCTGGGAATAGGAAGAGCTGGAGGGTCCTAGAGCACTAGGGCGTCACTCCTTGGAATTCGGGTGGGGTGGGAGGGGGAATCAGGAGAGGCTTGCTTGAGGTCACTGTGGTTAGAATGAGGGCTGTGGTGACACCAAGAGGAGGCTGTGGCTAGACGCAAAGGGTGAAGGTGGTACAGGGTCTTGCCTCGAAGGCTGTGTGTCCTCTGAGCACAGCTGAGAATTGCTGGAGGTATTTAGGCAGGAGTGACATAATCAGCATTGCTCTTCAGGAAGCTCACTCTCACACTCGAAAGGCATTTGCCCTCATCTGCCTGTGTCCCCTGGCCTCAGTTGGCTGCTGGGATCCTCTCGTGCACCCTGCCAGGATGTGAGTTGGTGTGGTATAGCAGTGGCCAGCAGAGGGCACAGTTGCCTCATGGTCCTCCCTCCCCAGTGAGCTCCCAAGATGGACTGAAAGCTCAGACAGGAAGCAGGGAAAGAAAGGCTCTCTCCTTGAAAATCGCTCCAATGCCAAGACTGGAAAATAGATTTCAGTATATTATAGGAAACATACACACACACACTCACACACACACATATACACACCACACACAGTCCAAACAAGCTCTCACATCGGCCCAGTAGTATGTGCAGTTATAGGTTAAGAAATGGTTTCAGAGCAGTGAAATGACTTCCCCCAAGTTCACCCGGCCTTGAAGTGCCAGAGCTGGGACTAAAACCTAGGTCTTCTGAGCCCGGAGGGCACAGGGCTCTGAGGAGCACCACCTGCACACTTATTCCTTCATCCATTCTCCCATCAGGACACACAGGACACCTTCCCTTTGCCAGTTCCCTCATAGCACTTTATAGTTCGCAAAGCCAGTATGATCATAACAACTTCTTCAAAGCAATCTTTGCAGTCAGAGCTGAGCTTGAATCCATCCCCAGTTTCCCAAATACCAAATGACCTTGGTCCAGTCGCTTCATTTTTCTGAGTATCCCTGAAAATGAGGATGCAGAAGACCTACCATGATGAGAATTTATGAAACTTAAAAAAGAAAATAGACAGTGGCTGGCCTGGAGAAAGTGCTAACACACAGGTTTGTTTTTCTCAAGTTGAAAGAAGGTTGTCCAAAGCTGAGTGTCTGGGTTCAATACTTAAGTCAGCCAGCAGATGGCAGTCTCCCCCGGCTTTAGGAGGACACTAAATGCAGAGCTCCTTGTGGAAGGGTTGATGTGGCCTTTCAATGCCAACTGGGCTCCCAGGCTCAGATACTTTCGAGAAAACACTTTCTTCAACTCCTCTCTACTCCTTCTCTCCATAAGGGGCTCAAACTCTGCCCAGGCTGGCAGGCCACTTCTGTTCTTGTCTCCGCCCTCTGCCATGCAAAACCTCCTGTCAGCAACCACAAACGCTCTAGTTTATCACCGCTTGCAAATAAATACTAGGATGGAGAACAGGAACGTAGGAGACAGGGACAGGGATTCTGGGCCCCGTGTCCAGCCCCCACTCAGATCCTACAAGGAGCTCCTGGCAAGGACCAATACCCTTCTCTGGCACGTCTAATGGCTCCATCATATCAACATTTCACCACTGATTTACTTTTGTTTTCTACTCCCTCATTGTTGGTTCTGAAGGCTGAGTTCATTACTGTCCTATGCTTGTTCCTTTGGCTTGCCCCTGGCCCCTTCTATTCTCCTTCCCTACCGCTCAACTGTGCAGTACAGACGCACATCTAGAAATGGGGACTAGTTCCTGTTACCATTGTTATTGTTTTACTTTCTCTTCACTTTTAATCCTGGTTTGAGTGGGGGTCCCTCCGATTCTCCTGAGCAGCTTGGGCAGCACTGAAAACAAAGTCAAGGGCCCGTGTTCCCAATAATTGCCTCCTAGAGTGAGTCTGTACCCCAAAGAGTTGTAGAGCGATACTCTCGAAATGCTGAGTCATGTCGTCTCATCCCACTGCTCCAAAGCTGGCCTTCTGGCTTAGAGCAAAGCCCAGGTGTTACAGTGGCCTTCAGAGCTCTGAGGGACCAGTCCCCTGTTTTCCGTGGCCTCAGCCTCTCGTCACGATGCTCTCAGCCCACGGCCATCCTGCAGTTCTTCAAACACAGCAAGCGCTCTCCCGCTTCAGACCCTTCACCTGCGATGCTCTTTCCCCCCACACCTGCATAGCTCACTTCTCACTTCCTTTAGGCATCTTCCCTCCCAGTGTCCCTTCCAATGAGACTTTCCCTCACCACCCTACAGAAGCACGCACATGCACAGACACCTGCAAAAACGCAGACACACAAATGCACACAAGCCCTGTGCCCAGTACTCTTCTCTATGTTTCTCCATTGCACATAATTCCTCTGGACATACCATTGGTTTACCTATTTTTGTGTATGTTTTCTAGAATCAAGCTCCGTGACAGCAGAGACTTTATCTGTGTTTCCCTGCCGCTGTGGCTCCAGCACCTACAACAGAACCTGTTCTACCATTTCTCAGTCATTACATGTTAACTGAAGACATGGCCAGAACTGGAAGGAGACGTGAGCAGTCCTTTTTAGCCTCACCTTGTCTTCTATTTAATTTGTTGAGTGTTGATTCTGTTCCCAGACCATCATTTTCAGCAGAAACAAACTCAGAGAAGACGTGATTTTCCCAAAGCTGCCATGAAATCAATGTGGCTTTGAATTCAGTTCCTGTTCACCCACATCATTACGTCAGATGTAGTGTGAGGTCAGAACCTAATAGTGTGATTGAAAGAGACAGCAAAGGAATTCCTCTATCGAGAGCCCCAGACAGCTGCCTCTCCTATGGTGGGACAGGCTATGGGCTGCGGTTGTCTTACAGCCAAGGAGGGAGAAATCGCAGGACATTCAGAGAGCAAAACACCATAACTATCAGTCATTTCAAAGACGGAGCATGGTATATGTCCAACCAATATCTCTGGGGACTTTTCACACCCGTCGTCTCTTGGCGAGAATCCTCCCAATTTTGGACATCACCCCGCCGCACTGAGAACCATCATTTCTCAAGGACTGATGGGAAGGGATCAAAATTAGCTGACCTATGAAGCTTTCTATTTACAGGCATTAATTTAAAAATGCCTGTACTAAAATGACAGGGAGAGAGACAGAGAGAATTCTCCAGGGGTGGAAAAGCATCACTAACCTGGATTCACCTCGTCGTGGGTTCAAGAGCTTTTCCAAGAAGCGCCTCCGTTTCCCAGTGTAAAATGAGGCTGGATCATCTCCAGAGGCATTCAGCTTCTCTGTGTATACATTTCCCAGCACGCGCCTTCCCAGCAGTTAGCACAGGAGAGAGGGGAGCAGGCCCCAGATGGGTGACAGGGGTTTGGGAGGGAGACACCCAGCAGACCCAGCTCAGCAGAGGCTGTAGACACACTGCACACTCCCTTAAAGCGAGCCTCAGAGTCCAGTTTGGAAAGGCACCTGTTGCTACCCAAACATTTCAAAGTAGCCAACAGCTTTCATCTCAGTGCAATACAAGGTTAGCTCCCGGGCAGGCTCCAAATGCCACGAGGGCACAGATTGCTCTGCTGTGTCCACACTACCCACAGTGCACAGTGCATGCACACCGTAGCTGCACAATTAAGATTTCCTTATTAAGAAGTTAATTTATAATAACTGCCTGGAAGTTACTGGGAAAGATACCAAGGTCACAAGCAAGCGCAGTAAAATAAAGAAAAAAGAGTACTACTCAATTAATAGGTCTCTTATTAATATTGGTGTTTGTCATCCTTAGAATGGCGCATATTTTGCCAATCAGGATAGTGGGAAGACTAGAAACACCACCTCTTTAGAGAGAGAGAAATGGAATAACACACAGGTACGTATCTCTGTCTCAAAATCACTGAAGATCTGTCATGGAAGGGAGAGAGCAGACTTGTTCTGTTGGGTAACAGAGAGAAAAAGCTTGGTGAAATCTACCCGGGGACAAATTGTACTCAAATAAGAAAAGAACTTCTAATGACTCAAATAAGAAAAGAACTTCCACCCAAAGGACAAGCAGGCTGTCATCGGAGCAGTGGGCACCTGATATTGGAGGGTCTTGGTGATGGTTCAGACCTTACAGAGAGTGGTGTTATGGTGTCCCCTGCAGTCCCAAGATGGACTGAGCTCTGCACCTCTGGTTCAGTGAGTTCTTTCACACAGGTGTCCAGCAGCTTCTGTTCCAGGTTTTCAGTCTCCAGCCTGAGTCTAAAATGCAACAAAAGGAAAGACGATCATGAAGGAGTTCAGACACCACGAGACACAGATACTATTTTTAGGAAGAAGGTGGCCTCCGTGGGGAGACAGGAGATGACATATGTGTTCTCCCCCCCAGGAATGTGTTGGGGAGGAGCCTCACTTGCAAGGTGGCAAAACCCTAAATTTCCTAAAACATCTAGGTTTAATCAGTTTCTCCGAAGCAAGCTCTTTACAGAAAATGAAATCTGCAGCCCCCAAAGGACTCTGACTTACTGCCAAAGAATCTCACTGCCTCCTGGGCCAGCATGACTGAAAGAGGTGGCTCAGGGCCAAATTTCACTTTCTAACCTTCCCTTAGGAAGTCACCAGAGGTTTGCGTAAAGGGCAGTTTCTACAAAGGAGATCTTAATGTATGTACGATGTTATCATTCAGGGCCCTGTCACCACTTCATTCGTTTTCCTACTTAATCTAAATACCAAGAGCATTCAAATGGCATTTAAATGGCTTCGTGTACAGCACATAATGCATGTTTTTAATACTAAAGTTTGAGGTTGATTATAACAAGAACAGTAGACATGGAGTCAAGAAATAACCTCCCCGGTCAGACTGTGGGAGTACTGGGTGCGGGGAGGCAGGAATCGTTTCTTAGCAAACGCTGTAGCGGCAGGGCCTGGCAAGGAGGATGGCAAAGTGCTAAATCAATGATCAATCAATGATCAATCGATGGATGGTTTCCAGCTCCGGCTCTGCTACAGAACCCATGGTGTTACTTTGATTACCTTGGTTACTTAACTTCTCTGAGCTCCAGATTGTGTCATCGATAAATCAGAAATAATAATAGCTACCTCCTATGATTGCAATAAATGCAATAACGTGTTCAAAGTGTCCCAGAAGGTGGCCGGCACATAGTAGGTGCTTAGGAAGTGGTATGCCCCTTCTGCTTCCTAGAACCACGCTTCACACAAAGTGAATAAATGATCAGTAACCATTTGCCTGGATGACCGACAGCTGGAACTACTACGCATGCTCCCGGTTGAGGACGAAGTACAAACAGGTGAGCTCACGTGCCTCGGGCTCAGGGAGCTGCTCCATGGAAGAGTGTGAGGCAGAGGAAGAAAAGGCAATCGGAAATTTAAACATATCTCTGCTAACTGCGAGAGGCAGCTGACACGTGTACTTGTTTTTCGTTGCTCGTACCGTGATTACTGCTTTGCCATTTCAGCTCCAAAGAGCAAAGTTCCCGGATCTTCTAGAGCATCCACAGAACTCCTGGCTTTAACAGATTCCCATTCATAGAGCTGGACATAGAGACACCGTCAGCCGTACCCAACGTCACTTATGCCTAAAGGAACCCCTGGAGCATCCAGTCCCCACCGCCTGCTCCCAAAGAGTTTATTTTACAAATGAATGTCTACTTCATGCTGTGATCAGGAAGTGAAATGTATACCATCCAACATGTTCCCTCACTGCCTTTGCTGCAGGGAAAGTAAGGACAAATTCATCGCCCACTTTCTCTGATCATCATGGCTCAGGTCTGTGGCACACTCTACTCCTTCGAGTTCCTTCCACTGCTTCCTGCTCTCTTTTTCATCCCAATGGTTTGGTTTTACTTTGTTTAATCCACACACCATTGCAAGTCTTTCCGCAAAAAGGTAAGATAGAACATTAAAAACATAACTTTGCACACACAGATTCCCAATTGGAACTTCCCTAATTTGAAAACAATACCTGACTTTCCCCCCTCAGATTTACCATCTTTAAATGAGTAATGATGCTAAAAATAATAACATCGAACCCTTATAATAGCTCTGGATATAGGCCAGGCACTGTTAAAAGTGCTCCACATGTACAAACCCATTCAGTCCACATAAACATTTCATGGTGCAATAGCATATGTCCATTATGCAGAGGAGGAACTGAGGAACAGGAAAGTGAGCTGACTTAGAAATGCACTGCTGAGGAGGCACTGGATTTAACGCAGTTAGGATTAACATGGAATGTTTTATGTAGACCCCCTCACATACGGGAACTGTGAGGACAGCTGTGAATATAATACACTGCACATGCTGGCAGTGGAGTCAGCCCACACCGTACAGACACTGACTGTAATGAGAAGGAATAAATTCCATTTTCCTTCCACCATTCAAGTTCCACTATCAGAAATTACAGAACCTGACTATAAAAGCAATGGAAGTCACGAGGTGGTTTATTGTCATAACTGGGTTACTGGACAAAAGATCCCTAAGGCAAAAGGGCACGCACACTAAGGTCTCCTCGGCTACCAGACAGACACATCACGCCACCAGCTCTTCCTCACCTCACGCTTTTCCTGCAGCGTGGAGAACTGAGACAGGCATTGTGAGGGCATTGTGAAGGGAAAACCTGCAGACCCGGCTCCTGACTCCGGTCTGGCGGGTGGCTCACACTGCATTCAGGCAAGCTGGTCCTGCTAAGCTGGTCCGATGGAGAAGTGGGTGCTCTCACCTGGGGCTTGGAAAATTATGGCCAGGGTCGATGGAAGGTCCTGCCTGCTGTTCTGCATTCCAGACTCTCCAGAATTCCAGGGACCACTGCAGGCTGCTTCCCCTTTGCACCAAGACTCAAAAAAGCGGCCCTTCAAGGTCTTAAACATCCCTTTGCTGTCAGTTTTGGAATGAGCCGCAGCCAGATAAAAATGCATCTTTATCAAAGTATGCACTAAAGTAAGCACTTCTCCCAACATTTAGTGACACCATCAGCGTGCTCACGCTAGGGGAATGGAAACCAGATACAGAGAAGTGCTCTAAAATGGCAACGCAAGACCAGAGGGTCATCTAGTCAGTTCCCAAGAGAGCCTCCTGCCAGCCTGACATTGTCTGCAGAAGTCACACTGGACAGTCTGGTCTCTCCCTGAGTCCCCACTTCCTGCTGCCTGGTTAACTTCTGCTAGTTGCTTACCGTGCCTGCTGCACTTGACTCTGATATCTTCCTCCCCAACACGTGATAATCAACCAAAGTTTCAGTACTTCTTTGGCACCAGCTTCCTGGACTGGCACTGGAATTTGACCCTCTTCTTCATAATGACCCAGCCAAGTCTGACACACGTCTTCTTTAAACAGATCCCATCACCCGGACACCCTCCTGGACTTGTCGGCCTTAAGCTACCCTGGCCAGGCTGCCAGAGTAGGGTCATGGAAAGAACAATATCATAGGATGGAATAACCCCAGGTTGCCTCCTTCAGATAGGCTATCAGGAAAGTCCCCGCTGAGAAGATGACATGTGAACCTAGACCTTTGGTGACAATCCAAAGTGGGAAACAGCTGAGTAAGTAAACCGGCTTCAGCAGACCCTTCTGGTGTCCCACACTGCCCCTGACGTCTGTGCGGCAGCGGTGGATACATGCTCCTTCAAGCATGTGCCTCCAAGTCGCTCCATTTCTCTGCCCCAGGGCTTTCTTCTCAACCAGGCAAACCCACTCAGATCAAACCCACAGACATTTCCAAAGTAGGGGGTGGGGAGTCGCTGGAGACCCTCAACCAATGGGGGATAGGAGATCTGGATGAACATCCCAGGCTTCTCTCCTTCCACAGGACAATCCCGATACCCCCTGGGCTCGCCTTCTCACAGGGCCCCCGTGGGAACCTGACTAATAGCACATCCTGGCCTTTCCTTCCTCCCTGTCTCACCCTGTCCACGTCCTCACTCCTGCATCCTGGGATCACAAGCTCTTGTTTCGGGCTCTGCTTTAGGCCTGATAAGCTGAGGAGGATGCACGCCGTGGTTAGAGTGAGAAATAGGAGTGCTCTGTAAACTCAGGTCTGTGAGATCAGATGGGGAACGGGCCATGGAAAACCTAGATTAGATTTCAGACCACAGCCTAGTGGTCAAGAAGGTGGAACACAGCCCGGGAATCCAGCCAACAGGCCTGCAGGCAGCAGTGGAGCCTGGGGATCTTGCCTCACCGGGCTGGATAGAGGCGTTGGGCCTCTGCCAAGCTGGCTAAGATTCAGGGAAGGAATTGGGACAGTCAGGGAAGGGACACTGAAGCAAAAGGCCGCTCATCGAAATGGGGCCACCAGGGAAGCCACAGGGGAAGTTCTGACTCAACCTTTATGCAAGTGCCCAGAAGTCATCTCTAGCACATTGGATACGGCATGAAAATAACCGCAGCTTTCCTGAGCTGCTCATTTTCAATCTGCTAAGCAGTTTTCATAATGAGCTCATTTAGTTATCAAAATAACCATATAAGTCATTCTCCCCATTTTATAGATGAGGAAAGTGAGCCTACTAAGCACTAGAAACAAGACTGGAATCCAGAGTTATTGGATTCCAAATTTCATGCTCTGACCAACCACTGCCCTGCCAGGGTCCAATGGTGCTGCAGCCCAAGTTCAAGGTGAACAACTGAGCCTGCAGATGTAAGTAAGCTTGCTGGCTACAGGTGGGAGGGGCTGGGAGAGATAGAAACTGATCTTGGTGTCAAAATGCACCCCCGGCCTGGATTCATCAGCATCATCTGGAGAGAGATCATCTGAGACAGCCTCACAGCAGCAGTGACCTGTCCTGTACATTCACCCTGCAGCTGTCCTTCCATTCCTAAGGAACGTCTCTCAGACTTATCATCTACTTTCAGGACCTGGAGGGGAAGGACTCCAGGTTCGGGTGGGCGGGATGCTTATTTCCTTGTCATTTAGAAAAGAAACCACAGCCATGCTTATATCTGCAGGGGATGCTTTCATCTACAAAACATATTCCAGTGTTTGAAGTCACCATGCTGAGGATGAGTAGAGCAGACTGTGTGACTCCCATTTCAGAGCAGAACAAACAGTATCAGAGATGAGAGGCAGCACAGGGTGGGAGAAATCCCAGCCACTGGCCCTGGTGCAGGGAGTGCCCACTCTAGCCACACTCTGCCCCTGCGTGGCCTTGACTCCACACCGGTGCCCTATCCACACCGGACACTGACTGTGCAGGCTGCATGTGGGAAAGGGAAGAATCCAAAGAAGGAAGGAAACTGCCTTCCTGAACAACCCCACAGAGCAGAGAACAAACCTACCAGTAGCACTGGACCGTGATGTGAGCAAGCAGTCCATTTTTATAGCGTCCTGCCTCCGAGTGCATGGAGTTGTCTGTTCCAGGAGTCACCCAACCCTGGAGTCACCTTCACTGTTATGAAGGATCCTGCTAACACTATAGGATTCTAACGTATAGACTTAAGGCCCAAGAGACAAGGATGACAGTTAATTAGTCAAAAAGATTTCATTGAAGGGGAGAGAATTGTCAAAGATGAGGTCATGTTTATGAAGGCAAAACATCAGACTGTTCCCATATTAGCAAATTCCCACTGTTTGAGAGGTCGTGAAAGAGCACTGAGAGGCCACAGACTCTGGATTTGCATAGACCTGGGTTCAAACCTCCCCTATCCTCCTACCTGACGTGTGATGGCAGGAATTCACTTCACCTTTGTAAGCCTCCATTTTGTTGCTTGTGAAATGGTAAATCTCAGAAATTTGTGGCAATTAAATGAGATGACGGAAGTAACACACACTGTAAGTTGTGGCAGAAAATTCCCTTGACTCTCACCATGCTAGCCTGAGGAAGAAAGCTAGCGCGGGAAAGCAGGGGGACGGAGGCAGGCACTTCGTTCATTGATGTTTCTATTCATTTATCTCACCTTGTGTCTCAGGCATCGGCAATACAGAGATGAATAAAACACAGGCCCTGACCTCAAGGAATTCAGCGTGTAAGTGGGAAGATCGGCATCTAGATGTGCTCACGACCTCCGACAAGTACACGAAAGCCAACACTTCCACCTCTAGAAGCGTGCCACAGAGAGAGAGAGATGGTGCTCACGGAAACATGACAGAGACGACCACTGAAACTCTGCCGATAAATTTAAAAATCAGAAAAAATATTAAATGTCCATCAATAGGAGAGCAAAGAAGTTACAGCAGATGAATAACTAGAAGCATTAACACGTAGCCTCATTAAGAGTGACTGAAAAATGCAGCTATCAAAGGATATGTACAGTTGGGTACACTTGATTTGATTTTAAAACAAAATATTTTGCATTTTTCATGGATGTGTGCATCTGTGTGTATAAAAGTGTTTTCCAAATGGACTAACAGAATCCACATCTGGTTGCTTCTGGGGGAGGGAGGGAGAAAATGGTGTAAGGATAAGGATCGAAGGGGACAAGAATTTCATCTGTAATGTGTCTCTCATGTTTAAAGAGACCAGTGACAAATATGACAAATTAATTTGGATAATGGTAATGTATGTGATATTATTCTTAATATTGTTTATTTTTTAAATTTCTCAAAATAAAAGTAATCAAAGTATAGCAATGTGTTGAACAAGGAAGGGTGACAGTGCCGTCTCCGTTAGCCTAAGTTGACCTTAGAGTCCATGTTTGAAGGGCACGGTCAGCGGGGGCATCAAGGCTGCTGGGACGTAGCCAGCGGCAGGCAAGGACCATGAGCGTGTTGGTTAATCCCGTCGATGCTATCTGGGAGTCAGCATGACACTTGCTTTGAAGAAATGATGACCTAGTTTTCACGCCTGGATTCACCACTTACTAACAGAACATGATCACAAATGTAATCACACATCAGCTCTGAAATGCGTTGCTTTCTCTAATGAATTCAGTTCTTCATGCCAGTCAGTGGATAAAATGTGAACTTTAAATTCCCTATCATGTATACTTCATGTCAGCTAATAATTTAAATAGACCCTTGAGGAACAGCTCAGTCTCTCTAGGAGAAAAGATCCAATCTCGAAAATGATGGTTTCCTGTTTGGCGTCCCAAACTCTAATCCAAGATTGTCCATGGGCGTGGTTTACAGAACCTTACGATGGAAGCAGAACACTGGGCCCTGAGGCCAAAAGCCAGGTGGATGGTAGTGGCAGAAGTAACATCTGTAGTCCACCTAATTGTAGACTGACATGCTAGTCCTTCGAATGAGGTCTGCAACAGAGGAAACCTGAGGTCTGTGCTCTCTCTCTCTCTCTCTCTCTCTCTCTCTCTCTCTCTCTCTCTCTCTCTCTCCTTGGACAAAGTCCAGGTGCTTCCTGGCTAACTCAGCCCCACCATTTCTAGACCTTTCTGAGATATAGTTGTGAATCCATTTGGGCTCAGGCCAAATAGCTTATTATCTCTGCAGCCTACTCTACCGAACCACCTTGGTCCTGCTATGATGGCCCTTCTAACCAGTACCCCACCCCAGCACCCAGCTGTCCACAGCACACAGGAACCGAGGGCAGCGGCTACACTGCCACGTTTATGTTACGGTGGCTGCCCTGACACTGATGCAGCATGCTGTGGTTGGCTTGACGGGCAGCTCCCCAAGCAGAGACAACAAGCAATAACCACCCTCTGTTCTGGATGTTTCTTTCATTTACCTAAAGTACTTCCCTTTTCTTCATCAACTGCCCTCACAGGATAGTTCAACGTCTTCTCCTTCTTCTCTCCCAGACTTCTCCTTTCCATAAAACCTTAGGCTGGTGAAATGGTTAATTTTATGTGTCAATTTGGCTAGACCACGGTGCCCACACATTTGATCAAGCATGTCTGGATGTTGCCGGGAAGGTATTTTTTACGGAGATTAAGATTTAACTCAGTAGACTTTAGTAAAGCACAGTGCCCTCCGTAATGTACATAGGCTACATCCAATCAGTTGAAAGCCTGAAGGAAAAGATTGACCTCCCTCAAAAAAGAGGAAACTCTGCAAGCAGGCTACCTTCAGACTCAAGCCACAATATTAGCCCTTCCTTGGGTCTCTAGCCTGCTGGCCATCCTTTCTTTCTCCATTAGGCCCAGTGTGCAAGGCTATGGTCTTCCTGAGGAAGTCAAGTACACGTCCTCTGGGACAATGAACTTGAAGGAAGGGGGAGGCTGCAAGGAAACCATGGCTAAAGGGAAGAAACTTAAATTTGTTAATAGAAACTTTATGGTGATGGAAAGAGAACTGACTCCGGGTGGTGAACACACGATGTGATAGATAGATGATGTGATACAGAATTGTACACCTGAAATCTCTGTAACTTTACTAACCATTGTCACCCCAATACACTTTAATAAAAAAATATATAATAAAATAAAAATAAATAAATAAACTTTTATCACCATCACACGGTGGGATCTTGGACAAGGCTTTTCCATCTCTGAGCTTCTGTCTCACAAAGTTGTTTAACTAATCACGACCTTATTATCATCATTAGCAGAGGTACTCATTTTGGGAGATGCTGCCATGCACCAGTTACAGCACAAGGTTCAGCTGGGATTGTGAATGGTGGTGTTTGAGGTTTTGTGTGTGTGGGAGTTGGATAGTAAGTCAGCGTCGAGGGGCCACGTTTGGGGCCATATGTGGTGGATGTGCGCAAGGTAACTTTGAGATGCCTACATTGTAACCGGGTTGTAAGATCCAGGGGGAGAGTAGAGTTGGGACTGGCAGGTATGACAGGACCAGTGACTTGGGGGCAGTGGAGTGAGAGAGAGAGAGAGAGAGAGAGAGAGAGAGAGAGAGAGAATGACAGCTACTTCTTCCCATATTTCTTGCTCCAAATGATGGGAACTTGGTAAGTTTGTCTTTGATGAAAAAAAAAAAAATCTGTGCTGGAGCCAGCTTTAACCTTTCATCCTACCAGGTAAGGAGCAAACATTCTAGCAACTTCACCTATAGAGTTCGAGGAGGATGGGAAATTCCCCTGGAAGCCCAGAATACACTGAGGCCAAACTCTGGGCTTTTTCTGAGCAAACATTTTGAGAGAAACCAAAGTGATGATGATGCGAAGAGCCACGGGGGCTGTCCCCTCGCTCAGAAGCACGGCTGATGAAAACACAGGGATTAGTACAGATGAATCATTGCCAGTCCTCTCCCTGAGAGCACTTGCTCGTGGCAAACCAATAAATACCAGCTCTCCGAAAGCGCTGACAAGTCACCCACTGGGCCTGGGAGCAAGAGATGGCTTCCGAAGTTGGTGGGAGGAGAGAGCGGGGAGTGGAGACACGGGGGCGTCGTCCCCTTCCAGAATTCATGTTCTTCCTTTTGGTAAGATCGTTTCCTACTCTTTCAGAAGTGTGGGTGATTCTCTAGATGAATGGTGCCCGCAATCCTGACCTTCCGTGGCTCCCGTGTGGGTGGGAATTCATGTCCCTCTGTGACTCCTGCCCTTGACAATCAGGAGCAGGGTGCTCTGCCCACTGGGAACTCAGGAGGACAGAAGGGCGGCCGCCTTGCTTTGATTGACAGTGAGGACAACCTAAAGGTCTCTGGAGTGCTACCTCCAACAGCATCGAGGGTGCACAGAGCTTTCAAGGGGCAATATTCCATTCAGCCTCTTGACCGTGGTGATGGATAAACAGCCTACACATGTGATAAAATGTACAGAGTTAAATACGTACAGATACACACAGCAGAATGAGAACGAGTAAAATTGGGGAAACCTAAACATCAGTGGATTCTATCAATCTTAACATCCTGGTCTCAATATTCTATCAGACTATAATTTTACAACACATCAGCATTGGGGCAAACTGGGTAAAAGGTCCATAGAATCCTTCTGTTTTATTTGTCTTAAAAAGCTGGTTTATTGCGATATGATTCACATGCCATACGATTCACTCCTGTGAAGTATACAGTATACTTTAGTATATTCACAGAGTTGTGTAGACATTACCACGATTTTAGAACAATTTAATTATCCCCCCAAAGAAACCCCACACCTTTTACCGATCACTCCCAAATTCCCCCACACCCCAAGCCCTAGATAACCACTAATCTTCCTTCCGTCTCTAGCGATTTGCCTGTTTTGGACATTTCCTATCAATGAAATCATACAATAGGTGGTCCTTTGTCCCTGGCTTCTCTCACTTAGCATTTCTTGTAGAATGTATCAATGTTTCATTTCTTTTTATCAATGAACAACGTTCTATTGTATGGATATACCATATTTTATTTATTCATCAGTTGATGGACACTTGGTTTGTTTCCCCTTTTTGGCTGCTATGGATCATGCTACTATGAATATTCACGTACACATTTTTGTATGGGCAAAAGTTTTCAATTCTCTTGAGTGTATACCTAGGAATGGAATCACTGAATCAGATGATAACTCTGTGTTTAAGCTTTTGACAAACTTCCAGACTGTGTTCCAAAAACAGCGGCATCGTTTTACATTCCTACCAGCATATGTAAGGGTTCCAATTTCTCCATATTCTCACCAACACTTATTATCATCTCTCTCTTTTTTTTTTTATTATAACTATCCTAGTGGATATGAAGTGGTATCTCATTGTGGTTTTTGTTTGCATTTGCATTTCCCTGATGGCTGTTGAAGCTGAACATTTTTTCATGTGCTTATTGGCCACGTGTGTATTTTCTTTGGAGACATGTCTATTCCAATCCTTTGGCTACCTTTTA
Source organism: Rhinolophus ferrumequinum (assembly GCF_004115265.2). Classification (NCBI taxonomy): domain Eukaryota; kingdom Metazoa; phylum Chordata; class Mammalia; order Chiroptera; family Rhinolophidae; genus Rhinolophus; species Rhinolophus ferrumequinum. The sequence goes on along the minus strand of NC_046295.1, from coordinate 66,552,940 downwards.
ATTGGGTTATTCATCTTTTTATTATTGGTCTCTGTATTATGTCTTACAATTGCCTATGAATCTACAATTATCTCAATACAAATTTTATTTTTTTATTTTTTTTTAAAAGGACATTGGGGGAAACTAAAAGGAAATTCAGGGAAGAAAATGAAGTAGTGTTTCACCAAACAGGATATACAGAGGGCAACCAAACACATGAAAAGACGTTTGATAACATTAACTATTAGGGAAAAGCAAATTAAAACCACAATAAGCTATAACTGCACACCCATCAAAAGGGCTAACATAAAAATTAGTGACGAAAGCAAATGTTGCTGAGGATGCAGAGAAACTGGGTCATTCATATATTGTTGGTGGGGGTGTATAAAATAGTACAGCGACTCTGGAAAACAGTCTGTAAGGCAGTTTCCTACAAAAACAAACAGGAAACAATCAGACAGCATGGCAATTGAACGTCTAGGCATTTATCCCCGAGAAATGAAGACATCTGTTCACAAGAAAACCTGTACATGATTGCTCATCGAAGCTTTATTTGTAAAAGCCCCAAAATGGAAGCAACCCCAATGTCCTTTCAGAGCTGAATGATTAAATAAACTGTGGCACATCCATACTATGCCGTGCTACTTGGCAATAAAAGGAACTAATTATTGATTGATACACTGAACAACTTGCATGAGACTCCAGAAAAACAAACTGCGTCAATATCAAAAGGTTACATACTATATGACTCCATTGATGTAACATTTTTAAAATGACAAAATTATAGACATGGAGAAGAGATTTGTGGTTGCTAGGAGTCGGGATGGGATGGGGAGAAAAAGAAGGAGGTGGACATAACTCTAAAAGGGTAACAGCTGGATAGGTCTTTAGAAATGGTGTGTATCTTGACTGTCCCACTGGCAGCATCCTCACTGGGATTTGGTACTATACTTTTACAAGATGACCAAAGGGGGATATGCCAGATCTCTTGGATCTCACTATAGCATTTCTCACAATGGTGAACCTACAGTTGTTTTGAAATAAAGTTTCATTAAACAAAAGAAAGAGGCAGTGCCTTCATGGATCTACTTAGAGCTCTACCAATTATTTATTATGTGATTTGGGACAAACTAACATTGTCAGTTTTCCACCTGTAAAATGGGGCCAATATCTACTCATATGATTGTGGTAATGGTCAAATGAAAATAAAAGTGAAAGAGCCTGTAATTACCAAAGCAATTACTACTGCTACAAGTCTTACCCGAGTATTCTCTGTCCTCAGTATACATCCCTCCCTTCGTGGATGCCATAGTGTCAGTAATGTCCACTCATCATTATTTGACTTCTCCGTTGATAATATAGCCTCTGTGAGAAAGGTAGCAGAATATATGAATTCATACTCGGGCAGGCTTTCAACATGAAAGCTTTGAAAGGCTCAAGGTTGGAAGGGAGCAGAACAAGAGTTGGGCTTTCCTCAAAGACTCCCAGACAGGAGGGGCAGGAGACAGGCCATGCTGGAGTCAGGTCACAAGTTTTAGGGACTTCTAGTACCTGGAAGTGGGGACTTTTGACCTACCTGGCTAAGCATAAATTTACTCTTAATCTTCTGGCCTTGGGAAGGTCCATTTTCCCTGCCTGCTGAACGGGAATAACCACAGGTCCCTAAAGCTGGGACGAGGACCATGAGGTGATTCCGTGTTTCCTAACCTCCAGGCACCAAATTCACTTGACACCAAAATTGTCATTTACTTACTATTTTTTTCATTAAACCTACTCTCTTCTTTACTTAAATAACCTTGTTTATTAAAGAAAACAAAAACACATTTGTTCACAGTTAACACCTTTGAAAGCAGCATCCTTCTTGCACTCAGTGGTGTAGGATGGTTTGATTAGTAAATTATTTTTCTTTGTTAATGGGATCTACAATAATAATATTTTCATAATCAGTAACATTTTCAACGCTATTAAATATGGAATGTCACTTCTATGAGTGGAAAACCGGGTTGATTATTAAAAATAGAAGGAACCATTTAAATAAATATATTTTGTTAAATTACATTTTAATTAAATTTCCAACATAATTAAATGTCAGCTAGTGTGCTGCCTGCAATATGTTAGCCTGAGGCATCTGTTTCAAAAGGGGAACTCAGTGAGCAAAGAGGGTTCGAGGTGACTTACTAGCACCAAACTGACGGGATCTTCATGACAGTATGTCATTCCATGTTAGCAACAGTCACACTATCCAGCACCTCAAAGGGTCTCAATTAGCAGCAACGGTCTGCTTTTAAAAAGCACTGGGGGAAAACCTCAGCAGATAAGATCTGTGTCACTTCTGGGAACTGGAAGCAATGCACTTTCCATTCCTAGGAGCAGGGAGGACCGTGTGCTGGTTCCACACCGAGATACAACGCAGCACTTAGAAACGCCAGCTAGAAGTACATTCATTCACGTGCATAGACTCTTAAAATGTTGAGTAAAGTAATAAGAGACTGAATGAGATATATATCACAGCATCATATAAGGAAATAAAAAGTTTGCGCATTCACCATAAATACTATGTATTTTCAAAACTGTACACATATCCTTACAATGGCGTAGAAAGTGGGTGGAAGAAGGAACCAAGGATGCAGGGAAGAAAAATAGTATTAGTGAAATAAAAATAAAACAAGAGAGGCTGTTTGAACCAATGATGATACTGTACCCTGAGGTGAAGTATTTGAGTAACACAATTATCGATATAAAAATGTGAATATAAATGTAAAGCATACAACTGTATACAGTAGATACTCAATGGATAGCAATTGCTTGCCTTTAGGGTAAACTACAAAGGAGTGTCTTCAAAAATTCCATGTGGTAGTGATTTCCCAGTGACTGTCCCTAGGTAGATGTCACCCCACTCCTTAGCAGTCCCCTGGATTGGTCCTCATCCCCCGACCCCTACTCACACACACATTTCAGACTCTTCTAGTTCAGGATACCACATCACCAATAACATCTGAAGCCAAGCTGACTTCCCAAAACAAGACCCACACACCCTAGGAATTAATCCAGGTGGACGCTGCTTAGGGATTGAGTCCCACTATCCCATTATACAGATAGGAAACTGAGGCCACAGAGGGGCAGAAATGTGACGTTGCTTTCCTTTCACCTGTGCATCTGTCCTCCCCCTCCCCCACACAGTCTGCTGTGCCCTTTACCTGACCTACCGTTATAAAGCAGAGGCAAGGCCACCGAGAGAGAATTTCCTTCTTTGAAGGGGCAGATATTTTTGTCTAGGGTGCTGCTCACCAGCCACTGGGGGATGGAGACTTTAGGAGTCAAGAAATTACTCTGAAGGCAAAGAGTACCCTAGCAGGTGAGACAGAAGTCATAACAGCCAATGGTATCATTTCTCAATGACAGTATCACTAAAGACGATCTATTCCCTGGAAGATAAATGATAGAAAGTCATGCCTGCAGGCTGCCTAGTATCTTTGCCCCAGACAGAGGGTGGGTGGCAGATGTAATGAAAGTGGTGGCAGGGGCATAGGCCCTTTTATGAGAATTGTTTAGTATTCCCAACGTGTATACTACTCTCTTCATTTCACGGATACTCAGAGACCCAGAAAGGCTAAGTAACTTGCCCAAATTCATAAAGCTAGGAAGAGGCTGACAAGGGATTTCAACAGACAGTGCCTGTCTCCAACGCCTTCGTTTCCCTCTCCCAACCCCACACATTACTTCCTTGTACACCAAGAAAATAAGAGGTTTCAAGAAGAGAGAGCTAAGGTTTGGAAAGGAGGTGAATCCTGGAGGATTTCCTGTGCCTCCATCATCTGACATAGGTCTTAAATGAAGGATATGATTTTCCATGGGTGGATGGGGGAAACGGCATTTCAGGCAGGGAGAATTTATAGCAAAAGCTTCTGGCTAGGGAAGCACAGCGCATGCTCAGTGGGGCAAGCGGGTGGTGGGGAGAGAACCTCAGGCATGTGATGGGGAACAGAGCCAAGTCGGGGTGAAGGACGGCTCTGTACAGACCGCGGGAAGCGCTGGTCACCAGGGCGAGGGTTCCGCGAGCACCACAGTGAGCAATGCAGAGTTCCTGGGAGGGTTTTCAGGTGGGGCACAGCGAGACAGGGTCCTCAGCCTCCCCAATAGCCTCTGTGGCTAAGGGAGTGAGGGAAGGAGGGAGGGGGCAAGGACACAGGTTTGGGGCCAAACTGATTTGCATTTGAGTCCAGACCCTGCTGTGAAGTAACCATAATCTTGGGCAAGAGGCTTATCCTCTTAGATAACCCTCAGAACAGGCCTGGCACATAGGAAATGCTGAGTATGCGTTAAAAGTGATGATGAAGAAGGTAACGATGACAACACAGAAGGCAGCAGAGGGAGAAGAAGAGGAGGAGGTAGGGGAGGGGGAGAATTTGTGGTAATACAGAGGGAGGGCTGCTCCGTGAGTCAGGACTTACTGAAGAATAAAGAGTCACTACATCTGTCCGGCGAGTAGGATTCTGAGAGGAAGTCTGGAGACATGATCAGACAAGGACAGAAATCTCTCTATGGCCAAGACTCTTGTTTTCTGCTTTGTCTGTTTTGTAATTGTTCCAGGTACCTTGCTAGATGTGTAAACAAAACAACAATCAACGTGTATGGAGAAACCCCATGTGCTAACGGCCATGCTCGGGCTAGAGGCCCTACAATGAATTAGATCTTGTCCCTGCACTCAAAACATTTACAGTCTAGTGGGTGGAGGCGGGGAGGTTCGCAGACAATAAGCAGCGACCCAAAGCAGAAAAGCCCACCACTCGGAGTGCGAGGCTGAGCTTCAGGGGAAGAGCTGGGTGCTCGGGTTGGGAAGAGGTGGTGGGGTGAGCGGGACTAGAGCACTTCAGACCGGAGGCATCCAGGGAGAGCAGAGGCTTTGACTCACCGCACCCGAGAGATGACTAGAAAACCAAGTCTGAAGAGAACAGACAATAGACAGTCCCAGAGTTCTAGATGGCAGAAAATAACCAATACGTTGCACTATGCCTTGGAATGAATGCACTCCAAGTGTTTTTCCATCCTTGCCTCTTGGCTCAGGATTCAGAATCCTGACGGTCCATTCTTTAGTTTCATGAAAGCAGGACATCGGGAACTTCCATTGTGGGAGGAGGTTTGTTTGCAGAAAGAAAACTCAGTCAGTGTTGCCAAATATGGGGAAAAGATATAGATTGCCGAAAGGAAATGAGTATCAGCTATAGTTCAGGCAGATACAGCTAGTTTACCCCCCAGGCTCCTCTGATTTGGCTCAAAGAGGCAAAACTCCCAGTTTAAAGTCCTCCTCCCTTTCCCCAGACATCACTGCAGCTAGGAGTAGATCCTAGAGTAAGATCCAGTTTGGGCCAATGAGAGGAAGGCAGAATCCAATGGCTGGCGCTTCTGGGTAAACCCTCTGAAAGGGAATGCCCCATTTGGTGGTTGGTCCTTCTTTTCTTTGCACCTGAAAAATAGTTGTGATGCCTGGAGGAGGTGCAGCCATTCTACGACCTGAAATTGAAAGCCATCTTCTGGGGCTGGAGATGGGAGGATAGAAGGAAGGAGCCTGGGTCCTCAATGACTTTGTAAAGCTACTTATTTCATTAAGGGAGACAGACTGAAAATCATCCAGGTGTGATTATCCAGGTTCGTGTTCTGTTCTGTGTCCCCAGTAGACCTTCTGACTGTCCCCCACTACCACAGTACAATTAGTTTGACAAGTGTTTGTGGTAGGGGCTAGGGGAAGGGTGGTCTCCTTTCATTGGAGTTCAGCCATCAAATGACTCAATGCAGGAAGCCTCTCCCGATCCCCCCGAATCCATCGAGATTTGCCCATTTTATAGGTTTATGGCTCACGCGTCTTTTCCCACTGAGCAGTTACCACAATTATTTATGCCAGTGTTTCTATAATGCTTGTGCCATTACCAGACTCTGACTTTTGCAAGGCGCCAGTAGATACCTATATCTATATCTTCATCCATATCCATTTCTCTATCTATTCTTCATCTATCTATCTATCTATCATCTATCATCAAAACCATAGTATGCCTAGTGCCCAGCCTTGTATAACATAGGTCCTCAAATCTTTGCTAAGTGAATGCATGAATGCATTTATGAATGAATGAATGAGTTGAATGAAAGCCATTAGTTGAGATTGTATCTTCAGGCTCCTCCAACCCCTTTATTTCTACTAAGAAAAGCAAGACATTAATAAACAAATTGGGGATTCCTCCGTACTTTGTAAGAACACAGACACATCTGGCGAATCGGGGGCTGATTATTCAATGTGCTGTCTCTGCAGGGACCTCCTCTGAGCATTGCCTGGCCTCTAGGGGTGCACATGGATTCTAAGGCCCTACCTGTTTTCCTCTTTAGGAGAGCTTTGGTGGGGAAGACGGGGGTCCCGCCTGAAGTCTGGGCATGCTGTGGAGTGTGATTATCGAGGTTCGTGTTCTGTTCTGTGTCCCCAGTGGACCTTCTGACTGTCCCCCACTACCACTGTTCCGTCGCTAGGGTCAGTGGCAGAAAGCAGCAAGCCTTCCCACAGCTCTGTGTCAGGGCCACTTGGGTATCACGCATGTCAAAGCTACATCAAAGGCTAGAGCTGGGTCTATGCTGAAAGCCCTGAGGAGACACAGCTCAGGAGGCTCAGGGCTCCTGAGGCAGCCACTGGCTCCCTGGTGGACCAGGTACTTTCCTGAAGAGAACACATCATTCAGCTCTTCCTGTGCTTTTACTGTAAACTCTTGGTTTATTACGCACCTAAAAGGAAGGACGGAGGGGAAGGAAAGAGACAGAGACAGACACAGGGGAGGTTTGATACGAAAGAAGCACAGAAAATAGTAACAGATTCTTATCCACAAGAGCTATGAGCAACAAGTCCCCATTTGAGAGGTGGAGACTGAGGCCCAGAGAGGGAAAGTGGTTGCCCATGGTCCAGGAAGCCGGGAGGGCAGGAATGAAAACCCAAGCCCCCCGATGCTCTGTCCGGGCTTCTTCCATGCATCTGGACAGCCATTCCCTGAGACCTCTCTAGAATCCAGGCCATCAGGAACAGGGGGACCCTCAGGAAGGAGGGGAGGCAGCTTTGTGTACTTGAGGACGAAGCATGCTTGTGGCACAAAGGCACGCTTAGATGTCATCCATTCTACCGAGTGTCAGTCCCTGCGATGGGCACCTCAGCAAACAGACAGGAAGCAGCCTGGGCCTCTGCCCCCGCAGGGCTCCTGGTCCAGTTGGGGCGACAGATATGTGCACAGTTTGCTCCAACCCTGAGCAGATGGGAGAAGCGTTAGAGGTGCACAGAGGAAGGATCCCAGGATGAGGATGGCAGAGGTGGAGCCGGCAGGGAATCCACAAGGTTTCCTGGTTTTGGGGTGAGCATGTGTTCACTGGAGAAGGAAGGTCAGCACGAGCAGAGGGACCTGTGCAGGAAAGGCCTCGAGGAGGGGAAGTACGCGGTGTCATTCTGGTGAGTCACCCCGTGACTGAGGCTTAGCCTGACTGTAGGGCACAGCCGCAGAGAACTGACTCGAAGGGCCATTCCGACCAGTTCTGAACCCCCAAAGCCAGGAGCCTGGCCTTGTTCATGTGTGAGTGCCCAAGGCAGGACGGGGCACAGAAGAGCAGGCACCAAGGGACTGGAAGTGAGGTCTGCTTGTGAAAGCTTTGGGCCTCAGTGAAGCATAAAAACATGCTAACAACGTTTTCTCTTACTACCTGGGAACTTGTGCAGAAATCCCTCCCCAAGACCACCTACAAAGAAATACCTATCAAACACCCCCTATTCTGAAGCACAGAAATTCCATGCTGAGATGTCAGGACAGGTGGCCAATGTGCCCCATCACTCACCTGAAGTCTTCATGAAAGGGCTTACAGTGAATTCTTCCAGAGGATAAAGAGATCAAAGTGTGTGTGGGGGAGGGGCGGGGGGCATTTTTAGAGAGAAAGAATTTGCTGGGGTACTCTGCTTTTCCTCACCTAACACCTCAACTCAAAAGAAGTGATGTGGGCAAAGATGCCCAGACAATCTATATCTTTCAGTCAGTGGCAACACTGACTGAATTTCCTTTCTGCAAACAAACCTGCTCCCACAATGGAAGCTCCCGATGTCCTGCTTTCATGAAACTAAAGAATGGACCTTCAGGATTCTGAATCCTGAGCCAAGAGACAAAGATGGAAAAACACTTGGAGTGCTTTCATTCCAAGGCATAGTGCAAAGTATTGGTTATTTCCTGCCATCTAGAACTCTGGGACTGTCTATTGTCTGTTCTCTTCAGACTTGGTTTTCTAGTCATCTCTCGGGTGCGGTGAGACAAAGCCTCTGCTCTCCCTGGATGCCTCCGGTCTGAAGTGCTCTAGTCCCGCTCACCCCACCACCTCTTCCCAACCCGAGCACCCAGCTCTTCCCCTGAAGCTCAGCCTCGCACTCCGAGTGGTGGGCTTTTCTGCTTTGGGTCGCTGCTTATTGTCTGCGAACCTCCCCGCCTCCACCCACTAGACTGTAAATGTTTTGAGTGCAGGGACAAGATCTAATTCATTGTAGGGCCTCTAGCCCGAGCATGGCCGTTAGCACATGGGGTTTCTCCATACACGTTGATTGTTGTTTTGTTTACACGTCTAGCAAGGTACCTTGTAATTGAAGAGAATGATTACACTGGAGACCAAGTATGATTTGCAGCTTGGACAAGGACCTTGACCAGCCAGCACTTCACTACCGATGGGAAGGAAAAGCAATCACAGGGCTCTGCAGGGCTGAGCTACAACAGCGCCACCGTGTGGCAGGGTGGAGCAGGGGCTCGTAATCCAGCTTTCTCTCCGGGCTTGAAATGTAGAGGACTGATCCCCCATTGAACTGAGTAGGCGTCTAAAGTTAGTGGAAGATCTGGAAGAGTGTGTGTGGGGGTGGGGGGAGTCTGAAAAAAAAGGAACTACTGTATTTCCTTCTAGTGGGTTCACAAGCAATAATGTGTGACCTTATTCATATTCTGAGCAGGTCAGAGGGATGTTAGAAAAAATGTCCTCACCCAATCAAACTGTTTTCACATACTTTCCTCAGTTTGTATTTCAAAAGTCAAACAAAGTGGGAAGTCGTTGCCTCAAGTCACCCCCACCCACCACTCCAAAAGAGCTTTAAAACAAAATACAAGGATATTTAATTATTTTTGTGAAATTCCATGCATGTGGCATTCAGTTAATATTGGATTATGACATACTTGGATTATTTGATTCTTGAAAGTAAAACATGGAGAGTGGCAGAGGGAAAAAACATCGGAAACATTCAGCCCTAGGGACTGTCCAGTATTCAATGTAACTCCTTTCTATGATGATTTTTAGAGTTAAGCCTTTTACACAGTTAGGCATCAATTCTGCTCATTTCTTCTTGCCTTCCTTTCCACTTGCACTTGATATAAAGAATTTATAGTAGGAAATCCAGCTCTGGTGGTGTCCTAGCCCACCGTGGCTAATCTGCAAAGCCGTTCCTTACTCAGATGGAGTAAGAGAGAATGAAATGTACGAAGCTAGCTGTGAATTCTTGCTCTGCTCTCGAGCTCTGTGACCCGGGGCAAAGTATTTAAACTCTTGGAGCTTGTAAGTGGCTACAATCAGGTAGACGTTATACTTTGTCTCTCTGGGCACTATATGAGGTAACACTTACTAGAAGAACATGGTGGGCACACAATAAATAAATAGTGGATGCAGGAGATGCTGTGCTTATCTCTCTGCTCCTCTTCATTTTTCTCATTCCTCTGACTCCACCCTGGAAAATCCAATTTGTGGATTACAAACCAGGCATGAAATGTTAATGAGGGATTCGTGGGCAGCTGTGGCAGGCTTGCCTAAACATTCCTTCTAGGTATGCTCTCAACAAGCATACCCAGTGCCCACACGGCACGAAGGGAACCAGGCACCTAGTTGGGGGCACCCAGCCAGGCCCCTGGTGCTATGCCAGGTGCGGGGGCTCCCAGATAAAGTGGAGATCCCCAAATGCCTGTGTCTCTGCCTCAAGCAACCCCATGGAGCTAAACAACTTCAGCATTTAAATTGAGTGTGGGCTGATCATCTTAATTTATGTTAATATCAATCAAAGAGACATTTGGAAAATTTCAACTATTTCCTAAACATGTGTATCTCCACTGTCCCTTTTGGTCTTTACAACAAACTCATGAGGTTCCCTAGGCAGGCACAAGTATCTAACCTTTGCAGCTGAAGAAACTGTAGTCTGGGGGGGTTGGGAGGGGGAAGTGAAGAATTTTGCTCATGGTGTCAAAATTCATAAGTGGTAGAGTTGAAGCCAAACCTAGAGGGTTCTTCTTCACAGTGACCTGTTGGGTCAAGAGTAACTCAGCGTTGATATCCATCCACATTCCTGGGGATCCGTGGCATCATTCATTTTAGCACCTGCTAATTATATCCCATCTCACTGCTGAGTGCATTTACTAGTAGCCATGAGATCATTAAAGAAACGTGACAGGGGGAAGGGAGAAGTAATTGCAATCCTTTCCATTCATACTTCAGACTAGTATTTGGTACAAATGACGCATTCCCAAGTCTGCAGCAGTTTGTGCTAGTCTTTTCTGAAGGGTGCAGAAAAAGGAAGGGCCCAACGTCTAAGTCTTTGACTTCTTTGTACCTCCTCGAAGCCAAGATCCTGGATCTCCCAGTATATATGCCATTAGGTTAGTGCAAAAGTAATTGTGGTTTAAAAGGTTAAATATAATTGCAAAAACCACAATTACTTTTGCGCCAAACTAATAGAAGAGAATTATACTGACATATTCTTTCATCTATATAACAGTAGTTACTTTGATGAGAAGGAAGACATCTTCATTAAGGAAAAAATTTTAAATATGGGAAAGTATAAAAATGAAAGAACCCATAATTCCAGTGTGTGGGGGTGTGTGTGTGTTTCTACACTTCTTTTTTTTCTATGCTTCTAAAAAACTCGTGGCCCTGACTATTCCACTTGCACTCAGACTCCTTGGGCAGGAGGATCACAATCCCCTGTTATCTCCCTTCCAGTTGTAGAGTGCAGCATGGGGACACCACGTCGACGAATCTTATCTGGCCAAAGATGTAGAAAAGCAGCTGTTTCAAATATTTCCTCCTGGCCTTTTTCTAAGCATCATTGGTCCACACGTTATGATAGTAGCCCCTTCTTTAAACATAGAGATGCCCTGAGGGACTGCCAGTTTCCCAAAGAAACCTCTATGTATCAGGCCAAGTTGAGTTTTCACTGGCCATATAAGGGAGAATACCACCCTGAAAGAGTCTTAGGGTGTCTCAGAAAGCAGAGATCAAGGGGGACATTTACAGGGTTTGAGGATCTGGATTTGAGTGTCTCAGGCAGGTCTTTGTCCTAATAGCTGAGGATGGGAGGAGTCCTGAGGGCAGTGTTCATGAGCAAACAGTTGTTAGAGAAACAAGAGGGCTTGCTCAGCTGAGCGATCAACTGTCCTGAGAAGGCAGTGTTTGCCCAGATGAGCATCCAGTTGACCCCAAGCCAGATAAATGGGTTTCATGAGGTACCAGAGGTTAACAATGAAGTTGTTTACTTGAACAGATTTATTGTCCTGAGCAAGAATTTTCTGGAACAACTAGTAAAGTCATGTTGGGCTTCAGTTTCCATTCCTGATCACTGAGCTCTATGAGTGCAGTTATCTCCATTCACACTGGAAACCAGAGGATGAAGCAAGAGAGGAATGACTCATCTGTGTACTCACAGAGCCCTACTCCCACGCTGAGAAGAGATCCATGCTGAGGATGTTCCAAGGACAGAAATACCTACTGTGCACATCCACTGAGCTGCCTTAGAGAATTAATATTTGTGTTATATGAGAGTATGAGGATGGATGTGTGTGTGTGCTGTGTGTGTGTGTATGTGTGTGTGTGTGTGTGTGTGAGAGAGAGAGAGAGAGAGAAAGAGAGAGAGAGAGAGAGAGAGAAAGAGAGAGAGAGAGAGAGAGAGAGAGAGAGAGAGAGAGAGAGAGAGAGAGAGAAATAGCCGGAACAATCCTCAATTTCCACCTCTGACTGGCAAGAATAATTTAATAATCACCAAACTTGGATAATCGCCAAACTGAAGGAGGGGTATGTGGTTCAGCCCCCACGGGGACATTTGGCCATGTCTGGAGACATTTTTGGTTACCTCAGCTGGAGAAGGATGCTATCAGCATCCAGTGTGTGGAGGCCCAGTCTGCTGCTCAGCATCCCACAAGGGACAGGAGAGCCCTGAAACAAAGGCTCAGGCAGCCCACTACATCAAGAGTGTTGAGGTTAAGAAACCCTGACCTAGAAGAAAATGAAGACTCACTCTTTATATGAAGGAGGAGGGCAAAGCAGGGACCAGAAGACAGCACAGCAAGGACTGGACCCTCTGGGAAAGAGTCAACTTAAAAAGAGAGTTGACTCTGGGTGGTGAACACACAATGCAATATATAAATGATACATTCTATAAATGTACACTTGAAACCTATATAATTTTACTAACCATCGTCACCCCACTAAATCTAATTAAAAAAAGATACTGTACACATTGTTAGTGATCTTTTATGGTTCAACATTGTGGCAAAGTGTTTTCCTGTACCATTAAATATTTTTTGAAAACATGGCTTTTGGTGGCTTAGTAATATCTTCACATATGCCTGTACCATAATTTTTTTTTTGCTTTGTACCATAATTTTTTGACAATTTCCTTATTTTTTACAGCCAGTGTATTTCTAATTTTCTCCTGATGTCAGTAATAGAGCAATGAACTCTTGAGTAAACAGATCTTTGTAAACATAAGACTGTTGCCTAAAACTCAGAATCCTAAATTTGTTATATAAACAGATGTACACATTTTATGTCTTTGTCAAATTGGCTTCCAGAAAAATTCCTCAATATACAGAGAGTACCAAAAAAATGTATACACATTTTAAGAAAAGAAAACTGTATTAAAATTGTAACACTCAATATATACTGATAACAAAAGATGAACACAGGTCACTTTTGACTTCTACAATTACAAGAGGTGCTCAAAGTGGTTACCATCTGCGTGCAGACACTTCTGATGACGGCGAAGTACTTGAACAACGCTGACCAAAGGGTCCACTTATGTACGTTTTTTGGGCCCCCCTTGTTATATTTCCACCAGCAACGAGAAAGAGCTCCTGGGGTTTTTTTTCAGCCTTAACACTAAAGGTTCAGTCACTGCCATAAGAGATATTTCTACCTGATCCTACTCATTCCTTCTTCCAGAGAATGTGTCTAGTTACAAACATTGTAAACATCCTGTGGATGTCGCAGTCTCCCAGATTTCAACTCCCTCTTTTATGAAATTATTGGAAGTAGTTGGAAGTACAGAAAGCAATCATCTCCCTAATCATATCCTAGAAATGTGAATATTATAGTTTTACTTTGATGTCCGGAGATTCTATTTGAAAGAAAAGAAGCAAATTGGTAAGCATCTAACATACCCCCCTCACCTCCAGCTTTCAAACTGTGAAAAGTCAGATCCAGAGAGAGGATGAGATTCTTAGTCTCACAAAGTCAGGGGAAAGTTCAAGCTACAATCCAAATCCTTTATTCTTGGTCCAGTGCTATTTCTGCTGAGTCCAGCTTCCAAAAGGTCTTTTTTTTTTTTTTTAAGAACCTCAACATATGGCATTTTTACAGGTAAGGGACTGGGGCTCAGAGGAATTAAGCATCTTACTCTCAATGACACAGCTGGTAAGCAGCAGAGCTGGATCCCAATCATTTCTACCTGACTTGGCCGGTTGGTGTGGATACCTGGTTAGACCTCTGATGACCCAGAAAGTGAACAGCTGATGGTCACGTACCCGTAGGAAAGCCTCGGGGAAAAGATAATGTTCTCGGTCATATTCATGGAGACTATAATACTGAGTTAAATCTGTATTAATTAATTAGCAGAGTCCCTTTATAACAAACTACTTTATGCGTGCATACAATGGTGCGATTTCTCCAATAGACACAATCTATGTAACTGTATCGCCTTAGGGCGACTAACCACTTGTGGTTGTTGAGCGCTGGAAAGGCGGCTAGTTCACAGGGAGATGGGCTTTAAGTGTGAACTACAAACTGAATTGTGAAGACTTGATGCGAAAACAGAGATGCAAAATGCCTCATTAACAACCTTTGACACTGGTCACATGATTGGGCTAAGTACAATATATTCTTACATATAAATATTATTAAAAGAAATATATTATTAAAATTAATGTTACCTGTTTCTTTGCTTTCTTTCCTGTGACTATGATACATTTTTAAATTTCTATGTGGTTCACATCAGGTTTCCATGCGATAGCCCTGGTCTACACTACTTGCTAATTCTGTGATCAAGGAAGGCGTCTTGGCTATCGCACAGGGAAGAAGACCCTGTAGACGGTAGACGACTTGACATCTGATCATCCAAACTGGAGATAACACCTAGAACCCTAGATTATTAGGTCTGGAAGGAACGCTTGGCAGAGAGTTCTAATTGTTCTGCGATACCCGTTCTCCTCTTCTCTCAGACAGAAGGAACCCCTGTTGTTTGCCGACGTTGTAGCAACTAAGCGTAAAATCCATATTCCCCAGGCCATTTTGCAGCTAGGTGAGGCCATATGACAAAGTTCTAGCCAACGGGTTATGAGTTGAAATGCTCTGCACAGCTTCCAGGATGTATATTTGATCATTAGAGGTGGTATATTCTTGGCTCTTTACACTTTCCTGCTGTCTGGAAAAACAAAAGAATCCTGGGTCTTAGAGAAGTGATACCCACCTATAGCTCATCTCGAGACTTCTACATGAGCAAGAAAAACATTTCTATCCTATTTAAGTCACTGTTTCATGCAATTCATTTAATCTTAATTAATACAGACGCTGAAGACTACTTTTAACTCTCCTCCTATATCACAGGACAGTTGTATATCAGAGAGGGCTAGAGGGTACCCACAGTCACACAGCAGCTTAGCCTGAGAGCTGGTCTTGAACTCAGTCAGGGCTTCTAACTGTTTACCCTTTCATTCCATGCATTGTACTCAGCTAGCTCATCCAATTACAGAGTCTATAAAAATACATTCCAAAGACATGGTGCGTAAATGAACTATTTTCCTTTGTATCCTAGAGATAAGAATCTCCATTTGCTCGTATAATTGGTATTTTAAACTGCTTCCTTAAAACCTCAGTGATTTGTGAAAACTACCTGTGATACAATAGCAGCTTCTTTGAGCAAGAGACAGCCACAAAATAAACTTATCAATGACATCTTGCTAGAGGCACCAAAACAATGAAATGCAAATCTGATGTCATTCAGGTTTACATTTCATTGTTTTTTTTAATATCCTGCCCTTTAATATCCAGATAAAGTTGGCTAAAATCATTAACTCCATGCTCTGGGGAAAACTAAAGCCTGTAAGATTTCTGCGGATTCAGAGGAGGAAGGGTCATTCTGACGTCTCCAAACCGATTCTTCAAATGCCGCGTTTATTCCACATGGCTACAAACCAGACAAGAAATCCAGCCCTTCCTCAATTTCTACACATACGCGCGGGCGCACACACACACACACACACACACACACACACTCACACACTCACACAGGCACGCACATGCTCGCCATCTTGCACAAAGAGCTGACAAGTATAATATACTTACTTGAAGATTTACGTACGAGATAGGAAAGAGATTGCCTTCCAACCGATTCAAATAGAACATTAAGTGTCTCCCCTGTGAAACTTTCCTTTGTTCACCCTGCTGCAAGGGAATTCCCATGGGATGCTTTTTCCAGGGTCACCACCAGGCCAGAGAGGCACCCCCCTCCACGCACTCGTAGACCAAGGGAGCATGAGTTGGAGAGCAGATACTGGCTTCACTGCAGCCCAACCTGCCCCCTCAACCTGCCAGCCTGAGCAATGGCAACCCCCAGAACCTGCATATGGCGGCTCTGGCTTTACCTCAAACAGTCCTCAGTCATAGACCATCTCTCTAGTCCCTCCTCCCCCCACTCCATTCTATGCCCCCATCTCTCCTCTTCCTCAGTGACATGGCAATAGTAATATCTAAAATGCCTCTTATATTCTCAGGTTGGACCACAACTACCAACTTCTAACTTCTTTTGCTTGAGCTCCTACCAAGCCTCTTGAGGTCTTACCTTCTCCAGAGTGACTTGACATACGATCTTTCCCGATAAGAAGGATCCCTTCATAGACAAATTTTGGTACCAGCTATTAAGATAATAACAATGTTCACCAAGTTAGAAAGCAAAAATATATAGAAACTTCAGGAAGTTTCTTTCACAGAGGGAGATACACAAACATACCTCTCTAAAAAGCTGAGGGCTGCGGCCCGTTCTTTGGGGTGGGAGGAATCACAAGGTTCTATGAAATGCGTCCGGTAGTTGTGTCTCTTTAATGTAGCTCCAACAAGACACTGACCAGCCTCTGCCTGATGGAGAGTCATTCTCTCCCAGGGCAGTTCTGACCCTCTGTACCTGCCATCAGTGGACCTAGTTCCATCACAACATGGGGAAAGGGGTATCTTCTATGGCTCCCATAGCACAGGTTCAAATGTACTAGCACAGAATTCGAGATTCTTTACATTTTGGATACTACCTAAACCTCCACCCTTCTCTCCCTCCTCTGTCCTCCACATAATCTACTTTTCATGCCTCTGACCTTCATATATGCTGTTTTGTTCTGCCTGGAATTCTCTTTGTCACCCTTCTAAGCCTGGGAAAATTCTGCTAATCCTTAAATTCCACAGCAACTTCCCCAGACAGAGGAGGTCATTTTGCACCTTGTTTTCCTAGAGCTCTCCTCCATATCTTTATTATATAACACAGATCAGACTACACTGGAATCCTATGCCAAACCCATTCTCTTGCCCTGTTACATAGGAGAATCTGTTTCTCCAGCTCTTAGCACAAGGCTTAGGGTATAGTGCATAATATACATTGGTTTGACTTATTATACAACTATATCCCCTCTTCTCCATGACAGCCCTTCAAATCCATGTAGAGAAGGATCTTGCCTATCCTCAGTTATCTCTTCTCCTGCTAGGGTCTTCCACTAATCCTTCCTTAGCATGGGTCCCAGCCCCCTCTCCAACCTTGTCTCCCTCCTTTGGATATGCTCCCACTTCCCAAGGTCACTCTGGCCCCTGAGACTCACTGTCATTCTCTAGGGAGAGTTCTGCAGGTTTTCAACAACCTGCACATAGAAGAAGTGAGTATGCTCATGGAATTATTCGGGACTGTACTCTCCTACCAGAGCAGAGACAGGGTCCCTTGGATCAGGCAGGGCCCAGCCCCTAGACCTACCTCAACAGAAGATGGGGTGCTTGGGTACTCTTATCACAACCTGGCCTCCTCCAAAGTCCTTACAGTTCTGAGCTCTGTCCTGTGCACCCTACTTGCACAAGTGCCAACTTCCGATTTTTTTCTGTATAGGTAGAAAGATACGTACATTTTTCTTATAAAATTTTGTCATCTCATACATGCCATTTTGTAAACTGTTTTTTCACGCAAAAATTATGCTGTGCAAAAAAACCTTTCCAGGTCATTAAAAATACATCTAACACAGGTATTCTTACCATAGTGCCCCACGGACTGACTGTAGGAAAATTGAGAAGCCTTCTGATATCGCAAGTTAAAATTTGTGTGTATGTGCATATATGGCTTTTTCTGGGGAGCTCTGTGGTTCTTGGTCTCAAAAGGGTCCATGAGCCCAAAATTATTAAGAAAAACCCATCATCATTTTTTAGCCATGGGCTGCCTTCTTGAATGGATATGAGACAAAGCATTGGCCTTTGTCTCAAAAGACTTCAGTTCAAGCTACATCTCTGTCACATACTATCTGTGTAATCTTTGTCAATTCACTCAACAACTCTACATGACTCGAGAAGAAGATTCTTGCCCTGCCTAAGTATATGTAAGCGTCCCATTTTACAAGTGAAAAATTTGACTCTGAGTTAATGTAACATAATCAAAAAACGAACTCTCTTCACCCAGGGCCCCATGGGGACAAGTGAGGACTTAGAAACAGAAGCATCTCCCGGAATTTCTTTGTGAATTATTTTGCCATGTTCCTACTTCCCACCAGAGGGATAATGGAAAGCTCCAAATTTCCAAAGAGGTATTTAATGATGTGAAATGGTTTGAGTGAGTCACACACCCACAGTGATATTCAATTCTGGATATATTGGTCGAGAGATCATTTCAAACTTTCTCAAAGAAAGAGAAAAAAAAGAGCAATTGTTTTCAAACTGAAACCTTTAGGGAAAGATCTCTGTGTGCTCTTTTTCTTTTTCTTCTCCACAATGAGTTATGTCGGCCAAAGCACTGGGCAAAAGCCATGGAGGAGCCCTGAACCACAGGAATGCATCTACTGAGATATGTACCTGAGACAGAAGTTATGACTCTCTGGACAGAGCTTCACTCAATGGCAAAGCTCTAGCCTCACAGCCTGGTCTCCTGTAAACAATCCTAGTTGTCCCAATATGACAATGGTATTACCTGCTTTACGACTGTGTTAGGTAGACTATAGGTTTGACCGATGTAACATAGACCCAGATTAGCAATAGCTCAAACAAAGTCACATGTTATTTCTCTTTCCAGGGCTATGATGGAAAGAGGGATCCAGATTGCACCTTGTTGCTCTTTCATCCATAGCACATAGTTTCCATCTTGTCACCAAGATGGCTGCTCCAGCTCCAGCTCTCACACCTGCATTCCAGTAAGCAGGGAGTGAAAATGGAGAGGGCATACCTTCTCCTATAAAGTGCTTGACTTGGAAGTAGTGCCCAGCTCTAAGTCCTAGTTCAAAATGTTTTTTAGTTTCCTTTGTATTATCATCTTTTGGGACCCATGGGTTATTTACAAGTGTGTTGTTTAATTTTCAAATATTCAGGAAGTATCATTTTGTTATTGATTTCCAATTTAGTCCTGCTGTTGTCAAATAATATATTCTGCATGATTTCAGTCCTTTTCAATTTATTGAGAATTGTTTTATGGTTCAGCATACAGTCTATCTTGGTGAATGTTCCATGGGCTCCTGAAAAACATGTGAATTCTGCTGTTTTAGGTAGCGTTCTATAATGTCAGTTAGGTCAATTTGATTGATGGTGTTCAATTCTTCTATAGCTTTAGTGATTCTCTGTCTATTTTCCTGTCAGTTATAAGAAGAGGAATATTGAAGTCTCCAAATGCAACTGTGGATTTGTCTAATTCTTCTTTCAGTTCTGCCCATTTTTTAGGCATATGTTGTTATATAAGCTGTGATCATTGGGTACAGTTTAGGATTGTTATGTCTTCTTGATGAATTACCCTCATTTTCTTATAAAATGTCCCTCTTTAGCCCTGGTGATAGTCCTTGTTTTGAAATCTACTTTTCCTGATATTAATATATCTAGTTTTTCTTTCTTATAATTAGTATGTGCACATTATTTTTTTTCAATAATTTTAACCCATTTTTATGTTTAAAGTTGTTTCCCTATAAGCAGCACATAGTTGTCTTGCATTTTTATCCAGTTTTACAACTTCTGCTTTTTAATGGGAACATTTATCATTTATAGTCAATGTAATTAAT
This sequence comes from Rhinolophus ferrumequinum, assembly GCF_004115265.2. Lineage (NCBI taxonomy): Eukaryota > Metazoa > Chordata > Mammalia > Chiroptera > Rhinolophidae > Rhinolophus > Rhinolophus ferrumequinum. The sequence continues at coordinate 66,533,396 of NC_046295.1, read as the reverse complement.
AGTACAATTGGCTTTAGATTTACTTTCTTATTATTTGTTTTGAATTTGTCCCAAATGTTCTTCGTTTCCCCTTTTCTCTTTCCCTGTGTTCTTCTAGACTGAGTTTTTTAATTATTTTAATTTTTTACTAAATTGATTAGGGTGACATTGGTTAGTAAAATTATACAGGTTTCAGGTATACATTTCTATAATACATCATCTATATATTGCTTTGTGTGTTCACCACCCAGACTCAGTTCTCCTTCCATCACCATATATTTGACCCCCTTTATCCTTTTCTACCACCCGCCCCCTTACCCTCTGGTATCACTAAACTCTTGTCTGTGTCTATGAGTTTTTGTTTGTTTGCTGCTTTTAGTTTTATATCCCTCATATCAGTAAAGTTATATGGTTCTTAATTTTTTTTGTCTGACTTATATTGCTTAGCATGATCAAGATCCATCCATGTTTTCACAAATGGCAGTATTTCGTCTTTTTTTATGGCCGAGTAATACTCTGCTGTGTATATGTACTACATCTTCTTTATCCAATTACCTATCGAAGTTCATTTTGGATGTTTCCATATCTTTTGACCACTGTAAATAAAGCTGTAATGAACATCAGAGCACATATATCTTTACAAATAAACGTTTTCAGATTTTTTGAGTAGATACCCAGAAGAGGGATTGCTGAGTTTTATGGTAATTCTATTCTTAATTTTTTGAGGAAACTCCATACTGTTTTCCACAGTGGCTGTACCAATTTACATTCCCACCAGTAGTGTATAAGGGTTCCTTTTTTTCCACAGCCTCTCCAACTCTTGTTATTATCTGTCTTGTTGATGATCGCTTTTCTAACAGGTGTGAAGTAATATTTCACTGTGGTTTTGATTTGCATTTCACTAATAGCTAGTGAAAGTGAGCATTTTTTCATGTATCTGTTGGCTGTTTGTATGTCTTCTTGGGAGAAGAGTCTGTTCAGGTCTTCTGCCCATTTTTAATTGGATTTTTTTCCCTGTGTTGAGTTGCACAAGTTCTTTATGTATTTTGGATATTAGCCCCTTATTGGCGGATTTGTATGGAATCACAAAATACCCTGAATAGCCAAATCAATCCTAAGAAAAAAGAACAAGGCTGGAGATATCACACTCCCTGATTTTAATTTGTACTACAAAGTGACAATATTTAAAACTTCATGGTATTGGCAGAAAAACAGACACACAGACCAATGGAATAGAATTGAAAATCCAGAAATGAACCCACATATATATGGGCAGATAATTTTCAGCAAAGGAGCCAAAAACATACAATGGAGAAGCAAGAGCTTCTTCAATAAATGGTGCTGGGAAAAATGGAAAGTCACGTGTGAAATAATGAAACTAGACTGCTATCTGTCACCATACACCAAAAGTAACTCAAAATGGATCAAAGACCTAAACATAAGACCTGAAACAATAAATTGCATAGAAGAAAACATAGGTGCTAAACTAATGGACCTTAGCCTCAGAGATAATTTTATGAATTTGACCTCAAAGGCAAGGGAAGTATAAGCAAAATTAAATGAATGGAACTATATCAAACTGAAAAGTGTCTGCACAGCAAAAGAAACCATCAAAAAACAAAGAGGCAACCAACCAAGTGGGAGAAAATAATTGATTATTTTTTATCATCCTATTTTAATTCCACTATTGGCTTATAAGCTATACTTCTTTGTTTGTTTGTTTTGTTCACTAGGGTTTATAGTACACATCTGTAATTTATCACAATCAACTTTCAATTAATATACTACTTCACATATAAATGAAAAACCTTGCAATACTATACTTCCATTTACTCCCTCATGTACTTTGTACTATTTTATCATAAAATTTCTTACATAGGTTAAAATCCATGATACATGGGCAGGGTTTTTGCTTTCATTAATTATTTTTACAGAAATTTAATAAACTTACAAATAAAAATTGTTTCTTATATTATTTATATTTACCATTACATTATTATTTACATTTACCATTTCTGGAGCTTTTTATTTCTTTCCATAGGTATAAATTTTCATCTGTTATCATTTTTCTTCTATATGAAGAACTTATTTTTTTTTGTAACATTTCTTGTAATCCAGGTCTGCCAGGCAAAAATTCTTTCAAATTTTTTCTGAAAGTATCTCTACATTGCCTCAGTTGTGAAGGATATTTTTGTCAGGTATAGAAATCTAAGATTAGAGGTTTTTATTTCTTTTTCTTTCAGCACTCTAAAGGTGCTTTTTCTTTCTTCTGGCATACATAATTTCTGAAGAGAAATTGGATTTATATATTTGTTCCTCTATACATAATTTTTCTGGCTGTTTTTAAGATTTTTCTCTTCATCTCTTGTTTTTAGAAATTTAATTAATATGTTCCTTTGTGCGGTTTTCTTTCTGTTTTTCCAGATTGAGAACTTTTGAGCTTCATAGATCTGAGGATTTATATTTTTATCAAATTTGTAAAAATCCTACCATTGTTACTCAAAAGTTTATGTATGTAAATTTAATATATGGCAAATGTGTTATTTGAGTCAGTGGCAAAAAAATATATCCTATAAAATAAAAGATTTGGAATAATTGGCTATCCCTTTATTTTTTTTCTCTACCTCACTCTATTCACAAAAATAAATTGCTTTTATATTAACAACCTTATGTAATGAATAGAAATATAAAAGTTTCAGTGGAAATGAAAGGATTAGTTTAAGAATTTAGTGTAAAATATTCAAGTTATTGCACTAGTAAAACTTGTATGCATTTATACAAAAATTACTGGCCCTAGTAAAATTTCCCTATTGGACAACTGAGTAGGCATTCCTCAACCATCCCCAAATCAGAGCCACCATATATGATGCTGAGATTTATGACAACTATGCTCAAAATATGTTTCTTACCAGCAATTCTAATTATGAAGGTCATGTGCTTTTTCTGAAAATGTTCCCTCGTATCCAGTTTAGCTAAAACAATCAGTAAACCAAAAACAATAATGTTTTAAACAAAATAGAAATCTATTTCTCTCATGTATATGTTAACATAGTCATTCACGGTTTATAAAAAGATTTGAATATCATCAGATACCCATATCTCTCTTGTAGAACTTTCTACATGTTATTATAGTTATTTGTTTAGTAACTATTTATAAATAACTATTTGTTATAGTTACTTATGTAGGGATTATTAGAAGAAGAGTCAGTTGATTTATGTTTTAGTTTCACCATCTTTCTTGCTATTCTCAACATATAGGTTCCAACTTGTGATCCAAGCTGCAAACATCTTATCTATTTCTCTATTTTATCTTAGCCAGTCAGAAGGAAAGATAAAAAGGAGAAAATCATGTCCTTTCCTTGAAGAATATCTCCTGGAAAAAATGTAAATTCTAATTCCATTTACATCCCATTGGTCAGAATTTAATGACATGGCCACATCTAACTACAAAGAAGTCTGGGAAATGAGATTTTGGGCTGGGTTCCTGTTTCCGGGTAACTTTTAGATGCTACATTATTGAGGGAGAAGGGAAGACAGATATTAGGGGACAAGTAGCCTTTCTACATTGCTCACTCTTCCCTTCAACAAAACTGTCTGGCCACCTATATATAAGTCACTAGTGATAGACTCTAAGGTGTAGGATGAACAAACATACAGTCCCTCCTATGTGAATCTTACAGTATAGTGAATATATAAAAGTTGAGTAACTAAGAATGTATATCCTCCATAGCCTTTCTACAGCCTATTTTCAACCACATCTGTGTGTAATGATATTCTATTGGTTCAATTCCTACAAATCATCATACCATTAAGCCCTACCCGGAATTTAGCATCTCATTAGGCATCTTGAGTGTTAGAATGAAAGAAAACTTCAGTGATCATTTCATCCTTTGTGGTTAAGAAAACTGAGGTCCAGAGAGAAAGGGACTTACCGAAGGTCCCTCCTTCAATCTTTTTGTTGGCAAGGATTGCAGATCTCTATCTGCAATCACTACAGAGTCTGTCAGGACTCTGAAATTCAAAAAATAAAAGCTAAGCTTTCCTCAGGATTCCCCTGCTATGTATGAGTCATAGGGAAAAACCCCTGGGGACAATCGGCAACTAATGCTGTGGCTGTAAGAAAGTAGTTTGCTAGGCACTTGAACTTCTCACCATTAAATGGGAACTGACCCCACCTAGACTGCTAAAATGCCTTTCAAAGCAGCCTCTGTGCCTGGAAAGAAACCAGTTAGTTGAATGTGCTGGATTTAACTTCCTACTCCAACGCTTATTAGCTGTGTTTCCTTGCTCACATTGCTTAACCCAACTGAATTTTAAATTTCTTCTCTCTAACTTGGGGGTGATCATCCATATACTATAGTAGTACTAAAAGGATCTAGTGAAATACTGTAGATAGTAGCTTTACCACAATAAATGTTATTTTCATTCACTTACATTCATGTGTCATTAGTTCCAGTGAGAACTTCCTCTACCAAAATTATTTTGGATAATTCAACCACGTCAGGTCCTTCAATGATTCCCAATTAATTGCAGAAGAAAGTCCCAATGCCTTGGCAAGATTTTCAAGGTCTCCTCTTTTTAAAACAAAGACACTTTGGCAAATCAAAGGTGAAACTAAAACATAAATCAACTGACTCTTCTTCTAATAATCCCTACATAAGTAACTATAACAAATAGTTATTTATAAATAGTTACTAAACAAATAACTATAATAACATGTAGAAAGTTCTACAAGAGAGATTAATATAGAGCACTGGTGTAGAAGTGCTCTGTATTATTTGTCATAATGATGCTTACATCTTCTCAGCCATTCTCTTTCAGGGATTGGAATACATCCAAAGAGATTAACTGCAGTCATCTCTAGGTGGCAGAGAGTGGGTGGTTTTTAATAATTTTGTCGGTTTGAATATTATCCAATTTTTCAACAGCAAAATAGTTTTCATTTATGTAATAAAAGTGAAACGATAATGATCGTAATATGTCATGCCTGGAACTGAAGATTTGGCAGGTGAGTGAAGGAACGAAGGGAGAAGTTTATAAATGAAGTCAGATACAAGATTAGTGAAAATATAACCCCAGGGGTCCTTAGGTCATAAGCATCTCACACCAGTTTATTCTGTCTCAAGTCTCATGGTCATTTTTCTGTGTTTGAGACTTTATGACCACATCTTGAGGCAGGACTTGCAATTGAAGGACTTTCCTCAGGTCTAAGATGAGCAGCCAACAAGAGTTTAAGAGCTAAAATATATTATAAAATCATTCAAATTAACAAAAAAAACAAAGGGCTGCCCCAATAGAAATACGGTAACAGGACATAAACAGTTAATTTATAGAAGAGGAAGACTCAGAAGCTAACAAGCTTCTGAAGAGATGTTCAAAATCATCAGCAATTAGAGAAATGCAAATGATGTTTTGGACTCAAGAAAAATTATAAACATTTCACACTAGCAAAAACTATAAAACTGTATCCAAAAACTTTGTTGGCAAGGATGTCAAGCAATCCTTGTACACTCTTGGTAGGGATGTAAAATGATGCAACTGCTATGGAAAACAGTATGGATGTTTCTCAAAAAATTGAAAATGGAACTACCAAATGGGCCAGCAATACCGCTTCTGGGTATCTACTCAAAAGAACTGAAATCAAGATCTTGAAGAAGTATCTGCTGTGTTCAGTGCAGCATTATTCACAATAGCTAAGATATGGAAATAACTTAAATGTCTATCCATGAATGAATGGTTACAGAAAATATGGTCTACAAATACAATGAAATATGGTAAAAGCAGGAGATCCTGCCATTATGACAACGTGGATGAACCTGGAACGCATTATGGTAAGTGAAATAAGGCATCACAGAAGGACAAATACTGCATGAGTCTAGTTATATGAGGTATCTAAGTAGTCAACTCCTAGAAACAGAATAGAATGGTTGTTGCCAGGAGTTGCAGGGAGAGGAAAATAGGGAGTTTTGTTCAAGGGGATGAAGTGTCAGTTAAGCAAGATGAATAAGTTCTAGAAATCTGCTATAAAACACAGCGCCTAAATAGTCCATAGTGCACTGTATTGTGCACTGAAAAATTTGTTGAGAGGGTAGATCTCTTATCCACTGTTCTTACCACATAATAATAATCACCCAAAGAGGCACAAGGTAACTTTGGGAGGTGAAAAACACACCAAACCTGGATTAGCAGCGGTGTGGAAATCCAGTGGTCCTCGTGTCTCAGTGGGGGGCCACCCTAGAGGGCAGACTGTCAATACTTAGTCTTCCATACATGCACACGCTCAGCCATTTCTCTCCGTGGTATAAAGCACAAGATATTCTCACACAGGTTCATCAGAGGACATTCATGGGGATGTTTATTGCTGTATTTCTTTATTGGAGCGAGTGAGAGGAGGGGATGGAAAATAACTTTGACGTCCATCCCTGGGAAAATGGGTAGGTAAAACTATGTGGGTACACTCTATAAAGTGCCATGAAATATCAGGCAGTTCAAAGGAATGGCTTAGATTATTGCCATAGCAGTGCAGACAAATCTTAAAAACACTGCCTTTGATGGGAAAAGGAAACCCAGCATGGATCCATTTATCTAGATTCAAAATACATGCACGTAAAATAATCTGGGTTTTGAGAGAACGCGTACAAATACACACAACAGCATGTCTTTGGCCACCCCTCCTCCCACGCTCCCTGTGTGTCTACACTTTCCATGCCCCAAACACTGAGGTGTTTGTAGTTCCACAGACTCAGCATGCTGTTTCACCACTGCCTGTGTGCCTTTGGACACGCTGTTTCTTCCCCTGCCCCTCTCATCTGGTTAACTGAGGGATGAGCACACTGAATCTTACGATTGAATCCTCAGGGCCTGCAGCTTGCTGTTGGGTGCCAAGTAGCTGCTCGGGCAACTTAAATTCAGTTTGGACATCTTCGGCAGGCCTCCCAGGCCCTAGGGTATAAATCTCTTTGCTCTCTTGCTTCTGCTAGCTTATGTAGCAGACTTCTCAGGTCTGCTGAAACCAACTGGACCAGCTGTCCACCTGCTTTCCAGCTTGCGGTATTCTTATCATTCCCTTCTTCTCTTCTTTTTGTCCTTGAGAGTTTATGCCATACATTTGTATTAAAAGTTCAGTCACTGTCATTTTATCAGTATTTCAGGAGAGAACAAGGATAAGATTGTGTTCAATCTATCATCTTTAACCAAAGGCTGCCCATTTCCAACTAATTTAAATGGTTAAAAATGTCTTGCTTAGTTTGGGGCAACATGGGCAACTCGGTAAGATCCACTTCCCATTCTTGCTTTGACACCACAGATCTTCAGACACTAGAGCATATCTTGATTTCCCTCTTACACTTTGATTTCTCTCTTCTCTAAGATAAACACAAGCCCCCCACCCCCTCCAGTATTCATCACACCTAGAAAACACAAAAAAAGGTTGAGGGGAGATGGGTGAATTGGAAGGCATAACACTGAGATGGCTCAGTTGCTTACTCCTAGATGGGTGGTTCTCCATATGTGCTCCTGGACCAGCAGCCTCAGCATCACCTGGCACCTTTCTGAAATACAAACGCTCAAGCCCCACCCTAGACCTGCTGAATCAGACACTCTGGGGTTGGCACGCAGCAATCTGTGTTTTCACAAGGAGAGTCTGATACACACTAAAGTTTGAGAACAATGGCCCTAGGATCAACTATGGCCAAGGGCACTGGAAAATAAAGAACAAGTCTGGCTACTCTTACCTGTGAAGGAGCGATTATAAACTGGAGACCCATTCAGCTGATATCAGTTACACTCTAACCTCCCAGTAATTAATAGCAGTTCTATGGGGAAAAAATTAACTTCAAGTCGGTCAGTGTTGACAATGACTCCCTTTTATTCCTGCTTTGATGTTGTGGTTTTACTTGCTCTCTCTACATCCTGTACACAAGTGTCTATTCTAAGAGAGCCGACCCAGATCTACTGCATTCTCTCCATGGGGTATCCTTGGTGCTCCTCAAAATTACAGGCTTGAAACAGCTTTGTACTGAGCGTGTGCCTGATAGCCTTCCGAAGAACTCTGCTCCCAGGACCTAATGCGTTAAGGTGTTTTCACCAAGAGGTAATCTACAACAAAAATGGTGAGCCTCTCACTCCAGCCTTAGAAAATACAAAGGGAGATGCACCTCACAGGTGCAACGTTGACACCTGAGTTGCAGTGATGCCGAAAAGTTTCTGAGAAGTTTCAAGAGGTGAGTTGAAAAGTCATACAGAATCTATTTTTTCACGGGGGGGTGGGGGGTCACTTCTCACATCTGACCCAACTGGTTCAGAGTGCCACTAAGATTCTACTACACCAACAATCCAGTATATTAAAATGAAAATAAGGGTTTCAATTTGACGGTCTACTATGTGTCCAGCAATGCGCAAAGCTTTTACAAGTGTTAGGTCAGTTCAATTAAAGTTTACAACATTCTTGAGTTTTATCCTCCTTGTTAAGGAAAAAGTGAGGGTTCAGTTTGTCCAAAGCCACACAATTAGTCTTACAGATTAATTAAATCATAATTAATCCGTATCCATCTGCCTGCAACGTTCATGACCTTGATCACCTGCCACACTGGTTCCCTGAGCACACAGAGCTTTGTTTCAAATAAACCAGTTCCCAGTTCAGACAGGACTGGGGCATTTCAAAGTTATTCAGAATTTCCTTCTGCCCAGAACACACTCCTAACCTCCCCACACCTAACAATCTCTCCTGCCTTACAAGTGACCGCATTTCCTTTCAGACCTAGTATAGGATTGCCCCCTCTATGACGTCTTCCCAGCTACCTCAAATCTGCAAACACCAGTGCTTAAATGTTTGCCCTTGCTGTGTCTTTAATATCTGTGCCAATTTTGTGTTCCTCGACTCCCCTTTTTCCCCTTTCTTTCCTTCTCTCCCTCCCCCTTCCTTTAAAGGCCTACAATATAGAACTGAGACCATACCTTACCTGTAATATTTTCATTGGTTATATGTTTCAGACATAAATAATGTTTCCCATTTTTAATTTCAAAATCCAGTGGATGGAACATTTTTATAATGTCTAAAAATAAGATCCAAAATGCAAACACCCACAACTCTCTCTCCCTTGAATTAACAGCATACAGTAAATTGATTTTTTTTTTGATGAGTCAGTGACTAGCAATAGGAAATGAATTATCCAGTCCCGTTCAAAGGGAGGACTTAACATGATTTCAGCACTTACTAAGTACCAGAAATGCATTAATCATATAAATACAACAATTAATCATATATAATATACATTAATCATTAATTATATATTAATCACTATATATATTCTCTGTGGTCTTATCTGCATTTATAGAAAGACAACTGAGTCTCAGAGAACTTAGGTGATATAAAGTACAGCATAGAGAATATAGTCAAAAATATTGTAATAACTGTGTATGGTGTCAGGTGGGTACTAGACATATCGGGGAGATCACTTCATAAGCTATATAAATGTCTAACCATTGTGCTGGACACAGGAAACTAATATTATATTGAATGTCAACTGTAATTGGAAAAAAATTAAAATTGCAACAACAAAAAACAGTTAGGTGACTGTGCCACTATTACCCAGTAAGGAAGAGGAGGAGGTGGGATTCAAATTCAAGACCCATGTTTTCTAAACATTCTCTCACATGAAATCAAAAAGGCTGTATTGGCAGGGAAAAGGAAGAGGAAATGCCACTAGCAAAAAACACAAACCTAGGATTGAAGAGAATAGCAAGGTTACTGGGCCAGGGTTTTGTAATCATGGGCAGAGAGCTTGCATGCTGACACTTCCTATGATTCAGCTCTGCCATCTTACTCTGCTCTTTACGAAATTAAACCACATTTTAGAAGAGGAAATAATATCACACCGATAATTTCTGCTTAAAATCTGATAATTTAAAACAAAGGTGAAAAACAGTGGAATGACATAGATTATTATCTCACCTTCTAGTCACAGAAATGTTGAGTGTAAAAAATTTTGAATTCCAAATTCCAGAAACAAAACTTTTCTTTGCTGGCTCTGGAGGTTTCTCATATGGTTTCACAACCTACACACCCCATGCCCCTACTCTCACGGTGTCTGCTTCCTCTTCCTTCTTCATCCCATGCCATGAACCCTAAGGCTTACACCAGGGAAGGGGCCCAGTGGGAAGAGACGCCCAGGAATCCTTCCCTGCAGGGGTCACTTCTAAAAACCTCTAAATACCCCCTCCCCGTGGTTCTCTCAGACTGCTCTGGGCTGACCAAGAGAGAGGAAGAAACCACGCAGGATGTCAGCCTTGCCTGGGTTCTGAGAATTGCTACTTGCCCGTAGTTTTCTCTGGCTTCAACCGATAGCAGTAAGCAGTGTGGAAAGTGTAAGTAAATAAAGTACAGCTGATGCTTTGGTGGAAGTCGTCAGAGTGAAAGCATGTGGGGTCTGCGGGAGACCTCAGCTCTGACCAGGCCTACCAAAGCTTCCAGGTCCTCCCCTCCTGTCCAGACTCCAGGGAGTCTTGTGGCATCAGCATTCTTCTCTCATACCTCATCAGCTTTCTACTGCATTTTTCACCTTCATTCTTAAGAAGTCACATGTCCCACTAAATGTGTTTTCCCAAGGCCAACCCTAAGCCTCTACTCTTCTGGGTTGTATCTGGACAGTCTAAGAGTTAGTACACTATTGTGGTTGAACATTCAAATGGATTTAGAGAGATCTGACTTCAAATTCTGGGTCTGTATATTGTCATCAATGTGACTTGAGCAAGTAACAATCTTTCTTCATGTCATTCTCTCCTTTGACTTCTCTGTGAGAATAACTTCCTAATCTACATTTTCATTTCCTCCCTCTAATATAGCCAACTGCCTGCTAAAGGTTTCTGCTTGGATGTTCCTTTATTGCCTCAAATATAACAAACGAAAACCATTACCTATGCTTCCCCAACCCCCCTTCCCCAAAATCTTTTGTACTGATAAAAAACATTTTTAAGAGAAAAGGCAAACAAACAAAAAGCCTAAAATCCTTTGTGCTATTCTTTCTTTCTGCTAATGGTAGCAGCAGTCATTGAGATTCGTGTTGAAACTCCCCACATTGAACCAGAACATAAATGCTATTGATTCTTCCTCCACAGCTCTCTGCAATCCAGCTCTTCCTTTCTCACAGGTTCTTATTAGTTCATGATATTTTATTCCTCTGCACGTGTACTCCTTTCAAGCCAGCCTTTATGCCATAGCCAGAAAAATATCTTTCTACCCACCATCCTCCACCATGTTTGAAAAGCCATCAACAACCCTTCATCTGGATAAGCATACACTCCTGGGCCTGGTGCTCAAGGCTCTTCATAATCTGGGCTCAGCTTCTTCCTGTGTTATCTCCCAGGGCTCCCTATCTAAGGCCTCTGTTCCCATCAAACCATTTCACTCAACATATATTCATCCCATTCCCTAACTATTTGCAGAAGGCCCACTTTGAACTAGTCATTCGGGGTACAATAGGTGAATAAACAGACACAGCTTCTTTGTAGTGGAGCAGACAGGCTTCAGACAAGTAAACACACATATAATGACAAATTGTGAACTCGTGATGAAACATGACAGGTTGACCACAGCATTTATATCTTTTCCTTCCCCCAATGAAATGAACAACAGCAGCAAACATGTTTAAGGTATAAGTGGACAAGAAAATACATAACCAAATTTTGGAAGACATTCTGTAGATAGATGAGCAATGGATCAACTTCGCAGAGTGGAGAAAACATCAACCTAAAGGGCCCATGGAGGCCCATGGGACTGAACATAATCCCATACCCTGCAGGACACCTGCAAGGTGAGGGTTTCGGTGACCCGAAGTTCCGCCCAAGCAAGGGGCAAGACATGAATGAGGCTGCACATCTGGACATAAGAAGAGTTAAATGCTTAGATGCCCCCCACCTTGGCCCCATAGAACCTGACGGGAGCCCTCCAAGCAAAAGACAGTAGAGTTAGTATCTGGAGACATTGTTTGAAGAAGTTCCAGACTCATATGAGTCAGGCACAGAGAAGGACAGAGATGAGGCATGGGGCCGAAAGGGTCATGCCAAGACACATCCTCCGGGTATTTCAGAGCTCCACGGATAAAGAGATGGTCCTGAAAGTTCCTAGATAGGGGAAGGGGAAAGAGGACACGATCACATACAGAAAAATGGGAATCAGAACTGTAACCAGGCTTCGACCAGAAAGGCTGCAACTCGGAAAATCCTGGGCGAAAGCCTTCAGACTTCTGAGGACTTTTAAATCTAGAATCCATTACTTAGCTACACTATCAACAAACATGGGGAACATGTAGACATTTCCAGACATAGGAAGACTCAGAAAATTTACCTCCCATACACACCCTCTTTTTCAGGAAGTTACTTGAGGACATTTTCCAGCTAAGAAAAGAAATAAAGCGAGAAAGAGGAAGATGCAGAGATTCAAGAAACAAGGGGTCCAAAGTAGGAAAGCAGTGAAGGGAAATTCCAGGATGCCAGCAGGGCAGGATGCACAGAGAACACGCAGCAGGGTGCAGGGCTCCAGGACGAGGGATGCAGGGAAATAAAAAGTGACACACTATCTGATATATTTTATCATTTAGAACAAGGATTGGCAAACTCCAGCCTGTGTTCCCAACCTGCCTGCTACTTGGTCTTGTAAATAAAGTTTTATTGGAACACAGCCACGCCAGTTGCTTTACATATTGCCCGTAGCTCACTTACATATTGCCCATGACTGTGTTCCCTCTACAACCGCTGAGCTGAGCAGTTGCAACAGAGACTGTCTAGACTGAAAAGTGTAATTTTTTGTACGATGTGATCCTTTACAGAAGAAAGAGTCTGTCAACCCCAGATTTTAAAAGGAAAAAGGGAAATGCTGATTTGATAGAATGGGTGAAAAAATATAATAAATATAGAGGAGAAAAGAACCCACACCAACTGGGGGTAAAGAGGCAATTGTTAACTCAGGAAATACAAAGTTGTACAAGAAAAAAAAATGATCACAGCATATTACTTGGACTTTGTAGTGAACAATATTTGCATGATCATAAAAATATAAACACTGATTCTGATTTATCCAAGAATTGCAATATACATATCACAATCAAAGAGAAGAGAGGAGAAATGAGATGTATAAAAGCTGTAAATTTTCATCTATTATAGCAGGAAGTCAATGCAAGACTGACATTGATAAATCAATAGATAATGATATAAGCATATTTGCTAGAAATAGAGAGTCATGTGCCGTGAGAAATAATTAAAAGGGTTAAAAAGTGATTTGCCTGGTGAGCTGAACAATGAGGAAGGGATTAGTAAACAGGCACTGCTGCTTTCATTATAAACCTTTCAACACTTTTTTGTTTAAAGTTGTTTATACATATTATTTGATAACATGGCAATTAATTTTCAAAAATACACTATCTCCAATATTACAAAAGACAATAGGTGTTATGGAGCCTCACAACAAGATGCCATGAAAAAAAAATAATGAAGGTGGATAATCTACAAGTTTACTTAATCATCAGAGAAGTTGGTTCTAAAATGGCATTTAAACTAAGAAACTGAAAGCTTGCAAACCAGCCAGTTTGGGGAATGAGACCTCCCGGACAGGACTAGCATGTGAAAAAGCCCGGGGGCGAGATCAAGTATGATGATTTAAAGGACTTGAAGTAGATGGGATTGGTGGAAGAAGAAGGTGTGCACATAGAAGTTTTCCGGAACAAACTAGCAAAGACAGGAAGAACGAGACCGTGACGCCAGCCTGAAGCATCCCAAAGGCTTGGCTGAACACTGGCTGCTGTTATCAATGGACTAACAAGGGCGTCTCTCAACATATGACCGACATTTGCAGCACATTTCTTCCCTTCATGATTTTGCATGAAAACAGGTTCAAATCCACCACCTAGCAGAAGAAGCTGCTGTATAGTCAGAAACTTGAGCCAGACTGTACCTGTTTCTTCCAGATGACATAGCAAACTCTAAGCAGCGAGGGCAACTCCCAATGTCACTGCTGGCTTTGGAAGTGACCTGCCTTTCTCAAAGAAACCCCTGCTCCAACACCTGCCTATTCGATCTCCTTACCCTCCTGGGTCTCTTCTTGAGTTCCCACTTGCCCCTCCTTAACCAAATCTAAAGTCTTGATCTTCACAGTCACTCGATAAATTTCCTAAGTGCCCTGTTTACCTTCTCATCATTCAGCTCCAGAGATCTCAAACCACACTCGGATCTTTCAAGGAAGGACCCAACAGATACTCTCTCTCCGCCTTCATGAGGAATGGACCCCAGGAAAAGAAGTGATTTGCCCAACATCAGGCAGCAAGCTGATGGCAGAATATGGTTGCGATGCAATCGCATCACTTTTGGTTTGTGAAACCCTCCTTTTAAAAGACTCTTCAGACACAAAAAAAAAGCTACTACACACTTGTGGGCAGGAGCCTGAGATCACAAAATTCCAAGAGGAGAATTTCCCTTTTCCCACCCTCTACTAATAGAGGAGTTTTCCTCTTTTAAAGAAACAGCAATATTTAGGAGAATGTTTTCTAGTGACATTTTACAATTCATGCTCTTGGTTTAAAGTAGTACCCAGATGTAATTATTTTTGTGAAATAGCACTTACGTCTCTGCATATTAACTCTTGCTTCTTTTAGAAGCAGCAAGAAGCCTCCACATTACTGCTGCTGGCATTTTCTTATAGAAATTACTAAAGATCAATCACAAATTATTTTTATTAAAATGGGATGAGGCAGCACTGAATTAATGTGTCGTAAAATTAATCAGTGGTTCTCAGTCATTTTGGTCTTAAATATCCTTAGCCTTTAAAAAAATCAAAGACCCCTTAAAACTTTTGTGTGTACGGGTTTATCTATAAATAGTATTAGAAATAAAAACTGGGCCAGCCCAGTGGCTCAGGTAGTGGGAGCTCTGTGCTTCTAATGCTGAGGTCGCCGGTTCAATGCCCACACGGGCCAATGAGCTGCGCCCTCTACAGCTAAGATTGTGAACAATGGCTCTCCCTGGAGCTGGGCTGCAGTGAGCAGCCAGAGGTGGGTGTGAACTGGTGGGGATGCACTTGGATACATAATTCCTTCAATAGTTTATCTCAATTCTAATCTGTCTAGAGTGTAGATTCCTATTTCAGGAAGCAGCGTGTCTTATTTTGATGCTTCCTTTTTTCTTGTTTGTGCCAGTTTTGAGGAGAAGGCAATGCCCTAATCCTGGCATCTATTGAGCAAAATGATAATCAGTAATAATCAGCTGAGCAAATACCAACTTGCACATTGCTGAATGCTGGAGCTAAGGAGGAAGAAGACCACAGCCAGAAGCCATGTGCTCGGTAGAAGGACTGAGGTTGCGCTATAAGACGGAACTGGTTTCCACTCCCTTCCTGCCACGTACTAACTGTATGACTTGGGCACGCAGAGGTCCTCTATGAACGTCAGTATCTTCATTGGTAAAATGGGGATGACAATGCCAGTCTCCTAGGGTTGTTGGGAAGTTCCTATAGGATAATGCATGGAAAGTGCCGACCACGGTCCCTAATACACAGTGAGAGCTCCATGAATGGCAGCTTTGATGATGTGGGTCACAGTAATGATGATGCAGCACTACCTCTGATGTTGGCACAGCCCGTTGACTCAAGAACCCACAGAGCCTCTTCTATGCAGAAGCCACCGTCTCCCTGCCTCTCTCTGTATTCCAGCCACAAGAGCCATCTTTCAGATTCTGTATTATGCCAGGCTCCTCCCAGCCTCAGGGCTTTCCGAAATGCTATTCCCTCTGCCTGGAAGCACTCTGAATCCCTCCACACTCACCGTCACCCAGTCTGCCCTGTATATTCCACAGGTCTAAACTCTCTCGGTCTTCCAGAGAATCCATAAACAGCTGGAATGGTTTTCTTTGACACTCCTAGCCAGTCTCCTCAAGGATGCAGTCCACACAGAACTATTTGCTTGATGCCAGCTAATCAGAGTATCCAAAAAATGTGTGCAAGATATATTCATTCTTCGGAGACTACCTGCAGTTGTTTTGTTTCCCTCTCCTTCTCCCGTTTCTCTTCGTTAACTCCTATCTGGGACCTTTGAGAATTAAAATGACTGATCTCTTTTATCTGTAGATAAATGGTGTGCTATAATTCACCAAGATTCTTTGCATAATTCTTTGACATTACTCTGAAAGTGATGGGCCCACCCTACTAATATTCTATAATTCACCCAAATTCATACAGACTAAGAATAGATATGTTTACCATCCTTCCCTCTCCCCTGAAAATTTCATAATTTGCCCAAGTGCACACAGGTTACAGAATAGTTATACCTTCTCCCTTCCCTTCTTCCCCAAAGCAATAAGCTAAAAATTAGCAGATGGAAGTTCACTTTTGTTCTCAAGACTTCTGTTGGATTTCATTGAAGACCCCTGGCTTTGTTCCAGCATATCAAAAATTATCACGGAAAGGGAGCAGGCAAATAACAGCACATTTTAGACCACAACCATCATTTCAAAGATAAAACAGCTCCTGTTAAATTAATGAAACCACAGGAGAGAGAACTGAGTCTCCACCAGGCTCCCACGGTGGTTTTCTGATCACTGCCTTACACTTTCCCACTTGGATCTATCCAGCCCTATACTGCTAGATGATGTTTCTAAACACAGCTCTCAACTTTCCATTTTTCTAAAAAAAATTCCAAGGTCCCACCATGCCCACAGCCTAAAATCCCAACTTCTTACCTGGCTATTTGCATTCTTCTGTGATCTGGCTGCGTCCCACTTTACCAAACTTCTCTTTCTCTCTCTACTCCACCTCCGATCTACAAATGTCAGGCAGCCCATTGCAAGAGTCTCTTGAGGAGTCAGGCACAAGTTTCTTATGTCATTAGTACCTAGACCAGCTACTTTGAATAGCACTGCCTAATCCAGTTCTCCCCTAGAATGCCTTTCCATCATCAATATCTAAGATTTATCTATCCTTTAAAGCCCCACTCAAATGCTACCTCCTCCAGGAAGCCTTCCCTATTCGTCTCCACTGAAAGTGATCTGCTGTTGGCTCTCCCTCTCATATGACTTATATAGTGTCTTATATTAGCATTCTATATACCCGTATCCCAATTCTTCTGGTAGGCTACCTGATGGAAGGGCATGTCTTATATGCCTCTACATCTGCCTCCCTCTCCCTCATACTCAGTACATGTTCTGACATACAGGAAGTGTCGATTAATAACCATAAGCAAATTAATAAATAAATCGATCCAACTTGATCATGACACTCTCCTACCTAAACTCCTTTAATGGTTTCCATTGGATTCATATTAAATCCAATTTCCTAATAGCAACTACAAAGCCAGGTGTGATTGTCCCGTGTCACTTCTCCAGCATCATCTGGTACCACCTCTCCTTTGTCCTACATATGTGTCTTTTCCTCGTATGACCCTTGAACACATAAAGTTCTTTCTGGCCTTGGGGTCTTCAATTGTGCTTTTCCCTTTCTAAAATGCACTTCATCCCATTAATTTCCTGGCCCACAATTTCTGACATTCTGAGCTTTCAACTTAAAAGCCACATCCTCAAAGAAATACACTCTGGGATATATATCAGTAAGGGCCCTGGCAGGAAACAGGTGCCACGTACCAAGTGGAGTAAAATGCTAATAAAGGGGATACATACAAAGTATGGGTAGGGTTTAGAAATACCAACAAGAGATAATGCAGTACCCCATGGCTAGCAACAGTAGGCAGACATTACCTCATCGAGGCCCAAAGCAGGACGCGAGGGAAATGTACATGAACCTGGGAGAGCAGGTGGAAGAAGAAGGCTACTTTAAAGAATTGATGGCCTTCTATAAAGGGTCACAACTAAGCAGGCAGATCGGGTGCAGAAGGAATAAGGGAAATAAATACCTCAGCCTTATTCTTCTCCCACTGTCCCTATGGCAAGTCCCCAACAGGGAACAGAGGAGCCCTTTAAGGGAGTCCATGCAGACCAGCCTCCCAGGGAAGGTAGACAAGGGTGGAAAAAAGGATGACAGGTATGAACAGAAGCTACTCAGCACACCATCCATTCTCAGATAGACCCTCTTACTATTTGGCCTCATAACAACCTATGTTTTTCATTTGAGTAGTCAATACAATTTTCACTCCTGCATCTTTTTCGCTGAATGTCCATAAGCACCTTCAGATTGTAAATCACATGGCCATGAAGACATGATGTGCTCCTTGCTTGAGGTGCTCACTGCAGCATTCCCAGAATCTAGTATACAGTAGATGCTGAATAAATATTGCTAGTAAATGTGTGAACACAGGCATCAGTCAGAGACACGGTACCATGTGTAATTATACATGTACGCATCTCAGTTTCAAAGAGAGAAACCTCCCCTACAGAATTAAGAAATGCCAGGAAATTTCACATCAAAGTCAAGTCAATGAAAACAGACTGTAACCTAATGTAGAAAATCAAACTCTAACTTCAAAAAGAGCTGATCATTTTCTAAGAAGAGAAGATAAAAAGTCTTTCCTATTACCTGCTATGAAAACACTCTGAGCCAGACTACATAAGCTATCGCTGTATTATACAAAATTGTTATCATCCCCAATCCACATCACAGATTTAAATAAGGCCAAGTGGGAGTGTTCCTCCTCGCACTCTGTTCTCCGTAAAACCTCGGTAGCTCCTATACCCCACTTCATCGCTTCAAAAGGAGGGACGTGCTAGCAAACCCTAAATTCTCTCCTCCTGGTGTTGGGATTTTATGCATCTTGCAAAAGACTAGATTGCTCTGAGGTCTTTTGGTAACAGGAGAAATCCAGACACAAAACTTTTAAATCAAATTCTCCAGAAGTTCATTGTATTTTATAGACAGCTGAATTTGTTACCCAACCACAAACTTCTACATTTGCTTTTCCTCTCTGTCCCCCAACACATTCACACTTTGATGAGAAGGGGAAGTCTTTTGCCTTAGCATTTTTTACAGAAAATAATTCCAAATACTTGATCTTTCAGTTCCTCAAATACGTCACAGGCCATGTTGTTCTCTCCGTTTAACACAAAGGACTTGTGTATTTCCTGCTTCCGTTCACTAGATCAATCCTTCTTATTTTCCCCAACTAGTTCTGTAAAAATGGGCTAATATGAATACCTAAACCATTGAGTGGTTGCGAGGAATAACCGAGATAATAAGATACTTAAGGTAGTACGTGCATAAGGCATATAAAACAGTACTGGGCACATAGGAAGATCTCAAGAAGTGTTGTCATCATATTCATCAAAATTTACTTCCGAATTATCCTTCAGATCTCTCATCAAGTGTTACCTGCTCCAGGAAGATTCCATGTCCCCCATATTAGAGAGGGTGTCCTAATCTTGCCCATTTATGTGACTGGGTACATTTTCTTCACAGCACTAATTACAAACCATAATTATGTATGATTCAAATAATCATAAAAGTAATCTATATGTCCCTGAGTAGGTAAAAAAAATATATCTGAGAAGATTTGCACCGCTAGCAAGTGTGTTATCGGTCACCATTGTACCTCTAGTTTCTAGGAAAATGTTTCACACTTAGTGATCAATATTCATGTTAAATAAAAAGATGAACACTCAACCCCGCCCCCTCTGACTGTGGCATAATAATCACCATCCCTTTTCATAAATGTCCTTCATGTTCATTATTTCAAGAGCTCTAAATGTAGATATTTGAGAAAACTGATGCATCAAGAAATCTCATGACGAGATACTCCAGTTGCCAGAGTCAGAGGTCGTCCAGAACCCAAGTATCTAGATTTCTAATCATACAGTGCCCTGGGTGGAGGCAGAAAATGGCAGGGGGTCTCTCTTATGGACTGACTGTTTGTATCCTTCTGAAATTCATATGTTGTAGCCCCAACACCCAATGTGATGATATTTGGAGACCGGACCTTTGGGAATTATCAGGTTTAGATGAGGTCGTGAGAGTGCAATTCTCATGATAGGAGTAGAGCTCTTATAAGAAGAGACCAGAGAGCTTAGCTCTTTCTCTTCACCAGGTGAGGCATAGTAAGAAGTAAGAAGGCAGCCAGCTGCAACCCAGAAAGAGAGCTGTCACCAGACCTAAGCACCATTGCACCAGACCTTCAAAGCTGGAAGAAATAAATGTCTGTCGCTCATGCCACCTACTCTGGCATTTTGTTACAGCAGTCTGAGCAGACGAACACAGTCTCCTACGAAGGAGAGCGATGGGGGTAGGGATATTCTGCTGTACGCATGAGGCCCTCAGTGTTATTTATATAGTTTCCTATACAATTGTTCAAGCATTGCTCTGACAGAGTATGTGGAGAAAATGCTTTATGTTCACCACACTATTTCTTCTTCCTGGACACACCAAATGATTGCATTTTCCAGCCTCCCCTATACTTAGATTGGGGTCATATGACTGAGTTCTGGCCAATAGAATACAGGCAGCAGTGATAAAAAGCCACTTCCAGGTCTGACCCAAAGGCTATCAACCTTCCACACTGTCTTCCCTCTCCACAGCCACCTTGGAGACCACAAGGGCTACCTGTCACCCACTAGACTTCACAGAGGTAAAAAAATAAATGTGTATTGTATTAAGTCCCTGATATTGCAAGGCTAACTTGTTACTACTGCATATCCTGGTATTATCCTGACCAAGATAAAGAGACAGAGTGGAACACTGGGAAAAAAAATGAAGAGACCTTGTGGTATATATACACAATGGAATACTACTCTGCCATAAGAAAAGATGAAATAGTGCCATTTGCAACAAAATGGATGGATCTTGAGATTAATACGTTAAGCAAAATAAGTCAGACAGAAAAAGCACGGAACCATATGATTTCACTGATATGGGGTATATAAACCAAAAACAACAAAAGAACAAGACAAACAAATGAGAAACAAAAACTCATAGACACAGACAATAGTTTAGTGGTTACCAGAGGGTAAAGGAAGAGGGGGGAGGTTAAAAAAAATTGTATACACATTTTAAGAAAGGAAAAAGCTGTATTAAAATTTTAATACTCAATACTATATATCAGTAACAAAAGATGAATACAACTCACGTGTATACTCTTTTTTGACACCGCCGGTATATGACCTTTTGTGTGTGGCTTCTTTCACTTAGCACACACCCTAAGCATGCATCCATATTGCAGCATGTATAAGTATTTCATTCCTTTTTATGGCCAAATAATATTTCATTGTATGGACATACCACAATTTGTCCATTGATAGACATTTGGGCAACTTAAATTATTATTGTGAATAGTGCTCCTACGAACATGCATGTGCATGTGCTTAACGACCTGTTTTCGATTCTTTGGGGTACATACCTGGGAATACAATTGCTGGGTCATTAGTAATCCTATGTTTAACTTTTTGAGGAACTGGCAATCTACAGCAGGTCCTCCATTAACCTTGTTTCGGTAAGTGTCATTTCCTTATAATCTTGATGAGGTGCCGCAGAAACTTAACTCTTGTTTATATCTACTAGCCTATGGAAAAATTGTTATAGAAAGACATTACATGAGGACTTTCTGTACTTCCACAGTGACTGAACCATTTTACATTCCCACCAGCAATATATGAGAGTTTTGATTTTTCCTATTGTATTGTTTTTATTATACCCGCCCTAGTAGGTGTGAAGTGGTGCCTCATTGTGATTTTGATTTGCATGTCCCTAAAAACTAATATCTTTTCATGTGCTTGTTGGCCATTTGTACATCTTTATATAAATGTCTATTCATTTGTCCATTTTTAAAATTGGGTTGTCTCTTTGTTATTGAGTTGTAAGAGTTCTTTATATATTCTGGATACTAGACCTTTTTTAGCTATACAAGTTGGAAATATCTTCTCCAAGTCTGTAGGTTGTCTTTTCAGTTTCTTCATAATGTCCTTGATGCACAAAAGCTTTTAATTTTGATTAAGTGCAATTTATCTATTTTCCTTCTGTTGCTCATGCTTTGGGTATATCTAAGATCCATTGCCAAATCCAAGGTCATTAAGATTTACCCCTATCTTTTTCTAATACTTTTATGATTTTAGCTCTCATATTTAGGTTGTCGATCCACTTTGAGCTAATTTTTGTATGTGGTATGAGAGAGGAGTCCAATTTCATTCTTTGCGTGTGGATATCCAGTTGCTTAATACCATTTGTTAAGAGACTAGTTTTCCCCAGTGTTCAAAATCAATTGATCACAGATATATGGGCATATTTCTGGACTTTCAGTTCTAGTCCAGTGGTCTATATGTCTATTGTTATCCAGTACTACACTGTTTTGATGACTTTTGTTGTAGCTTTGTAGTAAGTTTATTATTATTATTATTATTATTATTATTATTATTATTAAATTTATTGGGGTGACATTGGTTAGTAAAATTATATAGGTTTCAAGTGTACATTTCTATAATACATCATCTATATATCACATTGTGTGCTCACCACCCACAGTCAGTTCTCCTTCCATCACCATATATTTGACCCCCTTTACCCTCTTTTACCACCCCCCTCCCACCTTACCTTCTGGTAACCACTAAACTGTTCTGTGTCTATGAGCTTTGGTTTCTTTGTTTGTCTTGTTTGTTTGTTCCTTTCAGTTTTATATCCCACATATGAGTGAAGTCATATGGGTCTTGACTTTTTCTGACTTACTTCACTTAGTATGATGAAAAAAAATCTCAAGATCCATCCATTTTGTCACAAATGACAGTATTTCATCTTTTCTCATGGCTGAGTAATATTCCATTGTGTATATGTATCAATCATTTATCAAAGGACATTTTGGTTGTTTCCATGTCTTGGTCACCATGAATAATGCTGTAATGAACATAGGGGTACATATGTCTTTACGGATAAATGTTTTCAATTTTTTGGTTAGACACCCAGAAAATTGCTGGGTCATGTTGTAATTCTGGTCTTAATTTTTTGAGAAAACTCCATATGGTTTTTCACAGTGGCTGCACCAATTTACATTCCCACCAGCAGTGTATGAGGGTTCCCCTTCCTCCACAACCTCTCCAACACTTGTTATTAATTGTCTTGTTGATGATAGCCATTCTAACAGGTGTGAGGTGGTATCTCATTATAGTTTTGACTTGCATTTCCCTCATAGCTATTAAAGTCGAGCATTTCTTCATATATCTGTTGGCTGTTTGTCTTCTTGGGAGATGTGTCTGTTCAGGTCTTCTGCCCATTTTTTAATTGGATTGTTTGTTATTTTGTTGTTGAGTTGTCTGAGATTTTTATATATTTTGGATATAGACCCTTATCAGAGGGGTTGTTTGCAAATATATTCTCCCATTTGGTCAATTGCCTCTGTTTTGTTCATGGTTTATTTTGCTGTGCAGAAGCTTTTTAGTTTGATATGGTCCTATTTATTTATTTCTGCTTTTATTTCCCTTGTCTTTGAGGTCAAATTCATAAAATCCTCTCTGAACCCAAGGTCCATAAGTTTAGTACCTATGCTTTCTTCTATGCAATTTATTATTTTAGGTCTTTTGTTTACATCTTTAATCCATTTTGACTTACTTTTGGTGTATGGTGACAGATAGCAGTCTAGTTTCATTCTTTCACACATGGCTTTCCAATTTTCCCAGCACCATTTACTGAAGAGGCTTTCTTTTCTCCATTGTATGTTTTTGGCTCCTTTGTCGAAAATTATCTGCCCATGTTTATGTGGGTTTATTTCTGGGTTCTCAATCCTACTCCATTGATCTGTGTGTCTGTTTTTCTGCCAATACCATGCAGTTTTGATTATTGTCACTTTGTGGTATACATTGGAGTCAGGGAGTGTGATACCTCCAGACTTGTTCTTTTTCCTCAGGATTGCTTTGGCTATTTGGGGTCTTTTGTCATTCTATACAAACCTGAGGATTTTTTTGTTCTATTTCTTGAAAAAATGTCATTGGGGTTTTGATGGGGATTGCATTAAATCTGTATATTGCTTTGGGTAATATGGCTATTTTAACTATGTTGGTTCTTCCAGTCTATGAACACAGAATGTCTTTCCATTTCTTTGTGTCTTCTTCACTTGTTTTTAAGTGTCTTATAGTTCTCAGTGTATAGGTCCTTCACATCCTTTGTTAAGTTTATTCCTAGGTATTTTATTCTTTTTGTTGCAATTGCAAAAGGAATTGTTTTTTTCATTTCTTTTTCTGAAATCTTGTTAGTATATAGGAATGCAATGGATTTTTGTACATTGATTTTGTATCCTGCAACTTTACTGCATTTGTTTATTATTTCGAATAGTCTTTTGGTTGAGTCTTTAGGGTTTTTCTGTCATGTCATCTGCAGAAAGTGATCATTTAAATTCTTCATTCCCAGTTTGGATGCCCTTTATTTCTTTCTTTTGCCTGACTGCTCTGAAGAGGACTTCCAACACTATATTGAATAACAATGATGAGAGGAGGCATCCCTCTCTTGTTCCTGATCGAGATGAAAAGCTTTCACTTTCTCACCCATAAATAGGATATTAGCTGAGGGTTTGTCAGACATAGCCTTTATTATGTTGAGGTAACTTCCTTCTATACCCATTTTATTATTTTAATCATAAATCGATGTTGTGTCTTGTCAAATGCTTTTTCTGCATCTATTGATATAATCATGATTTTTATCCTTTATTTTGTTCATGTGGTGTATCACATTAACCGATTTGCTTATGTTGAACCATTCTTGCACCCCCTGGAATGAATCCCATTTGATCATGATGTATAATCTTTTTAATGTATTGTTGTGTTCTATTTGCTATTATTTTGCTTAGGGTTTTTGTGTCTGTATTCATCAGAGACATTGGTCTGTAGTTGTCTTTTTTGTGTTGTCCTTACTAGGTTTTGGTATCAGGATAATGTTGGCCTCATAAAATGAGTTAGGAAGTATTGCTTCATCTTTAATTTTTTGGAAGAATCTGAGGAAGACAGGTATTAAATTATCTTTGGATGCTTGGTAGAATTCACTAGTGAAGCCATCTGGTCCTGGACCTTTGTTTGGGAAAGGTTTTGGATGATTGTTTCAATTTCCTTACTGTTTATCCATCGATTTATATTTTCCAGTTCTTCATAGTTCAGTCTAGGAAGGTTATATATTTCTAAGAATTTGTCCATTTCTTCTAGGTTATTGAATTTGGTGGCATACAGTCCTTTACAGTATTCTTGTATGATTCCTTGTATTTCTGTGGTATTTGTCATAATTTCTCTTTCATTTCTGATTTTGTTTATTTGTGTCTTTTCTCTTTTTTCCTTAGTGAGTCTAGTGAGGGGATTGTCAGTTTTATTAATCTTTTCAAAGAACCAGCTCTTTGTTGCATTAATTTCTTCTATTGTATTTTTGTTCTCTATTTCATTTTATTCTGCTCTAATTTTGATTATTTCCTTCCTTCTGCTGACTTTGGGTTTCATTTGTTCTTCTTTGTCTAGTTCTTTAAGATGTAATGTTAGGTTGTTTATTTGGGATTTCTCTTATTTCTTGAGATAGACCTGTAATGATATAAATTTCCCTCTTAATACTGCTTTTGCTACATCCCAATAATTTTGATATGATGTTATTTTCATTCTTGATTTTGATATCTTGTATTTTCATGTAAAAAGATTTGTTTTTACATATCTTTTGATCTCTACTTTATTTCTTCTTTGACCCAGTTGTTCTTTAGTAGCATATTGTTTAATCTCCATGGATTTGTGGTTTTTCTCACTTTCTTTTTGCAGTTGATTTCCAATTTCAAAGCACTGTGGACAGAGAATAAACTTGGTATGATTTCAATCTTCTTAAATTTGCTGAGGCGAGTTATGTATCCCAACATATCGTCTATCCTGGAGAATGGGTACACTAGAAAAGAATGTATAGCCTGGTGTTCTGGGATAAAAGGCTCTGTAAATGTCAATTATGTCCACTTGGTCTAACGTGTCATTTAAAACTGATATTTCCTTATTGATTTTCTGTTTAGATGATCTATCCATAGCTGTCAATGGCATAATTAGGTCCCTTACTATAATTGAGTTTCTGTCAGTTTTCTCCTTTAGTTCTATTAGTAGTTGCTTTATATATTTAGATGCTCTTTCATTGGGAGCATATATATTGATACGTGTTATGTCTTCTAGTTCTATTGTCCACTTTACCATTATGAAATGTCCATCCTTGTCTCTTGTTACCCTTTTATCCTGAAGTCTGTTTTGTCAGATATAAGTGGGATTACACCTGATTTTCTCTGGGTGCCATTTGCCTGGAGTATTATTTCCCACCCTTTCACTTTGAGTCTATATTTGTCCTTGTAACTGAGATGTATCTCTTGAAGGCAACATATGGTTGGGTTTAGTTTTTTATCCAAACTGTTACTCTGTACCTTTTTATTGGTGACTTCAGTCCATTAATGATTGATATATGAGGATTTTCTATAGCCATTTTATCTTTTGCTTACTGGTAGCACAGTATATCCACTGTGTCTTTGACTCTGTGTTTCTGTATGTTATTTTAATTTGGTGGTATTCTATGATTTTTTTTCCTTCTGTTTCCCCTTTTTTTATGCTATGTGTCTCAGTTCTGGATTTTTTTGAGTGGTTACCATTAAGTTTATGTAAAAGAAAGTTTCACATGTACAGTAGTCCTTTTTCTTCAGCCCGCATCTTATCTTCATTGTCCTTCACAAATTCAGAACTTTTGTCCCCTTTTAGGTTTTTGTTGTCACGAATTATCCCTATTTATGCTGTGAGTTTATTTCTAAGTTGCAGTAGCAAACTGTCTTCTTCTCTTTTTCTTTTTTTATGTTTTTATCTTCTTTACCCTTTATGCTATGTTTAAGTGTATAGTGCCCTGTATCCTGCTTCTGTCTCTCTGTTAGTAATCTTACTCATAGTTTGTATCCTTTTTATTTTATTTTTGGTTTTTGGTTTCAGGTAGAATAACATCCTTTGTATTTCCTGTAATGCAGGCCTTGTGGTGGAAAATTCCTTCAGCTTCTGTTTATCTGGAAAGGTCTTTATTCTTCCTTCATATCTAAAAGATAACTTTGCTGGATATATTATGCGCGGCTGGTAATTTCTCTCTTCCCATAGTTTGAATATTTGATTCCACTCCCTCCTAGTTTGTAGAATTTCTGCCAAAATATCTAAAATATCTGATGATAATCCAATGGGCTTTCCTTTATAGATTATCATCTTCTTTTCCCTGATGGCCTTGAGAATTCATTCTTTGTCATTAATTTTTGACAGTTTCCATATAACATGCCTTGGAAAAGGCCTTTTAGGATAGAGGTAATTAGGTGTTCGGTTTGCTTCTTCGATTTGAGGATTCAGTTCTTTCCATAGGCTTGGGAAGTTCTCGTCAACTATTTGTTTGAATAGGCTCTCTGTGCACTTCCCTGCTCTGCTCCTTCTGGTATACCCATTATTCTTATATTGCTCTCTCTGATGGAGTCATATAGTTCTTGTAGAGTTCTTTCATTTCTTATGACTCTCAAGTCATTCTCTTCTTCCATCTGCATCATTTTCTATCTTTGATATCACTAATTCTTTCTTTCATCTGGTCAGCTCTATTTTCTAAGCTCACTATTTCATTCTTCATCTCTTTTATTGAGTTATTCACCTCCAGAATTTCTATTTGGTTCTTTTTTAAATTTTCAATCTCTTTGGTAAAATATTCATTTTGTTCATTGTTTTATTTCTGAGTTCATTAAATTGCTTATCTGAATTTTCTTGCATCTCATTGTGTTTTTTCAGAACTGCAATCTTGAATTCTCTGTCACTTAAGTCACATATTTGCATGTCCTTAAATCTATTTTCTGGAGAGTTTTCATCTTCTTTCTGAGCCACCATGTTACCTTGGTTATTCATGGTTAATTAATGGATTATTTCTCTTCTTGGGCATCTACACGAGTGAATTCTGCAGGAGGTTGATTTCATATGAAGAGGTCTTTCGTTTGTTTTCCAGTAGGGAGCACTGGCGTGTTTTATTTTCTCTTGCCCTGTTCTGGCTTCTCAGGGTGAAAGATTTCCTGGGGAGGTGGGCATCTCCTCTGTGAAAAGGTTGCCTTGGTCCCAGGGCACGACCCATGGGAGAATGTGGTGGGTGATGGGGTTCTGAGCCCCTGAAATACCAGGGCTGCTCCTGCAGCCAGATGCAGAGCCGTGTGCCTCAGCAGCCCTGGATGTTCCCCTGGGATCAGCCATGAAAGGTGGAGTGGTATGGGCTGGGAGGTCGCTGGTGTGTTTCTGTCTTTGTTC
Source organism: Rhinolophus ferrumequinum (assembly GCF_004115265.2). Classification (NCBI taxonomy): domain Eukaryota; kingdom Metazoa; phylum Chordata; class Mammalia; order Chiroptera; family Rhinolophidae; genus Rhinolophus; species Rhinolophus ferrumequinum. Next base: position 66,505,229 of record NC_046295.1, on the reverse strand, counting down.
TCCTCTGAGTAATGGTGGCTGCCAGACCACAGCTGCCTCGCCCCTACAGCTCCTCCCTTGTCGCTGTAATTAGCTGCAGTGTGTGTCTGCTACTCAGAAACTATTTCTCCAGTTTTCAGGGCTGTACATATTCTGCTCTTTAATCTGACACTGCTACCATTTTTTTTCTGGGGCCTGCTACTAACACTGGGAAGGTGTGGAGGAGGTGAGCTGGGTGGGGGGAGGTGTGGAGAGTCAGCCAGGCTCCATGGCTTTGTTTTCTGCCTGGCACTGAAGACTGTTAGACCACAGTTGTCACACTTCTGTATTCAGTCTTTACCCCAAGGTCTCTGCCCCAATCACTGGGTTCAGCTGTATTATATTTTGATCCATCGGGCAGGATTGCTGGGGCCACAGAGAGTGTACCTGCCATCTCAATCCTCCCCTCCCCTAGGACTGCAGTGAGCTCTGGGCTGCATCCCATGGCCCCTGTCTCTGCACTTCTTCCTTCCCTCCTCTCCTGTTTGTCCTGATTCCCCACCTTCAGATGTTTTGATTTGTAGATCTCTCAGATGGGTTTGTGTGTTGCGTAGGGAATCCTTTGCTGAATTATAGCTGTTCAACTTGTAACTTCAAGTTGAGAAATCAGTGGGGACCCCTCATGCCACCACCATGTTTCTGACATCACTGTAAGTTTTGAAATTGGGAAGTGTGAGTCCTCCAACTTTGTTCTTTTTCTTCAAGATCATTTTGATTATTTGAGGGCCCTTCCAATTCCAGATGCATTTGAGGATTAGCACTTCCATTTTGGTAGAAAGGGGCTTCAATTCTCACCAGGTGAATGGTGGTCTAAGGAGACCAATATTCACCAGGTCCTGGAACACAAGGTAGTCTCCTGGCTAGTGTCGCACACTTCACAGGGCCCCCACCACAGTGTGGGCAAGTGCTTCTGGTGCGGCAACAGTTCTGACCATGAGTCCCCCAGCTGCCATTTCCCTTCTCCATAATGCCTCCCACCCTGCGGACCACAGCAGAGGCCTCCAGACCCAGCAGAGGTTTCCAGACCCAGCGTAGTACCCAGGCAGCCACCGACAATGTTTTCAATGTATTAACTTTTAGGCTTTATTTTCTCTCCCCCAAAATGCTTATCAAGATCCATCACATCAAAGAAAGAGGAAAGAAAGGCAAAACCATAGGGCCTCAGAGGTAGGGTTGCCCTGGTCCCATGAATTCCAGGAGAGCTGGGTCAGTTTTGTTCAGCCTGGGTCCTCCAAGGGGCAGGCACAGGAAAACCAAAGGCAGGACTTCACAGGAGAAGCTCCCTTCTAGGAGAACCTTGCTAAGCTGTGCCTGGGTTCCAGTCCTCTAAACAGAGGGGAATCATCTGTAAGGTTTGACAGACTGACAGATGAGTCCCCTGGTCTGATATCTTATTCTCTCTCAGTTCCCATAAATGGTTTTCAGCCTGTGAACATTTTCTGACGTGAAAGATAGAAGGGACTACCCCAGAGTGCAATGTTACAGAGCAAGAAGAAGACGACACACAGGGCTGTGTCAACCACACAGTGGGCTGGTTTCAGAGGGAGAAATTTCATTTTATTTCTTACACATTCCACATTTCCTGAAAAGAAGAAGTGAAAGGTACATTGATTTCAGACAAAGAAATATAGATTTTCCTATGGTTTGCAAGAAACTGCATATGTTAAAAAAAGAAAACAAGAGTATAACATATATTCAATATGACCCCAAGATATTACTTGTGATCTCCCCAGTGGGTAGGGATTAGGGGTTGTTTCTCATATCTTCTTTACAAAAAGTAATACGTATTCATTATTAAAAAAATTGGGACGAAGAAAAAATATAGAACAAAAATATATACTTGGTAAAATTGCAGCTTGGTGAGCAGAAAGGAATAGAATCAAGAAGGGAACAAGGACGAATGAGAAAAGGAAGAAGTAAAGAAGTTAGGAGTGGAGAAAGGGAGAAAGAAAAGGAGGAATAAACATCTTTGGTGATTTGACCAGCAATGATGGAGGAATTTCAATGCCTAGATACGCACCCAGTGGTTTAAGCTAGATTAGTGTCTAACACTTCAAGTCTACAAGACTCAGATACTTTCAACAAATGTAAACCAAGTGCCCACTATGTACCAGGAGCTGCTCTAAGGTGTTTTAAACAATATCAATCTTTTAACCACCCTAAAAGTGAAAGTGATTGTTGTCAATTTACCATTGAAAACAACTGAGACATAGGGTGACTAAATTGTCCCCTTCCAAACACCTATCTTACTTTGAGTCCTCAACAAATTAGTTTTGAGTAGAAGGAAGGGGAAGAAGATTTGAAATCAAGTCTGTATTTCCAACTCAGTTCTCTGAACCCTTCTTCAAGCATCCACACTCTTCTATACACTAGCTCCTCCCTTACCCCATGGTTTTGCTTTCCACATTTTCAGCTATCCCTGCTCAGCCATGGTTCAAACACGAAATTAAACTTCTTCCACCATCTGCATCATCTGTTCCCGACAGCCAGCCATCAACTGCTCATGTCTCGATGATCCTCCTTCTGATGTGACATGTGGCCAGAAGGTCAATAGCGGCCTCATGCTATGTCACAATACCTATGTCATTCACCTCCCTGCGTCTCATCACTTAGACGTTGTGTCATCTCACGTCATCACAAGAAGGGTGAGTACATTACAATAGATATTGTCAGAGAGAGAGAGACCACATTCACAAAACTTTCATTACAGTAGATTGTTCTATCTTGTTATTAGTTACTGTCAGTTTCTTACTGTGCCTAATTTATAAATTAAACTTTATCATGGGTACAAATGTGTAGGAAAAAAAGCATATACAGAGTTCGGTACTACCCACAGGTTCAGGCATCCACTGGGGGTCTTGGAACGCATCCCTGTGGATAAGGGGGGACTAGGGTCACTTCACTGAGGACAAATTTCCCAGGGAGATGCTCCACTAAATATTTTTCCATTTTTTAACACCTTTTGTGTTCTCCTCCTTTATTTTTCCTTCTTCAGATGCTCACATTTCAGCACTACCAGTTTGCTAATCTCTCTTTGCACAGCTAAAACTTGGATGCTAAAAAAGCAAAGTTAGGTTGCGATATTTTTGTTCTTTCCCGTAAAAAAATAACTATGTAAAATGAATTGGTGCATACTGTGGTTCACGTTTCCTCCTTTTCTTGTCCCTTCACAACTGAAAACATGTGGCATTGCATAGCTAAAGCACTGTTCAATTTGAAATAGTTTATTCCAGGGATAAATCAAGTTCTACTTCAAAACCAAGACAAACCAAGCTTCAAATTTCATAGAAATTGAAAAAAAAAATTTTAGCCCATTTTAAAGAGAAAAGAAAAGGTCACTTCCTGGTTTTTGCTAATTTCAGGAAACAACATTTTAGGACATCTTTTAGTGTCAACCTCCACCCTCAGTACGGCCCATAAATCTAGCACAATCTGAAAAATGAACCATTTAAATTTCTCTCTTTTCCTCTTCCCTCCGCTCCCTTCCTTTCCCTTCCCCTCCTCTCTCTATCTCTATTTCTATCTCTCTATCTCTTTCTCTCCTTTTCTGCAGATGACATTTGTTCATCTAATATTTGGCCCATCAGTTATGTTTCAAGCACCATTATAAGAAGACACCAATTTCCTTAGACACCTATGTGTCACAGTTTCTATCTGCTTCTATTTCAGGACTTATGTGCCTATATACTTAGAGGCGAGGGCTGGAGTAGGGAGAGAAACAGAAATCTGGAGGTTGGAAGGCAACAAGAGGGGAGGGATGGAGAGGGAATCAGTCCTGGGATCTCTTCTCTGGGACAGGCTCATGTTTAAACTTCATTTATGACAATTAAAAAAAAAGTATCGTAAAACAAATGGTATTTTCCCCAATATATGTATTTAGATAGATTTTTTAGGGAAATGTACAATTTAAACATTTATTGGGAATGTGCTAGGTGTGGATACATGCAAGTCATTTGCTCCAGGAACATGCTGTGTTCTCAAGGTGCTTACAGTAAAGTTGGGGAGACAGAGCCCTAGGTAGCCACCTAGAACACAGGTAATATGATTGCAGAATGGTTACAGCAACTTGCTCTGCAGTTAGACCTGTGTCAGAATGCCAGCTCCTCACCAAAAAGCACCAAGACCTTGGAAAAGTCATTTGGCAGCTAGCAAGCCTCAGTTTCCTTATCTGCTAAACGGGAATAATAGCACTCATGGGGTAATTATAAAAAGCAAGTGAAATTATGAATATAATGTGCTTGGTACACAATATGACCTCCCTAAATGTAGGTGATGGTTGTAATCATAAAAATAATTACTACTCTCATCGTTGTTGACTGCAGGTAAAAAGATGCTGCAAAACACGGCAAAGAAAAAAGGGCTGTAATTCTTACTGGAAGTTGGGAGTTGAAGCTCAGAGAAGAGACAGTATTTGAACAGCAACTAAAAAAAAGTGTTGAATTAGGACATTTCACGTTTTGGCAAGGGTACTGCTTGCCCCCCAAATGGAGGGGATTAGCAGGGACCAAGATCTGAATAAACAGTACACCTGGAGTGGAAGTGGGGTTTTAGGGGCATAAGAGGCTAAAAAAGAAGCTTTTAGGGGAAGACCGGGGAGGACATGCAAGGAAATAATGACCAGATTCCACAGGCAACAGGAGATGCTGAAACATTATAAAAGGGAAGAGGAAGGGAGTGAAACACCCTACTAGAGTCTGTGTGGATTTTTACCCATTCACTTAGTATAGAGGTTAAAAAGTTTGCCTGAAGGAAGCCCCCTAGAAAATAATAGATGGGCTTGAGTTTTCCCTCTGAATACATATAATGCCCTGAATGTCTGTTATTAATATCAATCACATTATGTTATAATTACATTTTGAATTGCCCATCTCACTTACCCAATTATAAGCTTCATGAAGGTAGAAATGATGTCTGTTATATTAACAGTGTACAACACATAGTAAGCTCTCAAATGCCCAATGAAAATAGTATCCTGTCTCTTCCCATATGTATTTTTATTAATACATAGGACCTAGCCTCAGCTTTGCAAAAAGTGCAGACTCATCTCTCTTCTTTGAATGACAATGGAGTTCTTACGGAACTCCATCTAAGTTAAAGAGTTTTCCAGTCCTTCATTTCTACTGGAAGGAGAAGGCCTCCATGGAGGCCAGGAAAGGGATGCTCTATTTCTTTTTTTGAATCTCCCACTTACCTGGTATTTGTTTATCATTCATTCTGGATCATTGAAAATCATAAAACTACATTTCCTTTCAAATATTTCAGTATTTTCACTTCTTAAAATTAGTGCTTATCCTAATTCATTGCAATGGCATGCTTTAAATTCATAGATTACAACCATCTACTATTTCAGAATATGTTATATATTTCAAAGCACCTGTACTACCAGCAAAGGGTCCATTTCTCCTTTTGAACTCATCTGCTTCTCACGATCAAAGAGGGTTATGCAACCCAATGTGTTTTCTTCTTTGCCTTGGTTACCAGGAAGCTCAGAGGTATACATGTTGTGCTCAGCTGCTGAAACTGTCATCAACCCGGGTTTCTTAATCGATTCACTTTCTCTCTACCTTTATATCTTGGCTCCTACCTTTTGTTTTGTTTTAGTGGCTTCAGATCTTATATATCTGTGCATTTATTTAAGTTGCCTCAAAACATTTTTAAAGTGGGCCGAAATAACATGTATATGTAAGTATGTATGTAAATATGTATGTGTATATATGTATATGTATATATTCATGTTTATGTATATCTATTCATATATGTTTCATATATTCATATATGTATATGTGTATAACTTATTATTTATAAACACAAACACATATATCCAATACGGAAAGTAAACCTTTCTATACAATATTTCCCAGATGTCTTCTGCCACACCTCTCTCAGCTCTTGTGTCCTCTCCAGTAGTCTACTTTTGTCATGCACCTTTCAGGACATCTAGCTCCTCTACAATTAGCTCCAAAAAAGAATCTCCTCATAGGAAAGCATGAGTTATCAATATAAACACAAATGAAGATTTTATAGAGGACTCTTAGGAAATACATTTCTGTTCTAGTTTCCAAATCCCTTCTTTGGTTATCCTGCCTTGAGTTCATTTTAATACTATAAATCAGGGGGCAGCAAACTTTTTCTGTAAAGGGCTAAATAGTAATATTTTAGACCTGGTGGGCCATGAGGTCTCTGTCACAACTACTCAATTCTGTGGTCATAATGCAAACTCAGCCATAGATTATGCGTAAATAAAGGGACATGACTGTTTCAATAAAGCTTTATGTATAAAATAGGTGACAGGTCAGATTTGGCCCATAACCATAGTTTGCTGACCCGGCTCTAAACCTTCCCCTGTTTTTTGTCCTCACAGCATCCTCTCAGTGAAGTGTCATTCTGGCCAACTCCAATATCCAATCATTGCAAGTTAGCCCCAGCAAAACAGAACGTTCTCCAGTTAATGGGACAGGACGCTCCCTCCTCAGTAGGCAGTTTCATTGCATGTTGTATTGCTTGAAAACACCCTGGGAGGAGTTTGTCCTTCTCCCACATATATCAATAGCTTTAAAAAATATTTCTTTTTACCACATACGATGATCACCACAAGAAAACTTTAAATAAATATTACAGAAAATCTCCATCTGCCTAAGCAATAGTATTTTTATAGCCTACAGTCGTATTTGAGGTTAAAAAGAGGGTTCAATCAAGGGACAGAAAAAAACGAGTCTTCATGCCAACATTCCCCGCTACCTGACCCTGGGCAATAACTTCTCTCGGCCTCAGTTTTCTCACCTACACAATAGGGTTAGGAGTTCACCTGCCCAAAGGCCACAGTCTGGATTATAATCCCTTGGAGGTTTGTTCTGGAACTTCGGTTATTTCCTTAAACTCATGATTTCCAAATGGTTTCAGGAATCAGAACTCTCTGGGGTGCTTGTTAAAACACAGATTGCTGGACCCCAGCCTGAGTTTCAAAAACTCAGGCTGGGGTCCAGCAATCTGTGTTTTAAGTCAGTAGGTCTCGAGTGGAGCCCAAGAATTTTCTGTGCCACCAAGTTATGCTGCTATTGGTCCAGGAACCGCATTATGGGAACCACTAGTATATATGATTGGAGTTCTCACAGTCCCTTGTATGGGGAAGCACTGGTGGGGCAGGTGGGGTTGGTGGTCCAGAGCTGGTGCCTCTTTTTGAAAATGAGGCTCCTTCTTGAAGAGATAAGAAATTAGTTCTTTGCCCACTGAGTCTCAGATGCTGCAGCCACACCTCACTACTAATTGTAGCCTGAAAGGAGGCTGGTGTGCACTCTCCATGATGGAGCCATCCTGGAACATAAAAGCCGATGGGCAGCCAGGTGAGCCATCTATAGAAGGACAGGGAGGTGGAGGGACAGTTGAGAACTAAGAGGCAAATATGCCACTGCACAATTTCTTTGTATAAGCCACCCTTCTAGAACTTTCCTTTTTCCACAAACATGAAGTCAACACAAGCATTGACTGAGGGTTAATCATACCTAGTGCCAGTAATACCCTAGTGTCCAGTGCCAAGTAATGCAGAGTGGAAGGCCAGGATTGAAAAGAAGACCAGGAAAGTGTAGACTGCCCTCCGGGACTCTCTGACTTTGGGGATGGCAAAATTCACACACTTGACAGTCATTCGTCAAGACAATGAGTAGATAATCACATGCAAGGTTAGGTGGCATGAGATAGAGGATTCTGGAGAGAAGATATTGGTGAGCTTGAGCAGTCTGTACAGACTTTCCTGGAGGAGCTCAGGCAGGCTGGCAGGGACCTGCAGAGCAAGAAGGACCCAGCAGGGGAACGGTGAGAAGAACATATAAAGAAGCCTGGGTGTGCCTGGAATCTTAGCAGAGGGGATGAAGATAAGTACAAGGCACTTGTAAGCTTGTCTCTACCTTCCCCATGTGAACTCCCACAAGTCATTTCCATTTGGGGGGTTTCTAGTTTCCTGATGTGAGCAAGGAAGGTTTTGAGCTAAATCGCAAGTTTCCAAATTTTGTTCCATCTTGGAGAGACCCCAGGCCATTGAAAGGTACAGTGAACAGCCCAGGCTCCACTCTTCTCTGTCCCATCTGCTTTTGCCAGAGAAGCTCTGCTTTTTAAATTTTTCACTTACAGAAAGCATTTGACAATCACTCAACAAGAAATTTTGTAAAGGCTTTTTCCATTTGTACGTTGGGTGGCTGAACAGAAAGGAGAAAAAAAGCCAGCTAGCACAATGGATGGGGCAGCTAGGTTGACCAGACTCGCTTCTAGAACAGCTTGGCAACAGGGAGAAGTTTAGACCAATGTGAGTGGATGAGTGCCACCGGGAGAGAAGTGAAATCAGGCCCACAGGCTGCTAGAAAAGCAAACTGATATGAAAATCTCAACTGCTCAGAAGGTTCTGAGTAAACACAAAGGTTGATTTTCCCCCATGTCAGCCTTCCCTCCCAGGACATTGTACTGTATGCAAAACGGGTAACTGTAAGACAAACCTTTTTTTCCACTGCCCTTCTCAGCCCCGCGGGGCTTCAGGAAGACCTGCACTTCAAGCAAAGCCTTTTTATTTTTCAACACCCACAGCTTCCATTCAACAATCAGAAGTTTTCCACTTTCATCAAAGAGACTGAAGAGAGAAGCCGAGGGAGCAGCCTATTCTCAGCAGCTCTGGGCAGATTACAGAGCCCCCTGCTACCCACTCACTGCCCATGCGCCCCACAGGACACAGCCGTCTCCCCAAATCAGCCAGGTACACGTGCCAAAAATATACTGGCCTGCTTCATTCCCCCCAATTACCAGACCCAATGAGTATGTGTACCCGCTTCTTCCAAAACCGAGCCCAGATGTTAGCTGAACCTATTGTGGTAATCGCTCCACCATACTGAGAAACAACAAGGACGCCATCACACCGTACACCTGAAACTTATACAGTGGTGTATAAAGGGGGGAGGGTCCCAACTTGGGATCAAGGGGGCCTCAGCTTCCTCGACTGTAAAATAGGCACACAGCATACCACTCTATTTAGCCTAAGAAGACAATTTACTTCTTGATGTCTCTTCCATATCTGCAATCTATGATTTTATGGATTTACTGGGAAGGAATATCCAGACCAATTCCTAGAGTCTGACCTAACTCGGATGATACTCAGCAGTATGGGATCTGGGCATCATCCTAGTTTGGCTTTGGACACAGGACATTTCCTCAGGAGGATCCCCAGTTCCTGTTGGTTCTCAAGGATATACTGTAGCCAAAAAGTGAGTAAAAAGGGCAGGGGTGCTGCAAAGAATCGGGTACTTCCAAATGAAATCTTTAAGGAGCTACACCCCGAGGCACCAGCTCTGCAATGATTCCCAATTTAAATGGAGTCCATTCATAAGCACAGATGTGACCAGCTCCGCCACCCCCACAATGACCCCCAGAGAATCTATTTCTTAAATCTATCTAAATTCCAGACTGAGCCACGGGGACCACTTCGGACATTTAACCAGGATGGCCCGACACCACTGCCAAGTTTACTCCCATTCACAATGTACTCGTACATCACTATCCCATTTGATCTTCACGGTGGCTGTGAACGCACGTGAGGAAAAGAGAGAGCCATACGGATTTGTGCAGGGAGCCAAGGCCAGCAAGAGGCGGGGCTGAGGCTGGACCTCAGGTTTCCAGCTTTTAAGTGCAGGGACGGGTGAATGATTTAGCATTCTTGGGGGCCAGTCAGGTATGGCTATGCACCCAAGTTAGCTCACTGATCAACATTTGTGACTTTGCTTGAGACAGTTTTCATTCTCTGGGATCCTCCAATTTCCTATCTGGTAAAAAAAGAAATATTATCTGCCTTAGAGGGGGAGGTGAGGGAGGAGTGAGGCAATGTGTGAACCTCCTAGCACTGTGCCCGAGTTAGCAGAGGTTCCACTGTCACAGTAACACACACACACACACACACCACACACAATACACAATACATACGTATACCTACAACATGCACCACACATCACAAATGCATACCGCACATTCTACACAGCAACCACCCACACGCAGCACGTGCACACACCACACAGAGCACACACAACACCCCACATTCTGCACCAGACCACTTCCCCACCCCCAACCCTCCCTGCCAATTCCTTCCCCTTTTTGTGAGTTTTATGACAGGCCTGGGTTTATCTGCAAGTTGAACAGATCCCGATACACTCTGCAGAAAATTTTGTTCAAAGGATCAGTGTTTCCAGCCTCTCTGTGCCTGTTCCCAGATCTCATACAGCGATGAGCTCATCCCCGTTTGGATACGTCGCCATATTTGTGGGCTCTTCCTTCCCAGAATCTGGTAGCATTTCCAGTTTTCAGCAGGAGCTGACATTGTCACACTGAATGACTTTGAGTCATTCTACTGCAATCCAAGGTCCAGCAAAGAGACATTTTCTGATAAGGTCTTCTGAGCCGCAGGCCTCCCTGAAGAGAATGAGCAACTTCTGAAGCAGGAAGGCGTTTTGTGGCTAAGTCTAAACGAAACAGAAGTCACTCTGTGCACACACACACACACACACACTCACACACACACACTCACACACACACCAGATTAGGGAAACCGTCATTTTCCTACTCGCCCTCTGACATCAGCCACCTTCTCTGTAGCTACAGTTTCTCTGCACTCAAATTAATCCCTGGCAACGAAAAATGAGCCTCTCCCCCACCCCTGCAGCCGCCTTTCTCCTCACGCCCCCAGAGAAGAGTTTCTTCGCGAGGCAGCCGGTGAAGGTTTTTTTCCAAGTCACATGATCCAGGATGCAGGGGAGAATCCTTCTTGGAACCGAGATGGGCCCAGAACCGAATTAGATGAGAGATAAGGTGTGATGTGGGGAAGACTATATAAGAATGGACCCAGGGCTTCAGCAAGCATTCAACCGAGTGGCCCCTGCTCAAGACACAGCCATGCATGTGCCAGCGGGCTCTGTCACCAACCACCTGGGAACCACTAGCCGCAGTTACTTCTATTTCACCATGGCCACGCTGGCTCTGTGTCTCGTCTTTGCCGTGGCAACCATTATGGTGTTGGTAGTTCAGAAGACGGTAAGTCAACTTCTCTTTGCCGCCTTTCCTTTCTGATTTATGTTCAGTTTTCCCCAGAGAGACAGCCTTGGGGATAAACTAATAAATTAGTTGACGGGGGAAAAAGTACATATATCATATAGAGAAAGGGAGAAAAGAAACGGGAACTCAACTCTCTGAAATATTTTGGATTTTTGAGAGGCAAATTTGTTGAGCTATCCATCATCTCAAAACTTTCCAGACTCACATGAGCCAAAAGAGGGCAGAAGAGCTATTAGCTTTGAGAAATTAAGGTTTAAATCTTGCTGAGCCAGAGACTTGAAGCAAAGAAGGAAGCAGTAGGGAAACTTTGTAACATATTTGCACAACTTGTTATCACATCTTCAACATTTTCAGACCAGATTTCAAGGTCCTATATTCTCAATGGAAATGTTCCTGAGATTTCTTAGGCCTCATCCATTACCAAGAGCTTTTTTAACAAGGAGCTAAGTTTCAGAGGCCAAGGGTCTGTAAGGGAAGGAGGCAAGAGAGAAGACCAGGGCTGCTTAGAGCTTTGGACATTTTGGTGTTAAAGCCCACAAGACAAATTGAAAGCTTCCTTCTGAGTCACTGCTTTGAAGAGTATAGGGCGTCACAAGAAACAGAGCCTAGAGGCAGAAGAACACAGAAATGTTTTTAACACCTGTCCCCTCTGAGGCTGCTCGCAATACAAAAACTGCAAGCAATTACGGGTACACGCTGTAGCGTCAAACTGTCTCAGGAGATGTACTTTGTTTGAAGCAAATGGTAAGATTAGTTGGTACAAACAGAAGAGATGAAGGAAGACGCTGCTTCCGATTTTAGGAAATTGGTGTTTACAGAGAATCTACCAGTATTATTACAGAAAATACTGTACTGAGAGTATATATTGCTCACAGATGATTTTTTCTAATGAAGTAAAGCTTTTGTTAATTTTGATAATTTAAGAACTGTACTCCCTCTCCACTCTACCAATGTGAGAACGGTTGTTTATTCCTTCGTAGCTCGTTTTTCATGGTATTACAATCCTACAGAATCTGTCCTTCAGTTGTTTGAGGCCAGGGGTGTCCAAACTTTTTTCAACGTTTTTCACCAAGGGCCATCTGCGGTAAAATACACAAACAGCCGGGCCACTCACTCGAGGTGAAGTACGTATTGCCTCACCTGGTTTCTTTAAGTAAACTAAATATATTTTTGGAATTTGCTGCGGGCCAATTAACAATGGATTGCGGGCCGCAGTTGGCCCGCGGGCCGCAGTTTGGACACCTTGTTTTAGGCTGAATGTTCTATAACTTAGGGATGACTGAAAAAAGCAAAAGCGAAAAAGAAAACGGGCTTTAAAAGCCTTTGGTATCTTTTCTCAGTGTCTGCAAGCTTTGAAATTTAAATGAAGCTTTGGGGCTCAAATCTCCATAGAAGTGAAAGAAAACAGAACCGCGAACATTTGATTTAGGTAGAATTTATGAAACTTATCACTTAATGTCCTTATCTACATCTACTAAGAATAATACTCTTGAAAACATTTTAGGGCCTTTTTCTTTAGAGGCCCTATAATTTCAGTAATTCTAATCTGATATAAACCAGAGGCATATCATTTTATAGCAACAGCCAAAAAAAAGAAATTGAAGTTGCATTAAGAAGGTTTTTAGTTAAAGATTGCCTCTAGCACTGGGGGTGGGGGGAGAGAAAGAGAGAGAAAGGAAGAAAAACAGAGAAAGGAAGAAAGGGAAATAAGATGATGGGGGCAACGGGGTGATGGTGACATGAAGCTAGAGAGAGCTCCAGGATGGCTCTTATCCAAATCCCAATTTTAGTTGAATTGATTCTTTTCATGAGGGAAATGGGCTGGATCTTTCTGCCTCATTTTCACAGATGTGGGAAATGAGGATCAGAAAGGACACAGGGCTTGAATGAAGTCACCCTGTAAAAGGGGTCAAGTCAAGACTGCATGACGGTTTAATGAGAAGAGCATTCCCCTTTCCAAGACAGACAGGCGCAGGAGCACTGAGACACTTTGTTCGCAGCCTTCTCTCAGGAGCTTCGTCTTCTTGCACATCCGTTTCCTTGACTTGGCCCTCATGTTTGGATATGAAAAGTTTCACTTCACAGTCTGATTGTATAGTTTGGTGTGCTGTGATTGCTTAGCCTGAGAATTATCAGTTACTTAAGCATTGTGATATTAAGTATTCAATGTTTTACACGTGTCATTTCTGATACATTGGCCAGATATTAACTGTCGTAAGAGATAAGAGAGTTATCCCCTTGAGCTCAAGCCATCAGGGAAGGCTTCCTGAAGGAAGAGGGAATGCAAGCTGACTTTAAGATAGGTTGAACTGAGACAAATGAACAGATACTAACAGGACCTCTGGCAAAAAAAAACCCAAGGAATTTAAACCCACATCCCAATTATTAAAAATGGAGTGGATTGATGGCCACATCGCTCTCTATGTGTGACATTGGACAGGGGCGGGGTGGAGAACCACGAGAATGGTGGTACTGGCCTAAGAAGTCACAGTTGTCGGTAGGAAGACACATGTACAGGCAAAACTAAAACAAAGTAAGTCACAACATATAAGAAGTGATGGAAGCTGGGCACCCAGTGCTACCATGAGACCCTGAGTTACGCAGACAGAACAGTTTTCCAGGCAGGCTTGAGAAAAACTTCACAGGAGATTGGAGGTTCATGTTGACTTGAGAAATACAGAGGGTGCCAAAAAAATGTATACACATTTTAAGAAAGGAAAAACACTGTATTAAAATTGTGATACTCAGAATATACCAGTAAAGAAAGATGAATACAAGTCATGTGAATACTTTTTTTTGGCACCCCCAGTATGTATGATTTTAAACAGGTGGAAAAGGAGATCAGAGGAGAGGGTACGCCTGGCCAACAGAACAGCATGAGCAAAGGGCTGGAGAAGAGAAGATGTAAGGCATGTAGGAACATCAACAAAGATTGCTTTGAGACTTGGCCTGAAGATCAAATAACTCCAATGTCACTCCTTGGGTGAGAGACAAAGAAGGAGCTTAGATCTCAGTCTCAGATGTTTATTGAGCACCTACTGTGTGCAGGATGTTGTTCTAAGCAATGGGGATATAGCCTAGAACAAAGCCCACAAAAGTCCTGCTTTCATGTCGCTTGGGGAATAGTAGTCTGGTAACGTTTCTCAGCCACTGAGATGGATGTATTTCATTTTGTTTACATTTAAACCAGCACATTTATTATGAAACATGATGTTGACATGGTTTAAGAAAAGTAAACAGGAAACAAGGGAAAAGAAAGAAAAGTAAAAATCTCTTACCTGTTCCCCACCTAACCACCAATCTCTCTTTTCTGTGATAACCACCATGAACAGATTCTGCCTTGTCCTTCCAAAATATCTGTGTATCTACAAATATATAATACACACATGTCATTATAGTAAACTCATAATTTTGCGCCTTACTTTACTGACTTGACAGTACACGTTGGAGCTCTTTCCATGTCAACACATAGAAATCCAGCTCATTCTTACGAGGAGTTGCATAGTATTCTATTGTATGACTGCTTCATAATTTATTTTATCTGTGCCTAGTGAAGGACACTTGTGTTTTTGTCTAGAATTTTGCTTGCTGTGCACATCTGTGGCTATATCTGTGGGATAAATTCCTAGTGGTGGGAATAGAATATATATTTTTCTATTTTTCACTTCAATAAATATTGTCACTCAGCTTCCAAAGAGATTGTCCTCTTGAGAAAGTAAAAGTGCTACCAAAAAAGAGACACTTCTTCACCTCAATATGGAAAAAAAAAAATTGATTTATTGAGAGTAGACACATATATGTCAGAATGAAATTTCACACAATTTATACAGCAAAACAAAAGGGAAAATGATTAAGGTTTCCATCTCCTCCAGAGACAACGGGTTAGATAAGGAGGTAGGCTGTGAGGTTGACCCCAGAAGTGTTTACATTTTAAGGGGCTCTGAGGTCTTCAGTCTTAGGGACATCTCTGTTATAAACCTGGAGACTGGGCTAATCCAGCCCCTGGAGAGATCTTTTCAAAAAGGTTAGAACAAAGCAATAAGGCTCAGGATCATTAGGTTTTCAAGGAGACTCTTTCTGGAAAAAAGAGAAAGCAACTGTCTCCTTTCTCTTTATAAGCAAAGAAACTTTCTTCTTCAAAACAATGTATCCTTACAAGTACCACTCTACCTCTTCACCAAGAGTGGAGCTGAATACCTGCTTGAGGGTCATGATTGGTGGTGCTGGTGGTGGTATGGTTTTTTGGTTTGCTTTGAAGTTCAGATAATACATAGGGGTAAGATGTGATGCCCCGTAATGCTTCCCTCTATCCAAGTTACGCTCTTCAATGCATTTGATTTATCAATCAAAAAATCCTCTGAAAATCTCGGTCAGGATTTGTGCTGGGCTTTGTAATGGAAGGACTAAGTGACCAGGGCAGGACTGCTGTTTTCTGGGAATTCTCTAGGTTGCGGAGATGAGGACCTAATATTCAAGAGCCTGAGTTCAGGGCAGAATGACCCAGAATGTCACAGACCAGAAGAAAGGAAGACAGTTTCTGCTTGGAATAAGAAGAGCTAGGATAGAAGCTGAGCCTCCTTCTAGAATTAGAAGGATCATGTCTTATGCCCAAAGTTTTATTTTGAAACGTTTTCAAGCCTATAGTACAGTAGAACGGTGAATACTCATATAACCTTTCTCCTAAATTTGCAGTGTTAATATTTTGCTGTATTTGTGCTCTCTCTCTACATATGAAAGTAAGTTGTATACAGTGTGACCTTTCACTTACATGTATTTCAGCCCCCATCTCCTTCTTACTGAAATGACATCATCATAGCCAAAAGGGTTAATGTTAATTTAGTAATATCATCTCTTAATGATATGCAGTCCATATTTTAACTTCCCCACTTGTCTAAAAATATCTTCTACATCTATTGTGCCTTGTTTGGTTTGGGAATTCAGAATCCCCTCTCAGGTCACACACTGCACTTGGTTATGTCTGTTTTCACCCAGAACATTGCTATTTAAGGGTGGTCCTGGGAGCTTGTTAAAAATGCAGAATCTCAAGCCCCACTCTAAACCCACTGAATCAAAATCTGCCTTTTAATAAGGTCTCTGGGTGATCTGTATGCACGTAAAAGCTTGAGAAGCAATGATCTTAACAATTTTCTCCGCCCTTTGGTGTCTGTTTTTCATGACATTGATTTTTTGAAGGGTCCGGGCTAGTTCTGTTGTTGACTAGTTCATGTTTTGGATTTGTCTTAAGATTCAGTCATGATTATATGTAGACAAAATATTTTTGGCAAGAATAGTACTTAGATAATGTTATATATTTCTTATTGCAGCACAGCTACAGCCACAGGCCAGGTTGTCCCATTACGATGATAATGTTTGATCACTTGATTAAAGGTGGTGACCACTGGCTATCTCTTTTCTAAAACACTTTTTTTTTCCGTGCTCTTATGAAATGGGGTCATACGCTGAAGACATAGAAATATCCTTCCTTCAGGGGTTTTGCCTCTCCTTGATGACCCTCGTCTGAATCAGCTAATAGAGAGGGTAGAAGAAGAATGATTGCCTAATTCTGCCCAGTCTTTCCACACTTGTCTCCATTGGATGTATGGTGGCGGGTAGAGTTGGGGCAGGACATTCCAGGAGAGGCAAGCCCAGGTGTGAGGAGAGGAATGGCAGAGTCAGAACAGTGGTCACTCCCGATGGCACAGGGGAACAGCAGGAAATAGAGCTAGGTGGCAAAAAGCATTGGCAGAGGAAGGTGAGAGGATAGGACGCCACTTCCATCAGCGGACGAGGAAGATTTCCAAACCCATGTCTGAGCCCAGTCCCACACTCGTCTTCCAACTGCCATTCCCCGTTCCTTGGTAAAGAAAGGCCTGAGTAATGTCTTGCTATTCAAAGTGTGGTCAGTGGCCTTGCAGCACTGGCACCGTCTCATTAGAAATGCAAAACCTAAAGGCCCGTCCCAGACCCACTGATTCAGACTCAGCATTTTAAGAAGATCCCACAGTGGGAGAAGCACGGCTTTAAGCCACTTTACTCCAATTCTCACATTCACTAGCCATACCAAGACAAAGACTGCCAACAAAAACCATCTTCCTCCTAGGAATTTTCTATGACCTCCTTCCACTTTGCTCAGAGTCTCAGGAGAATTTTCTGCCCCCGCTTCATCCTGACCCACCCTAGAGAGGCGACGTGGCATGCCTTCCACCCAAGTCAACACACCTGAGTTTGAATCCTTTCCCTGCTGTTTACCATCGGTGAGATTCCACAATCATTAAGTCACTTCTCTGAGCCTTAGTCAATCACTAACTCTCGGGGAAATGCATTTAGCACGGGGGGATTGAGCACACTCGTTAAGCGCTTAATCATGTTAACTAGAAAATAAGAGACGCGTTCCTAGCAACGATCTCTGTGGCCCACTGTATAAGACAATATGAGGCCAGCAAGGAAGGGGATGTGAAATCCCCCTGGCATAGCCCAAACATTAGTTGCTTTTGGCCATTTTTAATGAGAGAGGGCATCTTCTGTCCATAGCAAATTTGGGAGCTGATTATCCCTGCATAGCATTGCTCTGTGAAAGGAAATAGCCTTTTAGGATATTGAGGCAAATTAAACATATCATTAGGATCAAGAGAGTAGCCAAAATATGGTACCATTTTCAAGGACTCGCTAACATTTTATGTTAATGTCTTATGTCCACAATGGAGGAAAGAATTGCTAGCTCTGCAATAACAATGATTAAAGGAAATGAAAAAACAGAGTCCTAGAGAGGGAAGATGATTGTGATCAGGTCATTTCACTTGGGGACAAGCAGTGACAGTTCCTCCCTCCACACACAGAAACCCAGAGTCTGAACCAAAAGAACAAACACATGAAGGAAGTGTAGCTGGTTGGTAACCATGGTGATGAAGTTTCCTGAGCTACCCAATGGAGCTGAGAAGGACAACCTGGGAGGGTCCATTTACTTGTGTCTGTGTCCAGCCAATGTACTTTTCACTTCAAAGCCAAGTCACTGAGCCAGTTGGCTCACATTTCCCCAGCCAGGACCCAGATCCGCAGGCAAGGTTTGGGAGAGAATTCTAGGATTGGGAGGTACCTGCCAAAGAGAAGTTGATGGACAGCACTTAGCATAGTGCCTAGAGTATAAACAGTCCTCAGCAACCCTTAAAAGTCATTATCTCTTTGTACCCCGGTTTCCCATTTCCAAATGTAAGGACTGCTCATGGGAGGGGAGAGAAGAGAAGAATGAGCTTTCCTATCCTTGGCTTCTGAATGAAGATAGCCGTTCCTTCTGGGGACGTGGAAAGAGCACCAGAGAACTTCACCCCAGCATCTGCCACTGACTCATGGGTGTCTTGTTTTCCTCTTCTGTAAAATTAGCCTGATGGACTGAAAGATTCAGGAACTGAAAGGTTCCTCTCTGGCTCTAATTTTCCAATCTTGTCTACCATGGTCAGCCAGGGAAGCTGGGAGACCTTGTCCCAGCAGCTCTTCAGAACAGGAATAGTCACACTTCTGTCCTGGATGCCCTGGGCCCTGGGTGATGGTTTAAACACCAGGACTCTTTCCTATACTAAGATGCTTTGGTTTTGAAGTTAGGAAACCAGAAAGCTGTCAAATCACAGACAGGCTTCTTTAGACTCCCAAATAAATTAGTTCTTCCTCGAAGATGTTCTCTCTTACACCCTTGCTACTTGCCCCAGTGTGTGCTGGGGGCCAGGGGCATCAGCATTACCTGGGAGCTTGTTAGAAATGCAGACTCCTGGGCTCCACCCAAACTTGCCCAGTCAGAATTTGCATTTTAACCAGTGCAGGGGGAGTACAGCAGTCCACCCTGTCCCCACCTTATCTGCAGTATCGCTTTCCTTGGTTTCAGTGACCTGCAGTCAACCGTGGTCCAAAAATGTGTAATGGATAATTCCAGAAATAAACAATTCATAAGTTTTAAATTGCATACCACTCTGGGCTGTGCAATGAAATCTTGCACCAACCTGCTCCATCCTGCTCTGTCCTGCCAGGGTGTGAATCATCCCTCTGTCCAGCATCTCCATGCTGTATACGCTCCTGGCCATCAGTCATTCAGTAGCTACTGTCACAATAACATAGCACAGTGCTTGTATCCAAGTATCCCTTATTTTACTTAGTAATGGCCCCAAAGCTGGCAGTAGTGATGCTGACAATTCGTACGTATACAGGAAAAACCACAGTATACATAGGGTTCAGTATTATCCATGGTTTCGGGCATCCACTGGGGATCTTGGAATGTATCCCCTCAGATAAGAGGGGACTAACTGTACGATCTCGAAACATTCTCTTTTCCTTCACTGCTCTTGCCACAAACATGCAACTCTACTTGTATATTTATTAGTATATTTTAAATAACTCCTTCAATGACTTAGCCAGAGGATGTCTTCCAATAACTAGCAATGCCTGGCACGCACCAGGTGCTTACGCAATATACGGTGAATACATGATTCTCTGGTATTTCCCCAACTGCTGGTGGCCCCTGGGATGGATGGCTCCAGGGGTTTTGCTGTTTTAGCATTCTCTCACTCTACCTGGATACTTTCCTGGGCAGCTGACGAATTCAATGATCTTAGCACCACATTTAAACATAGATGTTTTCCTTGTGCATTGAACAACACGCAAATCGACGGTCGTGCTTGGCAGTAAATGAGCTGTCGAATACATTTTGAAGTGCTGTTTGCTGCCTCACAGAGGCAACACAGAGGGGAATTTTGTGATGTCAGGTTTCCTATGAATTGCATGCATAATTGAGAGACCGCAAATGTGCAGCATTTTAGGTAGGTAAAGAGCGTTTGACTAAAGCAATAATATCATGGAATATTAGAGCAAAGAGGGCAGGACCTACCAAGACAGCTTCACTATCTTTCCCCTGAAAAGCGGAAGCCCAAAAGTTTATACTGACTTCTGCCATTTCCAGATCAGTGTGATGCCAGGGCCGTACCTTTAGGAGACTTCCCGGACTCATCACCACCCACTTGGGCTGGAGAAGAGATCCATTTACCAGAAAAAAAGAGCCATTAGTGGAAGGCAAAGGACAGACCCCCTTGGGAAATGGCAGAATAAAGGGGGAACTCCAGAAGGTCCTCAGCGTTTGTACCAAACACTAAGAAAATAAGATACGGGCAGAGGTTGACAAGGTAGTGTCAGACATATAAATGCTCACACCTCTCTAGGTCTTTATTAATATCCCAATCCAATGCACTGCAGGAGATTCCCAACCTGGACAGATCACAAGATGAATAAGACACTTGATTCCTTCTTGACAGGACACCCGAGGGGTGTCTCCATGGCTGAGGTGCAGAGAAGAGGGACGGAGACTGGGTGTGAGGAAGTTAGTCTCTGAAGAATTTAGTAGTGTGAGGAAATGTGCCAATCTGCTTCTGCTGCCCACTGGCTCAGTGCACCCCAACAAGACCTCCCTTTATTCCCTTCCAATTCCCCAGCCTGCGAGGCCCCCCTTCAGAAGCCAACCTGTTACTATGAACCTCTTACTTGCGTAAACATTTCTGTATATATTTATGCTTATTATAGAATAAATAACATAAAGTACAAAGTGAATATATAATGGACATTTGTGTTTACTTATGTTATATGTTTCTAAATATTTGGATATTATATTCCAATTTAAATTTGTAACAAATCCAGAGGGCAGGGACTCAGTTTAATTATTTATGGTATCCTCACGATGCTTGGCACATAAACATTCAATTAATTCAGAATTTCCAACCACAGGAGAGATAGAGATGTACCTTCCCAGGTACGTTTACAACCTACTTTTACTGTATGATGAATCAAAGATGGAAAAAACCCACATATATTTGTATACCACATTTGATTGTTCTTATGTTGACCGAAGGGGGTAAAAATGACACATGTGGAGGTGAGAAAAAAAAAAAAAGGCACTGGACTAGGAGTTGAGTTGCTGGTTCTGGTCCCTGAGCTGCCATAAACGTTTCCTTTTACCTCTCTCAGCCCCGGTTCTTCACCTGTGAAATGTAGACAGTAATCTTTCAAGTCATTTCTGACGGGCAGGCTGTCAGGCAAATGCATGTGCAAGCTCCTTACACCTAAGCCCGTGAATTGGTTTTTAAAACTTTAACAGTCAGATGGAATGTAAATCCCAAATTGCTGCACAGTACTCTGAGGAAAAGCAAAATGAAAACGGAAAAGGGAGTGGTGTCAATAGAATGTCATCCTCACACTGGTTTTTTTTTCTTCCTTTCTTTCTTCTCTTCTAGGACTCCATTTCCACCTCAACGGGCCAATTCTCCCTTAAAGGAGGTAAGACCTTGGAATTAGGAGTAAATGTGTAGTGAATCAGCGAGGTCACATCACAGCTGATTGATAACCAGAAACAGCATGACAGTGCTCAACAGGAAAGTGGGGAGAGGTGGAGGTGGGGGCTGCTCAGGGCAGGGCTGAGGCATCTCAACTCATATGAGCGTCTTTGATCTGTACTCGTATCCCCACGAGTCTCCCACCAGCCCTTGACTCTCCCACTGATCAAACTTCTACCTCTGCCATAGGCTGTCACATGCATAGGGACATTAAGCAGCATTAAGAGCTTGAAATCTGGAGTCAGGGGAACGTGGGTATGAATCTTGGCTCCACGGATCCTCTGGGAGCCTTAGTTCCTTGCCTACAAAATGAGAATAATAATACCTACCTCAGGCCTTCTCGTCACCCCCATATTTCCTATCATTGAAGTCACTAATGAATACGTTGTCACTACTAGCTCCAGAAGGCTGATACTCAGAGTTAGGTTAACTTTGAAGATGAAAAACGTTGAGATCATCTGATTGATGTTTTCGCTGCACAGAGGAGGAGTAAAACCCAGTAAAGTGCTGTGTCCAAGGTCATATGGAGCCCAACCTTGAACCCTGATGTCCTTATCTCTACTCCAATGTTCTTTCCACCCAAGAACATTAACCCATCTCGCTCCTATGAACTTCAGAACCTAGAGAGCAAGCACAGCTAGATAACCAGACAACTTAGAGGGGAAAAGAGTCGAAGAGAAAGGGTGGGTCATCACAGGCACCCAGATGTAGACACCAGGGCATCCTTGGGACCAGAGGACATAGGTGTCTGGACACAGTCCCTCACGCCAACAGCATCACACTTGGCGTTTCCTCACGGATACCCTGCTATCTGTCACCCAGACACTTAGAAAGTAGAGGCCAAAGGCCCCAAACAGACAAGCATTCTGGATCTTTCAGGGCAGACTAATAATTACAGCTTTGTCGACCATAACTTAAAATTTGGCTGGAATTATTTAGCGTGCGACCTCAGTTCCCAGAATACCACTGTAGACCGTCACATTGATGTAAAATGGAGCATACTATAAGTACCGAACTCATAAAAATAGAGCATACTATAATGCAGAGGCAAGCAAATGTTTTCTGTGAAGGACCAGATAGTAAATATGTTGGGCTTTGCAGGCCACGAGGTCTCTGTTGCAACTCGTCAGCTCTACCATTGTAGTGCAAAAGCAGCCGTGGACTCCGTGCGCTTGAGCAGGGACGGCTAAGGGTCCATAAACTTTATTTACAGAGTGAGGTGGGGGGCTGGCTTTGACCCACAGACCAGAGTTTGCCAACCTCTATCATGGGGACAACACAGACTTTGGTAGCAGAACACGGAGCCTTGAAAAAGCCAAGGGCCTTGAGCAAATATCATCCCCTTTCCCCGTTCCCAGCATTCCACAACCACATTCACCCGGAGTTTCCAAGTAAGACCAAAACTTTTCATTTGTTGAGAGCGGGAGGCGATCTTGACCAGGAATGTGATCTCAATGACAAGGACAGTTTTGACTGGGCAATGCCACCTCAGCCCCTCTGGATCTCAGCTCTGCACCTGGACAGCATTCCCTCGCAGGTTGCCAGGCACAGGGGCACTAACTAGTGGTTCTGTCCCTACAATAGTTTTCACCAGTCAAGAGTGGAATCAGAAAAAGAAGGACAAGGTAGCCCCTTTTTCCCATAGCCAACCATTTTTAATGTAGGGGGACTCCTTTCCTCTGAGAGTATGTCCTTTTCCAAAATGTTAAAATGTCCACTCTCTAACAGTCACTGGATTTTCATTTTGGGGTAAATTTCTTCGGTCCGTGAAACCCAAAACTGTGCGTGCCATGGACTAGATCACTTGTCAGATCTCATCTTATCTTGGTCATCACTGTCAAGCACAGACTAACAGCACAGAAACTACTCCAAAACCAACCTCAGTTTACAATTCAATGTTTCGGCAACCAGATTAAAAAATGCTAATAATCATCCCCACCAGGGCTAGGAAACTTTGGTGAAAGACCTTTCTGTACCTCCCTTGGGTTGCTCTTAGCCTCAATTTTGGGAGCAATGAGGATTAGTGCACCAATTTTGCAGAGGAGGAGCTGAGGCCCGTGCAATCAAGGAGACTTACTTGCCTGAGGTCCTCCAAGGAGGTGAAGGCAGAGCAGGGACCAGAATCCAGAGCGCCTCTCTATCCATCTGCATGATGTGCTTTGGCCATAAATGTCAGTGACCTGTTGTGTGTGGTCTGGGCTTTTTCCTGCTTTTAATGCAAAGCGACACTACTTCTCTTAAAGTGGCAAACTGCCAACATAGTAGGAGAGTGAGATGGAAAGAATTTACGGTGGTGTAAGAACCGGGCTGCAGACCTGACGTTCACCCCCACAGGCTGTTTCTCTAGGCAATTCTTTCCTCCTCTTTGGGTCTCATCTGTAACATAATGGTAATGTACTAAATGAACTGGAAAGTTCTTCTTCGATGCTTTATGATACTCTGATTCTCTTGTTTAATATGTAAATATAGAAAAAACAAAAAGTCTAACAATAACCTTGAGGAAATCTGCAGCTGTAGCTTCCTCTGCCAACAAGCCCCTCTTAAACAGGAACACACAGCAAATTTTCCCTTTGAAAAGCCATTGTAAAATATTCTGGACAGGGGGGAACCATCTCCCAGAAACTCCTAGGAGGAAGCTCCAGAGGCAACCTGTGGTTTGTCACTGGAGTGGACAAGGGCAGATGCCAGACACTTTCCAGGGAGCCCTCTGCCTCCGGCTGATGGAAATTGCCCACCATCCGCCGGAGGCCTGGAAAGCAGGGCCAGGTGGGAACACTACAGTAACTTAGCCCAGGTTGACAATTAGCTGCAGAGAAACCAAAGGAATCCAAGCCCTTCGGGGAGTGGATGGATTTCGGAGTCCCAACACAAGCTTCCTGTGGCTGGCCGGGAGAATGGTCACCAGCACTCTGCCACCCCCCTCCCACTCCATTGTGCTTGGGATGCAGTGGACCATTCTGGAGGTTTGGCAGAAACTGGCGGCCAGGAAGAGCACTGGGAGAAGAACTTTTCAGCACACCCTTCTTCTCTCATCTAGAAAATGGAGTTAAAAAGGCCTCCTGCCTAGAGCGCTTTGAGTCTAGGAGCCAGCGAGCACAACCCTTGCCTGCCTCCTGGCTGAGCCTAAGTCCTTTGGACAGAGGGTCCACTCCATTCTTTCATCTCCAAGTGAAATGGCCCCCTCCCATCTCCCATATGGTGAGGAGCTCAGGAGGGCTGCGGGGAGAGCAAGGCTCGTGCTGCTTCTCATTTCTTGTTCCAATTTTCTGTTTGCACCACATTTTGAATCTCACATGTGCTCTTGTTACGTGGCTTATCTGTCCAAACCACAGAATACACACATTTTGGCCTTGATTTCCCCTGAGTTCCCCCAGCACCCCGCCTTTGTGTATAACGAAGTTCACAGCAGGATTTCGGGTGTGGGGTGAAGCTGATGGGTCAGTGCCCTCCATTGCAGAGAACAGTGCCCACTGAGTACTACGCCCCTCTGTCTTTATCAGGCCGTTGCCACTCCGGCCACAGAATGTCTTGATGGATAGCACTCCTCCTTGGGGTTCAGCCCCCCACCATGCAGACTGACCTACTGTCCTTCCTCCCAATTTTTATGTCCTTGTCCTCCACACACAGCCCCTCCCCTCACAAACCCTGCAGACATTCAACTTCTACAGACTTTATTTTGCAGAAAGATTGTGGTCACCTTGGTCTTCTCCCAGGCCTTCCCAACTTCCCAACAACCAAATGACAGTTCCTCCCTGTACTAGAGGAATTCTGTAGACAACTCTTAAATCAGTTTTTCTTTTATTTCCTCACTACCTATGAATGAGGATCTGGCAGAGTGAAAATAATAAACACGGGTGGGGCATGCACTGTGTGCCAAGCACTGGATTGAGTGCTTTGTGGTTCACTCATGGAGTCCTCACTAGCCCCAGGGGTAATTATTATCTCCATCTTATGGGTATGGAAACGGGAGCACAGAGAGGTTTACTGACTTGCCTAAGATTGCACAGCTAACAAGGAGTGAGGCAAGACCTCAAAATTCAGGCTGGCTCGCCTGGGAGCCTCTCTGCTTAACCAGGACTGCACGATCAGATGCTTAGTAAAACACAACTGTGCTTCCTTCCACTGCCCTCACCAGTTCTCCAAGGCTAGAAATCCTGCCAACTATCTTTGGGGCTTCCTCAGCACCTGCTCTCCGTGCCGTTTTCTTGTCACTGAAGCGTGCTCTCTGTGACTGAGCTCTGGGGCAGAGAGGACCATTAGAGTGACCAGACCACACGTGGGTTTGCATGAGAAGTGGGTGGTGGGGAGCTTTAATGCCCAGGACAAGGGATCTAGAGGCCGAACTTAAGCCCTAGCGTTGCGGCTAAGTAGTCATGAAACCTGAGATGATTCCTTCACTCCACACCTTGCCAGTTAAAAGAGGGTTGTCTTTCCTGGGAATGCCATGTGGGCCCTAACGTCAAAGGGATTTGGAGGCCCCAAGGAAAGTGCCCGACCATATGTGGGTCCCAACAACCCCTTCCATGTGTTCCCCACTCTTGCCTGAATTCAATCTCCCACTGACGGGGAGACACAACAGGCAGAGAACTGGGTTGAACTCTGGAATATCTACAGTCCAGTCCTGGGACTTGAAACCACTCACTTTCCCTCACAGGGACTGGGATTTCCTATTTTCTAAACTAGCAGGTGTGATGGGGGCAAGCCTGATGACCTATCCCTGGCATGGACTTTGCTCCAAGTAGAACATTCCAGGAATCAAGCAAATATCTTAAGAATCTATGGCCATTTTACTGCTCTAACAACTTCCAGTTTTTGCACGGCTTGGCACGCTACCCTCCTCCCCCCTTCCCCTGCTAAAAAGAAAATGTGGGCGTTAAAAGAGATCTAACTGTACCTAATGAACCCACCCACAAAGAAACTATAACAGCTGCCCACTGAAGGCAACAAAACTAAACCACTGAGACTGGCTACTCCTCAATCCCCAGCTTCCCCTGAGGTCACACGGCTATGATCCAGATGGTCACAATCCCACCAGGACTCCACACTGGCAGTAGAAGAGGCAGGTAGAGGGGCCACAGTCCCCTTCTCCAGAATGAAAATAGCAGAGACCTCACCACTGTCAGATAGATTGACCTGTCTCTAGATGCCTACCCTGCCAGTTGGTGTTGCTTTTTTTTTTTTTTTTACAGCCAGAGGGGCACTTCTCCTCAAAGGGTAAATTGCTTTTCAGATCATCACAGGCCTCAGAAAGCCTATTTGCTTCTCCATTTACTTTAAACACACTCACTCCAAACCCACCCTTCAACGTGCTTTTTCTTAAGGCGGAGCTAGAGGAATCAGGAATCTCTGTATACAAAATAATTAAATAAGTAGATAGATAAACTAGAAAATGGGCCGTTCAGAATAAAGTAGAACAGCATCCTGGGGAGTCCGCCCAAGTGCTACAACTAAACCCCACTGCCAAGAGGAGAGAAGAGGGAGGACAGAGGAGATGCAGGAGAGAAGAGGGAGGACGAGATGGGTGGGGAAAGGAGACAAGAGGAGAAGAGAGGAAAAGGAAAAAACATTCAGACGGCTGAGAAACACTAAAAAATATACTTCAATTTAGCTCATACAAATCACAAGTCTCTAAATCCAGAGAAAATCCTCGTCTTTCAAATACTTCGGGGAAGTAAAGGGAAAGAAAGAAATAGAGGTGGAGGGAAGGAGGAGGGAAAAGGGAGAGAGGGAGGAACAGAGGGAGGGAGGGAAAGCAGGCCTGTTTCTCACACTAGCTCCATTATTTATTTCATGCATGCCCCGGACACCATATGTGTTGGCTTAAATTTCTACAAACCTAGCAGTGCAAGCTCTGGACCAGGGAATGGGAACCAACCATTATTTATTAGACTTTGGGTGGTGGACGCACGACTCATTTTTATGCATTATCTCATTTAATGCTCCCAGCACCTCTTTGAGGGAGGTTATTATTATCCTCGTTTGGGGGAGAATTCAAAGAAACTGAGTCACTTGTGCAAAACCACACAACTTAGTGGCAGAGATAGAATTTGAACCCAAGCCAGTTTGATCCCGAGCCTAACATTCTAAGTGTGAGGTTATACTTCTGCATCTAGAATACCTAGGAAGTGTTTTCAAAAAGTTATTTAAAATGTCAGCAGATTTCACCACACTATTCCAGAGTCACCTTGCCTTTCAAATTATAGACTGTGAAGGTGCTTCTGAAATGCTCCCGATACTGTCAATTCAACCTGCCTTTACTATAAGTGAATTACAAGGAAATACCCATATAGGGTCAGATAGGTTTATCTTACACGTTGCAGCAGGTCAGGATTGAAAAGACCCCCAGACCCTAAGGAATCTTCAAGGGGTTCAAGTGAATTTCTACATAATCTCAATTTGTATTTACTGATCACTTTCTATGTGCTTAACGCTGAGCGTGCCAGTTGGGTATTCCCGAAACGCTGTTTGTAAACCCAGGGTCACCTAGTTGTCCTTTGTTTAACAAATAGTCCCTACTGGCATTTCTCCATCAGTAGTTGGCCTGGTGTCATCAAGGAAATAGTCAAATTAAAGCCAGTTTAAATGACCCTTGGATTAAGGATTCACTTTGGTTCCAAATTCTACTGATAATGGAGAGAGTCTCCCCCAGATGTCACTGTTGGGATTCTCCTGCATATTCTGCCAGACAGATGGAACTAAGAAGACAGGACATGGTAGATGCAGTGTTAGTAGAATAATTCCTCTTCTTCCTGGAAGATTAAAATATTTTCAATGGATGGCAGGATTCTGCATACTTTTCCAGAAGCGTCAGATGGCCTCAAACACTTACTGTGCATAATTGAGAATCTCTAGTACAGCAGAAAATGCCACAAGCTTTGCTTCAGTGAGCATTTCATCAACCAGACCACTCTGCTAAGTGGCATTGCTAAGCTGCAAAAGACTAGCAAAAGAGGAGTAGGGGACAAAGGGACTACCATTTGCTGGGTGTCTTCTCTAAGTCACATGCTACCCTGGTCACGTGACAGCCATAATCTTATCGCATCTTCTCAACATCCATACATTTGGGTTGCTTGTTATTCCCACTTTACAGATGCAGTAACGGAAGGTCTATCAGGGGAAGTGACAGATTTGAAGCTAAAAGGCTTGTGCGGAACCCGGTGCTTGTTTTGAGAAGCACTGTGTCTGGCTTGTCCTGGTATTGACCTGGAAGATGCCTGGTACTCAGACCACGTACCACCATCTGGCTGCAGTGTGCAGCGGGTTTTGTTTTGCCACCTTGGGCACTGGTGCAGCTTAATGAAAGTCTGATTTCCCGACGTATGACTTGGCAGTGTTCAGCACATGGGCCTGAAGTCACCTGCTGGCATTGTCCCATAACAGAGAGCCCAGAAGTCTCATTAGTGCTTGTTTTCCTAGCATCTCCAGCTGTATTGTCAGTTTTCAGCCTAGTGTGTATGGTAGCTGCAAACCCATTTCTTCCTACACTTAACCCTGTCTGCTCTGTGGGAAAACCAAACAGTCAGGGGACAGAGCCCTGGACTAGGAACCAAGAGCTCTGTGCTCTGAACCCAGTTCTGCCACTAACCTACTATGGGGTCTTGGGCCAAACCTTCAGTTCCTCTGGGTTCAATCTCCCCACTCAGAAAACTAGGGCCTGGGTTAACTCGTCATCTACTGGCCCTTTCATGTCTAACATTTTGAGATCTCAAGGTGGGGTCCAGTCTTTAGGTTGACATTATTCTAGATCATGATCCTTTCAAAGACCTTAAGCAACATCTCTCTTCTGTGCCACTGGCAAGGAAGGTTTCGTTGGCACATATTTCTCTCAAGCCTTCCAAAAAAAAACGCCCCCAAAAGTTTCACGATCCTTCTAGCGGAGTCCCAAGCTTGGGAAACCAGCTTATAAATCTTTCCCATCTGACGGCGTAGGTCCCCAGAAGAATTCACAGAGTATTTGAGTTGTCCAAAAGACAGAACGCCTCACCGAAGGAGTAAGGAGTCCTGGGCTTTGGTCTTGCCTCTTTCACTAAAGTCCTGGGATAACCTAGGACAAGTCTACTATGGGGGTCCCATTGGGGAGCACATGTGCTATGTGGTTACCAAGCCTAGACCAGGTAACTTCTCAGGGAACTTCCATTTCTATGAACCATGCAAATCCTACGAAACCAGGCTCTTCATAACTTTGATTGTCCCCAGAGTAAAAATGTTCTGCTCTACCATGGCAGGTGTCGGGAAATCTGAATATGTGAAGATACTTTCCTAGCTGGGGTATAGGAACATGCCTGCAAAGACAGACAGTTGGAGCTGGGACTGACTTTACCCCCACTGCGTCTAGTACAGCTGAGTCTACACAGCCTGGAATAAGCTAAAAGGGCCCTTCTAGGTCATCCACTCCACACCGCTCTTCACCTAGCTAGGGACACAAGAGCCCAGAGAGGGGAAATTCCTAGATTCTAACTCCCAGGCCACCAACTTAGGCATGACTTGCAGACAGTTCTCGCTTCCCTCACCCGACAGTTCAGTTCTTCAAACGAAACCCCTCCAGACTTCACATTCAGATAGGGAATGAATGAAACAGGGTGTGTTTTCCTCCCTATGCTCCCAGCATTCAAAATTCCAGAGACATCACAAGATTCCAGCTGCATGTAGCACCATCTACCATGTTTCCCCGAAAATAAGACCTAGCCGGACAATCAGCTCTACGCATCTTTTAGAGCAAAAATTAATATAAGACCTGGTCTTATTTTACTATAAGATCGGGTCTTTAATATAATATAATACAATATAATATAATATAATATAATATAATACCAGGTCTTATATTAATTTTTGCTCCAAAAGATACATTAGAGCTGATTGTCTGGCTAGGTCTTATTTTTGGGAGAACACGGTATTTATAAGTCACTCCCTTCCTGTCCTCATAACTAAAAAAGAGAGTCATACTATGGAGTCATAGGGTGACAGGAGATTCAAGCCACATGAAATGCTTATCTAGCTCTGGACAAGAGCCTCATGACCCTCAAAACTGTCCAACACATCTGTGAAGAGCACTAACGGGTCAAATATTTGACCTGCCAGCACCGTGACTTCAGTGTGATTCGTGCAGATCTTGCCATTGTGTGAGCTGAGAAGTGGGGATGTTAGCAGCGTTAGCCATTAGCTGAGTGTGTCATCTCTTTAAACGTGTACTTGAAGCCTTAGCGTTTGGACCCTGCAGAACAGGCTCCATTATCTTCCTGCTGACAGCCTGGTCAGATGGTAAAGGCTTCCTCTGGGCTCCTCTCTAGGTTCACCACCCCAATTTATCTACAGGTTCTCTGGTGTCCTAAGTCCCAGGCCCCTTCCCTTAGCCAGCTCTAGCAACGACATTCTTAAAGGGGGTTGCCCGTGTTTTTCCTTCCACTTGAAACCATGTAAAAGTTTCTTGAAGAAAAATTAAAACACACCACGCCATTTGACTTCAGGAAATGCAAAAGCTTCAAAATAAGTTTTGTTTTTTCCATCTTTGGGTTTCTCAGAATTACAACTGAGGTCAACCCACCAAACATGCAAAGACCAAAGGGGAAAGAAACAAAAAAAACAAAACAAAAAAAAAAAAGGAACCTGCATGTGTGAAAGGCAAGCCCAGGCTTGTACTTTTACAGTCATCTGTTTATAGCTCAGCTGACAGATGCCACCTCAAGTGGCATGGTGTGAGGGGGCCCTCTGGCCAATGAGCAGGGCCTGTCCTTCGTGTGATTGCTGGCCTCAGTCTAGGGCACGCGTCTTCTGTTCCCTTAACCTAACCTAACCTGCAGAACCAATGAGAAAATTAGGCCAGGTGTTATCCCAACCCGGAGGGGAAAGCCAAGCCAAGCATCCCCATTTACTTCATTCATGTCATGAGAACTTACCTGACACCCACAGAGGGAAGGAAGAGAGACGGATTAGCTGATGCAATCCAACAAACATTTGCAGAGTAGCTTCTGGGCTGGGCAGTAGGGATATATAACAGTAGTGTCTTTCCTGCGGTTTCATGGTCTAATGGAGATAAATAGGCAAAGAGAGGGAAGGGTTAGAGAAGGTTTCCTGAAGGAGATGGCTGTCAGGAAAGGCAGTGCTTTAAACAAGTCATTATTTGCTCAGTGAAGGGGGGATTCCCAGTGGAATGGCAAATCAACATCCTGTGTTTGGGGACACTAGGAGCCCCCAAACTCCAACAGGGTGGTGAGCAATCCACTCAGGCATTAGAGTCAGACAGCCTGGGTTTGAATCTCCACTCCACCATTGGACTAGCTGCGCGAATGTGAACAAGTCATTTAACCCTTCAAGGCCTGGGCGTCCTTATGTACAAGATAATAACATTATAGGTACCTTTCTCGTGGGGTGGTTGTGAGAATTAAGTGAAATAATGTGTTTAACATGCTTAGCAGAGTACCTAGGAAATAGCCATCACTCAATACATATTAGCTATTATTATTACTAACACTCCTATTACTACTCCCTAGTATTGGGACAGAGTGCAAGGCAAAGAGAAGATGAGGGACGGGAACACAAAGAAACACGAATGCCATGTGAAGGGGCTTGGCCCTCACCCTGCAGGCACAGTAGAGTCAGAAAGGGGTTTTGAGCAGAGTAGAGATGCAGACACATGTGCCTCTCTGTGATTCCTTCTGACCTGATGTTCCACAGCCAGCAAAGAGGAGGCTGGGCCAGGGGGACTCTCAACAGTAGTCGCAGTGCACTGGGGAGCAAGCAGCCCTCTGTGTTGTGTTCTACACGCCCCAAGAGTGTGGGCTGTGGGCTGAAACAGGCAGGGCAACAATGCCCGTAGAACGATGAGTGCGAGACAGGATCGGAAGAGTGGCAGCTGGCCTACCAGCCTGCATCAGCCGAGACCTTTGGCCCGGAACCTCTATAAGGGATAAGGGCAAGTAAAGATGAAAACTGCCCCCCTTGCTTCTGCCTCTAGCAATGCCCTTGTTCAGACAGCAGAGGGAACTCTTCCGCTAACTTTCAACCATGCCAAGTCCCCTTGGCGCTGTGATGAAGGCCGGAGGGATCTTCTCAGTCCTGAGCAGAGAGCTGTGAAAAGCCTGAGAGCCCAACAGGTACCGCTCAGGGAGATACAGTGAGCAAACACTCCAGGGCGTGATCGCTTCACCTGAATCCGCCCACGCTGCCTAGCTTTTGATGGGTGAATTAAATGGTCATGTGTGATGACAATCGAAACATCATAGATCTTTTGGTCGATGATCAGGTCATAGATCTTCCAGTTTTACAGCTAGGGAAACCAAGTCCCAACAACAAGGAATTTGCCCAGAATAAGTTGAATTCATGAGGCACTGCAAGAAATGTGTAACTTGGTTCTTTGCATTCAAAATAGTTGCTATAGTAAGAAGAAGCTTAAGCCACCACGACCAGTGAATATATTGAAAACATGTTTATTTCTCACGTGCCATAATGACATAAACAGTGTCTTTTCCCCCTGCCAAGGAAGCTCCAGATAGCACGCTCCCTGCTTACACCTCTTTGATCCTATAGTCTCTTAAAATTGAGCACAATATCTCCACTGTCTAGCAAAACGGCCTCAAGCAGGAAACCTGGAATCAGACAGACTCAGGGGTGAATCTCAGCATTTCCACCAACTTGCTTGACCCTGTGTCATTGGCCTTGTCTAGGCATCAAGATTAATCTTGCAGAGTTATTCTGAGAATGAGATTAGCTGAAATATGTAGAAGTACACAGACCAGTATCTGGTGCACTCTCAAAGGACAGATAGCAATACTTACTATCAATAATCTTATTCTGGCTACCACCCCCTGGCTGAGTGACGTTGGGACAACGTACTGTCTGGTCCCGAGGCTTTTTTCTGTCTGTCAAAGGGGCTTAATAATACCTCGCTCATAGAGTTGCTTTAAAGATGAAGTGAGATGAAATACGCAAAGTGGCAAGAATGGCACTTAGTAAATATAGGAATCCAGTTCATATTTGTTTCTTTTCCCCAACTTCCGTAGTTTTTTTGTAAAAGCCCAAGGGGAAGGAATTATTTTTTTAAATCCCAAGGTACTTGATGGCAAAATGAAAAATAAACAGGTTTTTCTTTTGTCCCCAAATGAAAACAGAACGGCAATTGTCTCCTTCAAAGGGTCATGGAAAAAGATTGTGTGTCTCCAGTTCCCAGAGAAAGCTAGTTACTAAGTGATCTCCTTATTTTTAGGAAATTGCTCAGAAGACATCTCATGTATCCTGAAAAGGGCTCCATTCAAGAAGTCATGGGCCTACCTCCAAGGTCAGTAACCAAATCCAGGAACGTCAACCGTCAACCATCGGAGGGCCACTTCCTATGGCCTTCCTGAAACTTCTAAACCAGAGGTCACAAGTAGAGGCCCACACCAAATGGGATCTGCAGATGTGTTCTATTTAGCCTGCATGATATTTTTTATAATTCAAATTGAAATGCCTTTCCGGGATGGGAGGTAGAATATTACTGTTATAGCTAATGCTCCTCTTGTCTCAGCCCCATTCACTCCTTTATGTTACCTGCTTGGCCTCTGAAGGCACCTGGTTCCCACCTCCACTACCCCATCTATTCGGCTACCTACAAGTTGCCGGCCAAGTGCATAGTACTTTCTTCATGCAAGGGAAGCAGGCTCTTAATCTCTGCCTCTTTCTAGTTGTTCACAAGAGAACCACAAAATTGCCTTGTCCCCAGATTGACATCTTAATGACCATGTTGGCTCAGGGCCGATTTGCATACTGCAGCTGCTTCAGGTAAGAGGCCCCTTATAAAAGAAACGACGAGAGCCACTTACACTAGGAAAGACGAGAGATGGAGGCGACGGCCAAGATTCTCTGAATTGCCATTCCGCTCAATTTAGAAATTCAGTTTTGCAGTTAGATTAGTGCTCACTCTTCAACTGAATTGCAACGAGGTTTAAAGCGAAGGCATAGAGGCAATGAAAACTAACACCCCAGCTTCCCCGTTCTGACAGGCACCCTGACCAATGAATCAGCAGTGATTTTCACTCGTTAGGACTCGGAGAGCCTTGGCTTCCGACTTGAACATGTTGGCTTAGGAGATCTGCTAATTCTCTGCTTTTCTATAAATCCCAGCGGGGACGAGCCCTTTAAGGTGCATGCGAGGGGTCCACACAGTTATGCTTGCCTGCGCTGTCCCGGAGAGGAAGACATTCAAAAACTCAGACAACGAAGGGTTACAGGATGCATCTTAATGTGAAAGTGAACAGACTGAGATTCTCCTGGACATCTTGACGCCTCAATTAGTTATCAATTGAACAAAAATGCATGTCTTCTTTCTGATACTTTGTGCAACGCCTACCAAATAGTAGTCCCTCCCCCAATGATCAAACGTCCATTGATTGGTTGAATCAATAAACCCGATAGTCCAGAATTTATGGGAATACAGTCCAGGAACTCGTAGTCTGAAAAGGCAAAGGTAATAATTGTAACAATCACAGAAGAATATACTAATTAAGTGGGAAACAATTCTATAGGAAGCAGGGTCCCACACCAGGTGTGTTCTGACCCTCCAGCTTTGAGCAGTAGCGAAAAGGAAGAGGGGCGGTTTGGTACCTGTGCCTGACTATCAAGCAGATCTAGAAGGAGTAACACAGGAGCTATTCTGGATGGTTAGAACAGCAGACAATATTACAGGAGACCTGACTGGGGAACCTTGGATAATGACTTCAAACCTTCCAGGCGGCACCTGCAATCTGACCAATAATTCCATTTTTGTGTCTTTCTCTGTCCAGCGTCAAAGCATATAAACAAACCCGAGCTGACTTGGAACAAAGATGGCATTGTCCATGGAGTCACGCATCAGGACGGCAATGTGGTGATCCAGTTCCCAGGTTGGTACTTCATTGTTTGCCAACTGCAGTTCCTCGTGAAATGCACAAAAG
The DNA here is from genome assembly GCF_004115265.2 of Rhinolophus ferrumequinum. Taxonomy (NCBI): domain Eukaryota; kingdom Metazoa; phylum Chordata; class Mammalia; order Chiroptera; family Rhinolophidae; genus Rhinolophus; species Rhinolophus ferrumequinum. The sequence goes on along the minus strand of NC_046295.1, from coordinate 66,469,870 downwards.
GCTCTGTCGACCTAAAGTTGGAGCTTCTCATCAACACAGATGTGAAAAAGCAGACACTGGTGACAGTGTGTGAGTCTGGAGTGCAAACCAAAAGCATATACCAGAATCTCTCTCAGTTTCTGCTGGAGCACCTGCAGGTCAACACCACCATATCAGTCAGGGTGGACAAATTCCAGTATGTGGATACAAACACCTTTCCTCTTGAGAATGTGTTGTCCGTCTTCTTATACAGTAGTTCAGACTGAACTATTTCTCCTGGCCTTCAGGAAGAAAGCAACTCTCCACCATACAGTACTTCACCCATCCAACACTTGGGCAGAATGAAAACTTTACACCAAGACTGAAACCACAGAGCACATTAAATAGCATGCTTCTCCTTCTGTCTCTTGAGAAGATGCAGCTCCAGGCTTAAAAAGAGAGTTCTGAGTGAAGCATCTTCCAGAGAGAAGGCAGGGAAACAATGTGGTGTGGTGGACAGAGCCCCACATGGGGACCAGAGGCATGGATTTACACCCCAGCCCAACCACTGACTCACTGTATGACCTCCTCCCTCCCTGGAACTCAGGAGCCATATCCGAAACCTGAAGGGGCTGGATTTGAATTCTCTCCAAAGTCTCTTTCATCTCAGAAAACCAGGCTCTGGCATCACAGACCTGGCAGTGTTCTGGAAACCCCCAACCCAAGGAAAGGCCCCCCACACCAGTATAAAACCAATGGCACTAGCAGCATCTGGCTGCATGTCACCTCAGCAGAGTCAGAATTTGAAGACAAGGTTCAGGGCACCTTGCCAAATGGTGTGAGCTGTGGGACCTAAAACGTGTAAAAGTAAGGACCGCCAAACTGACCATCCCAAATTTAAGAGGTCTTCTGGGTATTTGGAAAAGCATCTGACCAGGCTTGACTCCACTCCAGTTAAGATTGACAATAAATCAACAACAGACAGTTTCATTCAGCAAACACTCCAATCAAAGAGTGGTGACTGAGTGATGCGGTCCTTTGGTCAGGGCATAGCTGCTACCCTCTCCCGCGCGATCTCTTTCTGTTCCCTGATTCAAACACCTCTCGGGAAACCATTTCTGTAGAGAGTTTTTAAGGACCCACACAGTTGTTGATAGACAATGGTGACTCTGAAAATGGTGAAAAGATCTTCTGAACAATGGGGCCCTCCTCTCTTGATATGGGTAGCCAGGAGACTTCCCTAGCTGCATCAACCTTTACATCTGTCCAGCATCTTGGAAGGAGCATCTCATCTGTTTGAAAGGACCACTGGACTTGAAGTGTTAGCCCCTGAGGTTGTGCCTCAGAAAGAAAAAGGACCCGCACCTGCTATGCAAAAGAATGGAGCCAAATCTGAATTTTTCTCAAGAAGGAGGAGAGAAAAGAAAGGAGGAAGAATTCAGGAAAGATTGTCAGAGAAAGACCAGAGAAGATTTAGAAGAAGAGAAAACAGCAGTGGTGGAATGGATGAGAGACTTGCGAGAACAAAAATGACTGAGGGAAAATGTTTTTATCATTTGCTGAGCAGTGTCCTATGTCGACTTCTCCTCAGTCAATGAAATATTCAGTAAAGTCTACATTTCTCTTTAACTCTTTCTGTGAGTAGATTCTTTGGGAGCAGGGGGCACTGAAAGAGGTGTTGAATTCAGCAAGCCAAGCGGTACATGGTAAAAACATAGATAGGTTTTGAGGACCCAAAGCTGAATAACAAGGGGGCACCTGGCATTTGAGTTATACCCTAACTCTACAGAATAAATGATTTTTGCCTGAAACCAACTCATGCATTCTTGAAAAGGTATCTGCAACCTACACATGCATAAACTAAGCAATTTTCTACCGTCTCATATTCTAACTCGGGAAAGATTCCATTTTCACTTTTCAGCAACCATCCTCTGAGCAGAGGTGCCCAACCAACATTTACACTGTGGGTGGTTCAAATCTCTGCCTGTCAAGCAATACTGAAGATACAGGGCGCAGAGCATTAAAAGAATCTTGTAGCAAGACAAAACAGTAAGAGAATAATTAACAACTCACCTGATAGGACATTTAAAACTAAATTCTGTTACTCCCCGAGGGTTAACCAGCCCCTGGGAATGTTACGACAAAAGGATACTATCTATACAAGTAAAATAAATGATTTTTGTATGGCTGGGAACTCAGACTACATGAAACATATGACTCTTTGGTAAAAATTCAACTGGAGCTCACAGACCCTACCCTTCTTCCCGCCCCTCAGCATGCACACACACACACACACACACACACACACACACACTATACTTGTAGAATTTGCAGAAGAGGGTAATGGATGAGTTGATGAAAAATAACAAGTCAATGTAAATAACGAGACTAAATATAATCCTGCTCTTGGAAAATTTTGTAGGACTTTCTTTCTCTACATTTGGTAAGTTTTTCTTCACCCCATCTCTCCATTGTCCACTATGTGTCCTATAACTCGCTTATCCAGCTCTTTCTTAGAATCCCCCAGTCACACAATGGATGGCTCCGAAAAGGAAGGGGTCAGCAACCCAGGAGAGTTGATATGAACAGGTCCAAAGTACTGAGGAAAACTGGACAGAATTTATCAAACAAGGGAGCCTTTCAGAATCCCTGGAATACCACTGATTATTCTGGCAAAAAAACAAGGCTCTTGAGTTAAGAGGATAGAGTTGTCAATCAGTGTCATCTCTGGAAAGATCCTGAGAGATTGGCTAAGCCAAGTCCTCACACATGATTAGTAGCAGAGCTAGGATTTGAGCCCAGCTTCCCCACAATTTCCTGCCAGGCTTTATCGGCCCCCTTCTGTAGCTCTTCTGTGATGCCTCAGGTCACATGTTTCAAGCCCTTCTCTGGAGCATTCTTCAGCATTCCAGCAGGATTTTCCTCGGTTCTGCCTTGCCCCCACGCCAGTCACTCCAGGAGCATCCTTCTAACATGAGACACAGATGGTCTAGAGAGTCAGTACATGGTCAAATATCAGAAAAATGTTAGTGTCCAACGATACAGAAGTTCTGAAACTGAAGAAATATCCAAGGCCAGTATTTTTCCCAATAAAAAAATTACAGGCTTGTTTTAATTTGAAGTTATGAAGTTATGTATATATGTACATATGCATATGTATGTATGTGTATATATATGTGTGTGTGTACATATGTGCACATGTGTACATTATACACATACATGTGTGTTATATATACGTGTGTCTGTGTGTGTTTGTGTGTGTGTGTGTTTGTGTTTCCCTAGTAATTGTTTTAAAGGTCATCTGCTTAATCTGGGGTCAGAGGAGGAAACCTGATTCTTGCTCTGGGTTTTACAAAATTTATACACGGTTGTATTTATTTTTAATTATGAAAACACAGAAAATAATGTTTCTCCCATGCCTCACCAGCTTATTTAATGACTAGTAATATTTTGCTATATCTGCCTCTGCTTTTGAAAAAAATAAAATAATCCATATAGAGCCAAAGTGTCATTCCTTCATCCATTTCCCTATACCCTCCCCACAAAATAACCACGGCCTGGAAGTTTCTGTGTCCCCTTCACTTACATAATTTCATGCTTGTTTTCCCATAAAAATAAATAGGACAATTTTCTGTGGATTTTAAAATTTCAATAAATGATATCATACTTGATATAACATTTTGTGAGTTGAATTTTTTTCATGTCACGTTAAGTTTTTGAGGTTTATCCAGACGGACACATGTAGATCGAGCTCATTCCTGTACCTGGTATACACTAGAATTTCATTGTTTAAACACACCACAACTTGCCCATTCTTCTATGGTTGAACAATTAGTTTGCATCTCGATTTTGCTGCAACAAGCACATCTTCCTGTACAGCTCCTACCCCTTGTTGCCATTTTTTTATATACAACAAAAATACTCTTTAAAATTATAAATATAGTAGCTCCCCCTTATCCACAGGGGATATGTTCCAAGATCCCCCATGGATGCCTGAAACCACAGATAGTACCAAGCCCTCTGTACACTATGTTCTTTCCTATACATACAAACCTTGTCACTTAAAGGAAACACTTTATGGCGGATTTCTCTTTGGCATCTCCGAACTGCTAGCATTACTACTACTGTGCTTTGGGACCCTTATTACGTAAAATAAGGGTGACTTGAACACAGGCACTGTGACACCCATGACAGTGGATCTGATGACCAAGATGGCTACTAAGTGACTAACGCGAAGAGCATATCCAGCGTGGAGACCGCTTGAGATTTCATCATGCTACTCCAACCAGCCTACAGTTCAAAACTTATGAATTGTTTATTTCTGGAACTTTCCATGTAATGTTTTCAGACCCCAGTTGACTATGGTAACAGAAAACGTGGAAAATGCAACCATGGATAAGCGGGGGACTCCTAAAACTATTGAGTCAGCCTTGGCTAGTGCGGTCAGACCCTTCTGTGGTCACAGCTCAGCAGCTGGAGCTTTGGAATCTGGAAAGCTCTTTCCCGTTTTCCTAAGAACCTCTCTGCCCCGTATGCCCACTTGACACACAGCAGTCATGAGAGCCAGTGTGGCGCCGGCCCCATGCCAAGTGCCAGGTTCTGGCCCAGCGCAGTGTGTACCATGGCTGCTGCAGTATCAGCTCTAGTTAGTGTGTGTGTGAAACACGCCTTTCCAAAGTGCTCAGGGGCTTCTCTGGATTCAGCTCTCTTTCAGGAGAGTCAATTAAAACTACCAGAGTGCAGGAAGGACAAGTACAACCCCAAAAGAAAATTTCTTTCCCAAGATCAAATGTCTGTGTTCCTTGGGGTCTATTCCAGACCTCCTTCTCTTTACACTCCACACTCTCTCCCCTGGGTGACTTAACTCCCATGGCTTCAAACGACATCTTCTTACCAACAATTGTATAACCTATATCTCCAGCTTTGATTGTCTCCTAGAATCCAACCCTGTATATTCAGCAGCCACTGGGCTCTACCCATTAGTTAAGGTCTCTGAGACCTTGCAATGCAACACTGGCACCCAACGTCTAGTGCAGTGACTTTCAAGGGCTTCTTTTTTTTTCTTTTTTTTTTTTTTTACCCTGATCCAGAGAAAGAAGTGTTTCACTTTGCAAACAAGGATGCACACACATCCTTAAGAACAAACTCGTCATTACGTTACATAATAGTTACTCTTACTATTTCCCTGAGTTGATTTCATGAGGCTCACATGAGCCGCAATGCACAATTTGCAAAATATCATTCTCATGTGAATTTCCCCGTTCCAGAAGCTGGAAAACTAAACATATACTTTCCTTATTCTCTTGCAGCTTGGGTTCTAGAATAGTTCAGTCTGAGAGAGACAAGATTTTAGAATGCTTGTCCCTTCAGCTCTTACGCCCAGCTGTGGATGCATTTGGTTTTCCTGCACCTGCATTTGCAGAGGTCCCAGTGTTCAGATTCTAGCTTAGTAGAAGTGGCGAGATCAGGTATAGGGAGAGGGGAATTCATTCTGCTGACATGGTCTGTTGCAGATAACCATTGGTTCTAGAACTGGCCCTAGTAGTGGCTTCCTGATTGTGGTGGTTTCCTGTTTGAAACAGCTGTGGTGTGGCTCTTGAGGGGGCAGCTTCCTGGTTGCGAGACTATTAAAAAGGCAGACGCTACCCAGAGCCCAGCTCCTAGGAGTGGCGTCAGAGGTTGTTCTTGAAAGCTCAAGCTGGATTCTGTTTCCTCAGCCCTCTTGACAATTGTGTAAGCCACTTAATACCCTGTGATAAACTCCTTCCTACTAAATGAGCAAGAGTGAAGTCTGTTCTCTGCAACAGATCTCTGATGGATACAATCTCAGCACGTGCAAAACTGACCACACGATACTCATCCCAAATTGATTGCCATTCCTGTGTTCTAAATCTCAAGGACTACATGAGCATCATGTGACTCCTCTTTCCTATTTCCCGTCCAGTTCAGGCCTGTCCAATTCATCCAATTTTCTAGTCCCAGTCCCTATCATCTCACTTGCCTTACTCTCATCACCTCCTAACACACATCATTGCCCCCTGTCTTTCTGCTAAAATTCCATCTCCAGACAAGCTATCACAATTCTCCATTGTTCTTGGGATTGATAGTAAAAATGATCACGCATTTTTACATTCTATGCATTTTCATGCACTTATTCGTTTAATCCTCAAAACAGCACTATGAGGTCATTATTCCCTTCATGCTGCAGACAACGACATCAAGACTCAGATATTGAACAGCATGGCCAACATCACACAGTCAGTGGGGGGTAGAGCTGGGATTCAAGCCGTGGTGTGTGGACATCCACATTCCAACATGCTTCCATCACTACAGACCCAGCCTTCCTAAAATCTAAGCTCCCTCTCCATCTAGGCCTTGCCCTTCTCTCTAGCTTCATGCCATGTCCCACCTCCTTGTGCCCTATGCTCAGATCACGTCGAACCTCTCCCAGTTCTTCAGCCTGGCCTCCAGTTGTTTGCAGATGTTCTTCCCTCTGCCTTACTCTTTCTTGCCTGGCTAACTCCTGTCACTGTTCTGATCTCCTCAGAGAAGTCTTCCTGACTCTTCTGGCCTCACCTAACTTTCTGAAGTCTTTTTCCAGACTTAACCCCACCTTAAGTGCATGGCACTTGATTGTCCACCCCTGGTTGTCTCTAGCGGTTCTCTCCAACATCCAAACTTCTCAAAGGCAGGAACCCTACCAATCGTATTCAGCACTAGGTTCTCCTAGCTCAGCACAGCTCCTGGGACACACTAGAGAGTCATTCAATAATTATTTCTTCAATGAATAATCAAAGAAAATGTCTTTAAACACAGGTCTCATTCGAGGGAAAAGATATCATATAAGACATCAAAAAAAAAAAAAAAGAATGAAAACTCTTTAGAAAACATGGAAATGTGAATGGAAGCCAGCTTTTCTCTTCAAAAGGTTTTTCAGCACTAAGGAGAGTAACAATGTTGATTAATTAAAGAAAGGATACATTTTCAGAAATTGCAATTCACTGGTGCCATCTGAGAATTTGGACGGGAAAATAACAAACCCTCACGTAGTTTGTTGAATCCCTCTTATGAGCCAGGTGTAGTAGTATATTTTCTATATAATCCGTCTCTCTTCCTGCCCCTTTGAGATAGCTATATGCTGTTCTCTCTATATGGTAGGTGGGACACTCACCCTAGAAAGTGTAAATCAAATTGTAGTGCCCCTATGGATGAACTGAAAGACTTTGGAACGTCCTCAGGCCACATCTCAGACCAATTAAGTTAGAATCGCTGGGGTTAGAACCCAGGCATTGGGATTACTTTAAGCCCCAAACTGTAAGCTAACTTTGAGAGTTGGTAGTTTAAATCCTGGCTATCCAAATTATGTCTCGGATCAGCAGCCTTACATCACCAGAGAGCTTGTTAAAAATGCAGAAACGCACACCCACCCCAAACTACTGAAACAGAACCTCCATTTGAATAAGATCCAACAGAGATGCCCAAACACCTACATCCCGTGGAAGATCAGCCTGGACCCTATGTCTAGCCTTCATGACAATTCTATAAGCCACCTAATTTTTGAGGAACACTGGTTTCAGTGACTCTCCCTGCTGTGTGGAGAAGATTGCACTGCATTCATTATGCTTCCCAAACTGACTTCTGAAATGGATTCTCCCTCCTCTTCTGATGCTTATGCAAATGGGAGGGTCTAGACACTACCAAAAACATCACTCAGTCAGCATGATGGTATTCATTTGTAATTATCATCACTAAATTTTTAAACATTGCTTTGGGTCCAGCTATCTCCCTTGGGACTCTTGGGCAAGATCTGGGACAATTTTCTGGTCAATATGTTGAAAGCTTGGGAGATAGTCCAGAGTAGGGGCAGGGAGGGTGTACTTTCCCTACGGCAAGGAAAGAGAGAAAACAAGTCTGGAGGGGTGGAGGGGGAAGGGCAGATGAAAAAGGATGGCTTGGAAACCTGGGTTTGAATCCTAGCTCAGGCCGTTACTAACATTAGAATCTTGATGAGCTACAGACACTTTGTAAACTTAACTTTCCTCGGCTGTAAAATGAGAAGCATAATCTATCCCAAAGCAGTGGGGAGAACAAACATACGATGAGCTTGTAAAGTATACAAACGTGTGGTATTTGTATGATATTCAGTATCCGCAAGGAGTTGGGCTGTGGGGAAAGGAGCAGGGGGAAATCATCAGCTGGTACGAGAGGAATGAAAGTCCCTCAAAGTCACTGAAACCAGCTTCCACGTGCATCCAGAAAAATATAGCTATGGCACCTGCCCAGTGGACACTTTCGTACTTTTGGCAAAACTGTCCTGGGTAAGCCCATTGAATACTGGGAGATGGAGTCCTGGGGGTCCCTTCCCTGTCTCCTTCATGGTAGCACTGGTCACACTGCGGTGTTTGTGGCTTGGTGTCTTTTTTCCACTTCGAACGGAGCACCTAGGAGGTGAGAATCTGCCTCTGACACCTAGCACCTAGGTCAGTATTTGGCACTAAGTCAACACTCTGGAGATTTCACTCCCAGAAAGACAGGGAATTACCAGCTGACGGTCTCGGCACAATTAGAAGGTTCCGAATGAAAACTAGCTGAGGTATTTCATCATGTCCTTCCTTTTGCCGGGTGCACAGATGACATAATTGCCTTGACCTCTGACTTTGTCTTCCGCTGTCACAAATAGTTTCATTTGACCAGCTGGCCTGATGCACTCAGCATCAGGTGCAGAAGGAGTCAAAGGAAGAAGGGCCACACCCATCATGGGACTGACATACCAAGATGAGGAGAGAGCAGAAAACGCCTAAGGAGGCTGAATTCCTAGTGCCAAAGTGACACTCATACACTCAAAAAAACAGCACTCAATTGTATCCGATCTTTTCGTGTTCCTCCTTCATTAACTATGAGGCGTTTATTTAAATAGTTTTATATTATGTAAATATGTATAATTGCTAACACTTACTGAATGCTTGCTTACCAGGTCCTGGGCATCATATTGAAGCCTTCAAATACTGCAGTCTATTTCATTCTCATAACACAATCTTATGAAGAAAGATTGCCACTCTCATGTCACAGATGAGGGAACATGGCCTTGATGAAATGCATAAGAATGTCCAAGTTTAATCAGCTTGCAGCCAGGAGGTAAGCGGTCAAAGTCTAACTCCATAGCCACCTCCCTAAGGGCATGACACTGCTCTTCTGTAAGGCCAACTGGTTCTGCCCAAGCTGTTCCCTTTGTCTACAAGGTCCTTGCCCTCCCTTCTCAACTTGGTTAACTGACCTCGCTCATAAAATCTCAAGTCAGACATGATTTCTCAAGAACCATTCCCAGGCTAAGTTACACATCCAACCTGGGCCTAGATGTCCTCGCCTCTGTCTTCAGCCTGCGTTAGAATTGTATGACTGTGTTTGCCTCCCTTGCTAGACTGTGCACTTCATGGTAAGAACAATGTTTATACGTAGTACACTTCTCCCAGCAGGGCCTGCAAAATAAAATGATTCTTGCTTCCAAATAATTTTTCCCTGATTCCCCACCATTTATATCCTACCCTGGACTCCGGAAGGAACACTGCTACCTTGAGGCCATAACTCTACAACCCTGAGCCTTCACGCTGGCTGCTCCAGAAATGTTGGCTCTTTCTCCTCTTGGTGACTGTCACAACTGAGTGGAAAAATCATAAACTTAATGATACCAATCACTCTGGGCCTCTCTCCACATAGCCAGGAAGCATCTCATTCCCCACCCTCAGAATTACCGAGGCCTTTTCATGACTTAGAATCTTGGCCAACTCTCCCTGGCCTCAGAGAGAGAAAGGAGTGTGACCACCCCCAACCCAAAGTGCCAACTCATTTCCTGCCCAGAATTAACCACTTCCCCAAATAAGTGACTGTGTGAACATGAATTCCCTTCAGGGGAAAACCCCGCCTCCACCTACCGGGCTGTCATCTTACCCTATGACCCCAACATGACAATCACCCAACAGTCTGATATTGGTGCTCTTCCCAAAGTTTAGGTACCTCATCCTTATCGACGACTACCTTGTTGTTCTAGGACAGTTCTTAACACACAGTGGGCATTTGATACACATTAGTTGAACAAATGAAAGATTGCATAAATACCATTTTAGATGTCTGCATGGTGCTTCAGAGTTTACAAAACTATTTTTTCAAGTGACATGTGAGAGGAGTAAGCTATGCAGTCAGGTGGTAAGGGACAGAGTTGAGAGCCGTGGTGTTCTGATTTAGTCCAGACTATACTACTTTTCTGGTATCAGCAAACTACAGCCTCTGGGGCTTCTAGAGGGCTGACAATTAAGATCGCAAACTTGCCACCATGTGCTTACAGTGGCAGTACTGGACAAACAGCTCGGTAAGGTGTTATAACCTTGGTGTATCAGTGTCTCACTGCTGTGTTCGTGTCGACGTGTGGCAGTGTCTTGCTGAGTGGTGTTCATTATTGTTGTTGCGTGTTTTTGTGTGTCATCACGAGAATGTCTGGGCTGGAATTAGAGCAACGAACAAACATTAAATTTCTTGTTAAACTTGGCAAGAGTGGAAGTGAAATCTGCGACATGTTAGTCCAAGTTTATGGGGATAATGCCATGGAGAAAACGGCAGTGTACAAATGGATGAAACATTTTTCTGAGGGGAGAGAACGTGTCACTGATGAAGAGAGGTCAGGGTGGCCAGTAATGAGCAGAACTGATGAAAACATCACAAAAATTTGTTGATTTGTGCATCAATATCATTGGCTGACTGTGAGAAGCGTAGCAGACCAAGTAAACATTGATAGAAAAACAGGAAAATCTTAACTGAAAATTTTAGCATGAGAAAGGTGTGTGCAAAAATGGTCCAGAAGGAGCTCACCAATGAACAAAAGCAAAGGAGAGTTGAAGTTTGCCAAGACTTTTTGGAGAGGCAAGATGATGTTTTTGGAGAGGTCTTGCTATCACTGGTGATGAAACATGGGTATACCAAAACGACCCTGAAAAAAGCGTCAAAGTACACAATGGAAGTCAGCCAATTCTCCACAACCAAAAATGTTCCATCAGTCCAAATCAAGAGACAAAACAATGTTGCTAACCTTTTTTGACTTCAGAGGGATTATTCATTATGAATTTGTACCAATTGGACAAACAGTTAACCAAGTTTTCTGTTTGGAAGTGCTGAAAAGGCTGTGTGAAAAAGACAAAAACGACCTGGACTTTTCACCAACAATTCATGGTTCTTGCATCACGACAATGCACCAGCTCACATAGCACTGTCTGTGAGGGAGTTTTTAGCCAGTAAAAAAATAACTGAATTGGAACACCCTCCCTACTCACCTGATCTGGCTCCCAATGACTTCTTTCTTTACCTGAAGATAAAGGAAATATTGAAAGGAAGACATTTTGATGTCATTCAGGACATCAAGGGTAACACGACAACAGCTCTGATGGCCATTCCAGAAAAAGAGTTCCAAAACTGCTTTGAAGGGTGGACTAGGTCCGGGCATCGGTGCATAGCTTCCTAAGGGGAGTACTTCGAAGTACGATAGTGATATTCAGCAATGAGGTGTATAGCACTTTTTCTAGGATGAGTTCACAAACTTAATTGGCAGACCTCATACATGTTTTTACAAATAAAGTTTTATTAGAACACAGTTCCATCCATTCATTTATGTACAGCCTATGGCTGCTTTTCTGCTACAATGACCAAGTTGGGTAGTTGTGCCAGAATGCAAAAGAAACTCTATGACCTGCAAAGCGTAAAATATTTACTGTTTGGCCATATATAGAAAATGTTTGCCAATCCTGCTATATATCACTTGTGACTCCATATATGCTAAGATATATAGGGGTCTGGGGGGAAAAAAGGTGAAGTACAAAATGGCAGTTACAAAATAGTCATGGAGATGTAAAGTACAGCACACGGAATATAATCAGCAATATTGTAATAAGTACCGTGTTCCCCGAAAATCAGACCCAACCGGAAAATAAGCCCTAGCATGATTTTTCAGGATGCTCGTAATATAAAATAAGCCCTAATGAGTCTTTTGGAGCAAAAATTAATATAAGACCTGGTCTTATTTTCGGGGAAATACGGTAGGGCTTATTTTATATTACGAGCATCCTGAAAAATCATGCTAGGGCTTATTTTCCGGTTGGGTCTGATTTTTCGGGGAAACACGGTATATATGGTGCCAGGTGGGTGCTAGACTTCTCAGGGGAATCACTTTGTAAGTTATATATATATATGTCTAACCACTATGCTATACACCTGAAACTAATATAAAATAATATTGAATGTCAACTGTAACTGAAAAATTTTTTAAAAAGCAACTTTCTCTTTGTTTTCTCAAAATAAATGTCTTTTCTTTAAACAATAAAGCAAAATCTTTCTCCTAAAAAACAAACAAACAAAAAAACAGATATATATGCTTACATACCACACACACATCCTAAATTCACCCACAAAGAGAACAATTTGGCCACTGCCTCTGTCTGAACTTCTCAATATTGTCAGCTATAAGAGGGGAGTGTCAAGTGTGTTAGAATCGTGAATGGAACATGTTTGTGAGGGCTGAATAAGAGTTTCTATGGGGGAATGCATGAGCTTTGACCATGGTATTATCTATCCTGACAACGTGGACAAGTAACAAACTAAAAAAGTAAGGCCTCAGAGGCAAGTCCACCAAAGGCCGTGAGAAGGGATGGCATCCAATAAGAGGAGGACCATAAAAAGCAGAACAGTCTAAAATCACAACTTAGCTCAGGGTTGAAAGCCCTAAACACCCTTATAATGACACTATTCAGTCCAGTCGTAATATCATGGCTGACACTGAAACACATCTCTTGTATTATTATTATTATTATTATTATTATTATTATTATTATTATTATTATTATTTAATCTTGATGACTTTAGTTAGAGAAAAAGCTGCCAGGAACTTTCTAACTTCAGAAGCTTGAATTAACCTTTGAGGACAAAGAGTCTTTTGTTTTGGGAAAAACACATTAATGGACAATTTTGTTACACAAAAACAAAGCAAAGATCTTGTTCTAAATAAAAGAGTTTTGAGATGTGAGGATTTGAACTTCTTTATAACAATGAAAAGGTTTTTAGTGGAAATGTCTCTTTCTAAAATACAGATTCAGAGTATACTGCTCCAGGAAAATTGTTTGCTCTCAGAGGTGTATGTTTTTCTTCAATCAGTTACCCAGGGGAGTTTGGAAGCAGTGACCACATGGTGACTGAAGGAATGTGAAAATGCCTCTCCCATTTACACTAGCAAAGAGGACTTAAGTGAATTCTATGTTACAGAACCCCATGTATGACTATTTTGTAGACTGAATTACCCAGACTTCCAGAAATATGCTATTAGACATGGGGTTCTCTTCAAACACGGGGCCAAACCCTACACAGCAGGTGGTGGAACATTGTAGGTATCCAATAGAGACAGGTACCATTATTATTCCTCTTTGAATCACATGGTAGGTACTTAGAAAATATTTATTGATTTGAATAGAAGGTGAAATCACCTTTAAAAAACTTTCTATATTGAATTTTTTCTTTTTAGCTCAATCTCTTTTCCAATTGAAATATCCTACTCAAAAACTCATTAAATGAGCTATATATTTTATATTTTTAAAATAACCCAAGTCTCCTTTTAAATAAAGGATTAGCAAGAATAGCATTCTATTTGAGAAAACATATGGCACAAGGAAAAATTGTGAAAGACTAAAATTAGGAAGAATACGGCCCTGCTCATGAATTTGGATTATGTCAAGCTTTGGTTGTCTCTCAGATTTTTTACAACCCTTAAAGCTGTAGGAAAATGACAGTAATGCAAAAGTTCTTGTTCATAAAAATGCAAATGTGCCCCATGCAATGCAAATGCAACTGATTATTTTTCTGTGAATATTGACCAGTTTTGTAAGTTTTTCATCTATTTGTAACTCCCTCCCCTACCCAGGAGTATCTATTAGCATCTCCAGAGAACCTTCTTTGGTAAACATTGATCTATACACTTTTCTGCAATTATTAACTCAACAATACCATATATATATATATATATATATATACACACACACACACACACACACACACACACACACACACACATATATGTATATATATATATATATGTATATCTCATACATATGTATATCTCATACTCACACATGCACTAATAACTGCAGTACAGATTTATAGTATTCTGGTGGTCCAGGTATCTTTAGGTAGTATTTTTTGAGGAAATAAGATTATTAAGGTATTTTTTATCTGAATATTGCAATATAGAAGAAAGCTAAATGGTGTGTTAAAAAGACATTATTGTCCTCATTTTTTTTGATACAGAGAATCTGAGAATCAGAGATGAAAATCACTAAGCTAATAAATAAATGAAAAAAACCAGGACTCCAACCCATATTTTCAGCAAGCAAATTAGTTTTCATTCTATTTCTTCATTTCTTTCTCTGAATACTTGAAAGAGCAAAATCTTCACATAACAGATGTGCATCCATTATCCCCAACATACCACCACTTCAAAAAGGATCAGTTTTATGCTATTTCGGAAATACAGGTGAAAAAAATACTGAAGTTTCAAAATTATCATTCTGCTGTTCTACTGCAGATAATAAATTTGACTAACACAAAGGAAATGCAAGAAGAGTACAAGACACAGATGTGCTTTTATAGAACTTAAAAATTAATTTGGAAAATGAGTTATACGTTCCCAAAACATCCTGATAAAAGTATAAAATGGTATATCAAAAAGCCCAAAAAATGCAATAATATTGGCTAATAATAATAACATGCAATAAAAGCATACTAAGTGCCACACAGTAGTCTAAGTGCTTTTACATCCAAATGACTCTTTTCATCTTCACAGGTATCCTATGAGGTTAGTCCTATTGCTATCTCCAATTTAAAGATATGGAAATGAGTCCCTGAGAGGTTAATTTGCTTCAGGGCCTGTCATGAGAATATCTAACAAACGGGTAGAACTCCTGCGGTAACTGTGGAATTTCATTTTGGAGGGCCTTACTTCTGGCCTGGCAGGGAAAGGTATCCATAGGAGAAAACAGGAGTGCCTACACAGTAAAGCTGAGGAGAAGCCCAGCCTTCAAGGAGCAAAGGAAACTACCCAAGGTAGTTTCTTGTTGGGGGACGAAGCATGGCTAAGGCAGAGCAGGAAGACAGAGAAGGGAAAGGTCATTGAAAGAGGCCGAGGCTGGGATAAACGGAATAAGGAAGGATGTTTAAATGGCTCATAAAAATCCCACCTTGAAAATATCTTGCCTTAAAAGACGTTTAAATATTCTTTGTGAAAATGATTTGTTTTATTCAAAAATACTAAAAATAATGCAATAAAAATGTAAAAGTATACCTTAATACCACCCTTGAAGTTTGAAGGGAAACAATAAATAGTAAGCCCTTCATTTCTATATCCAAGCTCTGGAACAAGTTGAAAATTAAAACAAACATTAAGACAGATGGGAATTAAAAATCTCAGCTTTGTAACTGTGAAAGTCCAAGTTGGAGGAAGGAGCTTAGTGTGAGAGCCAAGTGAGCCATCCCTGCTAACCATCCCATGGTAGAATGAATGCAAGAGCACAAAGAGACATGAAATTATATTAACCTTCCTTCATGTGAAAGAAACATGTAGAAAAGAGAAGTGTTCTTCACTAACACCTATTTTTTTAAAAAAATATTTCATGCTAAGATACAAAAGAAATATATTTACAAAAGGCTACAATTAAAATCATATTCATTGGTAAAATATTGAGTGTTTGTCCCCTGATTGGCAACAAGACAAGGATGTCCATTGTCACCACTTCTATGAAACACTGAATTGGAGGTCCTAGCCACAGCTATAAGAGAAGAAAAAGAAATAAATTGTGCAAAGATCAGAAAAGAAATAAAACTGTCCTTACTAATAGATGATACAAATATTATAATTTATGATTGCAAAGGGTCTACAAACAAATGAATTTAGCAAGGTTGTTGGATACAAATTCAATATATACAATTCAATTATATTTATGTATACTATCAACAAACAACTAGAAAACTAAATTCAGAAAAATATACCATTTACATAGTACCCCAAAATATCAAATACATAGGAATAACTCTAAAGGAAGATGTGAAAGACCTCCAAACTGAAAATTATAAAAGATTGCTAAGAGAAATTAAAGACTTAAACGAAGAGATATTTCAAGTATGTGAATTGAAAGACTCAATATATTATAATGTAAATGCTCCCCAAATTGATCTGTAGAATGAAAGCTATCCTAATTAAAAATCCCTGTAGGTATTTTGTGTGTGGAAATTGCAAACTGATTGTGGAATTTATTTGAAAATGCAAAGAACCTAGAATAAGACAAGATAGCCTCAAAGAAAATCAGCATGTTAAAAGGCTTACACTATCAGATTTCAATTTACTATAAAGTTAAAATAATCCAAGCAGTGAGATCTAATAGGTCCATACATACACTCATGTGATCATTTACATAGTGACAACAACATCGGTGGAGAAACAATGTTCTTTTCAATAAATGATGCTGGAAAATTGTATGAAAAATGAACTTTTCCCCCTAATTTGCACCATATGTAGAAATTTATTTGACATGGACCATTGACCTAAATGTAAATAATAAAACAATATAGCTGCTGCAATAAAATATGGGAGAATATTTTCACGATCTTGAAGTAGGCAATGTCTTCTGTAGGATATGAAATACACAACCATAAAAAATGATAAATTGGTATTCATTTAAATTCAGAACTTCTGTTCATCAAAAGACACTATTGTGAAAGTGAATAAAAAAGCCACAGATATTTGGGAAGATGTTTGCTACATATATATGACAAAGGATTCACATCCACAATACATTTAAAAACACCTATGATTCAATAAAAGACAAAACCAATCTAATTTTTAAATGGGCATAAGTATTGAACAGGACTTCAAAAAATAGAATACTTGTATGGCCAATAAGGCTATGAAAAAGTGTTTTGTATCATTGGTAATCAGAGAAATGGAAATTAAAACCACAATGAGATACCATATGCACCAGAATCGCTAAAATTAAATGACTGACAATATCAAGTGTCAGTAAGGTGTGAAGCAACTGGAAATCTGATAAATTACTGGGGGGAAGTGAAAATGGTATAATTACTTTGGAAAGATGTTTGGCAATATCTACTAAAGTTAAACATATGCTTGCCTTATGACCCAACCAATCTACTCCTAAGTATATTCCTAAGAAAACTGAGGTCATATGGCCACAAAAAGACAGGTAGAAAAATGTAGCAGCTTTGTTCATAGCACAGTATCTGGATTATAATAGGAGCTCAATAAATGTTTTCCAGTTGAATTTAATTGAAGTGAAAACAATTCAAATATCCATAAAAAGAAGAATGGATAAATAAATAGTGGTATATTCGTACAATGAAATAAAGGCGAAAACAGCTAGTGCCACACACAATAATATAAATAAATCTCAAAAATATTTTGTTAAGCAAAAGAAAGAAGACATGAAAGAGTATATTCCACTTGACTACATTTGATGAATGAAATACACACATGTGTGACTGCATTTATATAATGTTCAGAATGGGTGAAACCAATCTGTGTTGATAGAAGTCAAAATAGAGTTTGGGAGGTTATTGATTAGTCTGGGGCGATGGAAATATTCTAAATCTGTTATGGGTTACAAAGTTTATACACATCCATGAAAACTCTCAAACTGTTGACTTAAGATTTGGACACCTTACCTCAATTTAAAAATTAAATTTAGAAATATTTTAAAGAAGAAAAAAAAAACACCCACTGCCATTTCACTCCCACCCTTACAGACAACCTCTAGTAACTATCTGATGCAGATCCTTTTTCCGACGCTTATCCATTTTTATTTTTCTTTGTCTCTACTTCATCTGTCTACCATATTTCATCACACCTAAGTCGCTGTCAGTGGTAAACATGCCGTTAATTTCTGTACTGCCAAAAAAGAAAGAAAATGTGTTACTGTCGATTAAACTGTAAAACATCACACATTGTAAGACACCTCCTGATTTCAGAGAAATGAAAATGTGAAAAATGTAAGTTTTAGAATTGGTGAAGTATATATATGTGTGTGTGTGTGTGTGTGTGTGTGTGTATATATATATATATATGTCTGCAATTTATTTTTAATAATATAGCAAAGATATCCTTTGAAGTCAGATATCCTATAGATATGCCTTTGTTGTTGTTGTTGTTCATTCTTTTAAATGAATGTCTAGCATTTATTTGTAAAGAGGTAATTTTCATACCATTTGTCCACGGAAGAACAGATAGTTTGCAGTTTTTTTATTATGCCAACAGTACTGCAATCAACATAGCTGATAGCTTTATGCACCTAAAATGCAATGAGAATTTTGTGTAAATTAGATTCCTGAAAGTGAAACTTGATGTCAACAGATATAGGCATTTAAGATTTTAATAGATATCATAAGCTTTCCTCCACAAATTTTGAGCCAATTCACTATCCATCTGACAGTGTTTAGGGATGCCTACCTCCCACACTTTCTCCCCCGCCCTGGATACTACCAAGCTTTATTGTTTTCGCTAATCTAAGGGGATTAAGTGACATTTTATTGACATTTTTATTTGGCATTTTTAAAGGAACTTAATCACATATCTATGCTGTAGATTGCCAACACCAATATGAACTAGACTCTAGAAATATTATATTAATTAAACATGTTTAAACATAAGCTACTGACAGTGGCATAGAGGAAACTTCTGTTTTGAAAAGGGGTTAGAATTGGTTAAGGTTTTATATGTACTTCCCCTGTCCAGGGGGATACATTCCAAGACCCCCCAAAGAATGTCAGAAACCACAGATAATACCGAACCCTAATCAATTTCCCCAGCTTCTCCATTAATTTTTATATCTTTCAGTCCAAACCTATTCCTGAATCTGTGTAACCATCCCTTACTTGCAGTAAATGGCTTGGTGCCATTCCTTTCAGGGGACCTCTTGCTAAAATCTCTGTATAGGCTCGATGCTTCCTAGCACAACCTGTCGCCGTCAGTCAGAACCCGTTTTCTGTTCATGTCTTTCACCCACAAATTTAATGCCTTTTCCATCCAAACTAAGCACTTATCGACTACTGTAGCCATAACTTCTGAAGGTTGAGGGTGCAACAGCAAAACTAGCATGAATTTCTTTTTCCTTCTTCACAATTTGACGGATAGAAGATTCGTTCTTTATTTCCTCCACACCTTTATTTTGCCTTAGTGTTCTATAAACCAAAATTAATTTTAGACTGTAATAAAGAGTAATGAGCATTTATCTGAGCAAAAGTTGCTGCAGCCCGGGAGACACAGGTTCAGGTGGTAACCTAAATTGTGTTCCTAAGAGTCATTCTTACCGTACATCTTAGCAACCTCAGCGTACGATTATTTTTCTTTCCTATTAGCTTGAGAACTTCCACCTTTTTACTGAAAGGAAGCACTTTACAGCTTCCCTTTGGCATATCTGAATTGTCAGCATCCCTACTGTTGCATTTTAGGGCCTTTTTAAATAAAATAAGGAAGACTTCAACACATGCACTGTGGTACTGCAACCGTCGTCAGTCTGACAGCTGAGATGGCTACCAAGTGATGGACAAGCAGGAAGTGTAGTGTCTACAGCATGCAGACAGTGGACAAAGGCATGAGTCACATCCAGAGGGGCCAGAGCAAGACAGCACAAGATTTCATCATGCTACTCAGAATGGTGCACAATGTAAAACTTATGAATTGTTTATTTCTGGAATTTTCCATGTAATATTTTTGGACCACTGTTGACAGCAGGTAATAAAACTGTGAAAGCAAACCCACAGATAAGGTGGGGGCCCACCGTGCAGGAATGAATTACCCTAAGAGTCCTTGCCCTGCCCTCAGCCTTTGCTGAGGGAAAGAGTTCTAGGTAGCTTCTTAAGCATAGAAAGCCACACTCCATACCCAAATCATCACCATGTGGCTTTCGGGGATTTGACCAGGAATAGGTTACCCCTGATCGAGCCTATAGAATTGTCAGTTGCCTATGAATTAGTCTGGCCGTGTAGGGACTGGAAATATTGAGTGCACATATCCATGCTGTTTTGTACATCCTTTAATCTATCCCAATCCCTCTCCACTGTAACCCTCTGGAAATCCTACTCTGGGGTCAGCAAATATTCATAAATCATCAACTTTTCTCGGCAAAATCTTTTTTACCTTAGTTGGAATCTGGCTGTTCTCTGAGACACCATTTTTCCTGTGGCCCTCGCAAGAGGAAAGTGCTTTGTTCTCTCATACCCCGCACCATCAAAGTCTTAAGATGGAGTAAGTGTGCTCCTCGTTCCCCACTTCTTCTTCCACACCCTTTCCCCCTTATTCTTATAAAACACTCAGGCTCTCGTGAACTCACACCTTCTCCTAGTTGCTGTTACCTACCGACCGCCTGACCACTCCCTTAAGCCCTGCAGACCTGAACGCCTGGCTCAATTTTTCTTTTCACCCCAACTCCTGAATCATTCTCAGTGGTGTCAGCATCCACGCAGTGAACCGCCCATCACCGTGGTCATTGGGCTCCTTTACTTTTTCCTCCACTCTGTTTCGGCTACCCACTCTCACGGTCACATCCTGGCTCTCCCCACCAACAGAAAGCATATCATCTATGAAATATCAACTTAAAAACCCCACACCCTGACCACTACCTCCTGTCACTCCAAGTCACATGCTACAGAACAACCTCCACCACTCCCACCGCCACAATTCCTCAATCCCTGCTATTTTCTCACCATCCCTTTGTCTCTCTTGATTTCACTTCCCTTCTTACCCATCCTAGATTTCATGAGCACTCATTTTAATTAATTTCGGGCAAATCCCTTCAACTTCCTTCCCCATAGTGCCCTCATCATTCTGGCCTGCACGCTCCAGCCATCTCCGCTCTCTGAGGCTGTCCCCAAGCAGCTGTATGTTGCTGGAGAAAACAATCGCACAACTGAGCTGAGGGGGTTCACATTACTGTAACAGTCCCAAGTATCAATGGGCTCTCACATCCGCCTGGAGAGCTGACCATCTTTCTCTCACACTCACCTTCCCACGCACCGAGGTGAATAACTTCTCTTTCCCCATGCCTCCCACACCTCCTCCTCCATCCACAGTTTCAGCTGATGACTTTGCCTCATACTTATTTGACAAAAATACAAGTCACCATAAGCAAGCTCAATCAACATCTCACCACCCATGCTCAAGCATACGGTATCTGTACTCATTTTCCCTTTCTTTTAGCCTGGAGTGATGAAGGAAGTGTCCTCGGGCCTAACAAAGGCCAACTCTTCCTGGGCTCTGAGCCCCAGCCCATGGAGTCATTTTTGCCTTCTGAAGGACCTCATTTGCTTAGTTACGCCTTTTCCTCGAACATGGTCAGTCTCCCCGTCTCTCTAAACATTCCCATTAATAAGGAAACATTCTCAATAAGTGGCTGCTCTTATCAAACAGGCAAGTCTTGACCCAGCATTCTTCTATCCCTCATTCAGAGCCAAACTTGGCAAGAGTTATCTACACACAGCATTTCCATGTTCTCACCTTCCTGTATTTACTTTTACTTAATGTATTTTCTGAGAAAAGTTTAAAATACAGGGAAAGATTTGGAAATTTGTATGTCTATGTTTTTAAATGAATTTTAAAAATACATATGAAATCCATGACAGAGATTGCTCCTATGGTAGGGATAGCAGGATAAACTGCAAGTCAGGGACAAAGAGGATTTTCGTATCAACAGAAGTACTCTTGCTACTTCTATTCTGGCTTCTGCACCCAGCACTCGACGGAAACTGCTCTTGTTAAGATCATCAGTCAATAACCTCTGTTTCTCAATCCAATGGATGAGATATCATTGTACACTGGTAGACTTTTCTCCCCAACTTGACTGTGAGATCTCTAAAACAAAGTAGTTTTCATTTTCCTAATTTCTTTATTTTCTACATTTTAGGAGCTCATTAGCCAGATGTGAATCATAGCTACCATGTTGGACAGCCGAGGTCAACACTGTTTTTCTTTGAAGAAATGATTAGGCTATTTTTAGGCTTAAAATATGGTAAAGTTTTGTTCCATAGTTGCTTTAAAAAAAAAAGATTTATATTTTATTTGTAGGCTTCAATAAACTTCTACTAGAAATATCGTGTAAATTATGCTCCTGCCCTCTTTATTTTTGTATCTATTGGATCTGCCAAAGTTCCAAAAAAGTGCAACAAATTTTCCCAATAGAAAGTTGATATTGTCAAGGATTTTTTCTACTGAATATTTTACTTTCTATATTTTGGTGTTATATTCACTGGTGCATAACTATTTATGACAGCATATTCCATTATGAATCACACTCTCCATCATTATAAAAAGTTCCTTTATGACATGTCTAACATCTTTTGCCTTGAATTCCACTTTCCTGATATTAATACTGAGATCCTCTGTATTTTTTTGGATTTCATTGGTCTGTATACCTCTGCCCAGTCTTATAAATTCAATTCTCCATGACTTAATTTAAATCTGTTCTCTGAACCACTTTAGTGAGCTCAGTAGTGAATCTGTGGGCCTCGAGACTCTCATTAAAGAATCTTCTCTCTTTTATAGCCACAGTATCTATTGAGCCTTGGAGAACCATAAAGTTTCTTAGCATATTCTTCTTAATAACATTAATTGCTTACATATTTATAGCATACTACAGCCTGAAAAATCACTGTCTTATCTATTTTCCCCTTACTCTTCACAACTACTTTTGAAGTAGAAAGGCAGATATTGTCACTCATGGTGATTCTGAACATAAGGTAGTGCAAGCTGCTCAGGTATTATAGTCCTGGATATAAATTAGCTCACATACTTCCAGGACAAACACACTTATTCAGTAGAAGGAACGTGGGTCAGGCAAATATGCAGATGGCGGGGACAGGGTGACTCCTTAAGAGTCGTACCTTTCCTCTTTCGTGCTAAGTATGGAAATTTGGCCTTTCTTACATTCAAAAAACATATATTGACTAAACTATATACTAGAAATGACTTTAGGCAGTGGGAATACTGCCTAATAAAGTTGAATATGACATAATCTCTGTTCTGTGGCACTCAGAGTATAGTTTAGAGATTCTCAAATTTTGGATGATCATCAAAATTAACCAGAAAATGTTTTTAAAATTACAGATTCCGTTGGTCTCTCTCCAAGCACACTCAGCAATCACAGGGCTAGAACTCAGAAATCTCTAATTTAAAGTTCCACAGTTTCAGATAGAGTTGAGAATGCTGAACATTCAAGCAAAATAATAAACTTAATAAACTATTGACACACTTAACAATTCTTACAGTATTTTTGCTTATACCATCTCATTTAAGGCTCACAGCAACACAGTGAGACAGGAGTTGGCTACATTCACTTTAAAAATGTGAAAATTGAGATGCAAAGTGGTTTCCCAAATTCACAGCCAGTGAATGACGAAGTTGTCCTGGACTGAAATTCATTTCTCTAAGTTCTATACTCTTTACTTTCCACCCACATTTCATGAAATCAAAGGAAGGAATGGCATTACATAAGTAAAGAGCAGAGGAGGAAAGAGGGGCATTCCTATTCTTATTACTAAGAGTAATAAGTTTGGCCAAAAGCCTAGTAGAGTGTCTGGATTATAGTAGGAGCTCAATAAATGTTTCATGGTTGAATTGAATTGAATTTTGAATTGAATTGAATTGAAATGAAATGAATTGAATTGAATTGAATTGAAGCTCCTGTGTCTACTACCAATGGGAAAAGACCAAACCAGATAACTGCTGCAAATCTCCAGGCCCAGCGCCAAAGCCCTGGGATGAAGATAATAGCCAATCAGTCAATCAGTACTCACCAAATGCTAGACACTGTGAATACGTTATTAATACATTAAATAATATATATGTGTGTGTTAAATTAAATACATACATATGTATACATGCATAAATAAAATTTAATCCTCACAACAACTTTATGAGGTGTGAATCATGATTAATCCCATTTTCTACATGAGAAAACTGAGGGACAGAAAAGTTAATTTACCCAAAGTCACAAAACTAACAAGTCTTAAGAAGGCAAAGTTAGAAGGCAGCTAGTCTTGGCCCAAAGACCATGTGTTTAACCATTTCACCATATAGCAGCTCTGTTCTGTACTGGATTTCCAGCCTTCAGCCATTTTCATGGTTAGAATTAAATTATAACCGTTTGGGGGTCTATGATGTTCCTTTCCATTGTACCATATCCCCCACGGCCCCAGAATCATTACCCAACTGGGAGAAACCACATTTGGCTGCATGCCCTTGACCTTGGTCTGATTTCAGCACCCATCAAGCTGTTTCACCTTCACCCACATGGCCAGTGTTCCACCTATGTATGTCATGGGCTCTCTCTCCTTTTCTAGCTCAGAGATTTCTTCAAGACCATGGAAATCTGCTCAACACTAAATTACGTGCAGCCTGGTGGTTTGAGAACGTTCACACTCACAGAGGCCACCCTTATCTGGGGCTGGGGTGGGGGATGAATAGATGCTCTAGGCTCACCATCCGTAAGAGAGACGATTTTGAGGCAGATTTCTCAATCTTAGCAACATTGTTATTTTGGGCTGGATAATTCTTTGTTGTGGGGAGCTGTCCTGTGTGTCATGGGATGTTTAGCAGCATTCCTGGATGCCAGTAGCACCTCTCAGTTCTGACAATCAAAAAATGTCTGCACACATTGCCTAATACCACTGGAGAGACAAATCTCCCTTAGCTGAAAACCACTGAACTACATCCCCAGTGTGGGCATTGAACTCCAACTGCCCACACTGTGACCAAGTCAATGACGTACCCGTTACTGGCTTTTCTCCCTTCCCTCCTTTCTTCTTCCAGGGTTCACCTGTGAAATAAAGCACTCACTGAAATCCTTTGCTTTCAGAGGAACCCAAAGACATTAGATTATTAGCAAGTAGTGCTTAATTATATAAAAAATACCACTCTATGGAAATCTATGTCATTAACCTCCTACAAGTAAAGAGAGGACTCGCATTTGAGTCTGTCTGAGACCCTCAGACAGGCACTCACAGCTCACTGGAGACCTATAGACCACACTTTCAGAACCACAGCCTGGGTGGACAATCCCGGGCAAAAGGAAGTTTGCTTGAGTTCTCTCACATTCCAGTAAGTGGGTGAGACATGCCACATATCACGAATGGAAGACAGCTAGGATTTTATGGGCAGGTGCCTTGGGTCAGGAGCAGTGATGCACAGAAACAACTCATCTTTGACTTTTCTGAACCAGGATCTCTGAGAGTGAGGTCTAGATCTGTGCATGTTTAATATAATGCCCTTAGGTACCCCTGATGTATCGAACTACACACCTATTCCAGCCTGCCCATTCACAGGTGCAGATTCTGAGTAAGACTCATGGGACAAGAGGCCCACTCAAGGACCCATGGAGAGTAAGAGGCTGAATGAAGAACCAGGACAAAATCCCAAGTCTGGACCCCCAGGCTTGGCACATGGCAACTGTGCTGCAGCTGTGGACTCCTCACTGCTCCATTCCAAGGAACTGGGGCTAAGAAGAAGGGAGACAGATGAAGGACGAGAAAAGGAAAGCTTTGACTTAAAGCTCTGCTCTGGGAGGCTGCCTAGGAGAGAACCCAAATGTTCTTTGATTCATGCCAATGGTTTGCACAGAAAGTTCTTGCTCAGAAAATGAAGGTCAGAAAGCACAACTCTGGGGGAAATTGCTCATCCAAAGACCCGCTCTACTTCCCAAATTTCAGATTCTTCTTCTGCCTGTTTGACAGTGTGAGATACTGGTAATTTTTCAGCTTTGAATCTTACTATCCGGGTATACTATTATTTCTTTAAAACTTGACTCCATAAAAGACATTTTCTTTCTTCTTTCTCTTAGGTGAACCAAGCCAAAATAAGCATAAAATAGAAAGAGAATAAAAAATGCGTTAACAATGGGCTGGCCCGGTGGGTCAGGCAGTTAGAGCTCCATACTCCTAACTCCGAAGGCTGCCGGTTCGATTCCCACATGGGCCACTGGGCTCTCAACCACAAGGTTGCCAGTTCAATTCCTTGAGTCCCGCAAGGGATGGTGGGCTCCGCCCCCTGCAACTAAGATTGAATACGGCACCTTGAGCTGAGCTGCCTCCCAGATGGCTCAGTTGGTTGGAGCGCATCCTCTCAACCACAAGGTTGCCAGTTCAATTCCTCGACTCCCACAGAGGATGGTGGGCAGCTGCCCCCTACAACTGAAAATTGAACACGGCACCTTAAGCTGAGCTGCCGCTGAGCTCCCGGATGGCTCAGTTGGTTGGAGCGCATCCTCTCAACCACAAGGTTGCCAGTTCCATTCCTCGACTCCCGCAAGGGCTGGTGGGCTGTGCCCCCTGCAACTAGCAACAGCAACTGGACCTGGAGCTGAGCTGCGCCCTCCACAACTAAGACTGAAAGGACAACAGCTTGAAGCTGAACGGCACCCTCCACAACTAAGATTGAAGGACAACAAATTGACTTGGAAAAAAGTCCTGGAAGTACACACTGTTCCCCAATAAAGTCCTGTTCCACTTCCCCAATAAAATCAAAAAAAAAAATGCATTAACAAAATTATGCTACAACCATACCGTGGGACAACACAAAGGAGAAAACACCCATTGGGATCAAAATTAGAAGGGAAAAATAATACAGCTAATTTTTATTGAGAGCCTAAGTACATTATTTTATCTACTTGTTAGAATAACATCATGAAACAGGTATTATTATTGTTGTTATTATTATTACTATTTTATTATTATTGTTTCTATTTTATGAATGAAGAAAGTGGACCCCATAGAGAATAACTCACTAGCTCAAGACTATAAAACCCAGTGTGGAGTTGAATCAAGAAAGTCAACTTTCAGACCTTTCCTTTCTTCAGCATATTGGACATGCTTTCCTGAATGCTAAGCTAGTTTTTCCAAGTCTCCACACAGATCCTGTTCAATTTTACCACATAATGAGTATAGCTCTTTCTAGATGTAGTTCAACCTTTCACCTCTATATATTAGGTGTTCTTTGTCTAAGAAGGTGCCAGAATAATGTCATGATAGAGCCTCATATCTTTGCAAAGTTGGAAGGGCTCAACAGATTGAAGCACATCTTTCTTTGAACAGATAGGGAAGCTGACGCCCAAAGAGAGCGAGGGGCTTGCCCAACGTCACACAGCAAGCCTGTGCCAGAGGCAGCTCAAAGTCTAAGTCTCCTGGCGCCCAGTCCAGGTGATGTGAGGAAGAGCAGAGAGAGAGAGAGAAAGAAGTAGAGCCGAGTGGCCTCTCAAATATTTTCTTGGCTCTGTGATCTCCCAAAACTTGGAGTTCATGATTTCATAAATGGAAAAATAACAATACTTTGCCCAGTAAAACCAGAATTGATTTTCCTGTGGGACAAGCAGCACGTACTTCGCATTTACTCAGAAAGTTCTCAGGAACAAAGAGAGCCCTGGTGTGAGGGTGTTGGTCTGAGTCCTCCCAAAGCCATCAGTTAAGCAGAACCAGTATTAGTTCCCACGGGGCTTCGGAGAGTTGCCCTTAAAATTTGCTCTGGCCTGAACAGACACTGACAGCCCAAAGCAACCATAAATATTCCTTGTTTTTTTTTTTAACCTTCAAAGCAATCTATGCCACTCCCCCTCCTCCAGCGCTACCAATAATCACACTCCTAGCTCAGCTCACAGTGCTATATTCTTAGTATCTTGAAACGAGAAAAACACTGTTAGTGGAGTCAGATGTGATTTTCCTAGCTGATCCTGGGCTATGGAAAATATGGTATAACCAAGAATGATTATGGACCATTCTTAGTTTAGTTAGAACTAAACTAACTCATTTAGTTCTAAGTATGGTTAGTTTATCTTTAGTTTATCATTTTGTTGTTATCAAATTAGGGTACTACGAGTAGGGCCTGAACAATGGTATTTTTTGAAAGTTTCCTGGTGTGCAGCCTCAGGCTTGGAGCCATTGGTAATGGGATGAGTTATATTCCCCAAACTTGCCTACAGTTAAAAAAGAAGAAGAAGAAAGAGGAGGAGGAAGAGGAGGAGGAGGCGGAGGAGGAGGAGGAGAAAGGGAAGAGGAACGAAGGAAGGAAGAAAGGAAGGAAGGAAGGAAGGAAGGAAGGAAGGAAGGAAGGAAGGAAGGAAGGAAGGAAGGAAGAAAGAAGAAAGAAAGAAAGAAAGAAAGAAAGAAAGAAAGAAAGAAAGAAAGAAAGAAAGAAAGAAAGAAAGAAAGAAAGAAAGAAAGAAAGAAAGAAAGAAAGAAAAAACGAAAGAAAGAAAGAAAAAGAAAGAAAACAACCTGGCATGCCTAATAAAGATACAGCACCCCAGGCTCCTCCCCAGATCAGTACATCTTGGATGGAGCCCTGGAATCTGTGTCCTTAACAAGTACTTCCAGATAATTCTTGTTATTTGGGAAAGTTTAGGATCTGGCAAGTTTGGAAAACACTGAATGATAGCATAGACTGTTAATCACACCCAAGACAAACATTTGATGACCAGTCACTTAGAAGACATAAGGAGGTTTCCATCGGCTACCAAAGAAAACCCAGTCTTGGACCAGGAGTTCCCCTCCACAAGACTGTCTTTCCGTTTGGGCAGGCCCCTGCCTTTCTCTACATCCTAAACAGTGAGCAACGCTCTCACCTCCACAGGCCTGCTCATCTCTTCCCCCACTCAGTCTGTCCCCTTCCTCTCAACTCCACTCTCTTAACCCTGCCTGCCCTTTTGGGTTTAAGTCCAGCCCTAGAATCCCTATCATACCAGTCCACACTGATTTATCTCTAGATTATAAACTCCTTGGGAGTTGCGCTAAGACTAGAGTAGCCCTTGAGGATAGCTGCTGAAGGGAAGTTGCATGAATGAATGTCAAGGTTAAGCTCTGGGAGCACAGGCTATCTTGATCCTCATTGCAGCCCCAATGCTTCCCCTAGCACCTGGCACACAGCAAGTGTTCAATAAATATCCATTGAATATATGAATAAATAAATGAGAACATTTCAAGCTATAAATATTTTAGCACGTACACAGAGTTGAAATTATGATCTTAGATCCAGCTTCTTAGATCTATTTTATCTTATGCCAGCGGTTCTCAAACATTTTGGTTTCAGAACCCCTTTTCACTCCTAAAATTGACTGAGATCTTAAAGAGCTTTTGTTTAATGGGCTATATCTAATTGATAATGTCTGTACTAAATACTAAAACTGGTCATTTAGGAATAATTATTTATGCTAAAATAACAGTAATAAACCATTGCATATTAATGGGTTAACACAAATAACATATTTTTATGAAAACTATTTTTCCAAAACAAAATAAATTAATAATAAACAATGTAGTGACACTGTTTTATATTTGGCACATCTCTTTAATGTTTGCCTTAATAGAAGTTAACTGGATTCTCAGGTCTGTTTCTACATACAACTTCTTGCACCTGGATAACTCCACTCTACAGTCATGAGAAAATGAGAATGAAAAACTTGAATAACATATTGCATCATTATGACAATAGCCTTGGCCTTTAGCCTCGTGAAAAAGATCTTAGGGACTCCCAGGGATCTCCTGAGCACACTTTGAGAACCGTTGCTCCACACATTTCATAACGCAAGTTTCACACACAGTCAGGAAAATGAGTCAAAGGATTGCTTTCCTGCTTTGAAAGAGATACAGGATTTCTCTCACTGGGATAAATCCTCAAACACGAGGATGTCATAGCAGAGAAATTTCAATGCACATTCTCATTAAATGACTAAAATATCATGGACATTAAAACTCATGGAACGCTTATCTTCATGAAACAGCATATTCAGAGCAGCATCACAAAACGACAGGTTCCGTAATTTCTAACTTCAATCTTATCCTCTTTCCGCATCTTGACTGTGCCTTCCCGATCCGCAGGTGTTCTGGCGTGGACGTCAAAAGTAGCAGAAGATGGTAAATGAATACACTACAGATTTAGCCAAGATTTTTCCCCATCTAACTCTTCTCCTTTTTGTCCTCCTGTCCCTTAAAGCCTAAGGTTGTTAAAATAGTGATTTTATATTGAATGGCTTTGAAATAACTGCTTATCCCCGTGGTAGTCAGCAAAAATATAGCTTAGAGTATACGCCACAGTACAGTGCAAATATCCAACTGCCTGAATTTAAATCCTGGTTCCTCCATTTACTAGCTGTGTGATTTATAAAGCAAATGCTTAAACTCTCTTGCCTCAATTTCCCCATATCTATGATGAAAATAATCATTGTACATATCTCTTAAACACGTTATGAGTATTAAATAAATTCATACATGTAGAGTGCTTAGAATAGTGCATGACACATAGCAAATCGTCAATAACTGTTGGCGATTAATGTATCTTTTAAAGTTTCTTAAAAGGAACTAGAAAAGTAAATTTCTACAATTGATCTCGTTTCCCATAATTTAGCATGACTTCTAAAGAGCTGTTTATGGTACTAATTTTTAGGCTGAATTCACTTAAAATAATCTTTCCCTAAAAGGATCAGTTATATACAGTACCATTATAGAGTCTTCTGTTAGCAAATCAAAGATGGGGCTTGAAAATCCATACTACAGTCTGTGGAAAACACCTCCTTTCCCAAAAGTGTTGTGCATATAGTGCCTTGCTCTAGCAAGTGTTAAATGGCAATTAAGTTTAAGTTGACCTCTGGCCTAATTGTACACCAGGAGGAGTTGTTAATGTCAAACATTTACTGAGCGCTAGCAGATTCAACAAGCACTCACTGGGCATCGCTCCATGTAAACCCTAGGAGGTGAGCACACAAACTTACACCAGGCAGAGTCCTTCCCTTGGGAACTGGCAGAGAGCTCCTCACATATGGAACAGTGCTACAGACAAGATGTTCTAAATACTCCAACATAGACTAAAACTGCTTATGAAAGAGCAAAGAGGAGGTCATTCGCACTTGTGGAAACTAGAAAGATTTTGCCAAGGTGGTAGCTTTTGAGGTGGGCATTGAAAAATAGGGAGATTTCACCAAAAAGACATGAAAGACAGGGAAATGGTACTAACAGAAAGCAGGATTAGGCATGGTAGACTGATACAATAAGAGCATGAGGCAACAGTGAGAAAGGCTGTTGCACTTGAATGGTGCAGGTCTTCCCTTTAGACTTAGGCTAAAAAGTCTAGACTTCACTCAACGAGCAAAAGGTCGGCCTTAGCAACAATGAGTATAAAGCTGTGTCATCCACATCTTAGTGATCGGTCACTGATATACTACAAGCTGGATGAAAACGAAGGCACCAGAGGAGAGGAAACCAATTCTGAGGCCATGGCAACAGTCCGAAGTGAGAAGTAGTTGGAGCATTTACGATGGGAAGAAGAGAAGAGGATGCGATATTTATTTTAAAAGAACACTCCAGAAAATCGGGGACTAACTACATGTTGGTTGAAAATTATTCTGTGTTAGACCACAGCTGTGTGTGTTATAAAAGAAAGAATTTTTGAGACATCTCCAAGAAGGTAAATTTGGCAGGTATTTGCACTGAGGAGAACAAAGTACTCAGGATTACCTGATTCAAAATTAAACGAATTGGGAAGGAAACAATAATCCCACTGGAAAAATAATAAGCAAAGAACTCTTACAAATCAATAAGAAAAATGGATATACCAATAGAAAAAAATAAGACAGGAACATAGACAGGCAACTCATAAAGGAAGAAATAAAAATGGCCAAGAAATCTGGAAAACAATGCCTAGCTGAATTAAAGAGAAAGCGTAAACAAAAATGTAAAATAATCAGTTTTTGCCTCCAAGATTGGCAAAAAATTACAGAGATTGGTGCAGCAGACACTGCTGACTGCCTATCCAATAGCATCCTTCCTTGCCAATAAAACTCAGGATTTGTTCAGCTATCCAAGCCCTTCCAGTTAGCTTTATTTTTCTAGGGCCCAGTCCAGTCCCATCCCAATTGGGAAGAACTCTGATTAGTCTGAGCCAGAACTGGTGATTGCACTCTTCTTATCAGTGATTCGTTTTGGAAAGGGCCTGTGTTCCAATTCTGGAATGATATGGGACAGAAACATACAGTCAAAGGTGAAGAACACATGAGGAACAGTAAACCATTTTAGGAATGATTTCTCAGATCTTAGAAAGAAAGCTCAGTGCATTTCAATGCCCACTATATTTGCCCCTAGATCTATGAGAATGCAATGCCTGGAGCTGCTGCAGCTATACTGAGAAAATGGGGAGACCCAACATGCTGAGAATGACGTAGTGGAAAGGCAGAAAGAACCTAGTGTTGGATGTCATTCAGACACTGAATTAGCTTATTTTGGAATCTACCTATCTTGGGACATCTTGTTATATAAGTTTTGGGGTTTTTTTTAAATCATTATTTAAGCCACTTTTATTTGGGATCGTAGTTTCTTGAAGACCTTTCAATACCATTTAGGCTAGTTGTGAGAACAATTTCTACTTACACAGTAGCTACTTACTAAATACTTGCTGAATGAATGAATGAATGTCTGAGGTCTACGAGGATGACAATGGGAAGTCCCTAGAATGATCATAAAGTTCAAGTTGGAAAGGATCTTGGATATCTTGTAGAATTTGATAATGTTAAAATTCACCCAGGGATCAGTGGGAAAAATGGAAACTAGAACAGATTTTGGACTTCCCCAGACCAGCCTCCATCTAACTCACCACGTTCCCCCAATACATTGTTGCTCCCAAGGTCCTACTTTCCATTTCATACTGACTAAGCCACATAAGGTTAAAGAGTTAAGATTTCCCTATGAGTCCTAGGACTGTTGCTCGCCAAAGGCCCCACAGACACTAACGTTGAGAGGGGATGGGATCTCCAGCCAGGAAAATTAAGAGAGGCCCCAAATTTGATATACATAGGAGAATCCCTTCCTTGGTTCTTTCCTGGCTGTTACAATAGAGCACCCTGGCAGAAATACAACTGGGAGTGTCTGCTGGGCATCGCCCTGTAGGTTTCCCTTTCATCACATAAGTTTCTTCAAACCATTTCTGTAAAAAATTGTGGCTTCCACTGGTGTGATCACGAGTGCATTCACTTTCTCTCACAGAATCAGCTCTTTCTTGTGACATCCTCAGCATTCCCTCCAGATGTGCCCTCTTTTTTCTTGTTATTACTGTACAATTAATTCTCTTGGATTCTGCAATTGGACATAAAATATACTCTATCTTCCCTTCAAATTTAAAATTCAAATGTTAGCTAATTACTCAGGAAAAAAATAAAACCTGAATTCATGCCATAAATCAAACTAAATTCCATGGGATTAAAATTTTGGATGTAAAAAACAAAACTATAAAAGCAGTAAGAAAAATAGAAATAAACATTCATAACATCACGTAGTAATGATACACTTTCTAAATATGGTACTAAAGGTGGAAGCCACAAAAGAAAAGATGAATGGATTTTGCCATAAAAAAAATTTTTTTTAACTTCTAGAGTAGAAAACTGGAGCCTGGGAGTGGGAAGGTGATAATTCATCATTGTGCTTCTTGTATGTCACTAGATTAGCTTTTCAAATAACAAAATAATGATGCAAAACTTTAAACTTTTAATTCAAAAAATTAAAAGGCAAAGGATACACTAAACATAAAATGTATTTGCAACATCTACCATAGACATAGGTGATTGTATTTAATATATGAAGAGGTAACACATATTAATAATGCCATGTAGTCTTTTTCTTAGAGATGGGCTTTGCAGACAGACAGATCAAATCAGCTCCAGGGCTTCCTCTTGATTTATGACTCGAGCCATATTCTCTCCTTGCCTCAGTTTCCTTCTCTGAAAAATGATAATGCCCTCATGCAGTACAATAATAAAAATATTTGCTCTTTGACCCCAACTCCTGACACAGAGCTCCTTAAAACCTTTGCAGTTTCCTGAATGATAAGGGTAGTAATAGAAACATCTTTTGTTCTAATGAGGCAACTCTCAGTGGGCCCCTGCTCCACAGGGTCAGCCGCTGCATAACTGCTCCTCCACTGCAGTCACAGCCAGTCCTCACAACCAATCAACCTGAAGGTCAATCCCTCCTATCAACATACAAACAGCAACCAAGGCTTAAGTAGCAGAGCACACACAAGGGATACACCTGGAGCACCTGGCTCAGGTGACCAGGAAGATTGCACCACTGGGTTCCACAGGACACCTGCTACATAAGGCTACTCTATTAAGACTGGGAGACATAGCACCTAATACCTAGAAACAAACACAGGGAGGCAGCCAACGTGGAAAGACAAAGAAACACGTCTTATATGGAAGAACAGAACAAAGCTTCAGGAAATGAACTAAACAAAATGGAGACAAGCAATCTACCAGATGCAGAGTTCAAAACACTGGTTATAAAAATGCTCAATGATCTCGGTGAGAACTTCAACAAAGAAATAGGAAACATAAAAATGGAGATAGAAAACATAGAAAAGAACCAGTCAGAAACAAAAAATACATTACAAGGAATCCACAGTAGACTAGATGAAGCAGAGGATCAAATCAGCGATTTAGAATAAGGTAGCAGAAAATACTCAATCAGAAAAGAAAAAAGAATCTAAGAAATTGAGGCTAGGTTTAGATGCCGCTGGGACAACATCAAGCATATCAACATTCACAACATAGAGGTTCCAGAAGGAGAAGAGAGAGAGCAAGGAATTGAAAACTTATTTAAAGAAATAATGGTGGAAAACTTCCCTAACCTGGTGAAGAAAATAGACATACAATCTCCAGAAGTGCAGAGAGTCCCAAACAAGATGAACCCAAACAGGCCCATACCAGGACACATCATAATTGAAATGCCAAAGGTTAAATCAAAGAGAGACTCTTAAAAGTAGCAAGAGCAAAGCAGTTATTAGGTTGGTACAAAAGTAATTGCAGTTTAAACGGTTAAAAACAACTGCAAAAACCGCAATTAGTTTTGCACTACAAGGGAACTCCTACAAGGGAACTCCCATAAGACTGTCAGCTGATTTCTCAACAGAAACTTTTCAGGCCAGAGGGACTGGCAAAAAATATTCTAAGTAATGGAAAGCAAGGACCTACAACCACGGTTACTCAACCCGGCAAACCTGTCATTTAGAATCAAAGGATAGATAAAGAGCTTCCCAGACAGGAAAAAGCTAAAGAAATGCATCACCATCAAATCAGTACTACAAGAAATGTTGAAGAAATTTCTTTAAGAATAAAAAAAAAAGATCAAAAATATGAATAATAAAATGGCAATAGGTACATATTTATTAATAGTTACTTTCAATGTAAATAGGTTAAGTGCTCCTATCA
Source organism: Rhinolophus ferrumequinum (assembly GCF_004115265.2). Taxonomy (NCBI): domain Eukaryota; kingdom Metazoa; phylum Chordata; class Mammalia; order Chiroptera; family Rhinolophidae; genus Rhinolophus; species Rhinolophus ferrumequinum. Next base: position 66,434,597 of record NC_046295.1, on the reverse strand, counting down.
AAAGACACAGGGTGGCTGAATGGATAAGAAAAAAAAAAAAAACCCTTAACATATGCACCTACAAGAGACTCACTTCAGATCAAAAGACACACACAGAATGAAAGTAAAAGGATAGAAAACTATATTTCATGAATATGGAAATGAAAAGAAAAATAAAAAGCTGGGTAGCAATACTTATACCAGACAAAATAGACTTCAAAGCAAGGGCTATATAACAAGAAAAACAAAGAAGGACCCAGTAATCCCACTTCTGGTTATTGAAGAAACCCTAAACACTACTTCAAAGAGACATGTGCATTTATATTTTCATTGCAGCATTATTTACAATAGCCAAGATATGGAGGCAAACTGGTGTCTATCAATGAATAAATGGATAAAGAGGTGGTACATACATACACTGGAATGTTACTCAACCATAAAAAAGAATGAAATCTTGCCATCTGTAACAACATGGATGAACCTGAGGGTATTGTTCTGAGTGGAGTAAGTCAGACAGAGAAAAACAAACATCATGTCATTTCATTTATTATATGGAATCTAGAGATCAGTATCAATGAACAAACTAAACAAAACAAGCTTATAGATACAAGGAACATTTTGATGGTTCCTGGATTGGGGGGCATTAGGGGATAGGTAAAGGGGGAGGAGATTAAAAGGTACAAGTTGGTAGTTACAAAATGTCATGGAAATGTAAGGTAGAGCATAAGGAATATAGTCAGTAGTAACTATGTACGGTGTCAGGTGGGTACTGGATTTATTGGGGTGATCACTTCATAAGTTATCTAAATGCCTAATCACTATGTTGTGCACTTGAAACTAATGTAATATTGTGTATCAACTGTAATTGAAAAATAAAAGTATTTTTTAAGTTAGAAAAAGAACTCCTAAACCACAGGGTCCTGAAAGCTTCAGAGTTGGCACATTCATCAAGATGTTGAGAATATGGTGCACCAACCCCACGGGAACAGAGGCTCCTGCACTCGGGACCCTTTATAGGACCTCATCCTGTGTACCTCTCCATCTATGTACCTCCTCACTTATATCTTTTATAATAAACTGATAACAGTAAGTCAGGTGTTTTCCTGAGCATTGTGAGCTGCTCTAGCAACTTACTAAGACTGAGAAGGGGGTTATGGGAACCCTGATTTAGAGCTTGGTCAATCGGTGACCCAAGCCTTGTAACTGGCTTCTGAAGTGAAGGCAGTCTTGTGGGACTGAGCCCTGTGGAGTCTGGTGTCAACTTCAGGGAGTGTCAGAACTGAACTGAATTCCACAATTCACACAATCCACAACACCTAGTTGGTGTTGGAGAGTTAGAGAAGTGGTGTTGGAAAAGAAACCACGTTATTTGGCATCAGGAGGGGATAAAAAATCTCTTACCTGCTCACAGAGTTACTGTGAGAATTAGACGAGAGAATTAATGCAAGACAGTTAGCAAATAGTGGACCTCCATAAAGCATTAGTACTATTGTTGCTACTAGAAAAGAAAAGGTGAACCCAGCAGTTGGAAAATGGACACAAATTCATTCACAGGTAATTCACAAAAGACAAGCAAATGACCAATCAACAAATAGGATACTGAACCTCTTCAATCATCAAAGAAATGCATTTTAAAATAAAACACTGTTTTCTGCTCATTTAATTGCCAAATATTAAAAATAATGGCAATGCCCATTGTTGGCAAGGGGTTTCTTCAGTGGGAGGGCAAACGATGTGAACGGCAACGGCAAAGAGAAAATATGTGTGAAAGTCTTAAAAATTACATGCACCCTCTTTGATCCCACTATTTGATTTCTGAGAATGCATTCTAAAGAAGGAAAGAACAACATAAACATGCACAAATATCTAACTGCAAAATTTTTCCTTATGGCATTAGTCATAATAACAAAACAAAACAAAAAAATAGGAGCCCTCTAAAGGATCTACATCCAGAGGAATAATTAAATAAATTATGATTCATCTTTAGTGATTCATCATGCAGCTATTACAGCAAAACAGTTAACGGCAGGAAATATTTTCTTGACATAGTAAGTGATTGAAGGGAGGTTATAAAAACAGTTTCTATAGTATTTGAAATTATATACAGTCCTATTTGTTTGATAAAATGTAAGCGTACATATCAAAATATGTTAAGCGGCAAAACTATAGGAAGTTATACTTTGCTCCTTATAGATAAATTCCAATTTATTTACAACAAGCAAGTACTTTTAAAATGATTTTTTAAACACTAAATTTTAATGCAATTTTTCCTAAGCTATTACGAAGAGTGAAAATATTCAAGAATACTCTCTGTGAAGTGTTCTAAGAAACCAAAAACACAATTATCCTAGTGGATCTTCGCAGCCTACTCTGAGTTATTTTGTTCACTAATTCATGTACTTATTCTTTCAGCCTTTATCCATCCATGGTGGTTGTTTGGATTCCAGAATCAGTCCTAGGCGATCCCTATCCTTGATGAGCTTCCAATTTAGTACTAATCCAGGCACTCAGGACAATATTGGGAGACTCAATCAAAGAAAGTCATCCACCAGGTGTGGAAGTGAACACAGGGGAAGACATTGCAGAGAAGAGTCCTACCTGCTCCAAACACGAGGTATATTCAGCATAGGAGCTGGCCTGATGGAGAAGAGCTTGTGGCCACAGGCAGAACAGGGGGAAGGAATAGCTTGGGCAAAAGCAAGGAAGCATGAAAATGCAGGCACATGTAAGTTGGCATGGCCACAACGTAAGGTGGCTGTAGGGGGATAGCTAGAGAAAAGTTTGATTGGTCCAAAGCTGTTTTGGCATTTTCTTAGTTTATTAACATATAGAAAAGTAATGAAGCCTTATGGAGTCCCTGCCTTTCTATTCATGTTTGTGAATAGGCTGATGTTAATACCACAGCTCCGTACCCAGGGCCCTGAGCTGATGGCCCCGAACACCTTCAGAGAAGAGATGCAGAGACCTCAGTGATCTGAGTCTACGGGGGCACCGGTCACGAGTAGGCAGTGTCTTAGTCCATCCAGGCTGCTGTGTAACAAAGTACCAGGCACTGGGTGGCTTATACACAGTCGTGGTTTATTTTTCACAGTCCTGGAGGCTGGATGCCAAGATGAGTGTGCGAGCATGGTCGGATTCTGATGAGGATTCTCTTACGGGTTGCAGACTCACTGTATCCTCCTGTGCCAGAAAGAAGCCGAGAGCCCCCTGGAGTGCCTTTCATAGGGCACTGATCCCAGTCATGAGGGCTCCACCCTCATGACCTAATCACCACCCAAACACCCCACCTCCTACTACCATCACACTGGGGGTCAGGATTTCAGCATATGAATTTTGAAGGGACACAAATATTCAGTCTATTGCAGGCAGGTTGCCTCCCCAGGTTCCTTCTCTCTTGTAAAGATTAAAAGTATAAAGGTTTCTATCTTGTAAACAGTCTACACACCCAGAGTCAGCCACTCAGTTGAAAAGATGGAAACCGCAAGCAGAATGTTGGGCAGAGCAGTACTTCACCAATTAAAAAAAAATTGTATAACCCTTCTTCCTACCATGTTTCTCCGAAAATAAGTGCACGTCTTATATTAATTTTTGCTCCAAAAGACACATTAGGGCTTATGTTCAGGGGATGTCATCCTGAAAAATCATGCTAGGGCTTATTTTCCAGTTAGGTTTTATTTTGGGGGGAACACAGTACCACCATTACCCCCAACATGCACATTTTTATTTCAGGAGATAAAACATCAGGAGAGGGGATTAAAATTGGAACAAGAACCAAGAGTGGCCTTCAAGGAGCTATGTCTGTTAGAAATCAGTCAAGGGGTACGGAATATCTCCCAGTGGGGGCCAAACCCCTGTGGAACCTTCCAGTCTATTTCACTTGAGCCTGAGTGGGGCTGAGGTTCATTGCTGTGGTTGAAACCTGAGGAATAATCTCTCTTTCCTGCTACGCCTAGCCTTTGACTGCCAACAGTATGCCAGGCATGGTGCCCAGTCAGGGCTCCCTCCAGGGAGCCCTCTGGGAAAATTTGGAGAAGAATTTCAGAAGCCTCTAGCTGCAAGCAGCAGTTACTAATCAGTGCATTAACAACCCAAAGGTAATGAATGATAATAAAATCTGCCCTTTCTGAGCTCTGTCTGCCAAGCGCTGTGCTACGTACGTGTTCTGCAGGCTTATTTCATTTAATCCTCACTCTTGGGCAGCAGGGTCTATTACTGCTGTTGTTGTTTTCCCCACTTTATGATGAAAAACTGAGGCTCAGAGCTGTCAGCTAACTCATTCAAAATCACAAGGCTAGTGAGTGGCAGACCTGGGATTCCTGTCATCTCCTCACCTCCCTTCTTTTTGTACCCTCCTCCCTGCAATCTATTTTCTGGTCTGGCTGAGCTATTTATAGTTTCCTGAAGGCACCAGGCTTTTCACTTCCTCTGTGCCTCGGTTGAGGCTGTGGCTCTGCTCAGAGAGCGCTGCCCTCCCACCTCCTTGTTTGGCTCACTGTCTCCTACCCATCCTTTAAGACCAGCTCCACGGCCTGCAGAAAACCCTCTGAAACCTCAGACTTCTCAGATGAAATTAAACACAGAGATATTCTTGCCCTTCTTTGAACATGCCACAACCATGCTTATCTCTAGTTTTAGGAATATGATTTTTTCCCTCCACCTAAACCAGTCTTTCTTCACATGCTCGGTCACGCACACACATGTATGCATGCACACTTACACACATGCACATAAAAGCTTCCTTCCCCTAATCCTACACATCCTTCAGTTACCCTAGAAGTCGAGGACTCTGAGAAATCGTCCCTGCGCCGCGCTCACAGCCCCAGTCCCCAGAGCGTGGTGCCTCTGCGTTGTAGTCCCACGCATGGGGCTTCCTCCATATCACACTCTGCACTGGTTTGTCATCATTTCCACATCATGAGGGGACTCTTTCAGGGCAGCGACTGTCTCCTTGTCCCCTGGCTCAGAAGCAGGCACATAATGGGTGTTCAATACATATTTGTTGAATCAATGAATTTCACCTGCCTGCTTCCTTTGTGTCTGTACTCCTAGACTGTGAAAATAGAGAATTATGTGTCCCAATGGTATTTCGGCTTTGGTTGATATTGTCATTGAAACCAAAGGCCTTGTGCTTTTATGGCAGGGATAAAAGAATCCTGAAAGAATAAAAAGAAACTCTTGCCAGGAATGTTTTTACGAATTAAATATGCTGGGGTAAACAATATCATTGTTCCAAAGACTAGAAGTCACTGGGGCAGTCAAGGAGCATTCGTCAAGAGGAGGAAAGAGAGATCTTACAGGAAACTAAAGATCTGGTCCTATATCCAGTCATGGTGGAAAGGAGTCATTTATTTACAGGAAATGTTCACAGGAGCTACTCCTTCAAATACAATGGTTCGTAGCAGCTTCACTTTGACACTAAGATGCTTCTTTTGTTCATTTGCTTTGGGAAATTGTATTTATTCACCTTATGTTTGTTATGAGAAATTAAAATTTTTATCATGCTTAGTTAACTCTGACTTAAGATCTCACACTTCTAGTCATATTTAATCCACGTGGTAGTTAAAATGATACAGATTCTCTTGAAATCAGGGGGGAAAAACATTTGAAAGTTTGTTCTTCCTTATAGAGTTTATGTAACTCAAAATAAATTATTATATGATTCATTTTAGAAACTCAGTGAAGTTAATATCAACGGTGACATATATCTAGTTACAAAGATAGCATGTAACTTTGATATGATGACTTTACCTCTGTGGTCTTCCTCTCCCCAAACCATAACTCTCGTTTAACCATGAGAAAAATATCAGATAAACTCCGATTGATAGTGTACAAAACTACCTGACCAATACACCTCAAAACTGTCAAGGTCATCAAAAACAAGAAAAGTCTGAAAAACTGTCACAGAGGTGGCTAAAGCGACATGTTGACTAAATGTAATGTGACACCCTGGATAGAATCCTGGAATAGAAGAAGGACATTGGGTAAAAACTGAGGATATCCGAATAAAATATGGATGTTAGATAATCACGTTGTCATAAATGCTACCACTTGTCATAATTAATGAACGAATGTTGTCAACAAAAGAGGGAAATTGGATATGGGCATATGGGAACTCTGTGCTTTTTTTGTAATTTTTCTGTAAATCTAAAACTTTTCTAAAATAAAGGGTTTTTTTTAATATCCAATGTAGAATCATAACTGCTTTCTGTAATATCTCTCTTCTTTCTCTTCACTCCAAAATGAATGCTGTCCTGTTTTTTTCCTCCACTCTTCTTCCCATTTTCTTGCTTTAATAAGTCTTCCAGCAACTTCTTCGAGGGACCCTGTAACTACCCTGTAGCTATAGGCTGAGAGCAGGTGAATATATATGGTTGGCTGATTGGATTAATGACCCAGTTCTTCACACATTCATATATCATGCCCTTTGTCATATGCTTTTTGGTTTATTTCTCTGCCCTTGAATCTGGGCTGGCCTGGTGATGTGCTTCGGCTAACGAGATGTTAACAAACAGGATGCAATCAGAGCCTTGAAAAAGGGCTTGAGCACTTCAACTTGCCTCTTCTACTTCTGCCATCGCCATGTGACCTGGCCTGAGCTAGTCTGCTGGAGAATTGAAAGTCATGTGGAGGAGAGCTGAGAGACTCCAGCCTCGATCAACCAACAGGCAGCCTCCTCCTAGACAAGTGATTGAGCTCATCCAAGATCAGCAGAGCTACCTGACTCACAGCCAACCACAAATGCATGAGCAAGCCCGTCCAAGGTCAAGTCTAATCCAGATCATCTGAATTCCATTGATTCTTGAGCTAAATAAATATTTTGTGGTTGTTTGTAGACGCAGAACTTTCACAGCCATACACAACTGATACCACACCCAGCTAAAACACAAGTATTGCTCCGTCTCAACTGGAAAGAGATCCCTTGGTAGAAAAGAGAGATGAGAGGGAAAATTCCAGGACCCTCTTCCCCCAGAAGAAAAGAGCAACGGACCCCATGACCTGGCCTTTAATCACCAACTCCAATTTCATCTCCGACCACTCCCAGCATTTATCCTTACACTCAGTGATACCAAACTCCCTAAATTTCCTCACCAGTATAGGGAATCACTCTTCTGTAGTGATAAGCGTGTCAGGCTCTGATGTCAGACTGTCTGGGTTCAACTCACCACCACTTACTTGGTTATATGATCCTGGGCAAATCATTTGATCTGTGCCTTCATATGCAAAATGATGACAACGATAGTGTATATCTCATAGGGTTGTGAGATTCAAATGGGCTTGTACGTGTACATTGCTTAGAACAGTGCCTGGTATATGCAGTATGTACTCAGTAAATGCTAACTAGTAGTAGTAGTAATAGCAGTCATATTCTCAGACCAATTCATCTATCCAGAATGTTCTTTCCATTCCTTTTTAACTGGATAATTTCTAGTATTCCTATAAGACTCTTGTTGTCTCCCCCAAGAAGACTTTCTTGGCCCTAGCACAGCCAATCCTTGCACCCTTCCTTTGAACTCATAGGACCCAGTACCTTTTCCTTTCTCTAGAGCTTGGGACATGATTTTGAAATGACCTCTTTATGTAATTGCCTTTCCCTCTAGATTGTAAATTTCTTGAGGACAGAATCTGTACCTTGCTGTTCTCTGAGTAACCCAAATATCAGATTCACAGCTACAGGCACTACACCTCTTCGGATCCAGATGAAATTGAATCTCCATCACTCATCTTGGGGAAAGCTTAGGGACCTCCCCAATTCCCAGGGAATGACATTTTCATGAACCTTCTGAGTTCCAGTTTCTATGAACTGAATCAGATCACTTTATACCCTGTCCTGCTTTCTAATATGTTCTTTCTCTCATCCTTAAAAGTTCATCCAGATCTGAAATTTGACTCATTTCCTTATTTGTAGTACATGAGCTCAACACAGGACCTTGGTATGTACAGAAGACTCTGCAAGAGGTTTATGGAAATTATAGGAGTGAAGATGGTGTTACATTCCAACAGCCCGAGCATGTTAAAATTCTATGGTAGATAACCCTGGTCTTCAAAAAATTCCTCAGCTGCTGCTTTCCTACCAACATCGGCCCTTATGCCTCTCTTCCCTTCCCACCCCTCTATAACCAAATTCCTGCTGATTTCTTATACAGAATCCTTTAGCTCCTTCTCTTTCTTTATCTCTAACCAGACCCCTTGGGGAGGGTTCACTTACAACCTTGGGTGATACTTATTAAATGAAGTACCTTTCCTAGGAAGAATTCTGGATCTAGTTTTTAATTTTCCTTTTACACTACTACCCAACACAGCACCCAGCTCATGCTAGGTACCCATACAAGTAAGTATCAATTTAAATCATATTTTAAGAAGACATCTAGACAGCCCTTGGGTAAGAAGGGACTCAGAAGAAATATAAGAAGGGCAATAAATGTCAAACAATACACTGCTTGCTCATGAGTCTTATAAACCTTAGTCTTATTAAACTTTTCATCATCAGAAGGCAAGAAATCTAATTCATACCAAGCTATAGGCAATGTAGGGCAGTAGTCAAAAGCAAGATCTTTGCAATCCAGTCTGGGATCAAATTCTGGCTCTATAACTAACCATCATCATCACCAATTATTTAATTTCTCTGAGTCCCCATCTCCTTAGCCACAAAATGCAAATAACAGTAAGTTATAATAACAAATAAATTCATGACCTTATTGGAAAGAATAAATGAGATGTAGGCAAAATGTCTCCCAGCCCATAGAAAGTGCAGCCTCAATCATACCTATCATCTAATGAGGATATGGGGTCTTCACACATAGGAATCCTGGGAAAGGAAGAAACAGATGGAATAGAGAGACCTTAGGTATCCATTTTATATAATCCATTCATTTCTCTCTTCTGCATACAGATTGGTATTGGTTATGACACCTTTGGGAGAAATGAGAAAACAATCACTCAAGTCATTTTCTTTGTTCTGTGGCTCAGATGAGGCTTCCAGTTGAAAAAGGCTGGAACAGAAGTAGGCAGATCTAGGAAGCTGGATTCCTAGATACGTGAAATGAGAAGGAGGGTTTCTTGGATATTTAAGGCCTGGGAGGAAAAGGATGATCTAGAACTTCAAATAGTTGAAGTAACCTCCTGTAGTCTCCACATCTAACCCTCTCCTATGATTTCTCTTCTCTCGGGAAACCACATCAAGTTCCCAACAGGACAGTCCTAAGCATGGAGGAGTGATCATGTAGACTTTTTGACCTTCCTTCCAATTACACCACAGATCAGTGGTGTCGGGATTAAAGAAGGCACTTAAACAACTTTCAACTGATGCCAACAACCAAACCACACTTCCTAGAGAGCTCGATGAATACCATATATGCCCAAATATAAGGCAAGGCCATATGTGGGGAGAGCCCCCTTTCCCTAACAAAATACCAATAAAAAAGACTTTTGCCTAAACAGATATGAAACCTTTTAAGCATACACAATAAAAAGTCATATTTCTATTCACAATATTTAATATAACAAATAAGTTACACAAACACATCTAAAGTAACCTAGTATGTAAACTACATTAATGTAGCAATTCTGCTTTCTCCCACTCTCATACATATTATACTAACTTTATTCAAAGTCCTCAGACGCATCTTCGACATAAGTGTTTTCGTCATCACTCGAACCATATTTTGAGTTATCTAACTGTTTTTCAGTGTATTATCTACACTTCTACTAAAGGACTATGAGTTAATCCACAAACCATATTCACACTGCAAATAGAATCCCAAGCCCCAAGTACCCATTTTCAGAACACTGAAAGATTTTGTTCTCATTTGTCTTCTGGTGTGTATTTGTGATATTCAAGGCATAACCACTGAATACTATTCTTTTATAAAGCCATCTATTGTACTTGCGCACATCACTTACATTTGGGAAGGCAGAGCTCAAGAAAAACTATTGAATCTGGGCTAGACTCCTTTGCCGCATTCTAAATGACTACATCAGGTTACCTCTGTACACATTCAAAACTTGCATTGCTTGAGATGATTTCAGGCTAATTGTCCTCCTCCAACATTATATTGATTATGGACAAAATACATTGGGAAAGTATCCCATAATCTGAGATACTCCACAAGGACTTAAGGATAAAGAAACTCCCTTTTCTCAGGGGTAGTCAGGGAGCAGGGTGGGTGAATACTTTGCCTTATATTTGGACATACACACTTTACAAAATCTGTTTCATCCTATAAGTAGTATAAATGTATTGCAATACATTTGTGGTGTTACAAGTGTTAAGTTGTTCAATTTCTACATTTAAAATAATATATAAATTCTATATTTTTGTTTTTTAATCTTTACTTGAGCTGTAAGGCCCTCAACAGGTAAACAAAGCCTGCTACATCATTCCCTTTCCGCATACACAAAGACCTCCATCCTTCTTGCCTTGCCTTTTTGCTTTCTCATTCCACCCCAAAGTTCATTCATTCACTCAAGGAATATGCGGTGAGCCTTTACAATCATTAGGTGTCTTATTAGCTCATGGACATCAAAAGACAGACTGACCTCACGGTGCCACAAGTCAATGACATGTCATGCAAATTCATTTCATAAGATTTGTCATTTTCATTAAACTTATGTGTTTTTCTTGTTCTAATTCAAATAGAGCTAAGTAGTTCCTCTTGCTCTCTAAATGGTGCTTAAATCAGGTTCCTTTAACAGTCTCTTGAATTTTCAGACAGCTCTCAGCATGACCAAAAATGGAAAGGCTGGAATGAACCAAGCATTGAAGGGGAATTCAGGATCCTGGCCTGGCTCAAGAAAGTTCATGCCATAAAATGGTGAAAGAGAATATGCAAAATGAGAACCAGACTAGATCTTTGGATGTTACCTTTTAGGCAACGAGAAGCCACTGAATGTCTTTTAGATGATAACAGATATTAAAAAAAAAAAAAAAACCACAGGCCATTTAGCATGGTAGATAAGAACACAGTCTTTTGAATCACAGAAAACTCTATACTCAAATCTGTTTGCCATTTAATAATTAAAAGATCTTAGACATCTCAGTTCCCATAAGCTTCTGGTATTTAGGTGAACATTATACTATATACTTCAAAGAGTTGTTGGGTAGATTTTAAAAGGCACTGAATATTAAATGCTAGCATAGAACTTGGCATATAGGTGCTCACATAATTGAGCACATAATAGGTGCTCAATAAATGGTGTCTGTCAAGTCACGTTGCAAAGTCATATTTGGGGAAAATTAATCTATTAGAAGTGGGTATGCACGCTAGATTAGAGGCAGGGAGATGAGTAGGTTGGTGCAAAGTAATTGTGGTTTAAAAGGTTAACAATTGCAAAAACTGCAATTACTTTTGCAGCAACTTAATCACATACAGGAAGGTTGGGATAATGACTTGGAACCCTACAGATTTGGTGCTGAAGAGACCCGATGGGACAAGACAGAGGAGAGACTAAGAATGACCCAGATAGTCAGCCCAGCTAACCAGCTGAACTAGGGAACATCCATGCCCTTCACAAGGAATTTCAGGACAGAGAAAAGGATGAACTTGCTTTTAGACACACTGTGTTTAAAATGATGGTTGTACAGCCAAGGTAATGCTCACGAGGAAGATAAAAACATGAAACTCTCAGGACATAAGTCACAGTGAGAAAAAGAGACTTTGGAAAGGCTTCCACTTGGGAAGAGTTACGATGGTAGAAAGACAATTCTCCACCAGGTGGGCCACCGGAACCATGTGGAATTGACAAGACACGCTCTCTTACATACTGGTTTTCTTCTGGTTTGATTTTCTTCCTTGCTCAACTAGAAATTCCAAGAAAACAGACTGTGAACAGGGATGATTATCACTGTATCCCCAACGCCAAGTTCAGTGTCAGCACAGAGTAGACTTTCCTTGAATATTGTTCCTCTAATTTATTGTGCGTGAGATAATTGGAGAAGCCACAGCAAGTTCAAGTTCGATGCTAAGCATTTTGTATCCCTTGTCTTCAAAAGTCACTCAACAACTCTTGGAGGTGTATATTATTATATTATCACTATGTTCACCTAAATAACAGAAGCTTATGGAAAATGAGACGTCCAAGACCTTGTGGTTTTGAAGTAAATCAACTTGCCATGGGCTCTCTGATTTTCTCATGCAGCTCAGAAGCTCTAATCAGCTCTTCTTAGGTCTCTGATTCATGTAAACTAGGAAAGTGAATTATTAGTAGAAAACATCTTTCAAAACATAGAGATCTGTTGGGCAGCAAAATTGTACAATAGTAAAACTGTCCCTGATGAGGAAGAGGTGAGAACTGTCATGGGCAGGGATTTCAAAGAAGAGGGGGTAAGTGCAATCAAAGCAACAAAAAGGTCAGGACCTTTGGAGAACAGAAATGCTGCCACTCCCTGAGTGTGAGTCCACCTTCGGGAAACAGGCCTTTTTTCCTGGATTACTAAAATAGGACTCTCTTTGGGGAGTGCTATCAAAGAGACTGTGGCCGTGTCCCTGGTAGAAGGGATGGCAAGGCAGCCTGAGGAGGAAGACCAGTCTGGCTCAGACCACACCTGCCTCTGCAGCCCCTCCCTGTCAGGCTGGGACTCTCCGAGCTCACACCTCACCAGCTCCACCGGTGCTTTCCTCTGTTTCTTCTCTACACTCTCAGCCTACCATTTCCTAGGGCCAACATGCCACTTCCATCATCCCTTTGGAATGAATACCATCTTCTACACATACTTTTCAAGTAGAATCAGTGCTCACCTCTCCTTACAAATGGCAAGGGGGTAGAGAAGGCCATGGAAAGCACAAGTCTTCAGATAATTGAAAACCAAACACATTTGAAGGAGGCTGTGATAGAACGTATTTGACAGCCACGTTCCCCAAGGGACTTTCCTCTGCAGGCTTCCAGGCTTTTCAAGATGTTTCTACCATCATCACGATAGGGGGAAAAACTCCAGCTTGCTTAAGAAAATCAACATTACACAGATCAAAATGATTGCACCCCTTCTTCCTGCCAAAAGAGTTCTGTTGTCTGTTTCCCAGCCAAAATGTAGGCTTCAGGAAATATCACCATGAGGCAACCTGAATGGGGCTGCTGTAAAGCATTCTAGAATGGCCTGACTTTGCCCTTGAAGAAGCACCTGCATGCGCGCGCACACACTTCCCAACTACTAGTTTTGCTTCCCCTCCCTGAAAAGAAGAATGAAACAATGACGATGAGGAAAAACTGAGGGTTGCTAGATGGGCGGGAGGGGTGGGGGGTGGGGGGGAGGGTGAGGGGATTGGAGGGCAGTCGGTGACCACAGGATGGCCACGGGTTTGAAAATTAATCTGGGGAACGTAATTTGGTGGTTACCAGAAGGTAAAGGGGTTGGGGGGTGGGGGATGAGGGTGAGGGGGATCAAATGTATGGTGATGGAAGGGGAGCTGACTCTGGGTGGTGAACACACAGTGTGATTTATGGATGATGCGATACAGAATTGCACACCTAAAATCTATGTAATTTTACTAACAATTGTCACCCCAATAAATTAAAAAATAAAAAATTAAAAAAAAAATAAATTAAAAAATAACAGTCAGTCACCTCCCACCTAATATCAAATCTGTCCCATGGGGTGTGAAATAGACAGAGCTGCATGATTGGCCAGTCAATAGCAGAGGTGACTGCCAAAAACAGGGATTTAAACCACAGACTCAAACAGTAAACCACAATTTGAGGAAATGTACACACCTCTCTCCAAATCCGCTTGCCCCGGAAAGGGAAACAACCTGGTGGACACGGTGTAGGGCCACTTTTCCTTCTCTGCAAAGGTAGTGAATTTAATAATTGCTGACCCATCTTATGTTGAAAGAGGAGAGAGAACAGGAGTTTTGTTAACTCCAGAGGCCTGGGCAAGGCCTGGTGACACAGGAGAGTACATGATGTCACCCCGTTTTCTGAACGTAGTAACCTCAGAGTATGCTCTGGGGGCATACTGGGAGGGTACCAAATATTTAAGTGTCTCGCCAGGCCTGAAGTGTACTCCTTACAAGTCCATAAGCTCCTCAAACACAGGGATTTTATGTCTTGTCCTTTGCTGGATCCCAGGCTCCTATGCACTCAAAAAAATTATTTGAATAAATAAACAGATGCTTCAAATTTGGTTTCTACTTGGAATTCGTGATGAATTTTAACAAAAGACACCTGGCATATCACTGACTGGCAGCAATAAAAGAGCTTCTGGAGGTGAAAAAACTTGTACAGGGTGATCCATAGAGTTCCCAATGACTTCCCCTTCCACCAGCATTTCAGAAAAAGCACTGATTTGTTTGGCATCAGACAGAACTGCCCTCAAAACCTGGTCCTACCACTTTCTCTCTGGGTAAATTTGGGCAAGTCCTTCCTCTTCCCTGAATTTTAGGTTTCCATCTATAAAATGCAGACAGTAAAACCTCATATGGCTTTTGTGAGAACTAAATGGAACGGGGCATGTCAAATGTCTAATACAGTACCTGGCTTATAGCAAGTGTTAAATATTATATATCATTGCTGGTGTTATCATCACCACCCAGGTAGAGGAAAGGAGGGAAAATAGTGAGTGAGCTCCTAATGTCTGTTATGTCTGTTCCTCTCTAGACACCATTTTCCATTCTCAAATTCATGCTGGCAGGAAGGAAGACCTACCTGGGCATTCAGGATTCTAGAGGCCCAAATACTGCAAACCTTTATCTATCTTAGCCAGTGTTGGGCTGGTAAATGTTTAATAACCAACGCTCTGAGGCAGAAAGAGAGCCTCGATTTATAGTTTTTGTCAGTTTCCATGACGTAAATAATCTCCCCTGTGGCCATACCAAGCTTCCAATATAATCTCACTGAACTTGGAGTTGAAAACAGATGAACAATAACATATCATTATGTAGTATTTTTACCATTAGCATACAATAGATGTAAATACCCTCAGAGTATAGTAATTATAATAATAGTAAAATAATTAAGGAATGATGTCTTGAATATTCCGTACCCTTATTTCATTATAATTCATTTGATTATAAGTTTATACAAATTTCAATAATGGCTGTGTTTCACAACCAGCTTGCAAAATCCCTGAAAATTTAACCAGCGAGGCAATGTGAGCTGGCTCCAGCACACCACTGGTTCTAGCCCATTTCAGCCCACAGTAGCGGTTTCTCAGGATGGAGTCTGGGCATATGCAGAGGGCTTGGACATTTAAAGATTCCAAAGACTTAAAATGGGACTTGCCCAAACTTCAAGACAACTTTCAGGGAGACAAATTCTCCTTTGATCTTCTCTAATAATCCCTCCAGGAGAAAGTAGACATCCTTTAGGGTCCTTAAATGAGGCGGTCATCAGGTAGCCTATGTTCTGGGAAAATCCAGGGCAAGTCAGCCACTGGAATAGCAGAGACTTAATCTGTAAAGTTGGAGTGATGGAGTGATGTTTGGAGGGAAGAACGTGGGCATGACCTGCTTCTGCTGTCACGTGGCTATGTGGCTTTGGGCAAGTGACTTCATCTCCCTTAGCCTCATTTTCATCATCTGCAGAATGGGGACAGCACCTCCCTATAAGTGTGGTTGTGAGGTTGATGAGATCATGTACTCCAACTGGCTTTGCGAACTGTGAAGTATCATAAAAACATAAGGCATTGCTTCTATGCGGGGAATAAGACAAACCTAGAGTAAGAAAGAGCTGGGTGGGGAAGGAAGGAGGAAGAAGGCAGTCCATTTAGATAGAGGACAATGGAAGAAACTGGGAAGAAGAGGTTTGGAGTAGGAGGACGATAAGGGAAGTGGGGGTGAGAGAGTAAGCAGCCCACTGCATTTGTAGTCATTGCCTCAGTGTTTTTCCGACCCTTTAGTCACACTCACTGGAGCAGGTTCTTCCTAATTTCTTACAAGTCCCAGGGTTCATCCTAGGACAAGGCTTTTTACACCATTCCAACCACCCAGAGTGGACTCGGCTTTCTCAGCCTGTATGCTACGCCCGCCCTGCCCCACATGGGCCCCTCAGCATGGATGGCACCATCTCAACTGAGCTGGAAGCAGTAGAATTATCTGACTCCCAGAGCTCTCTATTTTGACAAAAATCTTTCTTGAGCTCAACCTTGCTTCTGTCTCTGACACACAGCTTAAAATACTTCTGGAAACTGAGGGTTGCTAGATGGGCGGGAGGGGTGGGGGGTGGGGGGGAGGGTGAGGGGATTGGAGGGCAGTCGGTGACCACAGGATGGCCACGGGGTTTGAAAATTAATCTGGGGAACGTAATTTGGTGGTTACCAGAGCGTAAGGGGGTTGGGGGGTGGGGGATGAGGGTGAGGGGGATCAAATGTATGGTGATGGAAGGGGAGCTGACTCTGGGTGGTGAACACACAGTGTGATTTATGGATGATGTGATACAGAATTGCACAACTGAAATCTATGTAATTCTACTAACAATTGTCACCCCAATAAATTAAAAATAAATTAAAATAAAATAAAATAAAATAAAATAAAATAAAATAAAATACTTCTGGGCCCCAAATGAGAAAAAAACTCAAATCAATTTCAATCAAGGCAATTGCCTGCTTTTGTAATGCCTTCATTAATCAAGCATTTTTGTGCAAGGATTCTTAAGACAGTCTCTTTCAAAGACATTCCTTTTTCTGCCCAAGGCAGGGTAGCAATAGGACAGATAGGTTGATGTTCAGTGTTAAGTCTTTTCAGCAATGGAACAGGCTATTCAGGAGGTGAGTGTCTTCTCATTACAGGAGGGACCAAGAAGAGACTGGCCAAAGTCTAAGTGAACAGCTTATAGAGATGTTGAGAACACCTAACAGATTGGCTTCTGAAGGTTCTCCCAACCCCGAGACCTGCTTACGAGAATCATTCAAATATACCCCCCTTCAAGTTTCACAGCAGAGTTTCTTCATCCTTTCGCAGAGCTGTTATGAAAATTAGAACACTTCCCCCCACCCAATACCCCGCCAATAAAATTGTAGGGAGTCTACACAGTATTCTTCTCGAGGACACTCATTTCCCAGGGTACCTCCAATCCCAGCCATCATTACGTTCCATTCTAGTCTTTGAGGCTATCGTAGAAATTTGGGTTCATATATGATTTCACTGATATGTGGTATATAAACCAAAAACAACAAAAGAGCAAGACAAACAAATGAGAAACAAAAGCTCATAGACACAGACAATAGTTTAATGGTTACCAGAGGGTAAGGGGGGTGGGGGGTGGGAGATGAGGGTAAGGGGGATCAAATATATGGTGATGGAAGGAGAACTGACTCTGGGTGGTGAACACACAATGGGATTTATAGATGATGTATTACAGAATTGTACACCTGAAACCTATGTAACTTTACTAACAATTGTCACCCCCAATGAATTTTAATGAAAACAAAACAAAACAAAACAAAAAAGAAACTTGGGTTCAGAAATATTTATCTTTATTTAAGTTTACAGATGGGAAATCTGGAGCCCTGGTGATTACATCTCTTAATTTTATTTTTATCTGTCCCCCTATCTCATCTCCATGGCCCCTGACTTACTCATCTCTCACCTGGGTAAGTGCCACAGGCTGCCAATGGTGGCCCTGCCACCAGCCTCTCTCACCTCCAGCTCGTCCTCCACACAACACTGGAACAATTGTTTTGAAATGCACATGTGATCAGCTCCTCTACCAGCACCTTTTCCATGGCTCATCACTGTCCACAGGTACAGAAGTCCTCGTGAGCCCGTAGACTGGGTCTTTATCATCTGTGCTCGCTCTGTCCCTGCTTTCTTCTCAATATAAGCTAGAGTTGTGGCAAATCCAATTCATTGCCACAGACACCCTGTTACCTCATTCCTCCATGCTTTGCACAAGTTACCCTCTCCATTGAGAACAGTGCCACCCGACCCACCATCACTCCTACTCTACCTAGTAAAGTCTCTTCTCCTCTTAATGCCCACCTCCTCGTTTATCCCTTCCTAGAACCACTCAGGCAAGTTCAATCAC
The DNA here is from genome assembly GCF_004115265.2 of Rhinolophus ferrumequinum. Classification (NCBI taxonomy): domain Eukaryota; kingdom Metazoa; phylum Chordata; class Mammalia; order Chiroptera; family Rhinolophidae; genus Rhinolophus; species Rhinolophus ferrumequinum. The sequence goes on along the minus strand of NC_046295.1, from coordinate 66,416,663 downwards.
CTCCCCGCTTTGCATTCCCACAGAATCTTGTACTCTCCTCTATCTCAGCGGTCACCACTCTCAGTGGCATCTTTCTTTTAACTGTCTGCTTCTCCCAAACTGGGAGAGCTAAGACTGAATTATACTTACCTCTATCCCCCAGAGGGTCAGAAACAATGCTTAGTTCTTCTAGAAATGACTTGTTCAAGGTCACATAACTAGAAGAGTTTAATTGTGAACTATTAGGTTGGCACAAAAGTAATTGTGGTTTAAGAGGTTAAAAATAATTGCAAAAACCGCAATTACTTTTGCACCAACCTAACAGCTTCAAATAAACTAATTTCTATACTTGCTTTCTCTCACTCCCTCAGCTCTAACATTTTTTTTTACCTCTCCTCATTACCCTCTTTACCCTCTTTACCCTTTACACAAATCTGACCTGAGCAACCCTAATCTTCAACTTTAAGCTTCAATGACATGTTCTTCCAAAGCAGTGCAACTAACACCTGTGCTGCTGTTCTGCCCTCCACCTGCCTTAATGGTTCCTGGATGCTGCTCAGATCATATCTGTCAGGGAGGCATGCAACACTACCCCAGTACAAACTTCTGGAAAACACCTCAGTCTTTGGCACTTACACAGATTTGATCTGGTTCTAACCCACCAATCAATGCCACCTGGCAATGCCTTCAGAATCCACGCTGATGTAAAGCTGCTTGTCCACCATGGTCCAAAAACAAACATATCTGGATATTTTCCCCAAAGAGAGATTTAAAGAAAGCAAAGTATGTTTTTCCCCCAAATACTTTCATATCCATTATTGAATTCCATCTTCATATTCACTCATCCCACCCACTTCATTTTACAGACCAACCAGGAATACAGAGAGCATGCGTGCTTGCCCAAGGTTGCAAGATTGGTTATAAGCAGATGTCCTCAGGGTTTGCCAGTGTCATCCTTAAGGTTATTTTTCATTTTAAGAACAGTAAGTCCTTCCTTCCTTCCTTCCATCCTTTTTTCTTTCCTTCCTTCCATCTTTCCTTCCTTCCATCTTTCCTTCCTTCCATCTTTCCTTCCTTCCTTCCCTCCTTCCCTCCTTCCTCCTCCTCCTTCTTATTCTTATTCTCTCTCTCTCTCTCTCTCTCTCTCTCTCTCTCTCTCTCTCTCTCTCTCTCTCTCTGTTCCTGTTCCTACCATACACAGGGCACTATTCTAGGGCCTTGGGACAGAGTAACACCAAAAGAAATTCCATGCCCTCATGAAGCTTACATTCTAGTTTCTTGTCTAATTTTTCATGGACCCCTATGAATGACAGGAAATATTTATTTTTCAAAGAAGCCACGAACCAAAGGACACACAATGAGTTTAGAATTAGAAAACCAAAAGAGAGTTTGACTCCAACTATTGATTTGGGCCGCATGATATACCTTGATGTTTTGTAAGGCAAGATTCTGGTTCCCAAGGAGAACGCCTCCAAGGAAGGTATAACTGGCTGGTTTAGCACAGCTTTGAAAAAGCTCAATAAATAAGAGGCAGAATTTGGCTGTAGAACCCCACGCGGTAAAGGTCAAGGCGACAGTGTAAAAATAACCAAGACACGTTTTCCTCCCAAACCACACAGCTCGATTTAGGGATGTACTGAATCTCTTCCCCAAAAAATCCAAACACAAAAGGATTCCTATGCAGGTATTTATTCCCCTTTACTGCTTTAGTCCCTTTCATCCTCTAGTTGGCTCAGCCTTTGCCACTCGCTGAGGCATTTATCAGGGCCTACGATTTTGGGTGCCATATTGAGCTCTTACAGGTAAGAATGAAGAGAACATTGCCTTCCGGGCGCATCTTTTTTGTCTGAAGGAAAACGCGGCTCTGATTCCACCCAACTTTCTCACAATTGTAGGCTATGGACAGACGAAATATGAATCAGGTGACGACAGGGTTGTGCTGAGCAGAGAAACAGGGACTTAGAAGATTAAAGGGCGCGGGAGGCTGCGGGGATCCAGGAAGCTGCAATTCACAGGTGGCTCCAGGGCAAGAGGGTATGTTGGGAAATGACGCTGCCTGGTTGCTTTGGGGGTGAACCATTAACAGCTTTAATGAGATCTCACTGCGATTTGGCTAAAAATTAGTCTAGAGTCCCTGAGGCCATGTTGGGCAGAATGGAAGAGAGATGGATGTGAGTCTGAATTAGAAATTCACTGAGGACAAGCAAGACTTGACTTCAGTATCTTTAAGGATTAATAGAAGAACTCAGCTAGTCCTCAAGGTATCAGCCTCCAGGGCAGGAAGAGATCTACAAATTAAGATGAAAATTGTTTTATTTTAGTCTCAAAAGGTGAAAGTCATGCCAAGGGGATGACCTGAGGCATGCAAGATTTTCTGAAGCTTGTTTGTCTTTGAGTAGCTAGAGGGGTCAGCATACCGAAAGGGGCCTGGTGTCAGCCAAGCAAGGACGCAATTATTATTTTTTTTTTTAAAGAGCAAGATAAACAGCATAGGGAATATAGTCAATGAGTGCAAATCTTGACTCTGCCATTTCCTCACTGTTTGAACTCTGCCATTTCCTACACCTCTCTGTGCCTCAATTTCTTCAGCAGGAATTGGGGAAAATATTACCTCCCTTGCACAGCTTTTGTAAAATTAAATGAAAGTACATGTTTACACTCACTTAGCAGTTTGCTCACACCAAGTTAGCGCTTAATAAAAACATTGGCCAATTTTTTTTTTTCCCAAATTTGATCAAAAACAGCAACCCACACATCCAGGAAATTCAGTGAACCTCAAGCAGTATAATTACTAAAGATATTACTGGGCACATCACATTCAAATTGTTGAAAACAAAAGATTTTTTTTAAAAAAGAATTTTGCAAGCAGCTGAGGGAGAAACAAAAAGACACATTACACATAAAGACAGAGATTGTCAATGATTAAAATGGCGGCAGCAGCACTTCTGGGTCCCTTGGCATTCCCAGTCAGTGTGGCAATGCAGGACCAGGGGCCCCACGGAGCCCACAGACTTCCCTTTAGTAAGATATGGACTGGGCACTGCAGGCCTCACGACCCTGCAGGATCCTTCCTCAGCCCCCAGGACAATATTGTCCAAGATCACAGAGGCCATGCCACACACTTCTCTCCTGGAAGGGAGAAGTCCTCTATACCAGCTACTCACCTCTCACCAGGATGCACACACCGGGTAGAGATCTTCTCCCTTTGGTAATCACCAGTGTGGTAATATTCTACCTTGCAGACTAATAGAGTTAGTAACCCCAAGACCCAGCTCCTATTTCTTCGACCCTGCCCAGTTGCCCCAAAAACTAGGTATGGTTGGTGGTATGTGACCTTAGGAAAGATTCTTTCCCTCACTGGACCTCAGTCTACCCATCAGCTACCTGAGGATCTTAATCCCTCCCAGATCAACCTCATTTGAGTGCTGGGCAAAATATACCCAGAAAGCATTGCAAAAGGAAATATCTGGAAATGGAAGAGAATTTTAAATTAATATAGTGCGAGAGAGAAGTGTCAATCAACGGAGTACAAAATCCTAAGAGCAGGTAAGAAGGGGAAGTAAGGGAAAGAAGTATGTCTAGTCCATCTTCATCTCTAACATCCAGAACCAGTGCCGACTCCATCAATAACTGCTGAATTAAATAACAAGAGCGTGTAAACTACAGCCTGGGCTGGTGAGATTTCTCAGGGCACATACTGGAGAGAAGGGGGAAGATTCGAAAAACAATGGAGATTCAATCCAATTTAAATATTTTACAATATTTACTTGTGTGCAAGGCATTGTGTTAACTGCTGAGAAGTCAAAAAGACGCTAAGAAAAATGAAGGAGGGAAACAAAAATTCTCACAGACGATTAGGAATATATGTCGATTTAAAAAAAAAAACTTGTGGAGGACAATTTGGCTATAATTGTCAAAATTTTAAATATGCACATCCTTTAGCCCAGTAATTCCAATCTTGAAATCTATCCTAGTGAATAAAAAAAGGTTGGAACTTAATAAATTGTAACTGACATGAAACTAACGGAAGCAACTTGTGCTAAAGAGAAGACTATCAGACACTCAGTGGGTGCCAGGCGCTATACATGCATTATTTTATTTAATCCACACAACAATTCTTCTAAGGAGGTATTATCATCCCTGTTTAGCATACTGAGAAGCTGAAGTTCGCGGAGGTTATATTATGCCTCATCTTTTGTTTGTTTGTTTGTTTGTTTGTTTTTAAATCTCAGTTTGGTCATTTATCATCTGGAGCCCAAATTCCTTTGGGTTCAACCCCTAGTCTGTCACTTCTAACTTTATTACTTAACATAATTTTGTATCTTAAACTCTCTGAGACTCCATTTTCTCATCCATGAACTATAAACCCTTCTTCCCAGAGTTGTAAGAATTAATAAGATAAATAGGTAATGTGAGCAGCCCACTGTGACCATTCAAAAATACTGTTACCTTATACATTCACACAGCTATGAAGAGGTGGAGCTGGAATTTGAACCTATGTCCAAAGCCCAGGTTCTTTCCTCTAAATCACATGATGGGAAACAACCACAGTGCAACTCTATGTACAATGTTAGACGACACGACCTCCAAGGATGGGGAATTTCCCAAAAAGCTCTAGCTGCTCCAAAACTCTTTCTCACTGCCTCAAATTCCACTATTAGTTTCATTTCATTAGGTTAAAGTACAATTAAAAGCCAAAAGTTTCTCTTGGGAGAAACTTTTACTTCTTGCTATCGTGTTGTGGTCCCACTTTTACATTAGATGGCGATCACCAAGCACAAATCAGGATACAGGAAGTATAAAACCAAAGAGATGCAAGTCTCAACAACATAGAAAGAAATGCCAGGAGAAGTCTACAATAAAGACTTCCACCAAGTGTTGAACAGATATGGAGGTAAGTATCCCAGAGTTAGGCAGCACAGAGTGGGAAAACGAATACCAGACTCTGAACTTGGCCAGAACTGAAACTGGTAAGTTCTAGAACTCTACAGAATAATGCCTATAGCTAACAATGCCGTACTGTATACTTAAAATTTGCTAATAGAGTAGATCTTACCATCTATGGTGAAGTGCTCTTACCACAAAATATTAATAGTAATAGTGATAATAATGATAATAATAATAATAGGGGTAAGAGGAAACTTTGGGAGGGAATAGATGTGTCTATGGCCTTGATGGTGGTGATAGTTTCACAGGTGCGTACTTTATCCCCAAACCCATCGAGTTGTATACATTAAATACGTACAGCTTTTTACCTGTCAATCATACCTCAATAAAGTAGTTTAAAAAAAAAAAAAGAAACTTGAGTCAATAAGAGGGTCTTATTCTAACTCACGGTGTGACCTCAGCTAAGTCTCTTTCCTCTTCCAAGGCTCAGTTTCCCTCTCTGTAACAAAGGGCTGAGGCCCAATATTTCTAATCACTTGGTAGCTGACAGTCTGAGCTGCTGGGAAGGGAGAGCAGCCAAGAAGTGACTGAATGAGACAGTCTTCCCTGGGGCATCATGAGAAGCCCTACGGTGAGAGCTTAGTTGGCCTGTGGAGACAGGCCACCCTGAGCAAGCTGAGGCCTGAATCTCATCACTTGACTGTAGCTGCCAGGTCAGAGCCCTGTCTGAGGTCTGAGCTCACTCCATTTCCCTAATTCCTCCTCAGACCAGAACCGAACTTGGAAGGATCCAAAACATTCTGGGCTTGCATGATTCTATTACTTTGGATGAGAAGGCTGTAATCCAGGGAGGTCCAGCTGATTCCCCCAATTCAAACATCCTGGTCTTAAATTCATATGAAACTTACCAAAAAATAAAATCTTCAGTTCAATGGCAGAGTTGGCAATGAACTTCAAATTCGACTCTCATCCAGATGGCTCTACCAGATGGACTCCAGCTTAATTCCTCTGAGGCAGTGGTTCCCTACCAGGGCTGATTTTTGTCCCCACAGGGGACATCTGACAATGCCTGGAAACACTTTTTGTTGTCACAGTTGGGTTGCAGGGAGTACTAATGGCATCTGCTGAGCAGAGCCAGGGATGCTGCAGAGCATCCTACAATGACACAGTAGCCCTCACAACAAAGGATCATCTGGCTCAAAATGTCAGACGTTGAGGCAAGGATGAGAAATCCTGCTCTAAAGTACACCAAAATCTCATCTGGTTTTTCACATGACATCTCAGAGAGACTGGTTAATAAATTCTCTAATGGCTAAGCTAAAAGTGAACCCTGCTTTAGTCACTTAGCTCCTGGTTCTTTGACCATCTCCATCTGATATTTACCCTACAAAAAGGAACACAGCCTCTTTGTCAGGAACAAAGACGGTTTCTCAGCTATCTTAATGTCAAAGATAAAGTTATCTTGATCACATTTCCATCTAACAGGATAATCTTTCTCTTGAATTCCTATGGATTTCAAGACGGAAAGAGAAATCTCTGAGCCAGTTTTAGGATTTGTCATGGATCATTCTTATGTTAGTTTCTATAACTCACTGCCTTGGTTTCTTCCCTCCTTCTTATAGCTACTCTTTAACTTCTGCAGTGCTGCTTATCGTTCATTTATGCTACAAACATTTATTGTAACAAGGCCTGTGCTGGGCACTGGGGATTACAGAAAAAGGCACACTTGCTACCCATAAAAATTGCATCTATTATGGGAGACAGATCTATCCACAGATGGTTACAGTACAGCATAGCAATTGCCTTAGTGGAGAAGCCCCGAGTTGGTGCTTGAGCTTGACCATGTTCAGGGATCAGAGAAGATTCCCCAGGGGAAGGGGCAAGAGTGGAGGCAGTGAGGCTGGTTTGATTCTGTGCACTGGAGGGTGTTGGGCAGCATCCAGGTGAGAAGTATGGTGACCTGGCCCAGGGAAAGGCAGAGAGGATGAGAAATGCAGACAAATGCAAGGGGTCCTAGCAAGTGAAATGGACAGTGCCTGGTTCCCGCTTGGCCATGGGAAGTGAGGAGTCGGGAGAAGTCAAGAACGACTCCCAGAGTCCTGACTAGGGTAATGGGGGCCGGGGAGATGGTCACTGAGCAAAGGGACACACTGAAGGCGCAGGCTGAGGGCAACATGTCTATTTCTGTCCTGGTTGTAATGAGTATGGATTTTCCAGCAGACCACTGTCTACACTGGGCTGGAGCTCAGAAGAAAGGCCTAGACACCCAAGAGAAGGTGGGACCTTCTCTTGGTGATACACCACGGCAGGAGGTTTCCATCCACCCTAGGAGCACCAACACCACACCCAGGGCTGCGGAGAAGGAATGAAATCAGTGTCAACAGTGTTTTCCACTGTTACTGAGCAGATACTTCAGCTGTAGAAGGACCTGGCATGCCTGTTGTCTCTCTGCCTCATTTTATCCTCCAACAATTTACAAGGCCAGTATGACCCTCAACTCAACCATGGCAGAAATGGAGCTCGGTGAGCAGGTGATGGTCAGCTCATGGGCATGGTGATGAGATTCCAAATCAGGTCTGCCTGTGTCCAAATCCTGTGTTCTTACTAAATAAACCATATGGCCTTGCCCTTCAAAAGTATTTCTAAACTTTTAAAGTGGTAAAGCATTACAGTCTCTGATTTGGAAAAACACGGGTTCAAATCCCATTCTGTTAATAGCAGCTCAACATCCTCATTTGCAAAGTCGAGGATTTTAATACCCAGTTCACCAGGATGTATGAGGATTGACTAAGATTCCAGCAGGGAAATCTCTTAGCATTGTGGCTGGCATACAGAAGTACTTGATAAAGGCGGTCGGCATTATTATGTTTAAGTACTCTTAAGTCAATGGTTCTCAGCCAGGGGGGTTTTGCTATGTCCGGAGGCAATGTCTGGAAGCATTTTGGGTTGTCGCAACTTGGGGAGGGGTATTACTGGCATCTAATGGGTAGACGCCAAGGGCTGCTCCTAAACATTCTACAATACATAGGACAACAGAGGATTATCAGGCCTATGATGTCAATAACGCCAAGGTTGAGAAAAGCTGCTTGAACTTAATATAAATTATCTAAACGAGGGTGGGATGGAATACATTAGATTAGAGATGATCCAATCTAACCTATTCATTTCACAGAAGAAAAAATGCAAACAAGAAAGTGAAAGGGACCCAATGTCCAGAGGAAGGACTGGATGGAGAGGAAGAGGACCCTGAAGATTAAGAGCTGGGTGTCCAGAAGCTTCTCTGTAAGGATGTTTTCATATCCTTCCTGCCGTCCCATTCTGCGACAATGGCTAAGGTAATTCTTTTCCAACCTCCTGGAAGAGGAGAAAGGATGATCCAGTGGGGTCCTGGGTGAGGAATCCTGTCTCGGTCCTCCCTCTGGACATACCCCAACCCAGCATTGTCTGGTCCAATTAAGGGTAGCTAGCAACCAGGAATCGGTGTTGTGCAATGTGTCCAGTACTTTATGAGCATGATGTCATTTACTCTTCACACGCATGGTTCTGTTGTTGTCATCCCATTGTGGCTGATGAGGACATTGAGGCCGAAGGAACCAACATGGTTTGCCCACGGTTGCACAATTGACGGATGTAGTGGGAATCGGAAGCCAGGCAGTGGGGCTCCAGGGGTCATACCGACCAATCTCCCAATATTGTCACTAGCAATACACCTGTCTGAGCCTCTGAATCCATCATTTCCTCCATGTTTATGGGAAGCAGAGCCAGCTTCTTCCAAACACCAGGATCAGGTGTCACGAAAATCATCAGAAAGCACATTTCACTGGATTAGCCCATTCTTTTGCTACACAGATGAGAACCATGGATCTAGATGGGTTCTTAACCCACTTGTTTTTCTGGAGACTCAGAGAGGGGTTCAAAAAGACCTAAGGTCACACAGCAAGTTTGTGACTGATCTCCTGACTACTTCTCTGTTTCACATTTGGAAACAAAAAAGCAAAAGGAAAGACACAAACTCTGAATGCTGCTATCTCAGGAACAGTCAGAGGCTTAACCTCAGGGCAGTTTCCTTCTGAGAGAAAGATATTTGCATGAAGTGATTCCCCAAAGACTTTGGAAAAATGGTTTTCTTGTCTTCTTCCTCTGCCAGCTAAAACGAATGGGACTCTGGGTTGTTAAAATAGCAACTTCAAGGGGATAAGTAAAATTACAAAATGAATACAGACCTGCTATTTGCAGATCCCAAGCCCAAACAACAGTTTCAATTCTGTAAATTGTCAAGCCAGAACCCAAAGCTCCACTTTCCTTTTTAAAGAAGGAAAGAGACATTTACTTGTTCCCCAATTTCCCTGTAACAGCAGCCATCTTCCAGCAAGATTGCTTTTGATTCATTCATTTACTCTGTAGCTCACCTCATCCCCAAAGGTATTTTTCCCCCAAAGGTATTTTTTAAGGCAACAAACAAAAGTACACACAATATTGTGAGTGGGGCTGTTAAGGGAGACAAGAAATCAAAGTCATAGGCAAACGAGAGTCAAATAGGAACATGAGCCGGGAACATCAGTAAACAGCAATGAGCAGGTGTTGTAATGAGCTTCCTGCTGGCCAAGTCAATGAGGAAAACCAATCCATTACTAGACTCACAATACCCATAAGGGGGGGGGGGGCGAAATATATATATATATATATATATATATGTATATATGTATATACATATATACATATATATAATGTCATGTTGTTCAGGAGAAAAACAGATTTTCCCTGACATGACATGAAAAGTAAACTTTTATTGCTAAAGACTCTAAGATTCAAGGAGGTTGTCTACTGCAACAACTAGCATTAATTACCTGCCAAATTCCCACCTCTCCAACACAACTCTCCACCACCCCCTATCCTTTGAAGGCACTCAGTTAAGTATTAAATGAAGGAATGGCAATGTCCCATAATCTGGCTATTAGGTCTGGATGTTTCACCTTTTATTGCCTAGACCAGAGTTTCACAACCTTGGTAATACTGACATTTTAGAATGGACAATTGTTTGTTATAACGGGCTGTCCTGTGCATTGCAGGATGGCTAGCAGCACCCCTGGCCTCTATCCACTACATGCCAGTAGCACCCCTCCCCCACTTGTGACAACCAAAAATGCCTCCAGGTATGGCCAAATGTCCCCCAGTTGAGAATCGCTACCTGCCCTCTATCTATCATCTAAAAGAACAAATTATATATAGCCCTCTCTTCCAGCAACTGCTACACCCCAACATACACACCACACATCCAAGATACCATGGAGGACAAGGGACAGGATAGCCACAATCAACATGCCTACTTGGAAAGAATGGGAAACAGAGTCATTGATAGGAACAGCTCTGAAAATCCAGCTGGGAAGACACCAGTAGGCACTTGCTCTGGGTAAGGCGCTAGGAATCATGAACCTCCTTTCAGAGCAGCTCAAGCTTGTTCTTTTTTTGCTTGTCTTTTGGATGACCCTTTGGGAGTCATGACCTTCCTTGAACACAGATGAAGTGAGTATTAAGGATTATGCCCTCCTTAGATATTGTATAATCTTCCTAGTTGACTTCCTGTTCATGGAAAGTTGGCATCCCAAGGGTTGTTTTAAACCTCCAAGATTTCTAGACCAGGATCGTGGCTTCTTTTTGGTATTGCATTTCACTCAATAATAGATTTCTGATTTATTTCCAGTGGTCACAGCCAAAGTTCTTTCTAAGATATAGTTCTCAAATCTCTTCTTTTCCTTGTTTTTTCATTTTCTTGCTTCTCTCTCTCTCTCTCTCTTAAGTTAATGGCAGCTACCTTGAGGCTCGCTGGAAAAATCAATGAGAAATCTGCTTTTTTCATTTGATCTATGCCCCTCAGTCACTTTTCGAATTTAGAGGTTTTACGAGGCCTTTGCCCCTTAAATCTTTATCGACTCCCATCTCTTATTATATGGGATCTAAAGCAGAATCCTATTGCAACTTGAAGACCTCACATTTCTGGACATGCTCAATTATTCTTAATTTCTGCTTGAAACCCACCTAATGGGTTTGTAATACCCATACTTGTAATACCTTGCCAAATGCAGTCATGCTACCATAATTCTATTTTCTTACCTCTTTCCCTAGAATGACACTCTCACTAAGCACCGTGTCTGCCTTTCCAAGTCATCACAGGCAACAACTTGACAAACACCTTGCCACTGAATACTCTGACCATCATCTTTCCGGTTTCCAATTCAGTTTCCTAGTATCTATCCCTGGATCCCGAAGCTGACATCGTATGTTGTATGTTTTTGTTATGGAGCCCTCCACTTCTCATACCGATTTCTGCATTAAAATAATTAACAGGATCTGTCAAAGCAGAAAAATCCTAAAATGTCAGTGGATTAACACAATGAAGGTTTGTTTCTTTCTCACTCATTCGAAGTCCAATGAAGACAAGCTAACCTTTTCCATCTTGGAGCTACAGAAGAGCCAATTTCTTTTAGATCCCAAGTCATAACACTTGGGATTTTTAAAAGGCATTGAATGATAATGACCCAGTAAAACCTGGGTATAAAGATCAAATTAAAGGCGTGTTTCCTGTCTCTCCTTCCGTGGCCTGGGCCAGTGTAGGGACACATGTTCTATGCGGCACAGCTGTAAGATGGCGGAAGACCGTTCGTGGGTATGATCACATGATTCCCCATGAGCTTCACCCACCTGAGTTTCTGGTCCAGCAATGGCTCCCACATATCAAAAGGAACATCAGTAAACTTGGGAGCCTCCATAAAGAAGGGACTGGCCTAATTAGAGAGCTGGAAACTGTAGTGTGGGAGGAGCTATTTTTGGTAGGTTTATTATTATTCATAGATATTCACTGCCTGTGCTGTGTGCAGAATTCCCTTCCCCATGTCACTGACAGAAGGCTCTGACCAACGAAACATAATTGAAGGTTATGTGTGTCACCTCTGGTAGAAGCTTTCGGGACCAGGTTATGGGAACTCATATTCTCTTTCCTTCAACCACCATGATCGACAGCCTTTTAGATAGAGGCTGCTTGATCGGCCTGGGTCCTGGAGTGACTATGACTTGGAGCAACTGCTGTGGCCTGCAGTGAACATACAGTGTGTGCAAGTGACGAAAAGTCTCTCCTTGGGCAAACTCTACTCAGGCACCTGTGAACTCTCTTCTCAATAGGCTCTGACTTTTGAGCTTTAGTGTTTATCTCTCAGTTTTCGCAAGAATCCTGCCAAATCAGCTTAGCCAGAATCCCTCATCTCCATATCATATCACGTTTAATATCCAGTGAGGTTCTTCACTCCCCACCATCCCTCAGGTGATTCAGATCAGCCCGGCCTGCCTTCAGTAAGGATCCTGTTAGATCAGTTTTGCTAGAGTCCCCTTCTCCTGATGTTTCCTCTTAGTAATTTTCCATCCACTGGTCCCCCTCCTGCTCCTTAGTTATAAACTTCCACTTGCCCATGCTGTATTTGGAATTGAGTCCAATCTCTACATGGTCCCACTGAGACAGTCTCGAACATCATAATATCCTCCTTGGCATAAAGTCTGCCTTAGCATTCCGTAACAAGTGTCATGAATAATTTTTTCTTTAACAGTTAGAATACCATCTTTTTTCCCTTTAACCCAAGAAATAAGCCTTTGTTCCTAAGATCCCCTGAGGTCTTGGAAGTGTTTGTTACTACAGCATAACTTAGCCTGTCCTGACTAATAACACCAGTGAAGGAACTGAAGAGGATGGTCCTAAAGAAGAGAGAATATGTGTTGCTTCCAAACTGGAAGTCACAGGGAGGTAGCTCAGCTTAAGGAAGAATGTTCTGCAAGGTAGTTCTGAGCAACTGGTCATTGGAGGTGACTGCAGAGGGGCAAGCAAAGGTCTGAGACAGGAGGATGGGAGACAGCATTAAGGCCTCTTCCAGGGCTGATATGCTGGAACTGCAGGGAATATCTATATTGTAAGTGGCCTTTTGCCCCAGGGTTTCTATCTGTCAGCAAGGAAAACACAGAGACTTAGAACTGTCCAGGACCTCAGCTGAGTCAAAGAACCCATCCTTCCAGGAAGTTCCTATGTATTTTCTCCATTAAACACAGCTGTCCATTGGGTGTTTGTCACTGTCCCTCTTCCTTGCTTCCTCTCTTTGACTCTGTCACTTTCTGTGTCCCCGATTCTTTTTCGCACTGCCTGGTTTCCATGGGCCCCTGGATCTTTAGGGTGTTATCCCTCTATGTCTCTGTGTCTCTGTATCTTTCTTTTATCTTTGTATATTTCTGCCTCATCTCAGTCTGTCTCTGTTTCTGTTCATCTTTACTCCTCTTTCCCAATCTTCCTTCGATTTTCCCCCTACGTACATTTCCTTTATCAATACACCAACCCAATGTTTTTGATGACAGATGGCCCCCATGAAACAAGTCCTTGGGCTTCTCTCACCACAGCTGGTACCATTACCTTGTTCTCTCACCACAGCAAGTTACCATTACCTTGTTCAGCCACATCTTCAGTCTCTGATTCCTTTTTTATCTTCTTTTTCATCTGAGAATGGAGTTCGTCTCCTAAACAGATATTACTCATCTCCAGCCCCCAAGGCTGAAACTTTATGCGCAACCTCTCCCTTCTAAATTCCAAAATCGCTGTCTCTGGCTCAAAAACACTGTCTCAGGGCTGTGCCTTGTCCTCCTTCCCTGCCTGAGCTTTCTGTCCAGTTCCAGAAACACTCCCAAAAAGGCCATGACAAGGGTGTTGCCACTGGGAACTTCCTTTGGTATGAAGGTTGGAGGTTTACAGACTCTAAATAGAATGTCCCTGACCACAGACACCACCCAGCCTAAGTAGCTGCCCAGCGCTCTGCTACAACCTCATTCCTGCTCTTCCCCCACATACGTGTCTAATGGCTTCCACTTCCCACCTCGGCTCTCGCCCTGACCTCTACTGGTCACACCCTCCACACGTAGCAGTGTAACAAGATGGCAGAGGTACAGAGCATGTACCCAGGAACTTGAAAATCTGGGTTCAACATCAGCTCCCGTTCTACTATTTCCTTTATGGGTAATTCTGAGCAAGTTGCATCACCCCTCTATTGTCTGTTTCCTGCTCTTGAAGATTGGAGTCATGGTGCCGACCTGCCAAGGTTGTGTGAGAATTAAGTAAGATGATGTACAAAAAGCTCCTGATGCAGAGTTGGAATAAAGACGGTGATGGTGAAATATTTAGTCCTTTTCTACCTCTTCACCACAAAAACCCCAGGTCCCTCCTCATCTTCCAGGCTGACCTGCAGCTACTAGGCACAGGGAGAGCAATACTGACTATTAAGCACCATAGTCTACTCTTTTGGGTCAGCAGGCATGCAGTTCCGATCATTCCTTACTTTGAATATCCCACCACTCCCACCATCACCCCTCCCCACTTTCTCTCCTCCATCTCCATCCATGAAACTCACTTCAAAAGCCCAAACCAAACTACACCCTCCTCTCTGAGCTACCTGGGATTCCCCCTAATAGTGATAATCTGTTTCCACTTTGAGGTCCCACTCACTGGGTGCTGACAACAAGGTGTAATGCACGGTATTCCCCAGGACATTTATTTAGCATCTATACTATGCCCTGAACTTGAGAGACTTGGCAATGAAAATGATGTAGTCCACTCTTGAGATGTTCACATCTTCACGGGCTAGTGAGTAGGAGAGCTATAAAAATAAATTATGACAATGCAATGTGATAAGCCATCAGTAATTAAAGTGTGGGCTGAGCGTAGTGAGAGGAGGGAATTCTAAATTTGCCAGTATGATGCAACCTTAAAATTTAGCACTCTGCTCCTTTATTGCAAGTTCCACTTGACTCAATTCAGCACTAAGAGCCAACAGTGTCCATGTTGAGAGGTAGGGCTACAACCATGGGCGAAATAATAATGGTCTTCAACCTCAGATCTGGGTCACATCTGTATCTCCAGTTGCTGGTTGAGTCTGGGCCAGAGAGGAATGAGGGAATATCCACACCCACAGCCAGGCCTCACAATTTAGCAGCATTCTTGTTTGAAACTAGTGATAATGTAAAGGCCATGAAGACTCCAAGAAAATAATCTTGTGTTTGTCCAAGACTTCTCAGGCTCCATTTCGCTTCTTCCAAACTTGAAGACACTGTCACTACCCAATACAACTCTGCCTCTGCACTCTTTCCCTTCACTCCCGGACCTTTGCCAATCCTCCCCATCTGAGCACCTTCTACCAACCAGAGTGTGTCATCTATCCAGCGACAGCTCTCCTATATTTTTACCATCACCAAATGGTCAACCATAACTCCAGGCCCTTTTAAGGGAATGTTTATTAACTTTAACAATGGTACTAGGTTCCACGAGACCTCATTTACCTGGCAACATCAGCTGCCTGGCCCAGAATCAAGAACCAAAAAGAAAATAAAAGCATTCCTCCATAAAGTCAAACAGACACCCTGAAACCTGTGTACTAATGCTCACCCACGTGGCTCATCGGAAAGTCTTCTAGGACCACACGCAGCACACTCACTTATTTCTATTTTCTGTTTTTGGATCTCAGAAAGACAGAATTGGAAAAAAGAAAAAAAAAAGAAAGACAGAATTGGAATTATAATCCCTGGATCATGTCACATTATCATCATGGTGTACACTTGGACTGCTTTTTATTTAGTCAGTTGATTAGTTGTAAGATTGTAAGTACCTATTAACCCACAACATAAAATGAAAGCCAGGACTTGCAGGGTATCATATGACACCAGACAAAACCCCTCACAACTGCCCCAGCTCAGGGGATCCATCATCCTGAGTCGTGTATTCATCATTGCTTTACTCTCCTTTTTTAATTAGTTGTGTCTATATGCATTTGTGTGTGTGTGTGTGTGTGTGTGTGTCTATGCATGTGTGCACGTGCACACACATGCACACGCATATGTTTAACTTAAATAACCTTGCTGTATATAATCTTTGGGAACTTACTTTTTCACTTTCTATCCCTTGCTAAGATTCATCCATATTGAGATGCATTGCTGTTGTTCCTTCATCTGGATGACTGTACAATGCCTCCATTGGCTGGTTTAACCACACTTTATTCACCATCTTTCTCGGTGACAGGCATTGGGTTTGCATCCAGGTTTTTGCTACCATGATAACTGTTACAACAAAGGCCCTTGTACGTACCTCATGTACACGTGCAAGAATCTCTCTTGGGCATTTGCCTAGGAGTGGACGAGTTGGCTCTAAGCTACTTGAGATAAATCTAAAGGGCAGCCAGAGCTAAGCAAAGCAGAGAGAAAGAGAGTAACTAGGAAGAAAAGAAAAGAAGAGTGGATTCTAAAAGCCGGGGCAAACTCAGCATAAGAGGAACATGTGCTCTTTGTGATTCGAAGGCTATGGAGGACCAGGCACAGATCTAGTGACATTCATTATGGAAACACAATTATCCAGACAGTTAAATCTGCTTTAATACCTCACTAAATAATTCAAATGATGTTGCTGTGCTTGGAAAATACACAATCCTGGCAAAAATGGAGTGACATGTGGTACCACCTCTACACAGGAAGAGCCTCAAATATGTTCATATCCTCTAGCCTAGAGATGCCCCTCCTAGGACTCCATGCAAGACACAAAATACATTGAAGCTTTATTTACAATGGCCAAGACATGGAAACAACCAAAATGTCCTTCGATAGATGATTGGACAAAGAAGATGTGATATATACGCACTATCGAATACTACTCTGCCATAAGAAAAGATGAAATAGTGCCATTTGCGACAACAAGGATGGATCTTGAGATTATTAGTTAAGTGAAATAAGTCAGACAGAAGAAGTCGAGAACCACATGACTTCACTGATATGTGGGATATAAAACTGAAAGCAACAAAAGAACACGACAGACAAAGAAACAAAAACTCATAGCCCCAGACATTAGTTCAGGGGTTGCCAGAGGGTAAGTAGCGAGGGGATTGGTAGAAGAGGTTAAATGGGGTCAAATATATGGTGATGGAAGGAGAACTGACTCTGGGTGGTGAACACACAATGTGATATATAGATGATGTATTACAGAACTGTATACCTGAAACCTGTGTAATTTTACTACCCATTGTCACCCTAATAAATTTTAATTAAAAAAAAGACAAAATAGAAAAAGCTCTCCCTTTTAAATTCCAAAGTCATTGCCTCTGGTGCTGGTTCCAATAAAGTAATAAGAAACAATCCAGATGCTCTTTAAGCAGGTTTTCAGTGAGCTACAGTTCTTCCATTTAAGGGAAGATGTACACAGTCCTTATCTTTATTCATGAAATTTCATGAAATGCTGCTATTCAGTGAGATGATGAAAAATCAAAATGGGATGTACAAAGTGATCCCAACAATGGTTAAAATTAAATTAAATTAAATTGAAAAGGAATACTCTGAATTGTTGATACCAGTTTCTAGAGGGTTTGGAGCTGAGGTCAGAAAACTACTGCCCACGGGCTAAGTCCAACCAGCCCTGTTTTTGTGTGGCCTGAAAACAAAAATAGTTTTACATTTTTAAATAGCTATCTAAGCACCTACATAATATTTTCAATTTTGCCCCTTGGCACACAAATTCTAAAATACTTGCAATCGAACCCTTTACAGAAAAAGTTTGCCAACCCCCAGTTTAAAGAGTGTAGATAATTGTTTTTCTCCCTCTCTTTTCAGTTTCCTAAAGTCCAAATATGTTACTTGTATAATCAGAGGGGGAAAGGAACGCTTTTAAAATTGCAAACTGTATTTTAGAAAGGTTTTCGTTCAAAATCGTTTCATTTTTTTAGGTTGTCCCTAAGAGGGCTATGTCAATCATTGAAAAATTCTTTCATCATATATAGCTCATTTCCCAAGAGAACCAGAAAGGAGAGTCTCTGCAGCCATCAACACCAATCCAGGAAGATGGAGCTGTGCCCTGGATTAGCATTCTTGCAGGAAGCCTGGGGACATTACACAAGTCAAAACACGCTTAGATATCAAGAAGTGATTACTGAAGAATGACCGTTTTTCCCAGTTTAGGAATCAACAGGGAAAACCTCTGCTTCCCCATCCAAGCTGATCATTCATTGCACATCATGGGGAAATTGCCATGGTACAGTCTGGCAAAAAGATGACTCAGAAAACATGGATGTGTAGAGATGGGAGGAGGAACAACCAGTGGGTAAAGAGAAGCAGAGAGACCCTGAAAACATTAATGCCAGAAGCATCCTCAGCAATCACAAAGTTCAACTCCTTGGCCCCATTTTACAGATGAAGAGAATGAGGCCTGAATAGTAGAGATGATTTAGAGTCATCCTGTCTCATTGAGATCAAGAGCTGTAAAAGACATCAACTCCAATCATCTCTCCAACAACTGAATTTCCTCTAAAATATCCCCATTAAGTGGTTGCTCAGATCCTGTATTTACTCATGGGACAGACAGCTCCCACCTTTGGAAGCAGCAGGATTTATCATTGAATAGCACTGACGTAGTCTTAAAACTGAGCTGAAATGTGCCTCTGTACCTGCCACTCATTGGCCTGTTTTAACTCTCTGGATGCCACACAGAATGGTAAAATAATAATAACATAACAAGGATGATAATACAAGGCCACAATCCAAAGTCCAAAAAGGTCTAAAAATCTGAAAGTGGTTATGACACATTTGGCAGCAAAAGCTGACCTGAAAGGGCATGTGTGTGGGGGGGGGGGGGGTGGAGGGGGTCCTCATCTATCCCACTCAATGTGAGTATGCTGGCTACAGAAATATTTCTGTGTTTGATTATAGAGTGCTGTTCCAGACCCCACTGAGAGTGTTATGTAATATAAGGCACATAGAGTGTATTATTAGAGTGAACCACATGAAATTATTATTATTGTAGGTCAATAAAGGTCAGATAATGGCAATTTCATATAGTTCACCTTAGTGCTTTTTAAAACCTGGCCCCAAGTCCCAGGGACTCCCTTCCCCCGACCCCCCCAGGGCGACAGCCTCACCACTGTAATCCTCAGCTCCAGTGGCTTCAGCTGGTTGCCCCAAGGATCTTGGATTAAGGAATTAAGGGCCTGTGATCAAGAGGAGCCTCCACTTTGGAGCACTAACTATGCGGTAAGTGCCGTGCCACACAAGGTTCTCCGATTAATATTCCACCCAAGCCTCTCCCTGGTATCCCAGACTCATCAACCAACTGCCTCCTCGACATGTCTTCTCCACTTGTTTCTAAAAGTTACCATTTGTGGTGCCCATCTTGGTCTGAGCATCAAGCTTCCTTTCCTGTTTCCACTAATGGCATCTCCATCCTTTCAATGCTCCAACTGAGAACTTTTAGACCCAGATTTCTCTCTTTCTCTCTCATCCCACATCCAGCTTGAGAAGAAATTATGTCCGCTCTGCTGCAAAGTATATTGAGAATCTGCCATTTTTTGTAACCCGTGATGTCACCTATCCATCCTATCCAGTCCACCACCATGCCTCATCTGGATTACTGCAGTAGTTTACCTGATTCATTATTGCAGTGGTCACCCTGATTCCACCCTTCTCCTTCAGGCTACTCTCAACACAGCATCCAGGGCGATCCTTTTGAAGTGAAATCAGAACCTAGCACCCTTCTGCCTTACACCTTCTAGAAGGAGAAACCCAGTCCTACCCATGCCTGGAGGCCCTGTGTGGTCAGCTTCCTGCGATACGGTTCTGACCTCATCACCCCACTGTCCACCTCACTCACTGCTCCAGCCCTCCTGGCCTCCCCGATGCTCCTAGAACACACCTGCTTCAAGGTCAGGAACAGTATTCTACCAGAGACACACACAGTTTCCCCTTGTTTCAGGTCTTCACTCAAATGTCTTCTCTCAGAAAAGGTGGTCTTTTCTGACCACTCTACTTTAAATTGCAACTAAGTTTAACTCCTCATCTACCTTTCCGGTTTTCTTTTTCCTAAAGCACTAAGACCATCTAATATACTGAAAATTTTATTAATTTATTTAATTTACCCCATCTGCTCCACTGGAATATAAGCTTTGTGAAAGCAGCGATTTTTGTCTGTTGTCTTCACTGCTTTATCCCCAATACCTAGAACACTACCTTGCATAATATACTTGACACTCAAGTGCAGTAACTCATCATTTATCTGTAAGCTATTTATTATACCTTCTGCCTTAGAATCTACTGAGAATCAAAAAGAAAGGGAGAAAATCCTTGGAGCAGCCAAAATAGATGTCTGTATCACCAGAGAGGTTATACAGATGGCGAATAAAGATGGGAGAGATCCAAGATGATGGAGTAGATAAATACTGTGCCTGTGTCCTTCCAAGAACACATCAAAATTACAACTAAATTATAGAACAATCAACCAAGAGAATCACCTGAAGTCTAGCCAAACAGAAGTCCTATAACTGAAAAAATGAAGAAGCCACATCCAGACTGGTAGGAGGGGCGGAGCTGCACAATGGGCCCCAACCTCATTGTGGCTGTTGAGAATTAGGAGGGATAGCTCAGAAATGGAGGTTCCTCTCAAAGGTGTGAGGCTCCCCAGCCCATAGTGGTGGTGCTGGGAAGAGGAGACCCCACAACATCTGGCTGTGAAAAACAGTGGGGATTCTGACCATGCGGGTGAGACGGGAGGCTGTGGGAAACCCAGATGTCCTCTAAAACAGCCCCGCACAGACTTACTCACAGGTATTTACCGTGGGCGGCGGTGGAGAGACGATGACTCGGGGGTGTCAGAGCCATACAGGGGGCAAACTGAGGTGTGTGCCTTCGAGGCGACAGCTGGAGGACAGTCATCATTTTCCCTGTGAGGGGTCCTTCTCTCCTGTGCAGCCAGCAGGCAGGCGCCATCTTTCTTGTGTTGAGCCCGCCCCTTACGCTTACGGCCAAATCTGAATCTGATTGGTCAGGTAAGCTCCACGCCTCTGCCATGCTGACTCAGCCGGGACCCCGCCTCACCCAACTCCCCCCAACACTGGAGGTACTTTCTCCGCAAGCAGCCAGCCCCTGCTGCATTGCAATCTTTCATAGAAAACTATCATATAATATTCCGGCAGGACCCAGGTGGATGGTGACTAGACTTGGTGTGCTCTGAGACTTTTGCTGAGTAGCTCCAGACAAAACAGACTTTAAAACAAAGAGAACTGACTCTGGGTAGTGAGCACACAATGTGATATATAAATGATATAGAATTGTATACATGAATCCTGTGTAATTTTATTAACCATTTGTGGGGACAGAGCTCCAAAAAGCAGTTTCCAGGCTCTCGGCCTCACATAGAGAGGTGCTGGCTCAGGTAGTGAATGGCCATCGACTGTGATCAAATGGCCAGCAGCTGTGGCTAGTTGACCGTCAGCTATAACCAGTGAGCCATTGGGCACTAATATAACTGCCGTGGCTAGGCTAGCAGGAAAATGGGGGCTAGCAAGGAGATGGTGGCTGAGCTAGCAAGCGGCGCAGTGAGGGTTGAGAATTGTGTGGCTCCTGGTTCCTGTGTCTCCAACCCAGCCGCCAGTGAGAGTGCGTTTTTGTGTGGGGAGTGGGACCAGAGACCCCGCCTGACACCCTGCACGACACCATTGACACCCATATAAATTTAATTTACAAAAAAAGGAAGAGACAATGAAGGATCCAGTAATCTCACTTCTGGGTATTTATCCAAAGAAACCCAAAACACTACTTTGAGGGGACATGTGCATCCACATGTTCATTGCAGCATTGTTTACAATACCAAGATGTGGAGGCAGTCTGCGTGTCCGTCAATGGAAGACTGGATAAAGAGGAGGTGGTACATATATACAATGGAATATTGCTTGGCCGTGGAAGGGAATGGGCTCTTGCCATCTGTGGCAGCATTGGAGGGTGTTGTGCTGAGTGGAGTACATCAGACAGAGGAAGACAGATGCAATGTGATTTCATTTATACGTGGAATCTTAAGAACAAAATTAACAAACAAAATAGAAACAAACTCATAGATACAGAAGACATTTTGATGATTGCCCAATGGGAGGAGGGTTGGGAGTGTGGGTGAAAAAAAGGGGGAGGGGATTAAAAAGTATAAATTGGTCTACAAATTAGTCATGGGGACGTAGGGTATAGCATAAGGAATATAGTCAATAATATTGTAGTAACTATGTATGGTATCAGATGGGTACTAGATTTGTTGGGGTGGTAGGTGGGAGGGGGTTGGGGGCAAGGTGAAAAAGGTGAAGAGATTAAGAAGTACAAATCAGTAGTTACAAAATAGTCGTGGGACTATAAAGCACAGGGAACATAGTCAATGATATGGTAAAAACTATGTATACTGCTAGGTAGGTACTAGACTATTCAGGAGATCACTTCTTAAATTATATAAATGTCTAACCACTATGCTATACAACTTAATAAAAAATAATATTGAATGTCAACTGTAATTGAAAAATTTTAAAAGGGGGTAAAGTTGAAGGGGAAAAAGAGATCCAAATTTCTAGGTATAGAACAAATAAGTCCTGGGGATGTAATTAATATACAGCATGGGGAATATAGTCAATAATATTGTGATAGCATGGTACGGTGTCAGATGATTTTTGGACTTATCATGGTGATCACTTCTTTAGGTATATAAATGCTGAATAACTATAGTGTACCCCTGAAACTAATATAATATTGTATGTTAGCTATATTTTTAATAAAAATAAATAAAAATGATGGTCAACATTGTTAGCCATAAGACAAATGCAAATTAAAGCCACAGTGAGATATCACTATGTACCTACAGAATGGTTAAGATAAAATAGAATATAAATAGTGATAACACCAAATCACTATTTGGAGAGAGGGTACAACTACCTGGAGAAGAGTATGCTGGTACAAAAATAAACAGGTGCCTACATACAACCCAGCAATTTCATTCTTGGGCTTTTACACCAAAGAAATGAAGACAAGTTCACACAAAAAACTGAACAGCTTTATTCAAAAGAACTCAAAACTGTAAGTAACCCAAATGTCCTTCAATGGGTGAGTGGTTAAGCAAACTGTAGTACATCTATACCATGGACTATACCATTCAGCAATCAAAGGAAATGAACTATTAGTGATGCAATAATTTGGATGAACCTCAAGGATATTATGCTGAGTGAAAAAAGCCAATCTCATAAGGATACAGACTGCATGATTCTACTTATATAAAATTTGTAAAATAACGCAATTATTGATTTGGAGAGCAGATTACTGGTTGCCAAGGGTTAAAGGAGGAGGAGATGGAGGGTAGTAGCTGTGGCTATAAAATGTAGCATAAGAGATCCTTGTGATGGAGCTTTTCTGTATTGTGACTGTGGTCATGGTCACACTTATGATAAATTGCACAGAACTAAATACATATACACAAATGAGTGCATATAAAACTGGTAGAATCTGAATATCAATGTCAAAGTCAATTCCTTGGTTATGATATTATACTATACTTATTGAAGTTGTTGCCTTTGGGGAAACCTGAGCAATGTATTATTTCTTACATCTACAAGCAAATGTACATCTACAAGTATCTCAAATACATGTCTATAAGTCCATGACCTAAAATTCTTATTCTCTTCCCAAGGACATTCCCCAGGCACAAACTCAGAATCCATCAACACTTAAACAGAATTATAGCAAGCTTAGTTATTATCACGTGGGCAGTAGCCATACACTTTAGAACAGGGATCATCTACCAGAGTTCTCAAGCTCACATAACAGAAGGACTAAATCCCAGGTCTCCAGATCCCCAACCTGGTCTTTTTAGTATTCTCTATCTTTCAAGACCTTTTTATATTATAGATGACAGTACATAACTCTTCACTTGAGCCAATACATTTACCACTTTTAAGACTGGTTTGATAAAGCACAGCAACTTTCTAAAAAAGAAGTACAAATGTAAGAACACATTGGTAAATCCCTTCAGGATGATAAGAAATTGAGTGTGATTATGTGTGTAAAAGTTATAAGAGCAAATATTTAGGTTAGTCTCAAGGAAAAGTTTCTTTTAAAAAAAATTTATTAGATTTATTGGGGTGACATTGGTTAGTAAAATTATATAGGTTTCAAGTGTACATTTCTATAATACATCATCTATATATGGCATTGTGTGTATATTCACCACCCAGAGTCAGCTCTCCTTCCATCACCATATATTTGAAGCCCCTTTCCCTCTTCTACCACTCCCTCTTCCCCCTTACCCTCTGGTAACCATTAAACTGTTATCTGCATCTATGAGTTTTTGTTTGTTTGTTTGTCTTTCTTGTTCATTTGTTGCTTTCAGTTTTACATCCCACATATGAGTGAAATCATATGGTTCTCAACTTTTTCTGCCCGACTTATTTCACTTAGCATGATAACCTCAAGATCCATCCATGTTGTCGTAAATGGCAGTATTTCACCTTTTCTTAAGGTCAAGTAATATCCCATTGTATATATGTCCCACATCTTCTTTATCTAATCATCTATCAGACACTTGGTTGTTTCCATGCCTTGGTCACCGTGAATAATGCTGCAATGAACATAGGGGTACATATATCTTTATGCATAAATGTTTTCAGATTTCTTGGGTAGATATCCAGAAGGGGATTGCTGGATCATAATTCTAATCTTAATTTTTTGAGGAAACTCCATACTGTTTCCCATAGTGACTGTGCCAATTTACATTCCAACCAGCAGTGTATGAGGGTTCCTTTTTCTCCACAACCTCTCCAACACTTGTTATTGTGTTGTTGATAACAGCCATTCTAACAGGTGTGAGGAAGTATATCATTGTGGTTTTGATTTGCATTTCCCTAATAGCTAGTAAAGTTGAGCATTTTTTTCATATATCTGTTGGCCATTTGTTTGTCTTCTTGAGAGATTTGTCTGTTCAGGTTCTCTGCCCATTTTGTAATTGGATTGCTTGTGTTTTTGTTGTTGAGTTGTATGAGTTCTTTATATATTTTGGATAGTAGTCCCTTATTGGAGGTGTTGTTTGCAAATATCTTCTCCCATTCAGTTGGTTGCTTCTTTGTTTTGTTGATGATTTCTTTTGCTCTGCAGAAGCTTTTTCGTTTGATATAGTCTCGTTCGTTTATTTTTGCTTTTACTTCCTTTGCCTTTGAGGTCAAATTTATAAAATCCTCTCTGAACCCAAGGTCCATAAGCGTAGTACCTATGCTTTCTTCTATGCAATTTATTGTTTCAGGTCTTATGTTTAGGTCTTTGACCCACTTTGAGTTAATTTTGGTGTATGGTGACAGGTAGCAGTCTAGTGGAAAAGTTTCTTACTAGATTAACCAAGAATGGATAATCAAGGGACATAAAAATTATCCTTTGCTGAGATTCTTAAAACATATTTTAGATTCTTATTTCAATAGATGTTGTTAAGAGTCTGTTATGTGATGGTCACTATGTTAGGTGCTACAGCCACAGGGAAGGGATGTAACCTAGTGCCTGCCCTCTTAGATCTAAAGGTTTAATGCGGGTGATGGAAAAATAGCCAATCAGTCTAGTATGAAATATTCATCATAGGAGAAGAATGGGAAGCTATAAGAACATAGATGACCATCTCACCCAAACTTAGAGACAGAGAGCTGCAGAAAATTTTTCTACATGAAGTTATAAAATAAGGGAGCATGGTGATAGGAAGGGAAAGGACTGGAAGCTTTCACATAGAGGAAACAGCATATGCAATAGAGCAGTTACTCCGTAGTGCATTGGAGGGGAGGCAGGGAACTACAGCTTGGAAAAGTAGCAAGATATGAGGCTGGGCAGAGACCAGGTCATAAAAGGCCTTTCCAAGTCGCCTGAAGGGTTTAGGCTATGATATAAGCAGGAGGAATAATTGAATGGAGGCTCTAGTCAGAATGGTTTCCAAATGCCACAGGACATCCTTAAGCTTTCTTTTTTCTGTAACCCATCTTTTTGCAGGTCCCCTAGTCCGTGCCAATATCACCCTCCCTAAGCTTCAAGGTCTAGTTACAACACCACCTCTTTCTCCAGGAAGCATCCGCAACCCCTAACTGGAAGAGACGACCTCCTGCTGGGTAGAACTGGTACAGGTGTCTGTCTGTGTACATGCACTGTACAGCAGCAGATACAGTGTAATGGTTAGGAGCTGTGGAGGCAGCTGCCCAAGTCTCAATCCGGGCTTTACTGTTCACTCTCTATGTTCCAATTTCCTAAACTGTCAAGTGGGAATAATAACATTACTACATCAAGTGTTTATCTCAGGATTAAATAATTTCATTGATACACTGAACTCACTTACAACAGTGGCTAGCACAAAGCAAATGCTTAATAAATGTTAGATTTGGGTGCATATTGTGACCCCCCCCTCCATACACACCCAACTGTGTGGGCAAAGCCTATCACTGTTGCTCAATCAACTTGGCATTAATCAGACCGTAGAAGTCAATGTCCTCTCCTCAGATTATGACCTCATACTCTTTGCTTAGACACTTGGTCAACACAGGCTAGAAATATGCTTTCCTTTCACAGGTAGTTGTATAGTAGAGGTAAAAACTCTAAACCATGATTCTAAACCATGATTTAGAAGAACTAGGGCATCTTCCTAGCTTCTCTGTCTTAATCCCTGGATGGCCTAGGACACATGCCTTTACCTTCCAAAACTTCGGTATTCCCATCTGTGCAATGGGAATGGGGTCCTACAAGGTTCACAAAAAGACGGAGGGGTTGGCAGCACTTTGCAAAGTGGTGATGTAAACCTGATTTCCATTTCCCAGTCTGCAAGCCACACCACACACCTCCCTGTCCCTCACTTTCACTTCCAGCAGAAGCACACTCCCTAGACAGGCACAGCTGGCAGGCCTCCAGGGCAGAAACAGGTATATTTTAATTTGCCCCACCCACTGACTTGATGAATTCTTTTTCTCCTCCTGCAGGGACTTTCCTGACTTCCTTCTGTAAACGAAGGAAGGAACACATGAGCACACTGTACATAAATATGCTTGGGAAGCTGTCTTCTTCTCTTTTTTTTTTTTTTTTCTTAGACCAAACTTGGTTTCTGTTGTAGGCGGTGCATTCCCTAGCAGGGCGGGGCACAGGGTGTTGTGGAGGGGAGAGAAAGAGAAGCCAGGGGGAGGAGTAGGCAGATTAATTCACCCACTGTGAGAGCTGGTCTGCTATTTAATGGGGGGTCTCTCTGCCCGGGAGAAGTCAGTGCTGTCTCCAGGACCAGCAGGAGCATGGCAGAGGACCTGGTGCTGGGCTTTGGGGAAACAGCCAGCGTGGAAATGCTGCCGGAGGACAACTGCAGGCCCAAGGCCAGAGCCGGGCTGGCAGCCAGGAGCCGCAGTGCCTACTGGGCTCTCACCTGCTGCCTGCTGTTGCTCCCCATCCTGGCAGGACTCACCACCTACCTGCTCATGGGCCAGCTCCGGACCCAAGGAGAGGCCTGTGTGTTCCAGGTAAGCAAGACTTCACACTGCCTTCCTTGGGGGATTGGCGGACCCTCCGTGGGTGCCTGGCAGCTATTGCAGCCCTGAACAGAGCTCCTTGATCCATCAGGCTCCTTTTCTTCCTTGCTCTCACATGCAAACGAAACATAGAATGTGAGGGGTGGAGAGGCCAAATGTGGTTTTTGTTTTCAATATGTCCAGGGAATAAATTGTCCCTTTTTATGTTTATATGGGAACAACTTCAAGTCACACATTTTTAGATACTTATAATCACAGTGCACTGATCATTTGGGAACATTCCTTTCCAAAAAAAAAAAAAAGAAAAGAAACACCTCTTTAAATTATATAATTAATACATGGTCATTGAAAAAAGTTAGAAAACACAGATATGGAAAAGAAGATAATTATCATTATCCATAACCCTGTGGAGGTAATGGCTCCAAAGTGCAGGGGTATATAATTTCATATTTATATGAAGATGGGATTATTTGAGTGTCCCAATATGTTATCATTGAATCTATTATTAATAAATTCACAGCAGCATGAAGATATAGGTGGTTGCATTATATTCCCATATAGCTATTGTGCTATAATTTAATCAACCTCCTTTCTTAGGTTTAGAAGAATTTTTTCAATGCTCAGGAAAGAACCACCTGCTGGATGGTCTTGCTGGAGAGTGGGGGTTAGGAAAGGTTGGGAGAAGCTTAGCCAAATATATATATATATATATATATATATATATATATATATATATATATATACACACACATATATGGTCTAGGGAGAACAATGAATAGGTACAGGTGTCAAGGCAAAAACTTGTAATTCTAGACTAGAAATATCAAAAACCTTAAAGCCTGAAGGACGTGTCATTCAAGTAATACCCCTTTTAAAAACTTGCATAATCTGTTGACTGATTTAACTTCAGTCCAAAGTATGAAATTCCAGAGGAAAACACAGGGTTTTCAGTTGGTTAAATTGGAAACCCAGCTTCTAAGCAACACTGGCCAAGTGCAAACCAGAGACACAGTGAGCAGGCCATGACTTATGTGTGACTCCCACCACCCCAGCGGGGTCAGCGGGCAGACTGTGTGTGGTTTAGGCAGCAGCATCCATGGCCACATGCCATTGTTCAGAAAATGGAGAAACATGTGGAGAGCCAGGAAATGCCGTTTGTGTTAGGGGATCACTGCCGGACATGGGGGTGATGGAGTCACTGCTGTGACCCCTAGACCACCATGGTGCTGTTTCCTGGGGAGCCAAACTGCAGCTCCCAGGCAGCGCTCTGGGACCCCGTACCTCTTTAGCCAGAAAGAGACCACTGTTTTGGATGAGGCATTGAGTGGTCACCAACCCTTGACCTAAAGGGGCAAAAGGAAGGAGGAGATTTACAGGAACACAAGGAGACCTAAAACGAAGGAGGGGGCCTGCCTGGAGGAGCTCTGGGCTGAGTAGAGGACGACTGGCAGGTCTGCCAAAATAGCAGGGAGGGATCGGGAAGGGGAGGGAAGACTCTGCTCGGATAAGTGGGCCCAGAGGTCATCCTCGCAGGGCACAGTACGGGGCCAAGAGTAGATCCAAAGGGGCTAACAGACAAGAACCAGCTCAGAGGAGACTGAAGAAGATGGGATTCAAGGAGAAAAACCCAGGTCACCAAGCAAAGCTTGGGTGGACATAACAGGGTGGAAGCGTCATGGCTCATAGAAACCAGAATTTGCATCCCAGCTCAGCCACCTCTGGCCACGTGAAAATAGGCATGTGACTTTGTTTCTCTGAGCCCGTTTCCTTTTCTACCAAAAGAGGATACTAATATCAAAACGTCAGCACTAATAAGGCGTGTGGGAGTCGTTTGTACCTTGGGAATGGGGAAAGCTATCCTCACACAGTTATTGTGATGTGACTGTCACTCTGCCAAGCACGAAACAACTACGGGGGGAACTTGATCTTGGCCTCAGGGAGCTCCAAGTCTGGTGACTGACAAGGAAATAGGCTGCATACTGTGGGATTCCAGATGTTCTCCTAGCCCAGGCTTGGGGGTAGCGCTGGTTCGGGGAAGGGCTTCTGGAAGAGGGAAGGAAGGCAGGTGGTCAGAATGCTACACCTGAGGTCCAGGCCATGGACTCCATGGCCTATCAGACAACACAGGCCATTGGAGGTAATATGGCCTTTGAAGGTTATCCAGCTGGAAACCAGGCCAGCTGGCACCCTGCTCTGTGCTCCCCTCCACAGTGGCAGCTCAAAGAGATGGCTCCCAGGTCATTGAGGGGAAAAAAAGGTTTATCTGGTCTTCAAAAAGATTTATATGCATTTCAAAGAGAGGAGAAAGTACTTACAAGTTTCTACAGTAAATGCTCTAGAAAAAAAGGAGCAAAATGATATCTCTTCCTTTACTTCGACAGGGAGAACTAAGCCTTTTATGTTTAATCTGCTTTTGTCGTTGTGGTCTAGATTCCTCAGTTAGTAAGACCTAGATTCAGAACTTGAACCCTAGATCTGTCTCCTCCAAAGCCTGGAATATCCCACAAGCCCTGCAAATAAAAAGCCCCACCAGGCTCTGCTTGAGTAGATTCCCCCAAAGTCACCTGGGGGCAAATGCCCACCTTACTGGCACCTGCAGACCCACCCCCTTCATGCTTCCTCCTCCTTTTCCTCTCCCTACCCAGCCCCACACTCCTCATCTTCTGCCCACAGCTAGATCCATGGAACCTGAAATTGTTCATGGGATGAGTTTTCCATTCCCCTAGTGGCCCAAGCCCAAGGCAATTCAATTCTAACACAAAGAGAATTAAGAGAAGAGGGTCTCCCAACCCTTCCAGGGCATTCACAGCCCTGAGGAGCAAGCCCAGTAGCAGAAGATAAGGCGGTGATAATAACAACAGGAATATTAACAGGATATTAACTCGCAGGTTACATTTGTAGAGAGCTCTCACAAACATGATCCCCCTGAATATTCAGAGCAACCCAGAGATGCAGTGGAGGGATGGGCAGTCACCTCTGGCAGATGAGGAACTTGAAGCGAGAGCGTCTGTGGGAGCGGCCAAGGTCACAAGGCTGGGAGGGAAGCCGGCGAGGTCTGAGTTGGCAAATCCAGGTCTCTTTTGGTTTCCATGTTGCCTCCTCACCTTTTCCTCCCTTTTCACAATCAAGCATTATGATCGTGGAAAGAACTTTCTATCTACCCTTTTTATAGATGAATGAATGGATCACCCTCATGTAAAACAAGAAATTCTGTAACGACAATCCTGGGCTTGACGCTCCACACAGAAGCCAAAATGATTTTTTGAAAACTTTCGCTAGATGGTGTCCTGGCCCGGACTCTGGGCCCCCTCTGGTACCACTCTTCCTCCTCTCCTCCGTCCTCATCACTGGCTTCTCAGCCACCCTGACTTCCCTCAGTCCCCCAGCCCTCCACGTGTGCTCCTGTTCCCAATCTTTCCTTGGCTGCACTCTCTGCCAGGACCGCGCTAAGGGATTTCTTCAATTCCATCCTTGTAACAACACAGAAGGTTGGCATCACTAAGAATCTTTTCTAGTCTAACATAAAAAGGAGTTGAGGCTTAAGTAGAAGAGGCCCAAAGGGGCTCAAAAGGAAGAGTGAGCAAACTGCACAACTTCTCTGAGTTCCCATTTTCCCATATTACCCACCTGACTCAAGTGCTGTGAGGATTCCAAGTGATCTCCCTAAGGCCCCCGTGAGTGCCTGGCAACATAGGCACTCAGTGGGTGTTTGTCCCTTTTGTTCCCCTAAGTAGGAAAGGACTAAGAGATGGAAGCACCCTTAGTCCAGGGGTCAGCCACTATGACCCACAGGCCAAATCTCACCCACTTCCTATTTATGTAAATAGTTTTATTGGAACGCAGCCATGCCCGTTCATTTACATACTGTCTATGGCTGTTTTCACATCACAACAGTAGAGTTGGGTAGTTGTGACAGAGCTGTATCGCCAGCAAAGTTAATGTTTACTATGTGGCCCTTTACAGGAAAAGTTTGATGACCCTTGATCTAGTCCAATCTCCTCATGTTACACTTGAGGAAACCAAAGATCCGATATGGGAAGGAAAAGTTCAAGGCATAAAGCAGGTCAGGGGGCCAGACCCAGACCTAGATTCCAGAAAACAGAACTGACCCCATTCTTGCCAGGTCCCCAAATCAGACATTGGAAAAGCAACAGAAACTAGTGTAGGAATGTTCCAGGTTTTTATTAGGAGCAACAAAAACAGTTATCAGGACTGTTACAAAATGTGTTTTAAACTGGACTCTTCCTTAGGGGATTGTATAAGGAAAGATACAGTGTGACAAACTCATTAGCCAGGTAAGTTGCAGGGCAGAAATCAAAATTAGATTTGAGAGGTTTGGGATTAAATGCCTTTAGGTGAGATGTCCATAAATATGGCATCAATTAAATACATCATGGCGTTTCCACGCAATGGGAAACTGTTGCCGACACTCTTTTGTTTTTTTAATGAGGCATTTCTATATATAACAGTGGAGAATTTTTCTAAGATATGTAATTAAGGGGGAAAAGCAAAGTGTATATCAGCATATAGAACATGGAACACTTCGTTTTGTGAAAAAAATAATACATATTGACATACATGGATGTGCTTTAAAATGTACAGACTATCCCAAAAAGAGGACAAGAGACTGGGTACTCTGCTAGTGTCCAGGTAGGGGAACCGGGTGGCTGGGTGACAAGGAAAAGGGGGAGACATTTTTAAACATACACCCTTGTGCATAAAATGTGTGTGTTACTATATAAGAAAAAAATCGATACAGTAAAAGTGAAGTGTTTGAGGATAAAATGATTTAGACTCCTGGAGAGTGTTAGGTAGATTTGCATCTTGGAAAAATCGTGGGTCAGAAGTTCAAACCCAGTTTGAATTCTGGCCTAACCACTTCTTAGACATGTTGCCTAACCTTCCTGGGCCTCAGCTTCTTTATGTATAAAATAGGCATAATTAGAAATAAAGTATTTGGCAGAAGGTAGAGATGAATAAGTGGTAATTAGGGAACTTCCCTGCTCATGAAAATTACATCATAGAAAACATCTTGTCCTCCTGCTCTGGAATCTGCCATCACCAGGCCAGAGAGCAGGTTTTGGCGCTGGAGGGCTTTTCTTGGTCTCTGATGTTTGTCAGCTATCTCCATGACTCCTTCTCCACCCTGGTCTTGTACCCTCAGCCCACACTCCAATCCATTCTTCACCCAGCTGCACTTGACCATGGCCTGGGACTGCTTTAGGTCCTTGGTGGCTCCCACTGCCCTCAGGATGGGTCCACAGGCCCTGCTGGCCCACGGGTGCCTTGAGGCCAGGACTCTATCCTCTCCAGACACAGTTCCAGCACATGCAGTGTCTGTGCTCCACGCATAACAGAATGCACCACACGGGCTCAGCCCCAAGCCTGGCGCACAGTGGGCCCTCAGTATTGTGCAATGAGCTGTCACGGATGCCATAGGAGGCATTACTTCCCAGTGTTGTACCAGTGCCCCGTCTCTGTCCTTGCCTTCCAGGTCCTATTTCTAGAATCATCTGCACATACTCTCTCCCACGTTCACCTGGGTTCCCTCCAATCTCACTTCCACCCCTTCCTGAAAATCTCGGCAAGGCTTTTGGCCCTTGTGCTCTGAACCCCTCTTCTCCACTACACACATGTTCCTGAGACCCCTTCATCTCCTCCCAGAACAGGAACCCTCAGTGATGCCAGCTCAGGCTTCAGAGTTACACAGACTTGAGGGAAAGCCATGGGTCCACTGTGGCCTTATAATAACTTATTATATACCAAACTCCATCCTAAGTTTCATATTTAGATTTTTGAGAAAAGCAAATGAGATCATGTCTAAAAGTCCTTAACATGGTGTCTGGAATATAAATACATACAATACATGTTTGCTGTTATTCCTAGATACATAATCTCAGATAATTCTTGAATTTGTACAATGAGGAAAGTTCTACTATCATCTCCATTTTAGAGATGATGAAACTGAGGCTTAGGAAAGTTGGGCCACATGCCCAGCCATACAAATAGAGTGTGACATTGGGGTTCAAACCCACCATATATCTCTCTCCTAACCACCATGCTGGTCTGCCTCTGGGTATAAGCCCGACAAATTAGTCACCACCTGGGGTAGTTAGCTGGCTTTACCAATGACACCCTGAAAGTATCGTCAAACAGTAAGTGCTCAATAAATGCAAGTCCCCTTCCTCCCCTGAGAGCACCTAGCTGTACTTAGCACACAGAAGGCACTCGTTAAGTGTTTGCTGGATGGAGAGAGGGATGAAGGAATGCACAAGGTACCTGACATCCCTCAGCCTTACATTCTCTGGCTAAAATATGAGGAGGTTCACATATTGTCTTCATAGCACTGTGCTGAGACTTCTCCAAGGAGATCCCCAAAAAGCTAGAAGTTCGCCTTGGGTGAGCCCTTACATTTTCACTCAGGCTGTTTCCTGTTGGCATGAGGACAGTAAGAATCCCCTTTCAGTGTTGTCTAGAGGAAAACAACAGAGAGTTGAGGTAAAAGTGCTTTGTAAATTGTAAAACACAGGGCACTCAGTGGTGCTGTCACCTCAGAAAGTGCTGGCACAGCTGGAAGAGAAGCCCGGCTCACAGGAAAGGTCAGGCTGAGTACAAAGGACAGAGAAACCCAGGCAGTGGAGGGGAGCTATGCAAGTGCAAAGGAAGGGAGGGCGGGCAAGCTGTGGGTGTAGAACCAGCTGTGGATGTGAATCCCAAACATCCACTGCAGCTCCTTGCTGGGGATTCCAGGATC
Source organism: Rhinolophus ferrumequinum (assembly GCF_004115265.2). Classification (NCBI taxonomy): domain Eukaryota; kingdom Metazoa; phylum Chordata; class Mammalia; order Chiroptera; family Rhinolophidae; genus Rhinolophus; species Rhinolophus ferrumequinum. The sequence goes on along the minus strand of NC_046295.1, from coordinate 66,382,673 downwards.
TATTCCTTCGCCTGTTAAAGTAAACACACCCATGGGAGGGGGTGGGAATGAGGAAGAATGGGAGGGGATTAGAAAGCACAACCAGTAACCACAAGATTGCCACAGGGATATGAAAGACAGTTTGGGGAATATAATCAATAATGTTGTACAGATTTTGTAGGGTATCCGATGGACACTTTTCTCATTAGGGAGACCACCTCAGGGATGATGTAGATGCCTGATCGCTGCACTGTACACCTGAAGCTGAAGCTGAACAATAATGAATGTCAACTACAATTTTATGTATATATATATATATATATATATATATATATATATATAGTCACAGGATGTGGAGTACAGCACAGGGAATAGAGTCGATGGAATTGGAACAGCTGTATACGATATCAGAGGGCTGGTAGATTGGGGGAAGGGGTTATCACTTTGTGAGGGTTATAAATGTCTATTACATTGTTTTGTACATCTGAAACTAATAATAATTTTTAAAAAGAACAAAAAGGCATGCACAAACGTCATTCAGTGTTCAGTGGTCCTCAAGGTCCTCACCCAACAGACCACACAAACTGCCCAGCTGCAACGGCACAGTGGCTGCAAGAGGTCATCCCCCAGCTTGCTCTCTTGAATGAGGCCCAGCAGCTGAGAGCAGCAACTAGCTTAGGTTTTGAAATGTGTAGGGGGTGCATTCCATTCCCTCAAACCCTTCGCATTCTGAAAGGGCAGAAGTCCAGAAGTAAACTGTGCACTGAGAAAGCCTCTACTGTTGGAAGAAGGAAGAAGCTTTCCAGACCTCCTAAGGGATCCAAATCGGAGACACAAGGGTGGCTTCTGCTTATCACTGAAATGGTGAAACCAAAGGGAAGCTCTACGGAGCCAACAACACATACCACAAGCATTTGTTGAGCCCAAAGAAAGAAGGAAAATGAATTGGATATCCATTTTATGTGTATGGTCTTTCTTAGCCATCACAATAGTTCTAGGAGGAAAGAAGCACTGTCTACTGTTATCGATGAGGAAACAGTGTCACTGAGATTAGGTGACATGACAAGGTCAGACCACTAGGAAATAATAGAGCTGGGATTTCCACATTTGCTCTGCTGCAAACACCATCTTCTTCACTTTACACCACTCTGAATATTGCATGTAAAACCCTGTCAAGCGCACCTTAGTGGATGATGAAATGAAATGGCCTTGGAATAAAACATTTCTAGGTTGCATTTATCCTTGTGCAAGTATAATTAGGAAGAAGCAAGAGGAAAAGACAAAGAGGTAAATGTCTGTATATTTCTCCTAAAGGTGCTAGGAGGATCTTACGGGTCATAAAACACTTTAGCCTTTGCAGTGGTGGCATTTCTGAGGGCAAAAAATGGATCTCTCTTCCTGTTTATGCGTATACTAGAGAGTGACTATGGAACATGGGAGAAAGGCTAAATGGATCATTAGTTAAAATATTCTCAAGGGGTTTTCCTGGGGAAATGCCAGTAAGAAAATCTCAAAGACAATCTTGCTCAGGTTTGATCGTCCGTTGTATGTGCTCAGCTAATGTTTATGGGGCTCCTGATATATGCCAGGGTCTGTACTTGGTCTAAAGCTTCAGATCCCAAATCCTCCATTTACTCTTTGACCCTTGGCTTACAAAGTCTATACAAAGGTGACACACTCCTTTGAGAGTAACTGGAGTATTAGATGAGGAACACACATAAACACTCAACGCACAACCTGGCACCCAGCAAGCACTCAACTAGATAGTAGTCTCCTCCTTTTTCCATTCTATTTGAAGTATTAGAGTAATTCCAAAAATGCCTGTAGTAATAGGTTATGGTTAGTTTGAGTCAGGGATTACCAATCAACACACACAAAAAAAGAAAAAAGAAAGGAAGGAAGGAAGAAAGGAAGGAAGGAAGGAAGGAAGGAAGGAAGGAAGGAAGGAAGGAAGGAAGGAAAGAAGGAAGGAAGGAAGAAAGAAGGAAGGAAGGAAGAAAAAAAAATATGAAGAAAAAAAGAAAAGAAAATCAAACAAGAGTGAAAATTCCCTGACCTGCAGGAGCTAAGGGGCAAAAGGCCCCAGCTTGTTTTGCTTGGTCTAATAAATGCCGGTGGTGGCAGGCATCCACCATCCCACTAACACGTATGCCCACGGGCATACACACTTGCCTTTTCTGGCTCTGACTCCTGGCCAAAGCTTGAAACTTCACCAAACATTTCTGGAGCCATGCCTATACCGTAAGCAGAGCCTGATGAAAACCTGTAGTGGCCCCAATCCTAAAATATGTGGTTACCCACGTCGACATAATTAATTTTTTAAATTTAAACAAAAACTCAAAACTTTGCATGTATTCTAAAGTAAAAAGTTATCTTTCCTAGTTTGTTTGGGTTGCAAAACTCGCGAAAGTCACTGAAGCTGAACCTTACTCCATCATCTGCTCTCTTTTCTGCCTGTCTTCCTGATACCCAAGCATCAGTATATTCTGCAGGTTGGATCATCCAGTGGAAGTGCCAGGCACTGTCAGAGGCACTAGGAATATAGTGATGAGCAAGACAGACAGACCAGGTTCTTGCCTGTATGCTGCTTGGATTCTACCAGAGAGAGAAAAGCAATAAACACACAAATAAGTAATATCACTTTGGGGAGTGATACATGCTCAAGAGGGGAATAAATTTGGATCCTGGGTCTCAGCCAGTGGTTTGAGAAGGCATTTAAAGGGGAATAAGTCACATTCTCATGGGGTGCTCTTGAATGCCTTGTCTATTCCGATTTGGAAGTCAATGTTGAGTGACCAGCCTCCTTCAGGAGCCACCAGCTCCCAGGTGCCCGAGAGTAACCCAAAAGCAATGGAGATGAGTCAGGGTTGGCCTGTTGTTACCAGCAACTATCTGGAAATCAGGCATTGAGCCAGCTCAACTGCATGGACATTTCCCTAAATAAGTTACTTTTTCTTCCTCGTCTCTTCCCTCATTCCTGCTTTCTGTCACAATAACCTTCCTCGCATGGTACACAGAGTCATTATTAAGAGAAGCAGCAGTGGAAGGTTTCAGATGTTGTTCTTGGAAAGAGAGTCCAGCTGACGTTCCTGGGGCCTCTGGGATTGTTGTATCCTTCAACACCTGCCAACTGGTACTATGCCAGCCTCCAGATGTACAGCATTCTAAGGCTACTAACATGCACATCCATCCATCCATGTATGACAATAAAGTGTGTGCCCAAGTAACAGAAATCCGGCAGTGTAAAGAGGGAAATGTGGTCCCATCCAAAATACATGCTAATGATGAGATGACTGAGCCAAAACGAATCCTTCAAACTCTTAGCTGAGTGTCTTCTTAGCCAAAAATAAGCAGAGAACCCCACCTTCAGGTTTCTGCCTTGCCAAAGGACTGATTCTTTATCAGCTCTGTCAAGAGCAAATAAGGACAATAAGCTCATTTCTAGGCTGTTTCTCCACCCCACAACCTCGTCACATGTATTGATGCTGGACCAGTCGTTACATCAATTGGGTTTAGGTTTCCAAAGACTACTGGACTCATAACCCTTTGCTAAATGTATGTAATGTTTTCATCTGACAGCAGAAATCTTTGCCGTTTCCCAACTGCTCCCATGCTCGGTTGGGCCTCCTTTCTCTTACACAAGCTGTTGGCCTTGTCATTTCAAATGGCCATTACCTTTTATCACCTGGCTAATACCTGTGGGACCTGTAAGACAGTTCCGGGGTAATTTCTCCTGATTCCCCCACCTCTGGGACTGGGATGGTAAATTGGGACTTTGAATGCCAAGATAACTGTCTCAATAAAGTGATACTTGAGAAAAAGGTTAGGAGATGGATTAGAGAAAAGGAGAAGCCAGGTACAGGAAAGACCCGTTAGGAGGTTTTTGGAAGAATCCAGGAGAACAGCATGCTGAAGTGGAGGCACGAAAGAGAAAAAGTGCAAAATAGAAATGACAGTTTGGGTTTGTGGAAGGAGAAGCAAATTTTAGGCCTGGTAACTGAGGGAAAGCAGTTGTGTCACCATTAACAGAATTAGAAAGCAGAGAAAAGGGAGCTGGAGAGTACATGAAGTCAGTTTGTCAATCAAAGGCAAGATCTTTGCCCTCAAGAGGGCTTCAAGTAGAGGTTAGGTCCTGTGGCTTGGGAGTAAAAAGAGCCAGATGGTCTGGGTTCTAACAAAATCGCTGTTATCACAGAACTGTTCACAGACCTAGACTCAGAAATGGCACAGGTACGCGCACATGGCCACACATGTGCATGTAGAGACATCCACGCATACCTCACTGCACCGCAGACACACGGAGATACATGGATGCAGAAACACTTTCCCACCAATGGAGCTCGCTCCTCTCATACTCACACAGACACAAAACTCCTCATTCACAAGTTCACACACACACACACACACACACACACACACACACACACACAAGCTTTAGGATGTAAAACTGAACAAGTGTCCATGGTAATGTGAGAATCTCTGTTCATGGGGACTGAGCAGTTACAAGAACCAAATCAGAAGACTCTAGGTTGAGTCAAAATCATAAGGGAGAAGGTTATTTGGAAACATTGCAAAATGTAAGATGGTGATGTTGTTCCTAAGCTAAGAGCTTAATTTTGCTCCTGAGCTTTCTATGCAGGCATGTGAGTGATTCCTTCAACTTCTAAGCATTCTGTGTATTGACTCATGCATTTTCTAAGTTGATCCTCATCTCAAACCGGGAGTTATCTAGGGCTATGAATATTGTTATTCCCATTTTACGAATGAAGACACCAAAGCTCAGAGTAGAAAAGTGTCTTGCTCAAGATCATATGTCAATAAATGATGGAAATTAGGACTCAAGTCCAGGTCTGCCTCCCTCTGAAGCAGTTACTCTTCTATTATCTGAAATGGTTCATGAACTAGGATTGCAATGAATCAAGTCATCATGTATTGCAAGGAAACAAGGAAGAATTGTATAGACTGATGAGAAGAAGAACATAGTCATTATTTCCTTTTCTGTATCTTTTAAAAAAATAGTTCCAATTTTTAAATTGTGGTGAAAAAAAATAAAGTGAGTGTTATTACTTGTTCAGATAATAAAAGCAATGACAAGATGTCAATGTACCCTAAAATAGAACAGGAAGAGCTCTCAGGACAGAACTTTAAAGTTGAGCTTCAGAGGCAAGCATAACAGAGAGAAAGGTCCTCAGGGTGCTGGAGGAAGAAAGGGGAGAGCTTGGGTGCAAGATTCCCGTCAACCAAATATTCTCATTCCCATTTCCTTCATCTCAGAGTATCCAGGTTGGGTAGCAGCAGCATCTTCATCATACCCATGCCGTGGGCAGCTGTGTGGGTGTTGGGATCAAAAGGATCACAGATGGTCTGAACCATATTTTTCTTTCCCAACAGACTCCAACAGGACAGGAGTTTGGACCTTCCCATCAGCGAGCTGGTAAGTATGCTCTTATTTGATGCTTTTTCTAGTGGGAAACAAGAACATATCAAGTAGTTCTGGTATTTAGGGGGTTCAGAGGGATGCAAACAAAGAGGAGAAGTAAGTGACATCCTCGGCCACCAAGAAGGCAAAATGGTGCCATGGCCGAGTGCGTGGCCTGTGGAGTTGATGACCTTTGGGCAAAGAATTTCACTTGTCTCTGTCTCAGTTAACTCGCCTATAGAAATGGTTATAATAGTACCTACCTCCC